>NW_027117668.1:0-600000 GCF_038497685.1 Kockiozyma suomiensis
AGCAATTTTATCAGCAATCTGTCAACAAGCAGTCTCATCAATATCCAGGATAACAACTCTTATCAACTGTGTGCTATGTCTGATTCTTCCACTGAAACTTAAATGATATAACCTGAAAAGCAGTTTTCCATGTTCCTGAAAAGCTGATATTAAAATATTAATTGCTGTAATTTATGGAGAGAGGTAGTGTCTCCTCAGTTTGCTTGATAAGAGCTCAAATCAGCATAAATGATCAATTATATTAACAATGTCTACTATTCTTGCATAGAGATGATGAGGTTTTTTTTTATATTTGGTCCGAGGGTATGAAAGCAGAACAGGCAATTGCAGATATGCTAGGGAAAAGCTTGGGTGATTGTCCACTGAACTATACGATGATTATAGACTGGTAATCTTGCTCTGTGAAGGCCCATGGCAGTGCAAGAATCCCAGTTTGAGTTTCTCAAAGGTATTTAGATGCATATAGGAATTTTATTCCGCTCTGGCATACTGAACCACAAGAGCAAGAAACAGATTTTTAGCTGGAGATAGCTGGCTAAGGCATATTTTAGAACTATAATGTAAACAGTATGCTTCATCTTAATATGGTATGGAAATTATTTTGGCACAGCAAATTGATCAAAATGAAGCTCCAGGGTGCATTGCTATAAAGAGCTTTGAGAATACAAGAGCTAGAAGAAAGTAGGTGAAGACGACATTGCTACTTTATTGTCCACCGGAAAATATTAGGTTATAGCAAAAATTTAGTAAGTGTCTTGGTTTCTTTCAATAAAAAAAAAAATTCAGACTGTAGTGAAATTTTCTACTCCAGATCTTTCATTCACATATTTGATATTCCTTATTATCACTTATAGCCTTAGCCTTGAATATTCAGCATCGCATTTCTTGCTACAGTTTCTAAATTTAGTGGAATTGATGGCAAGCTGCAAAAAACTAGACTATGCGATACCGCCTCTACATGCTGAAACCCTTCTAGTGAGTCATAATAGTTCAATTTGTACATGCTGTATCAAACACATCGTAAAAAAATGCTAACCTCTCCATCCATTTTTCAGTTGACGATATCAGCGCTGATGGCACTGTCTCATACTATCAATGTAATCATCTTCGATTTTTTTGCCAGGCTGTCACAAAGTCAACTTTTGACTTAAAATCAAGGTCACTTCCCAGTTTTTTGATTCTCCCAAGCATACATATATCATCTATACAACGAGGCAAACTTGCTTGCCCTAATGCCGCTGATACTTCTTCACCTACTTGCAGCCGTACGCTCCAGGCTCTCCAATTACACATTAAACTGACAATATAAAATATCACAGATTTTGGAGGAATCGGCGTAGAAACATCAGGGGGTTGATACTTAATATGTGATGGTATCAGGGAGGTTCTTTCTGCCGCACTTGGAATTAAAATATCTGTAACTGGTGAGTGAAGAAAACCCCTACCATTTGTAGTTGTTCCTTCTGCAAATAGTATAATGATGCTTTTAGCTTTCTCAGCCTCGGCAATTATATCGGTCAACGAATAACCGGCATTTTTGTCTGCATCAATAACAGGAAGAGACATCGCAGCATACACAGCCTGTAGAGTATTACAGCAGACAAACTTGCCGCTATAAGTAGGTATGGCAAAGCAGCAATTAAACCTTTCGCTGAATTAGTGTAAAATATGAGTAGCAATCAAGTTAAAGAGGACATACTGTGTAGAATAGACGAGAGCGTCTAATGGGGAGACAAAGTTTGAAACTATGATATCTCCAGGTTTAATATTTCTGGGAGATTTTGAAGTTTTTGATCTATGGCTACCTGCATATTTTACATTGTAGTGCCACACTCCCAACAGGCCGAGCAGTATTTTGGTAGATGAGCTGCGAGCCATGTCGCTTAGAGGTGACATCATTAAGAGCGAATGCACGACAATGTGAAGCAAAAACAACGGTAGCTTTATAGCAACTGATATTGAGGCCAGAAGTATGTTTCCAGCACGAGCCGAAATGTGAATGAAACTACTGTCGCCGGTGCTACTGAATATCGACGACGGATACGGAAGAAATGGGGCAATCCCTGTTCCTTTGTCGCGCCATCTTGAAAATTTCTCCATAGTGACATGCAATTTTAAACCCAGATATATGCTTCACTAATGCTGTATAAAGTATACCGGAGCTTAAGAAAACCTGAACAAGAGATTAGCTACAGTATCTTTCTCAACTTGGCAGTGCTAATCAGACCTAAGACAAGATTTTTGAATGGCAACTGCTTCCTGCCAACAAGAATTTTTCCTAGTATTCTTTGTTACATATGAGATTTACCGAAGTAAATCAAGGCGATGCAGAGCAAGCAGTAATTCTAGTGCTTGTTAAAATTGACTTCTGAGATTGTGAATTTGTTAATGTAATAGTCCTGCGCCGGGCAATGAATTGAAATTGGTTTAGGGTACGTTCTGTAGATATCGCGCCGAGTGAGATGCGTCGCATTATTATTTCGTAAATCAGTTTATTGGTTGTTAGCCGAGATCCGTTGACTGGAATTCAATGCCCTAGCATTCTGATTAATTCTATGTTATTAGCTTTAAGCAATAATTCAAATATTAAAGGAATTTTATGCATATGTATGAATTGGCACTCATTCACTTCTACACTATTGACAGGCTTTTGAATAACAATGGCACCGTCATCTTCAACCGTGGTCAGTGGTTTACGCTTTCTTAATAAGTATCCGCGTCACAAATTGACGTGGAAGGTTGGAAGCATCTTCATAATGTCTGTGACAGGGCTTCTGTCTCGTGCTTTTTTGTATGGCTTCCATAAAGTGGAAACTTCGAGATTAAAAGAATTTTTTGCGTTGTTAGACCATGCTAGAAAGTGCAATCGAGGTGTTCTGACCGGTGAGTCTCCTATATTTATTTTTGATGATCAGCCGGCTAAATATGATGCCAAGTATCGAACCATGTGTCAGTGTGCGTAGACTGAGTCATTACCTTCATTCTGCAAATTTGTTGACTGTATATAGTGTCGACGACCCAGTGATATGGGGACTACTGCCAATCAGAAAGATGTTCAATCCCCGAAATTTACGTTGGGGCTTAGGAGCCTCGAACGTTTGTTTCACTACTTCGTACGTACCTATTCAATTGAAGTTTGAAGGCCTCTAGAGTTAATTGGACATCAAGATTCACGAGCAAATTTTTTTCTATGGGACAGGTTCTAGAGACATATCGGTTCGGTGCCGGGCCCTTTCAAGGATCTGTTGACGCTGCAATCTGTTTATTGTCACCAGAAGCAAGCCGTTTGCATGGGACCGGCGAATCTTTTCCGTTTCCTGAGATGCCGTCATCTTCGCAGTGGGTGCACATTTTTCCTGAATCTTTGGTTCATCAAGTTTATCCGCCACATGAGACCACTATGAAATATTTTCATTGGGGTGTATCGCGCATTATTCTTGAATCGGAAGAGTTACCTTACATCGTTCCTATGTTTCACTGTGGACTTCAGGATGTTTTCCCAGAAGATCGTAAGTTTTTGAAGTACATCCCACGGTCAGTAGTCTTTCCAAAATTTGGTAGGAAAAGGCAATTTCTTAAATTTGCCTTTGGCCAACATTTGGATGTTTCGTTATTTGCTAAGGAGAGAGAGTTATGGAAGAAGCTGTCGGTCTCTGATTATGACGGTCCAGAAGCTAGAAACTTGCGCTCTTCCGTTGCAGCAACTTTACGAAAATCTGTAGAAGAAGTCAGACTAAGTCTTGGCTTGTCTGAAGAAGATGAGAGATTAAAGAATCCGCAATTTTGGGCTAATGTTGGTGAAAATAGTGGCATAAAAATTGCCGGAAAGTATGGTAATTCCGTGGAAGTTATAGAAAAGGAAGGATAGATATCAAAAGCTGATCCTGAATGGATCAGGTGCTCGTCTGTATATATATATGTAAATATGACTAAAATATTTGGAGAATCAAAAATAGTAACGTGAACTAAATCTAGTTTAGTGATACGGCTGCATATTTGTAGTTTACAAGCTTTCTGTGCGTTCCGAATATATATTATATTGTGTCAATCGCCAACAGCATTTAGTGATGATTCCTACATCAACAACTACAACTCAGTGACTCTCGGTTTCTACTTTCGTTTAGCAGGTCCGATGTGAGTGTTGTTCACTACCGTGGCAAATCTGAGGGAGCTGACTGTCTCCGAAAGATGCTGCTTAACCGGGGAGATATTAACAAACATCAATGTTTTGGAATTTCCCCCGAGTGAGTATTGGAGTAGATAGGTCAACTGTCAAGATGTTAGGCTACAATTAATAATTTAAACTAAGAGTGCAGCGTACCTTAGAATTTCTGTATGGGATATGGCTGCGGTCTTTGGAACCAATTGCCGTTATCACCTCCCTTAGACAGCTCAGGCTTTTATTGATCGATACAGTTTCGCGCAGTCTATCATCAGTACTTTGAGAATGAGCTAATCTCTCTGAGCCAGCGAGATCGATTAAATTTAAAGTGCCGTGTCTTTCTTCAGACGTAACTGTGTTGGTACCATTCAAAGAAAGTATAAAGACGCTATGTGAACGGGATGAGCGCTCGTTTGCCTTAGTTGCCGCAACAGATCGATTTCTTGCTGCTTTTCTTAGAACGCTCTTAACATCATGCTGATCTCGAAGAACCGCGGTGGACAAATCAGGAATTGATATTTTTCCTTCTTTTGCGTCATTTCTCATTTCTAGTTTCTTGTTATCAAATTCGTTGGTATCAACTAAAAGGTCATTAATTGTCTCGTTATAGATTTCCAGAAACTGTCCTTCCATGCGGTAAGACCATCCTCTGTCTTGCAGACTATCTGCGGTGGAAAAAATCTGATCAACAGCTCGGCTTATCATTCCGTCTTCAGAGGACCTTTCGATTTGGCAATGAAGTTAGTTGAAGCGTACTCAATATATAATTAGAAAACTCTTACATGGTAAATGTTTTGCCTGAACCTGTTTGACCATAGCAGAAGATGCAAACATTGTATCCATCTAACGCACTCTGAACAAGTTGAGATATTTCGCTGAATACATCTGCGTTTGAAGCATGTGCAGAAAAGACCCGATCAAAGCCAAAGACATGAGATTTCGTGCTGGCTATCCCGGTTGCGCTCTCAATACTTGGGCCCAGAAGCTCAATAGTAGAGCACTCTGTGTCTTTATCCGGGTATCGAATTTCGGCAATTTCATTAGTCTCGCCAGCAATGGGAGGTCTGACTCTGCAAAATACTCTGATATTACCTTTGAGCTCTTGAACCTGATTGTGCAAATTGCGACGCAATGTTTCTTCCCTCATTAACTTCTCCTTAGCACAAGAAACCTTTTCATCCGCATCTGCCAAGCGCTGTTCCAATATTCTAATCGCATTGTCTTTAGTAGCGATTAACGCATCAAGCTCTTGAGTTTTAGATGACAGAGATATCTTTGTAGCTTCAACTGATAATATATTGGCTGATTGATCGGAAATGACCTGTCTTAAATCTGAATTGATTTTTTGTTGCAGCAGCAGCTTTTCTTCTGTAGAACTGACTTGAGCATGAACTGATAGCAAATCTTTTCTAGCGTTCTCTAATTCATCGGAGAGTGTATCCCTCTC
Source organism: Kockiozyma suomiensis (assembly GCF_038497685.1). Lineage (NCBI taxonomy): Eukaryota > Fungi > Ascomycota > Lipomycetes > Lipomycetales > Lipomycetaceae > Kockiozyma > Kockiozyma suomiensis. The sequence continues at coordinate 5,610 of NW_027117668.1, forward strand.
TCTTTGGTGCTCTATTGCTAATTGAGATAGCTCGGAGTGTAGAGATGCAGTCTGCGATTCACATTTCCTTCGAATGTTCTGCTCTTGTTCTTGGAATTCTGCCATCAGACCATTTTTTTCCAAAGCAAACTCTCGCTGTAGTTCTTGTGTCACGCGAAGATTATCTTCAATCAGCGCACGTTTAAGATCTTCAATTGATTTGTTGTGTATATCACTCTCTTCCTCTAATTTTTTCTTACAAGCAGCAATTTCGTCGTCTTTGATGCGCAGTTGATGAGCATGATCTTCTTCATTAATTCTTGCTAGTCGCTGTTGCTCTTCCAATTCAATTTTATGCTTGCGCTCCATATCCTCCATATCAATATGAGTCCGTCGTATCTCATCTTCCATGCTGACTTTAAGAGATCGCATCTCTTGGTGAAGTTCGCTCTTTTCCACTTCCGTCTGCCGTAGTCGTAGTTCTAAATTTGTTCTCTCAGTCTCCAGCGCAACCACTTACACCTTATTTTAGCAAGACGTCAAAACAATATCTAGAAATACACGTACCTTTCGATTTTAGATCTTCACCATTCTCATCGTACCTGGAAAGTAAAGTACTGTAATTACTCTCTATTTGATCGAGTCTGCCCCTGAGATCCCAGGAGGCATTATTTGTGTCCATCGATACTGGCATAATTCTGGATGATGATATAACTTCACCCTGAGCGCTAGCAGGTCGTTGCGTCAATTGTCGCGATCGCATTGAAGTCGCTGATTTTGATCTCAGGGCTTGATTTCCATTGAAAGTTGTAGTGCCAGAGATTGATGAAGACGCGGAAGGTTTGCGAGAGACAGCGTTTGGAAGCCTTTTTTGATTAGCTAGTCCCCGCTTATCACTTGCATCCAAAGCACGAGCAGCTGCTGTCGAGGTTGGCAGTCCTCTGCCGACTGTCTTCTTCGGTATCGCGTTGTGCTGCTGAATATTCAAAGCAGACTGATTTACAGCTCCAGCAGAAAGCTCACTCAAAGGACCATGGTCGTTCGTTGCACGTTTATTGCCTAAAGGAGAGACGGGAGCCGCTGTGAGTTGTCGCTGCGGAATACGTGAGATTGTAGCAGCAGGTGTGCAAGGAGCGGCGGGAAAGCCAGATAAATCGGCCATATTAATGAAACTAGCGGAGATGAGTAATAAATGTTAGACGTTCTAAAAAAAATCAAGCGCGACTGTAGACTGGTCAGCTAGCTAGCGGGGACGACGATAAAGCGGCAGCGAAGTGACAAGAGAAGTTGAGCGGCGGCGCGTATATACCTTGCCTGGCTTGACTGTGTTTGTTTACATTATTGTCGCCGGTTGCGCAGGCAACGAGGGTCTTCGTCAGGGTATGGGCTATTACAAATGATTCACTTTACCGCGCTGCGTGCCGCCGCGGTTGCGCAATGAGCCGCACGCAGCAAAAATAAAAAATCAACTCGCAGATAACTTGACTTGCTAGCAGATATACATTTATATAAGGTCTTTCAACCGCTTCGTTTTATTGGGTCGTTTAATTTTTTGATTATAATGACATCCCCCAAAGGTATCATGCTTCTATGTACATAAACAGACAGTTAAAAAAATTATGCTGATTAAAAACGCCCAGTCTCTTTACGTCCCATTGTCATTTCGGGCCCTTCGGGTAAGTCTAGTTGCTAAAGTTGTCAATTTGTGCTCTATTCTTATTGTCGTCAGGTACCGGCAAGTCTACGTTACTCAAGCGATTGTTTAGCGACTATCCTGATTCTTTTGGATTCTCAGTTTCCCGTGAGTGCGATAATTCTGTTTATAGCTGTCTGAAGGTGTAGTGAATTTATATTAATTATTGTCAAGATACTACCCGAGCTCCAAGACCCGGTGAGGTTGACGGAGTTGCCTATCACTTCGTCGATAGGCCTGCGTTCGACAAATTAGTGCAAGAAAACTCATTTCTTGAACACGCAGAGTTTTCCGGAAACTGCTATGGAACCTCTATTAAGTCTGTGAAAGACGTGGCAGAGAAGGGAAAGACTTGTATCTTAGATATCGATATGCAAGTAAGTTGTGCCTATTAAATTAATTTCGGTGGTAGGCGGCTACTCACAGCATGCAGGGAGTTATTTCCGTTAAAAATACAAATCTCAATGCCCGCTTCCTGTTTCTCGCGCCTCCTAGCTTAGATATTTTGCGCGCTAGATTGGAGGGTCGTGGCACTGAGACTCCAGAAAGCGTCCAGAAGCGGATGGATCAAGCCAGCAAAGAGTTGGAGTTTGCAAAGACTGGTGCACATGACAAAACCATAATCAACGACGACCTGGACAGAACTTATGAGGAGTTGAAAGCATTTATATTTGATAAATAGCGTTGCACACATAAAATTTAAGTTGATAGAGATTACATATAATGTAGTATTTACAGAGTCAATAGATTGTTGCCTAGGACCAAGGTATAATTTAGTGAGATAATCATCAATCGATAAACTTCATCCACTGCTAGAGCAAACTCGGGATAACTCATATCAACCAAAATCGCCATAACATTTATTCCTTCTTATTTTTGGTTCAGCCAGATTGCCGTTGTTGTCATGATGTCGTAGACCACTACAAGCGGCATTGGTTAATGAATCATTCGAAAAACTTGGCCTGGCTCCCATTCTTTCAGAGACTCTCTAATATTAACCCAATAACGTAAAACTATGACAGCATTTTGTGCATTGTCGAGATCGTTGGAGTTAAACACCTCTTCCACTTTTGTCTCAGCATCCAGAATCTTCTGGTCAACCAAAGTTTGTATTTCTTCAGCTTCCCCGTCTGCAACGCAATCTTCAATCCGCTCGAGAACGTCGTAAACATCCGTTAATAGTTCAGGATCCTGCGGCATTGTGCGGCCGGCATCCTCTGCAAGACTTAGGTTGTGGAGCTCTAATAAATAGTTTGCCCGATGTAATGTGGAAGCTAAAGTTGAGTATGCCCTGTTGATATCGGCGGATAATTCTTCTGACTGCTCCCTTTCGGTCTCGTTCCTGGCAAGATCTGGATGATTTTTCGACTGCAAATTCAAAAATTCTTTTCTCAGTTCTCGAGTATCAATCGCGAACCTGCCTGTTGGTGGAGGGCCGTCTTTTAGAGTCTTCGGAAATAGCGAATAATGCGTACTTTCAGCCTTATATAGCCCAGCAAATAAGCTAAAAAATTTCCGGTTATAAAAGGCAGCCCAGCGACTTTGCTGTAATAGCCGGCCTTGTATTTGAGCAGTCATAACGGTCAATGCTTGTCTCCAACACCGTGGGGAATCAATATTTTACATGTTAAAGGTAGAGTGAATGAGTTTCGCGCAGCCACAAGGCCCTTCTCTGCGTACAATACTCACGCAGTAAAGCGAATCTGTTGATTTTTCCACACCCGCGTCAAATACCAGCTAAAAAGTTTGCAAACATGACCGATGAAAAGATGATCCGTTGCTTCCTTTTCAATGTCGAGCGTGAAAGTGGTCCTTAGGAATTTGACGATCATTCTACGCGGTGTTCGACCATGCTACGCACATATGAGGCAGCACAACACCTGATCTGATAATTACAGCTCCGACATGAACTGATAGATCAGCAGCCGGAACAGATGCCCTGAGAAACATCTCCTACGCTACAATATTAAAACAAAACAATTTCATTTCTGACTCAAACAATCAGAGCATAAATGAGCGAATCGAAGATAAACAACAACAAATTTTCATCACTACAGGGAAAAAAAATATATAGCTAACACCATTACAGCTCATAGACATGATTATATAAGATCAGCAACGTTTAAAGGCATTTCTTCGATTTGAGTGCTGTAGAATTTCTCAATTTCTAGAAAAGTATCATGGTTAGAAAAAAGTGAAAGATTAAACCAAATCGAGCGCGGCTTACCTCTCATAGCCTGAACGTCTTCGTCTGTAACGAAGTTAATTGCAACACCCTTGCGACCAAAACGACCACCACGACCAATTCTGTGGATATAATTCTCCTTGTTGACGGGCAAGTCATAGTTGATAACAAGTGAGACCTGTTGAACGTCAATACCTCTAGCAAGCAAATCAGTAGTAATAAGCACACGCGATGAACCAGATCTGAACTCCTTCATAATGATGTCACGTTGAGCCTGGTCCATGTCACCATGCATGGCCGAGACAGTGAAATCACGAGCAGTCAGCTTGTCGGTCAGCCAGTCAACTTTTCTTCTAGTGTTGCAGAAAATGACAGCCTGTGTAATGGTAACAGTCTCATACAAATCAGTGAGAGTGTCCAGCTTCCACTCCTCCTTCTCAACAGCGATAAAAAACTGTCGAATACCTTCCAGAGTAAGTTCATCCTTCTTAACCAAAATTCTCACAGGGTCGCGCATGAATTTTGTAGTGACATCAAGAACCTCCTTTGGCATAGTGGCAGACAGAAGAACGACCTGTGTAGAAGCCGGCAAAAGCTGGAAAATATCGTAAATCTGGTCCTTGAAACCGTGCTGGAATAAACAATTGTTAGAACTAACTTCGACAAGAGATCAGTGTTTGTTGTTTCTTACTGAGAGCATCTCATCGGCCTCATCAAGAACAAAAATCTTCACATTATCGGTGCGCAGCGCACGACGTTGAATCATATCTTGCACGCGTCCGGGAGTACCGACAACGACTTGAACACCATCCTGGAGAATCCGCACATCATCTCTGATAGCAGTTCCACCAATGCAAGCATGACAAGTGACTTTGGCATATTCACTAATGGCAACCACAAATTTTTGGATTTGCTGGGCAAGCTCGCGAGTGGGAGCAAGGATAAGAGCCTGGCACAGCTTCACGCTAGGGTCAACTTTCTGCAGGACGGAAATCGAGAACGTTGCGGTCTTTCCAGTACCAGACTGGGCCTGTGCAAGGACATCACGACCTATAGAAATGAGCAAGTCAATTTTTAGTTGAATACAATTAACCAATGTATGTATGTACCCTTGATCACTGGCATAATGGCACGCTGCTGGATGGAAGAAGGATGCTCAAAACTAGACAATTATCAGTCTCACCGAATACGGACGAAGGACATGGTAAATATAACGCTAAACTAACCCATAAGCAAAAACACCTGTGACAAAAGGTTAGAATTTATTGCGAGAATTGAAAGAAGACTGATGAATACCTCTGAGCAACTCCGGGTTCAGGTCCATTTCATCGAAACTATCAACTACTTCATCATAGTTGGACTCAATCTGATCTCCATCGATATCTGTAAGCTGCTGGTCGGCCATACTGGGCTTATAAACAATAAGTGGCTGGAAACTAATAAAAGGTCTGCTTTTAAGATTGCAGATGGAAGGTCGCTTGGTGAAAGTAGCAAGAAAAGCTGACAATCTTGAGAAGGAGAGGAGAAAAAATTTTTGGAAAAGCTATAGTTGACGTATGCTAAAATGCTAGAGACTTATGGTGCTAAAGGCAGCACATAGATACTTGACAAAACTTTAAATATATACGTCGTAATTGATTCATTGATCTGAAATGTGCAATATCTGCATTTTTTCTGGCAAGGTCTATATTTTGTAGCTGCCTATTTACTAACGGCAAAGAAACAAATGAATCAAACTTATTTATGATACTTAGACAGCGACTGACCGTCATTTGCGGCATACCCAACAATACAACCATAATGACATGAGAGCCTGCCTCTCTCTATAAAAACCCATCCCAGAGTCAGCCTGTAAAATGCATGAAATATTCTGCCTTTAGCTGCTACTTTAATACAGCAGATAAAAGACGGAACTAATCTCAAATCGTAAAGACTAAGGCTTATATCTCATTGATAGAAATTATCCCTCTCACCGGTAAACGAGATGACTTCCCATCTTTCTCCTTCAAAATTTCATCGCGAATCTCATATAATCTGGCTTTCTGCAAAGATTCTGATTGTTAGAACACTATTTGGCAGGTCTATCTTTGGCTACATCATACCTCTTTGTGGTGCTTGAGGCATTCAAGATAATCGTTTCGCGGCAATCTGCACTCAGCGAGAGTCACTAATCCTTTCTGTTCGTCCTTAGTGCACTGAAGAAAATCGACCCAATCTAAATAAGCAGAAATTGTTAGTTCACAGACCTTTGAAGACAGATAATGCGCTGAGTGAGCTCACTATTGTAGCAACGGCCGACGCCGCCTTTCAAGCCAAATCCTGAAGACATTTCAAGAATTCACGCAAAATCCAGTAATCAATTCCCAAAGTCTCCGCACTAGCCTGTTATTTTTCGATTAAGGCAGCGCGAGTATAAAGCAGTCGAAGATGCTGAATTAAACGCAGGCTATATGCTCCGAGCGTGATTGGCTCGGAAAGGAAGCTCATTTTTTGAGGAGTTTGTACCGGCCATCGACGAGCGAGCCATTTTGTGTCACTCCAGAGCAGCATGCATTTTTCACGGCGGACGCCACTCGCTCTTTAGAAAAGATATTGACATTTGCTCATTCACTCGTCTCATCTGTTACATAGTCCGCTTCCTGAGTTGAATCTGGGCTCGTTATACTTAAGATATCATGAACAGAATGGGAATAAGCGGTAAGTTCTGAAGCTATTAAATATCTTGCTCAGACCATCTAAACATCTTTTTACAATCCTCTTAGGAACGAATAATGTACCTTTAGGTGCTAGAAGACGAGGCATGCCGGATGCATTTGTTCCTCCTCCTCCTACAGATGACCTTCCTCCTCCCCCTCCTTCAATTCCACCTCCCCCGGCTCCTGCTGATTCGAGTTTTGCCATTCCTCCTCCCCCACCTCCGTCTGATTACCATGAAGCGTCGCTCTCATCAGCCGATAAAGAACGTGGAAGGGCTGAATCGCGCAATGCCGACGGAGCCAGGAAGAGAAAGAGAAAGAACAGATGGGCTGCAGCAGAAGATAATCACGTAGCTAACTTGATCAATCTTCCAACCTCGATTTCCGGAAGCATGACACCGGAACAGATTGAAGTATTTATTCCCTTGTGTACGTTTGATTGTCGATCCCTGACTTATTGATTATTTAGGCGTATGTGCTCAATCTAAGAATTGAGGAAATATCGCAAAAGCTGCGCATTAATGATGTTGTTCCGAAGGACGGTGAACGGTAAGTAATGCTACTTCCGTCCTTGCAAGCAGCTGCTAATTTAATTTTTTCAAGATCACCTTCTCCGCCTCCTCAGTATGACGGTAACGGGAAAAGAGTTAACACCAGAGAATACCGCTACAGAAAGAAACTCGAAGATGAACGACATAAGTTAATCGAGAAGGCTATGAAAACTATCCCCGATTTCAAACCACCGGCTGACTATCGACGACCTTTGAAGACTCAAGAGAAGGTATTTGTACCAGTCAATGATTATCCGGAAATCAACTTCAGTACGTATCAAATTATCTGCTGTCGATATGACTATATTTCTAACTCATATATCTCTAGTTGGCCAGCTGCTTGGTCCCCGAGGCAACACACTGAGAAAGATGGAAGCGGAGTCGGGCGCGAAGATTGCTATTCGAGGCAAAGGATCAGTCAAAGAAGGCAAAGGGAGATCGGATGCCGCTTATCAATCTAATCTTGAAGAAGATCTTCACTGCTTAATTATTGCTGATACAGAGGAAAAGGTGCAATTAGCAATTAAGCTTGTAAACAAAGTTATACAAACGGTAATTATAATTATTCGTTGTTTTTTCATAGAATTTACGCATTAATCATGTCAACAGGCTGCGAGCATTCCCGAAGGTGAGAATGAATTAAAGAGAAATCAGCTGCGAGAGTTGGCGTCTCTCAACGGTACACTGCGCGATGATGAAAATCAAACCTGTCAGAACTGTAAGTTATTTTTAAAACCCAAATCCCATTTCATATCCGATGCTAATGACTATAGGTGGTGACGTGGGTCATCGTAAATATGAATGTCCTCTTCTGCGAAATTATACTGCAAACATAATTTGCAGAATATGTGGCAATGCTGGACATTTCGCGAGAGATTGTCGAGAGCGTCCCCCAGTGGGTGAATTCCCTAGGTTCAACAATAATGGTGGAGGTTACAATAATGGAAAAAATGAGACTGACCAGGAATATGAGAGGCTTATGCTTGAATTGACTGGAAACGAATCGGCTAACGGCACAGGTACGAGAGCTGCTATTGAAGACGGTGGATTCAGTCAGTCTAGATCTCGTTCTGATTATCCATCTCGGCCACTTCCACCTCCATCGTCTCAGCCTATGCCGCCACGATCTAGTGCGCCTCCTCCTTGGGCGCGCAGGTGATCTAGGAGGCAGGATGTGGAAATTTTTCGTAGCCTAAGTATTTGCTACGCAATGATATTATTAGTTGTTTAATGTGACCGTAAACACTTCAGTCATGACATTCATATAAATGCTTATTCGCTGCGAGTTTGGGATAATACAAAGTGGTGGGAGCTATTGATCATTCTGGAGAAAATTCTATTTCCACACATCAGGAACTATTTTATATTGCGTCTTTTTACGCAAAATGAATGCCTACCATATGAAAAGCATATAATAACCTATAGTTAAAATAAGTCGGTTAGCTTTCATGCAGTTTGTACAGCTCGTTAAAAATAAAAGGCAAACGTACTTGAGAAAATCAGCCTCATCACATTTGCCAGCACGTTTGCTCCCTAGTTCGGTTTCTGCTAAAACTTTTTCAACTAGCACGTTGATATTCATGTCGTCTGTTATCATCATGTCATTTTGCGAACAAAAAGCCTTATAATTCTTTTCCAGTATGTCTAGGACCGCTTGAGATTTGAAACCCGCAGATATTGTCTGACATGATCAATAAGAAATTTAAATTTCAATACTCTAAATGTAAAAAAAAAAAAACTTACGCGGTTTTTTCGCACAAAACAAATACGTAGCAATCCATCCCACTCTTCAAAATCTATTGGTGGTCTAGGATTTTTGACCTCAATTCGCACAACAGAAGATTCCACCTGGGGTGGTGGACGGAAATTATTTTTTCCAACCTAAACAATTAGCACAACGACGACCTTCCAAATGGCTAAAGATGCGCATACCTTCATAATATGTGTTACATTAGCCCACATCTGAACATTAACGCTGAGCCTACAGTAAAGGTCATCTCCGGGCTTTGCCAATAACCTCAGAGCGAATTCCCGTTGGAACATTAAGACTGATACCCGAGGAGGACGTGGTAAATTTAGCAATTTGAAAACCAATGGAGAAGAAATCTATGAGAATATAAGCAATGCATTTTTACCCCGATATGACGGTATATTAATACCTGATATGGAGTATTACTGATGCAGACGTCAAAATATGGCAAATCCGCTTTGATCACATCACCAAGCATCACTTCGAGCTTTTTTTGCTCCGGCTTTCCTTGTACTCGTTTTGTGACTTCGGCTGCCATTCTAGGGTCCATTTCGGCTGCAATGACCTTTCTAGCTTTTTCCAATATCCGGACTGTGAGATTTCCGGTTCCTGGTCCTACTTCTAACACCACATCAGATGGCTTGATGTCAGCCTTGTCAACAATTCCTTGGGCAATCAATGGGTTTTTGAGCATATGCTGCCCAAGTCCTGTGTTCATTTTGAATATGTTTAATCTTTCGGGGCGTTCACCGCCACCAGCGCCTGCACCTTTGTCTCTCCGCTTCAATGATGAAATTTTGCCCATGATTTCTGATTTTTTTTGCCGATTCTCAAACCGAATTATAAAGCGCTAACCTAGATATAAAGTGTCAGACCACAACACCCGATAATTTTAGAAAAATTGTAATGAAAATCTTATGTGAGGCCTATTAAGCTTCAGCTGTACAGATTTCACTATTTTCACAAATGGCAGGCGGATATTTATTACTTAGTCTCTGCCTTATCTGGCAACCAAATAGAAAATCAACAATCTATTCGAAGAGCTATAATACTGCTCTAATTCCTAAAAGACTGAATAAGAGAGCAATAGTGACTGCTCGGACAGTCTTAGGTCGAGGTCATCAAAATTGTTCAAGACGGCGCTACGTAAAGAAATCATCGGTTGGGAGTTTGTGAAAATTCTGAGCCAAAGCTCAAAGGCGCACAAAGCCAATTGAAAAAAATCACATGATCATTCATCTGTCTTCAGCTGTCCCAAAATCGAAGCTATTCAACAAGTATTATTGCCTCTTGCCGCTGTCGCGCCAGAATTGCGATAATAGCGTTGTGCAGAGGAGCAATATCCTGTGCTCTATTATACAAGCTTATTATATTCTTACTGAAATTTTGTCTGCTGTTTGTCGTTTATTCTCAAGAATTCAAGAATGTTTGCCGCTCCTCGACGAGACTTTTTAAACGAGAGGGCACCTGATAATTATGTGGCTGGCCTTGGTCGTGGTGCCACGGGCTTCACTACGCGTTCTGATATTGGACCTGCTAGGGAGGGTCCATCCGAGGATGCCATCAAAGAGGCGTTAGCTAAGAGAGCGGAGGCCTTGGAGAATGGGAACGCTTCTGATATTGAAGATGAAGCTAGATTTCGAGACAACGAAAATGATGAAGGTCTGTTTGCGAGTGGTGCATACGATGAGGATGACGAAGAAGCAGACAAAATATACAGTGAAGTTGATGAGCGCATGGATTCACGCAGGAAGGCAAGAAGGTATGTATCTTGAATCATCTACCTTTTGTGATACAGCAAATGTACGTAACCTAACTGTAATGTATTATAGAGAAGCACGCGAGAAGAGAGAACAAGATGAGAATGATGCAAAAAACCCAAAGGTATCCAAGCAATTTGCAGATCTCACACGTGCTTTATCAACAGTTTCGGACGAACAATGGGCAAATATTCCAGAAGTTGGCGATCTCACAGGAAAAGTTCGAAGAGGGCGCAAAGCCATTCAGTCGGAGAGAAGATTTTATGCAGTTCCTGATTCCGTTTTATTAAATGCTCGCAATCAAGCATCTTATGAGAATTCGATTGCCGAAGAGGATGGCACTGCCTCGACCATTGATGGCACCATAACTGACTTTCGGCAGATATCTCAGGCAAAAGATAAAATGCTTGGAATGAGACTGGATCAGGCTGGAACGGACTCAGTCATTGGCTCTACAAATGTTGATCCGAAGGGTTATCTGACTTCACTATCAAGTAGTGCTATTGCAAGTAGCGGTAACGAACTGGGTAATTTATCCAAGCATCGTGAGCTTCTACTATCAGTAATCAAAGCGGATCCTAAGCACGCAAATGGATGGATTGCCATCGCAAAACTGGAGGAGCAAAATAATAAAATGGCAAGCGCTCGTAAATTTATCCAGCAGGGTTGCGATAACTGCCCAAAGAGCGAGGACGTCTGGCTAGAAAATATGCGCTTGAATACAACCGCTCATGCCAAGATCATTGCATCTAAGGCAGTTCAGCATTTACCGAAAAGCGTTAATATTTGGATGGAAGCAATGAGATTAGAGACTGATTTTGCCAATAAAAAGAGAGTTATACGCAAAGCTTTAGAGAACATTCCTCAGAGCGTCACTTTGTGGAAAGAGGCTGTGAATTTAGAGGATGATCCAAATGATGCGCGGATATTATTATATCGAGCTACAGGACTGATCCCCTTATCCGTCGAACTCTGGGTGGCGCTTGCTAAGATTGAGAGCGCAGAAAATGCTAGAAAGGTCTTAAACAAGGCTAGACAGGCTATAAGAACGTCGCATGAAGTGTGGGTTGAGGCTGCAAAGCTGGAGGAGAGAGAAGGCAATACAGGCAGGGTCGAAATGGTAATTGGGCGAGGAATTTCTGAACTTCAGCGTCGTGGTGGTATGCTGGACCGTGAAGGATGGCTTGAAGAGGCAGAGAAATGCGAGAGAGAAGGAAGTGTGGTCACCTGCCAAGCTATTGTGCTGGCTACCCTTGGTTTTGGCTTAGACGATGATGATCGCGAATCTGTTTGGCTACATGATGGCCTCAGATCGTTTCAGAAAGGCTGTTATGAAACGGCTCGGGCGATATATGCGTATGCGCTTCAGCAGTTCCCGTCTAACATTGAATTTTGGAATCAGGCCGTTTCGTTGGAGAAGACTCACGGAACGTCACAGTCCCTTTTTGAGATATTGGAGAAGGCAGTATCCGCTTGTCCTAAGTATAAAGAGCTCTGGCTTCGATATGCAAAGGAGCGACTACAGGCTTCTGACGTTGATGGCGCTCGTTCGGTTCTTGGGCGAGCATTTGAGCATAACCTCAATGATGAAGATATCTGGCTTGCTGCTGTGGATATCGAAGCTGAAAACGATGAGCACGAAAAGGCTCGCATTCTTTTGTCACAAGCGCGTTCTGGCGCAGGCACCGAGCGCGTGTGGATCAAATCAGTCGTTCTCGAGCGCCAGCTTAAAGACACAGAAGCCGCGTTAAGACTTGTCAATCTTGCGCTTCAAGATTTTCCGAAATCTCCTAAGCTGTGGATGATGAAGGGCCAAATATATGAGGAAGATAAAAGAATTTCTCAGGCTCGTGAGGCTTATATTTCTGGGACGAAAGCATGTCCAAAGTCAATTTCACTGTGGCTCTTGCTATCACAGCTAGAAGAGGGAACCATTGTGAGATGTCGCTCTATCCTTGAGAGGGCAGCTCTGGCAAATCCCAAGAATCCGCAATTGTGGCTTCAGCGAATCCGGGTTGAAGTACGGGCTAAAAATATTAACCAGGCTAAAGCGTTGGTAGCTGTTGCACTACAAGAATGTCCCTCTTCTGGAGCTATTTGGGCAGAAAGCATTGCTATGGAGCCGCGAACACAGAGAAAACCGCGTTTAATCGATGCATTGAAGAAATGCGACAACGATGCTATCATTATTGCTTCCATTGCTAAACTGTTTTGGTCTGAGAGGAAGCCTGATAAAGCCAAGTCATGGTTTGAGAAAGCAATTAAAGCCGACTCTGACAATGGCGATCATTGGGCATACTTATATAAGCTGCTAAAGACACAAGAAGCAACTTCAGAGCTCGAGGAGTTAAGGCAACAGTTTATTATTGCGAATCCAAGGCACGGCGATATATGGCCCAAAATATTCAAAGATGTAAATAACTTTAGAAAGTCGAAAGAGGAATTGCTGGAAATTGCAGCCTCCAACGTTCGTTTATAAGACGAGCTTGAGAGCTTGGGCGTTTTGTTAAAATCATTCTAGTTTAGCTAATGATTTCAATAACCAATATAGACATCACTTGAGTTGAGACAACTTAGTTTACCAGTGTAGGAGTTAATTGAAAGTAGTTAGAACAAATCATTTACTAGTCATCGCCGTCACTTTCAGTCTCATCTCCGAAACCCCATTCTTCGTTTGCCAATTCATCAGCCCTCTTCTGTACTTCAGCCAAACCACTAACTTCATCTACATACCCACGAATATTTAGCGCATTTTTGACAAATAACCACCCATCATTTTTCCATAGCTCCAAAATAGAATCTGAGCAAGCTGAGCAGTGTTCGTAATTTACACCGACTATGCTCATCTGCTGAAATCGACGTAAGAAGCCTCTGATCTGGTGCGGGATTTCGCCGAGAGGATGCTCATAAGTAGAATTTAGATCGTCTGATTCGGTCGAGATATCAGTATTCAATGTTGGAGCTGCTGGCCCAAGAGGATGTTGTACTATTGAAACGAAAAGCTCGGTTGCTAAACCCGCGGCAATCAACGCTATGCCTGGTCTCGTTACCGTACACATCTGATCAAGAGTCCTATCTGTCAAACTGTCAGATGGGGCATAGACATCATTACAGAAGTAGCACCCTAATCGGCTCGATGACGAATCATTTCCAGGTACTCCATGTCTCATTACAACATAGCTGTCGAAGCCCAATGCAGCGTTTATAACTATTTTCCCCAAAGCCGACGAGATGACAGTCGGAAGCCATCGCGATTCCCGACTGTCCATTAGTAAAAATACTGCATCGTGGCTAGAAATCAACTCTACCAACTTTTGATACTCATCCATTTGTTTTTGTTCATTAGTTACAGGGTGACCGGCCATTGGAACAGAGAGCATGTGCCCCACACTGTTCACACCTGGGTATATCTCGCGCAAACTCTTAGCAGCTTGCGGAGCTTTAGGTGAGCCTCCATTCAAACTATTCTCAAATGTGTACAGTGCCTGTCGTACTGGATTTGAGAAAGACACCACCGAATTATCAACAAAAGTAATGGTACGCACACCCCATCCCTATACGGATCAAAAGGTTAGTATGACACTGCTATAGAGAAGAAAATGTCATAGACCAACCATCAGAGCTCTAGCAACATAACTGCCAAGAGTACCTGCTCCTAAAAGTAAGCATTTGCTATTCTTGATCTTCTCAATGTCTAACGACGGCGCAATTCGCCATCGCATAAGCTGCAAATTCAAGTCTACGGCCTGATCTGCTAGCCTATACAAGACGTAAAAAGTCAGCTCTGCTTGACAAAAAAAGCTTTGAATGAATTGGGCGATACCTCAAAGGATCCAAAAGAGAGGAGAGATCCGCGCTCTTCGGTACAAGCCGATTTTGAACATTTCGTTCCCATCCACTAACTTTAGGGGTAGCCGTTCGACTCATCGGTTCCAGACACCTAAATTTCATCCAGACACTACGCGTTTCGGATGCTGTCGACATTAAGTCACGTAAACACAATACTTTGACTCTACTGTGCCCTTTGCTTGCTATAAATGCCAAAAAATTTCGCAATGGCCACCCTGGGCAGGTAGGAAGAGAAGAAGGATCGTAGAACCCAACAGTAATTTCGTCATCAAGCCGAAAACGTCCAAAGAAGTCGCTCCATTGGTTCAGAGTACCAATATTCCAAGTTTCTTCTCCTCTTCTCAGAAGGAAAAAACCAGACTCTTGTATTCGAACTCTCTTTCGCCATTCTTCAATGGCAATATTAAGATTTGAGTCAGCATATGTCACTTCGTTTGTCGATGTCTCGCTACCGGTGAATGCCCAATCGCTATGCAACACTGGAAAGGCAAACCAGTAATAAAATTTATATCTTTTGAGATCAGAGTAGCACAGTAAATAAAATGATGCTAATAAAGACGGATTGTCTGATACCGTACCATCTTGAATGGCATTCCACAGCTACAAAAAAACATATTAGAGCACGTATTAAGCTACAACAAAATTTTTTTACCTTTCCGCCCTGGTCCTGAATTAATGACGTCTTATCTACTGCTTTAAACTCTTCGCTGGTATTTAGATTTAGCAGCAGGCCAGGTGCGATGCAATCAGCCAAACCAGAGAAGCTGGATGGAGCGGTAGATTACGGATCAGTAAAGATTATGCAAACACTTTTCGAAAGCACACAACATACTCTAGATCAAATCCATCGCCACTCAAAGTAATAATACCACTACTTGCAGATGAGGTAGATACTGGAATTCCATAAGTAGCGTATATCTGTCGCTCGGTGGTGTCAAGTTTATAATCATTCAGCTTCCTGTCAGATAGCACCTGAAAAAAAGATGGATCAACAAAGGATCTAAAAGGCAAATACTGAGGAGGCTGTTCAAAATCCTGCATTGAGAATCAATCAAATCACTATAACTGGAATCCGATGGGATGACTTTCAATCGCAGCTGTATACAAGTTATTGAAGAAGAATGTAGAGTACGTCATTGTCTTTGCTAGTATCTGTCGGTTTAGGGTACATTTAAAGCTTACTCGGGGCATCTACCATTTTTTACGTAGAACAATAAAATAGTCGTTAAATTTATTATACCTGATAGAGACAAGCCAAACCGATTATTGGTTCCGAAAAGTCCTTTTATTTACTGGGACGCAAGGTGTGTTGCATAATAAGCATCTGGCCGATTGATATGGTCAACTAAAGCCATAATATCACAACAAAGACCCAGAATACGCTACACCTTGCCATCATGTACAGACTTAGCTGATGTGTTCTAGCATATCGTTAAACTCCCGCAGTCGGCCAAGTACCCCGTATTGCCCGCAAACTAATGGAGCTACCCTGCTGAGCTCTGCCGTAGTATTTTCTCGTACGTGTTCAGCGCCCACTTTACTGCCGCCTCTATTGCTCGCATTGGCTTGGGCTGCGCGCGAGCGTACATCACTAAGAACATCCAAGGCTTGCTTCGCGGCGGCCTCGCTTATGAGCTCCTTTTTTCTTTTAATGTAATTTCCTCTGATTGATGTAATCTGATCCTGTGCAAGTTGTCTTTCTTTGCGTAATGCCAACAGGCGGTCGCGCAACTCAGCCACCTTCCTGTCGGTCTTTCTCACTGTGCGAAATATGATGCCATGAGCGTCAACCGCGTCGCACATAGCCAAAAATCTAGCCTCCACCTCTTCTCCGTAAGCTTCAACCACTTTTCGATTGAAAGCTGACAGCTGTATTAACGAGGCAGTTGCTAATTGCTCTGTTGCAACTCGCGTTACTATATCAACACCTGAAAGAAAGGGTGCACCGCGGCCAGCTTTTGATTTTTGCAGCTTGTATGCAATTACACGTGCACCTCTAACATCAGCATGACCGTCCTTTGTTTTCTTTGCTGACTGCGGCCGATTCTTGGAGCGTTTTAATGTCGAGCTGGAGATTACTTGCGGCCGCTGAACTGACTTATTACAAGGTGCAAGAGAGTTCGGCACCGGTGTGTCTGGTTCTGCTTCTGGTTCCAGCTCTGCTACTGCCTCAGTTTCCAATAGAGCCTCCTGCTCTCCCACATCTTGGGTTGATACGACTATCGGCTCTTGCTGCTGTCCCTCCAGGACTGCAATTTTTGGTTGTGCGTTACTGGACGAGCCAGTGGCTCGCTGTCTGATCCGGCTTGACCTCGATGCGCTTTTGCGCTGCCCAGGCGTTTTCAGGGAATCAGCCTTTGCCCATTGACGGGCGGGTGTGCGCGCAGCATCATGAACAGGAGTTCGTGCAGGAGTCTGAGATTTGCGTGATCGTTCGGCATTTGTAAGCTCGCGGAGAGTTTTACTGCCATCCTTTTGAATTGACTTCGGCGTAGGATTTCTAGTGTATGAAATAGAAAACATAGATTCTGTGACTTGTCGTGCTCTGGAAAAGAATGTCAGTCGCTTATTTCCTAAATATTTGCAGGTAGAGCATACCCAGCACCGCGAATACGCGCCGCGATCCTCTCTGTCCGACTAGTGGGGCCGTCCATTTTCTCCACGCAGAAATATACCAAAACTACAAAAAGAAAAAAGCTGCTATATCTCTCTTGAGAAAGTTCCAAATTCTGACGCTGCCGAAATTAATGAACGATGGACGCGAGTTGCAGGGTGGTATTTGTTTACTTACCAACCTCAGCCGCACACGCGGTCACCTAACCCCATTCCTGTGCTCGACAACCGCCGCACTCTGTTCATAAATTGCTCTATTATAGCGAAGAGATTGGATTTGCTATTTGAAGCAGACGTCAGTCTCGAGTTAGAGGTTTATTCGGTGGAATTTGTTTCCCTGCATGATTTTATAGCAGAAAAATTTCTTCAATCTTGTTGAATTTGGGATACTTGTCCACTAGGACACCGATTAACATATTATTGCGCTAAACTTTTAGTTTCAGTCAGCATGGTATTCCTGAATCAAATATGCTCCTTTGGAAAAAGTTGGAGAGGCTCAAAAGATGCGAATGAAATAAAAAGTACCGTGAATTCCAATCCAAAGTATTTTGAAGTGATTCAAGATCCCGAAGTGATCGCTTTTTTCGAAGCTACGACACCATCAGTGTTCCGTAAAAACCTTTCTGAAAACATGAATACGTATGGCTTCTCCGATACGGAAATTGAGGAACTAGTGAAAGGTCAGAATTTTCGAGAGCGGCCGGTGAGCGCTGCTAAGAGGGTGGCGACTGTTAGATTGGTTGCCGAGCAAAACTGCTCCCAGTACCGAACGAATTCCGTGGAGGGTGATGTACAGTTCGATCACTGCTTTCAAAATCAATACGTAAGTAATCTGGTAGATAATTTGCGGTGTGACTTTGCTTATTGATGAATAAATAGAAAATGCTATTGGATCTTGGTCATAGACTACGAAGGGGATCCGGAAATACAGATCTGTTAGTTCAACAAAGGTGTCATGAGAAGTACACAAGTCAACCAGTAAGTTAGTAATTAGTGATATTGATTAGAAAGCAATACATTCAATCAATACAAATTCTCACATATGGTTCAAAAATTAAACTGTTAGAGATGGCAAAGAATTGCTCTTTTCTTCTTCAATGGAGCAGCCTAAACCCATAAATGCTTCAAATAAAACCTGCTCATAAACCATGTGAACGTTAAATCCAGACGCGCGAGCCTGCTTACTCGTCTCAATGTTGTCAAGAAATGGATCGAAATAATGCTGACTAACTTCATAAAAATTATTCAAATATTCCTCTCTGGCAAGCGCGTCGAAATGATCGTCATCATTAAAATCAATACTGTCTGGTTTCGCACGCCGATTTATTAACGATAGAGCTGCGTCTTTCAAAGATACAGAGGGCGTTACATCCCGTGGACCCCGTCTTGCAGAAGATTTTTTAAGGTCCAGTCCACGTTGAACACTGGCCGCTGCTCGCTTCACAATACTGTCCGCGTCTCCATCTGTTGATGTAGCGAGATCGCGAATAATCTTTTGATCTGTCGCTCGCTTTAATGCTATTTCAGCCGCGGATTCTTCTATCGCAGAAATCCTTTGATCTCTCCTATGTTCTTCTTCTAGTTGTCGTATTATCTCTGCTCTTTGCTCTTCCTGGCTGAGAATTGTGGCGTTTGCCTTAATTGCAGACTGATTAGCAGCTCTGTAGTCTCTTAATTTCTTTTCCGTTTCCTCTTCCTGTACATGATTAACTAAGTTAAATATCGCAGTCTCAACCTGCTCTAAATAGTTGTTATATTCATCTAGGGATTCAAATTCTTCCTGACGTCGATTAAACGTCTGCGCCACTCGCTTTCGTACGTCAACCTCTCGCTCCACCTGTAGATCCGTAAACGTCTGGCGCTTGAATTTATTCTTTCGTAAAGTCATATCACAGCCGGATATGGGGCATTTTGCAGGACCTTGAGAAAATATTCGGTCGACACAGGATTCGCACATACGGTGGTAGCATTCGGTATTGATCAGGAACCGCATTGACGGATTCATGTAGGTGTCAAGTCTACACACCGGACATACCTCTAGTAAGAATATCAGGACTAGTCATAACATACCACCAAGCTCAAAAACACGTACCATCCTCTGGCTTTTGCGAAGCTGCCAGAGTAGTCATTGCTGCTTCGTAACCGCAGCAAACATGCGTGTTCTTGTGTGATCGATGACAAAGTTGGAAATGCATGCAGGATCACGTGATCTAACTGGAATCTTTACGTCCTTGGAGACTCACTCCCAATCCAGCATTTGTTTTCATCTTTTCATCTTTTCCAATTACTGTACCCTTTCTCACATCGATGAAGCTAATAGACGCCGTGCTTTCAGTTTTAGGAGGCTATACAACTGCAGGTATCTATAACGCATTGCGTGGGTATACCGATGATGTGTACCTTGATCCAGAGCTAGACATAGCTCTTGTGACTGGAGGCGCGAACGGATTAGGCTCTAATCTCGTCAAAAAGCTGCGGGAGTGCTCTATACCTGTTGTGGTTCTTGATTTAGAGATCCCAGAGTCGTGTATAGATGGAGTGTATTACATAAAATGCGACTTGTCCGTTAGAGAGCAAGTTCTGGATGCTGCCCAGGTGATTCAGGCTGAAGTGGGTTCCTATATCTTTTTCCGATCCTATACATCATCTAACTCATTATCGGAGAGAAGATAGGAGATATTACTATTCTTATAAATAACGCAGCTATAACTCAGGGAAAATCTATTGTAGATCTGAGTTATAGTGAAATAGAGAAGTGTGTTGCGTCGAGCTGCACTCTTGAAACCTTAGGTCCTTTCTCTCTGAGCTGACTGGTTTTTTATGATTTTAGTTGCTTATTCGTGAATTTACTTTCGCAGTTTTATACTGTCAAAGCGTTTCTGCCAGGAATGCTCAAGCTAGGCCGAGGCTACGTCGTCATTGTCGCTTCTGTAATGGCCTATATTGGACCTGCTAAGCTCAGTACGAAAAGCGTTTTTTCTCCTTGCGATTTCCTAGGTTATCCATTTTTGGAACCTAATAATTACTAACTTGGTGATCTCTGTAGGTGCCTACGCAGCTTCAAAGAGTGGCCTTCTTGGTTTATTTGAATCTCTTACTTATGAAGTTGGTCCTAATGCTGACGTCGAGTCTGGGATTCGAACATTACTTGTATCTCAAGGGCAAATGGCAACGAATCTATTTGATGGTGTCCAAAATCCTCACACCTTTACGGCGTCGGTTTTGGACAGCAGTAATGTCGCTGATCGCATTATGCTAGCACTTTCTCGAGGTGAACAAGGACGTATAACCATGCCGACCTATGCAAAACTTATGCCTATCATGAGAGTGCTCCCGCGTTCGATGGCAACTATTGTGAGATATTGGAGTGATATTGATAGAGGTATGGATTCATATTTAGGAGCCCAATATCCACGCAACGGCCAACCGAAAGGTTCACGCCAGAATTCGACAAAGTAATGCCATGGCTAAATACTAATGATTGATCTGCTGATAGTAAACTTATTCTAATACTTATTCCGACTTATACTGCTTTATCTTGCTGTGATACTGTTGTTATCTTCTAGATGTATATAATATTGCTTTGCTGTGATCTATGTCTGTTGGCTGAAATTCGATGTCAGATATGACAACCGGCTTCTGATTTATCTATATTTCTTCAGAGAAGTCAGAAATGCCAACCGGCTTCTGATTTTCTAACTTATTAAGAGAAGTCGCTATCTTTTATCTCAATTAATCATAAAAGCAGACTGGCTGCAAATTAATGTATCAAATCTTGCTAATATATTTTTTATTATATGTACAAACTCTGTAGCTTTTTTACGTCAGCTCAACGGGTGCTATATACAGCAATCTGCTAATCATTAAAATATTGTGTAGAATTGGCATATGCACTATACACCCAGCCAAAAGTCGCATAACCTGTCGACTCATTATCAATGCGTAAAAAGCCTCATCCCAAAATATCCTTCTTTTTTCTTTAATTTATTTTTCAATAATGTTTCGTCTGGAAATAGTAGTCATGACTTGAATCTGCAGAGAGCTTGACCACCTCTGCCAATAGCTACTGCTTCGCGGCACTCCAAAACTCCTTTATCGGTTCTGAGAAACATTACTTCACCCGGTACGATAGGAGGAATGTGCTTCACGGACATACCGTGAATAAGAGCATGAACCTCGGGTTTCGTTAATGTGAATGTTTTCTTTGGCGTAGAAACCAACGACCCGCTTTTTAGCACAGGAACGCTGTCTTTGTATTTCATCGTCACCCACAATCTTCGTGAGGCAACATTTGAATTCTCAATCTGTGTAGGTGTCATATCCGGACCTCTTCCGTCGCCGAGATGCACGGAGCCAAGAAGACCATGTCGATAGAGACCGAGAACAACTGCGAGGTGTACTTTTGTGTACTGTATTGAAGTCATAGGCGTCAATGCCCTAGAGCAATTTTGCAAGTGCGAGCACACATAAGATAAATTGACAAGCGACATCGCCAATTATATCCACTTGAAGACTACTGCAAACAAGAGATATGTATAATTGTTTGTGGTTTGGAACGGAAGACTTTACATCTGAGAAAAAAGTTACCCTGCGTTTACAAATTTTGTAGATTGACAGTATGATTATGTAATATTACGGCAACTTCAAACTTCCTTCTGGACTCCCAACAGCAAACTTATCAATTCTATATATAACGAGATTTGGGACATTTCTTTTTTGTCATGGATGTTATTTGTATGACTGTACAGATCTGAAAAAATAAAACTCATTAAAAGAATATACTGATCACAACATCGTCATCGCCTCGAAAAGTCGCATCTGTATACTACATACAGAATGACACTAGACCGGAATAAAGATTCATCGCTCACATATGCCACATTTTAGTGCCACAAAATATATTAATAAATAAAGCGTTCCCTCAGATTTAATCTATACGTTGATAGCTTGAGCCTACTGAGCTTGTCTGATTAACCTGTCCACATAAGCTGGTATCAGAGTGTTTGCGAGGCTACTGATTTTGATTATCAGCTTGCTTCTCTCCAGATGATTGAGTTCTACTCAAAGATCTGGTATTCGATTGAGCGTGGACTGCTTCTTCATCGGCGAGCCTATAGACCATTTCATCATTTGCAGCAGTCAGCTGGGACTGGCGCAAGTTTGTTCTTCCCCAATGATCAACCGAACTTTCGTAAAGAATGACAAACACCTCTGCATTTTTTGCTGCAAGCACAGCTAGATTTTTCTTCCACATGACTCTCCCACCCGTACCACGAGTTTCTTTCTTAGCGTTATATTTCGAAATAGGGAGGCCTTCGCCGCCAAACTTCATGTTTCTCCAAAGCACGACAACTTTGTCAATGCCAACTTCGGGAGGCAATACACGAAGGATGAGCTCTTCAATATCAATAGTCTCAAATGCACGGACAGTTACAGGATGTAATGTACGTTGGATAACACAGAATATCCACAGCGTATTTTCATGGCAAGGCCGAATGGTCACAATATTCGGGCTCAATCGCGGGTGAGTCAAATGCCTTTTCTCAGGAAGAAGAGGCGCAAGCAATGTTATGCACGCCTGATATGTAAGAGTGAACGGTTCAGTAGCGGCCTTCTGAGCGGCTTCATCAGGGGTCAGAGCAGACATACGCCCGGGTCGGTATAACTTGTCCTGCAAAGCTGAGTTATCCTCAGGCATTACAGTCACTTGCTGCTGAAGTCGGATGGCTCGACGCGGTGATAGTCCTGATGGAGACTGATGGGCGACAGTTGCGACATTGGTACTAACACCAAGAGGCATTATAGGCGATTGCTTGACTGCAGATGAATACGAACGACTCTTTTCAGTAGATCCATTACCTGTGTTTTCTTTATCAGAAAATGCACTGAGTGAGTTCTCATATTCGCAAGGAGTGACAGGCTTTTTTTCATCCGAAGGGGTGGGAGATGATGGCGATGATAGAATAGTTGTCGAAGACAGAGCAGTAGATAGATTGGATATGACCTGAGATCCCGAAGCAGATGATACACGAGTAGCAGATGCGGTTTCTTCGGGCAAGAAAAATATGGCAATGCGCATATTATCTTCGATTAAAGACTCCCAGTACTCTGGATAAATAACCGCTCCACCGGATACTGGGCCGATTTGATTTCCGTCAGCACCAAGTGGAGTGGTGTCGTAGCGAATCTGAATGCGATGAAGCACATCAGGTGAATAAAGCCTGGAAAGAAGCATTACAAGTCCCTATATAAGTAGAAATTGTTAACAGCTGTTTTTAATAGTTCTATATCGAGTAGTTCAACAGCAGATAGTAGATACATCATTAGTTTGCACTCTCGATAACGGTAGCACAAATTGCTCCTCCTCGGTTCGAACGTAAATCTTCTTACGCGGAGGTGAAGCGACAGACGTAGACGCGTTGTCAAAGGCCATGTCGGCGCCTGTGGAATCTGCACGCTGCATTCGAATAGGAGAAACAGAAGAATTATTGTCGACAGAATGTGTATGGACAGAGTAGGCAGGTACAGAAGAAGACAGAGAATATATTTGACTGAAAAAAGGATGATCTGGAGAAAAAGGACGCTGCTGGATGTTAGCCGGCTTTGGCGAGCGTTGCCGTTGCTGTTGTTGATTTGTTGAACTAGAACCAAATGGATTCAGAGGGTGTGATGCCGGATGGAAAAAAGACATTACACTCAGGATGAAGTACCAACAAACCGAGGGATATAGCAAGAGATGAGGAAACTGACAAACGGCAGCGATGAGAAGATAAGCGGAAGGACACACCAAGGGTAGTGGTGATCGATCGGGCTGTTTGTTTACGTACTTCCCAATTGGCTTCTGTAGGCAGTTCGGGCACAAACAATCATAAAGCATGCAACTAGATTGCAGGCGACGTAACTATGTCTATCTGCCTTGTTTATATCTGTTTCTTTACAAAATCTTCTATTATCTATTAGCTTTGAAATGAGTCTCAGTCATATCTGATTCCAGCTGTCAGATTATTGATTCTTCAAGAACGTGCACGCCGACCAAGTTAGAGAGCACTTTTTTTTGCAAATCAAAATCCGCAATAATACTATGTCAACATCCTTCAATTTTCTCAAGGAATAATTTGCGGCTGCTCTGTAGCGCTGCATTCTGCACTTTGTCTTGTATTGATTGAGCTTTCAAATCTTGGGCTGTTATATTGGTACAAATACCTCTAAATGTAAGCATGCGGAAGTGGAAAAATTTAGAGAACCACCCGAGAGGAAGGTCTAGGACTAAGCAACAGTCGCAGCAGCAGCAGCAGTAACAAGCAACATCATGAATCAGACAAGTCGACTGCTGCAGTCGCGAGTGTTCTGCTTGAAGACTGCTGGCTTACCAAATATTCAATTGCGAGGGTTACATGTGGCTACAGCACTGCGAGCATCAGCGTCTAACGATGCCGACGAGCGCATCGCAGCATCGATACGTGCTCACAACGCCGACTATGCAAGAGCACACGAGTATTCCTCTAAGCTACGTGCTGATACTGCGGCTCGAAATGCTGCTGCAGATGGTTCTCAAAACAGTGCCCTTTCTGCTGCGCGTGTAAACGCACGAGTAGCCCGCGCTGCTGCGCGGGCGCGGAGGGCGGCAAAGCAGGCCCGAATAGCGCAGGCTGCTGCCGAGAGTCGTATCCTGCAGCGGCGCAAAGCTATTTCTTCAGGAATTATTGATACACAGGTCGTGCCGTTGGTTAAGAGTTTTCGCGGCGAGCATTGGGACCTACAGCCTCGTCCACCGATTACTCCGGCCCCCGCACGTATCGTAACGCCAGACGACCATCCGTTATGGCAGTTTTTCCGCTCAAAGGATTCTGCATTGACACATCCGGACGTTTATGACGATCTCGGGCGACCATGGGGCGTTCCTGAGCTACGCCGGAAGCAGTACGAGGATTTGCACACTCTCTGGTACGTCTGTCTTCGTGAACTCAACCTCCTCAAGACTGAAACTAGTGCTCTACACCGAGTGCTACGCCGAGGACGCGTAGAGTCCGCGAAGAGTATGCTTTCCGAGCCCGTTGATGCTGTTCAAATTACGATGAAAAATATACGCACAGTATTGCTCGAGCGGTATAAGGCATGGGAGCATGCCCAGCAGATTATTGCCGAGAGCGATGGTGACTTGCTGAAAGAGCTCGAAAGCAAGTATACTGAAAACGGCCTTGAGAATGTACTTGAAGAGACTACAGAAAACAGTGAGGTAGTAAAGGTTTAAGCCTTGTTTTTTTTATTTGTATATAGGACGCATTTTGAATAACTAATTTGTGTAATAAAATTACAAGCATGTACATTTCTTTAATTACTTATTTCATCCCACAATCCGAAAAGAGAAAGCAAACCGTTGCCCAGATGCACGTCCAACCTTTTAGGACGAGCGCACATGTCTTCATAAAATAGAGACCGTTATATGAATCAAAATAAAACCAAACGCAAAGCATAACAACATGTCTAAGCAGCATCAGCACTCATCACAGGAGCACTTATCCGAGTAGCCTGAGAACCAGCACGCACGATCGAGTTCTTCTCGGAATCGAGCTTGATGGTCGAGTCTTTGTTCTCGCGCTGCGCCATCTTCCAAACCTCAACCTCCATTCCACCGCGAATGACACCGACACGCATAGTAGAAAGTAAGTTGTGGGCCGCATTGGAGTGATCGTAGACGCCTCCGTTGAAAATAGCAGTTGCGTCCTTGCCAATTCCCGATTGGATAAGAGCCTTTCCACCAGGGTGGCCCTCAATAAAGTTGGTCACATCGTGCACGACACCGGCAATCAATACAAGAGCACGCTCTTTGGACTGCGCCTGGAAGTCCTCAAACTCCATGACAGGCAGCAGCTCAAGCGGGACACCCCAGTTCAGACGCGAGCGCCACTTATCAAGCTTCTTCTGGCGCTGTTGCACGATACCCTGCTCGATGGCATTCTGAGAAAAGGTCTGGAGGTCCGAGGCGAGGCCGACCTTCTTGAATATCCAGATAAGCCACTTAGTGGGGTCATACTGGTACCACTTAATTGCGTTGCGGTAGTCTGAAGGGAACTCGTGGTGGAAGTTGTGGTAACCCTCGCCGAAGGTAACTAGAGCGGTGAGCACATGGTCACGTGGCGACCGACGATCATCAAAAGGTTGGTCTCCAATCCAATGAGCCAGAGAGTTGACACAGAAGGTAGCATGGTGCACGACGGTGAGACGGACTACACCAGCCCAGATAAGACCACCCTTCCAGTCTCCCCAGCCGAGACCGGCGACGGCCATAGGGAAGAGAAAGCCCATGACGGCGAGAACGAGGACGTAATTGCGGTGCTGCCACTTGACGATGGGATCAGTGTTCAGGTCTGAAATATCAACCCGACCGGCCTTCTTAGGGTTTTTGACAAATACCATCCAGCCGATGTGCGAGTAAAGCAGTCCGCGGCGAACGTTGTACGGATCACGATCGGTGTCGGTGTAGCGGTGGTGAACGCGGTGGCCAGCAGACCACCAGCGAATAGAGCCCTCGACGGCGCCGCCACCAAAGGCAGCAAAAAAAATCTTAAGAGGCAAGCGAGCGGAGTAGGCGCGATGGGCCCAGAGACGGTGATAACCACCGGTGATGGAGATACCGGTCATGTAATAGTAAAGGAAGGCCCAGAGGGCAGTTTTGCGGCAGAGAGGAGTGAACACGGCCCAGGTACAGCCGACAACCGGGATAACGATAATCAGCGTCACATTGAGCCAGTTGATGTGCTGGTGCCAGTTCTGGAGGGTGAATGGCTTCTCGGTGATGTGCACATACGGCTTGTGAGCCGGGGAGGCCGGAGCAGGAGACTCGGCAACGGGAACTGCGACGGACCGCTGGCGCAGATCAGTCTGATCCGGCTGCGAAGAGGAGGTTTCGGCCACCATTGCAAAGATAACAGAAAATCAGGACTAGGAAGTTGCAGCTGTTAGGGTGAAGATGGATAGGAAGAGGAGGAGCGAGATCGAAGCAGACTTATAAAAAAGCGGGTGCGGCTCGGAGGAAAGCTGCTTATCCCCAACAACAAAACCCTTTTCCTAGAAGCTGTTGGGACTTTGCAGCCGGTTTGCGAGCCAGCCACTGATAGAAAGAGTAGAAGAAGAGAGATGTTTGCGAGAAGTTGCAAAGCAGACATAGAATGATTGATGAGTGGGCATTTGGCTTAGTACGTAAGATCTTTTCTCCGTACCTCTTCCGGGGCCGGCAGCCAGAACTTGAATACCAACTGTTTACTCCAGCAGCACACAGTATTGCATCTGAACGCAACAAACAACATTACGAATCCAACAATTCTTTCTGGAACATGTTTGCTACTTTTTGCAGATCTTTTACAATGCTAAATACCCCTGCTTATTATCGTCTGTCGCCTCAATTCTAATCCAAGTCACGTGCAATACTAGGCTCCTCACCTGTGGCAAGATTAGATAAGGTGGTGACTAAGTATTTAGTAAGCATTTAGGAGAAGCTAGCGCCCCCACGAAGGGCTACACTTACTCTAATCGCAAACCTCGAAGAATACGGAACCGAATCTGCCCCGCAGTGGCATAATTCTTTTATCCTTCTTTCCTCCTTTTTCTTCTTTTCTAATTTCCATTTCGCTCTTAATATTTCTACCATAGTAATGCCCCGTTCAGTGCCCGCTGACGAGCTTGCCCAGCACCGCTCCGCTAAATCCTGCTGGGTCGTTATCCACGGTAAAGTCTACGATGTAACTACTTTTCTCCCCGATCATCCAGGCGGAAAGCGCTCCATTCTCACTCGAGCCGGTAAAGACGCTACTCAAGATTTTGAAGCAATTCATCCTCCCGGAACTTTAGAAGAGACCTTCAAAAACGGAGATGCTGTAGTTGGCATCTTCTCTGATAGTGCTCCTGCTGCTGCTGCTGCTGCTGCTGCTCCTCCACCACCTGAGGTATCTATGCCTCCGCCTTCCGCCCCTTCATCTGCTCCTCTGTACAAGGAGACGCCGGCAGACATGATCAATATTGCCGACTTTGAAGAACACGCTCGCAGGACCCTCTCCAAGAAAGCATGGGCTTATTACTTCTCGGCATCAGATGATATGTTCTCCAAAGTCTTCAACCACGACGTCTTCGCCAAAGTTTTCTTCCGCCCTCGCATATTTCGCGATGTTTCGAAAGTCGACACGTCTTCCTCTATTTTCGGTGTTTCGACGACGCTGCCCATCTTCGTTTCTCCCGCAGCCCTCGCTCGCTTGGCTCACCCTGACGGCGAAAAAGCAATAGCGAGAGCTTGTGGCAAGCAAGGAATCTTGCAAATGATTTCCAACAACGCGTCCCTCAAATATCCCGACATAACATCTGCGAAAATTTCCTCTGAACAGCCGTTTGCATTCCAGCTTTACGTTCAGAACGAGCGTTCACGTAGCGTCGAGCAACTTAAAGATGTTGTTGCTACCGGCTGCCGCGCTGTAGTATTGACTCTCGACGCTCCTACACCCGGTAAGCGTGAGCTTGATGAGAGAGTTGGTAGAGAAGAGGTCCGCGAGAGCGGACTCGCAGACGAAGATGACGACTCGGAGCCGTTATCTGCCAGTTCTGGTCTCGGCGATAAGGAGGCGGCTGGCGGTGGTGTCGGCCGTGCTCTTTTTCAGGGAACGGCTGGGGATCTCGTCTGGGACGATCTACTTTGGCTCAAATCTCTACTCCCTGTGGACATGAAGATCATACTGAAAGGTCTCCAATCTGTCGAAGACGTTGTTCTTGCTGCTGAGCAGCGGGACCCCAAAACCGGTCTGAAGCTGGTGGATGGTGTTATAATTTCCAATCACGGCGGTCGCGCAATTGACGGCGCTCCTGCTCCATTAATGGTTCTTGAGGAACTACGATTATACGCCCCCCAAGTGTTCAAACAGCTAGAAATCTATATTGACGGAGGTATCCAGCGCGGAACTGACGTTGTCAAGGCACTTTGTCTTGGTGCTACGCAGGTAGGTATTGGCCGCCCAGCACTATATGCCCTTGCTGGAGGATTTGGTGAGTCAGGTGTTTATCGTGCAATACAGAGTATGTCTTATTTTTATTTTTTTATGTGTACGTTTACGCTGACTTACCTTAAATCTACATAGTTCTTCGAGAAGAGGTCGAGACCGCAATGCGATTAGTTGGTGCCACTTCTATTACCCAGCTTGGTCCTCATTTTGTGAACACATCTCAGCTAGATGCGATTATTGGACCGTCACCTGCTACCGCCGCTGCTTCTCTAGAAGCGTGTACAAAGGCTAAACTATAACATCTTTTTGGAGTATTCATACAATTTTATACAATTATTTTTGCCAGAGTGTAATTTTATCTTCCATCGTAACTGGTTATTACTTATCAATAAACTGCACAGTTTTCCTGTTTATAAACCAATACCATATCAGTTGGTTATGTTGTTTATCGCATCTATCTGATATCTGTAACCCTAGACCCTGGTCGAGCCATCTGGAGGATGAAGCCACCGACTAAGCAGCACTTCATTCAGAACAATCTGTCTTTCTCCCGCTCCTCAGTCTACAAACTCTTCTTCTCTCCTCTCTTCTACAATGGCGGAGTCATTGTCGAAGATTACGGCAGCTTTTGAGACTGCTAGGGAGATTACAATGGAGGCGGCAGCCTCAGCGCGGACGCCTGCTCTTGGTGAGGACGGTGTCTTTCGTTCGCGCGACATCAAGCGGTTTCTCAATTCACGTCATGAGAAAGAGAAACTGCAAGGAATGAAGGCAATTGCTACCGTATGCCGATTAGTTTTTTTTTGGTATCATCTGACACGACGCTAACAATACTGCAGCTCATGTCGAAAGGAGAGGACGTGACCGAGTACTTCCCCGAGATTGTCAAGAACTCGGCTGCGCAAACACTCGAAATCCGCAAGCTTGTATACATTTATCTTTTACGCTATGCCGAACGCGAATCAGATCTTGCTCTACTGTCAATCAATGCAATCCAAAAGTCTCTTGGCGACCAGAACCCGCAAATCAGAGCAATGGCAATTAAAGTGCTTTCAGGTATTAAAGTGCCCAGCATCGCGCCTATTGTTCTACTCGCGATCCGTAAATCGATTGTCGATTTATCTGCAGTTGTGCGACGGGCGGCGGCAGTTGCTATTGGGAAAGCATACGAGCTTGACAAAAGTAATCTTGAAGTGCTAGTCGGATACCTTGCTACACTACTCGCAGACAAGAGCTACTACGTTGTTGGTTCCGCTGTGCAGACTTTTGTCCGCGTCTGTCCCGACCGGCTTGAGATGTTTCACGTACACTACCGGAGATACTGTACTATGCTTGCAGACATTGAAGAGTGGGGTCTAGTGTGTCTTTTGGATGTCATGACGCGCTACGTGCGCGTCTACGTACCTAAGGGCTCAATGGTCCGGAAACCCAAAGACACATTCTACTCTGACGATGATGGTAGCGGAGATGATCAACCGGCTCTCGCGGAAGAAGAATTCGTTATCGATCCTGACCTTGAGCGGTTGCTTGCCGCCGCTAAGCCACTTCTACAGAGTCGCAATAGTGCCGTCGTCATGGCCGTTGTCAATCTTTTCAACTCGCTAGTTCCAGAAGCCGATTTATCGTTCCTTGGGCCACCTCTTGTCAGATTGCTGGCTCAGCCGTCGGAGATTCAATATGTCGTTATGACAAATATTGTCGTGCTTGCATTGACTAGCCAGGTTAGTGCACTATCTGTATTCTATATTATTTTTGGCTTTTTATATAGAGCTTTTGTCATTATCTGATGCTAATATTGCCTGTAGGACCTGTTTGCGCCGTATCTAAAATATTTCTACGTACTTCCATCCGACCCGCTACAGATTGCAAAGCCCAAGATTGAAGTTCTCACATTATCTTGTTCCGAAAGCAATGTCTCTGAAGTACTCTCTGAGCTGCAATATTACGCCACTACCGCTGATTCTGCCCTTGTAGCCGAATCAGTCCGCGCGATTGGTCGCTGCGCTCAAATATCCCCAACAATTGCTCGTCGCTGCTTGCGCTGGCTTCTCAAGCAAATCCACTCTTCCAATCACGTCCTTGTTGGCGAGTCGCTGACGGTGATTCGATACATTATTCAGCTGTCACCCAAGAGTCACATCAAGACCGTTGCACGACTTGCTGCTGCTCTCGATAAGTCGCGTGTGCCGCTTGCCCGTGCGAGTATTGTGTGGCTTGTAGGCGAGTTTGCAGGTATTGCGCAGAACATTGCGCCTGATGTACTCCGAAAGTGCGCAAAGGGCTTTGTTGACGAAGATGAGGTTACGAAATTACAAATCATTTTGCTTGCCGCCAAAATTTACTCATATCATATTGAGGACCGGCCTATTCCTGATGAGTCGACGGCAGTTAATGGAGACAGTGGCGAACTGGAGCCAACTATAAAGCCACCGGCTGACCCGATGGATCTGTTGTTTGAGTATGTAATGCTTCTTGCGCGTTACGATACCTCTTATGATTTGCGTGATCGAGCAAGACTGTATAAATCCGTTCTTGACGCGCCGGGCGCGCCATTGGCAAAGCTCCTTCTGCAAGCACCAAAGCCCTCGCCATATGCCCCTTCGCCGTCACAGGGTAAGGAAGCTTTCTTACTGGGAAGCACTGGTATGCTTGTTAACGGGATTGTGGCTGCGACTTCGCCTTTGCCCCTCTGGAGTGCCGAGACGCCCGATGCGTCGATCCGCGATGATGTTAAGGAGGTTATTGAAGATAATTATGCTTCTACGCGCATTATACAATCTGCCATCAAGAAGAGCAAGAAGAGCAAAAAGAGTAAGAAGAGTAAGAAGGCTGAAAAGAGTACGGGCAAAGCCAAGAAAGTGGTAAAGAAGCCTGCAATTATTGCAGACAAGAAACCTGCTACTGCAGCACTGCCAGTTTCAAAAAAGGAGGAGGATTATCATGTTACGTTGGACGAGTTCTTTGGAGAACGTTCTAAGAATGAGATGATTAGCGATAGCGAGTCGGCAGAAGATCAGCTGGCAGCTGAGAATGTTGATGAAGACGATGAGGACGAGAGCAGCGGGAGTGAGGTTGAAGTCATTGTCGAAGTTAGCGAGGACAGCGACGAAGATGATGATTCCGATGACGAAGACTCCGACGAAGACTCCGACGATAGCGAAGAGGACGACAGTGATGAAGAAAGTGAGGAGGAGGATGAGAGTGATGAGAGTGAGGACGAAGACGTGGCTGCTCAGGCTGGATTGTTGTCTGGGCGCTGAGCGCGTACTTTTTTATATGCATAGCTATGTGCATACGTGAAAAGCAATTCTTTTTGTATATACTTTTATTTTTATATATGGAATTAGTGAATATAATGAGCATTATAACGTGTATCCCTAAATACCAAGAACCAGCGGTTTGCATTTTGCCGAAATGAAATGTAAAGGATCCAGTCTCTCGAGGATTTTATGTCCACATCATTCGAAACGGTTTTTCCTGTACAATAATGGAAAACAATTGGTCTTTGTAGATTCTGCCTTGCTCCGGTCCACCAAGAGCACTCGTCTGACGTCATCCTATTTGAGATCCTTAACCTCGGTGAACCGGTACCTAAGACTTTACTATGAACTTCCGAATCACGTGCATAGAATAGGTGGGTGAGTAACGATAGATGCAAGCATGCCCCTCTCTCTCGCGGTAATATCAGCAGCGAGTATCCGCAGCATTAGCTAGCGTATTCTGTTAATAATACCTTTTTATTTATTTCAAAATGATTGACAGACTTGCAATGCGCTCAATCATACGCTCATCTGCTGCAAGATCAGTCAGTAAGCTCGCTGTCTTCCGTCGCGACACGAAACGACTATTCTCAGTCTCTGCTCCGTCAAATATCTCAGCCACCCCTGCTAGACGATCGGTATTCGAGCTATCAACTTTAGTAGTAGCGGCTACTTCGGCTGTTGCGGGAGCTGCGCTTGCGTATCGGTATTCTCCATTTGAGCTGTCCGCTTTCTTCCTTCCCCGACTCCCCGCACCCGGCTCAGCCGAGGAAGTGAAATTTATCCAAAAAGTTGAGGATGAGTTACAGAGCTCTGCGATGGTTGGCAAAATGCGGAAAGAAAACGACTACGTTGAGCGACGGATGTGGATGGATATCCCTGAGACATACCGCGATTCGGGGTTTCTTTCGGGAACTCTGAAAGGACCCGGGAAGTTTGCTGTACCAGGAATTGTATTTGTCAATGAGAAAGAAAACAAAGTTGTTTCGGTGATTCACTGTGGCTGGCAGCTGTCGGGATTTCCAGGGATTGTGGTGAGCATTCTTTGATTGCTATGAAACTGCTGTATGTCGATACTGATCTGTGGGGTATTATAATAGCATGGTGGACTAATAGCTTCTTTGCTCGACGAATGTCTCGCCCGTGCTGTAAGTAATTTTTTTTCAAGATTTTGGTAATCTGCTTATAACGATGTCTCACAGGCTATATTACCTCTTACTGGTCGGACGGCAGTGACGGCAAACCTAACTGTCAATTATCGCAGCCCGACCATGGCCAACCAGGTTCTGTCAGTTGAGACATATGTTACAGAGGTAGGGAATAACTATATGATGGTCTTGCTAAGGCCTTTGACTAACAATTCTGATTTCACTTTTCTCTGTAGAACACTGACAAGAAGGCGCTGGTTGCAGGCGTTGTACGGAATTCTAGCGGTAAGAAGCTAGCGGAGGCCACCGCGGTGTTTGTGGTCCCTAAAAAGTACAAGTTACAAAGTTTAGCGAATATGTAGAGAGACTATTATTATTAGATTACGAACTGTTCGAATAGAATTTACAAAGGTGAGAAAGGTATTTCATGACTCTGTGGCGTATTTGTTCTTTGCCCAGGCAAGGAAACTTGGGACATCGTTCGAGATGATTTTCGGCAGTGCAATATCTTGTATCCATTTAGGTACTAGACCACCGCCATCGCTCTGTAGGAGATGATGTTAGTGAGACTGCTCAAGACACAAGTGTGATAATGATGTACACATACGACTAAAGCCATTACCCATTGTATCTTCCCATCAGGCAGCTCTTGTACGTGTTCAATCGCTGAAAATGCGGCTTTCACTCGTCCTGGAGTTGATTCGAACTCTGCAGGAGTAGAAATCACAAAAAATTCTCGCACGTTGAGATCAGGTTGTTTGGCAAAGAGCCACACTGGGGTCTCGCGGTCCGAGAGTATACCACCCATCTTGTAATGGGAAATGACTCCTATATATGACACCTTGTTGAGTACACTTGTCGCAGTGAGCTAAATCAAGTAACTCACCTTTCCAGCCACTCTCTCCTCCATCAACTTCTTTATACGAATTGAAATCATGAATATATTCAAGCTCGTTCTTCGTATGGTCTTCGCATAACCCACTCATAAACCACTCCCAAGGAACATCATGCACAGATTTGCGCGCAGACCACTTCTCGCCATATAAATGCCTACTGTAAGTCTGCACAGAGATACCCTGGGCTTTGTTATACTTCGAACATTTTGTCCAAGTGCCATCCAAGTCAGCGACGATGGATCGAGCGAGCGATATCGCAGTAGCGGGCGGAACAAGTGAACTCAATGACTTAGCCTTAAGATCATAGACAAAATCTGTAGCCATTTTACTCTTAATGGATAAGAAATAACAACGCTGGTGAAGTTAACCAGATGGAGACGATCAAACTGTCGCGGTGTTCCAACGCGTTCATCTGATATTGCTATCATCTACACGTGCTCCGCCTAATCCGGTGATAACACCAAATCTCCGAGGCGTTTGTACCATCCCATGTGAGATCATGGGTTTAGGGCTCTACCAATCGAGTCCATTCGGGTTCGCTCTCTCACCTCCAATGACGCTATATATTTGTTTTGAGATGGCACTATCTGTCATCACAACTCTTGATGTTTAATTCGTGTATCCGTCTGACTACTACTACTGAATAACCATGAGTGTGGTCAACGCACACGCCTTGAAACAACATTCTGCCTTCGTGTTCATTTGACGGTACAGAGCAGCCCATATTCTTGAGTCGCCTCAACCGCCCTCATCAGCACACTTGATACAGTTGCAGATCAAGTTGTAAAGCAAAACCAACACTATATATACAGCTGCTACTAATTTTTTTCTCTGGCTGAAATGCTGGAAAAGAGTGCACTGTGAAAGTGGATAGTCCTCAGGGCCTACTTCAGGCTGTCAATATTACGACAGCAGCTTCGTCTGAACCACACTGAAGTTATAGGTAGTATATTGGCTATTACATTCCGTTCTTTTACCATCTAGTTATAATAATATGCACAACTTATATGATATTATATTTGATCCAATGCTGTCGATTTACTATACACAACGAATAAATTAATCTGCTGCTCCTAACCACTTTCACTCGACTATGCAAGTTTAAACATATTACGGGAGGACAATAACGCACACTTGATAGTTTTCTATCGTTAATACTCTTCATAAGTCTTTCAAGGATCAAGAGGAACAAAAATGCAATATAACCAACGCCCAAACTTCAATCATGCGTAGCGGTGAACACTAATCGATATCAATTAACGCGGACGCATCATTAACTGCATTCGTGATAATATCCAACCATTTCTTGGTGTTCCGTATATCGCGTGCATCCAACGCCTCGTCCAGGCCAGGAAACGTGGCTCCTGCATATCCGGTCCAGATTCCAGGTGCAAACACAATATGCTTGAACCACTCCCGATCGTCAAGACCTTGTGCGTACAAGAACTTACGCTCAAACTTCATGTACCGAGAATTCAGTTCCTGAATTTGAACATACAGACGCATCTTCTTGTAGCTCTTAAACCACGGATAGTCAGTCAAATACTCAGCGCGGACATACGACGATTTCTCTTCAAACTTTGCAGCTGTTTTCATGAGATTCTCAAGAGCATTCGTGCAATTATGCAAAGACGACGCAATATACCACCATCCCAATTCAAAGTCAGGAAGATCGACATCAGCGGCGGCCTCCCGATCGATATATGTACACTCGCGAATCAGACTGCCATCTTTGTCGGGGCAGCTATAGACTCCACTATCCATCCAACTCGAAGTCGAAGTTGGTTCAGCATTGTCAGTCGCAATCTCACCAATCTTTTCTTGTATGCGTCGAAAGTACGAGACCAGTGACCGCGCATATTCTTCCACGTCAAACTGAATCACTTCGACTTCACTCAGTTGCAATACTAATAGACCCCATATCTTTACCATAGTAGCATGAAACTCCCAGCTTGGGTCGCCGTATCTGTTCATCCATGCAGAAGAGTCATAATTAGAGTGGTCTAACGGACGTATGTCAGTAATGTGTTATTTGATAAGTGAATAAAGAGCTACTTTGAATAAAGAGCTACTTTGAATAAAGAGCTACTTACAATGGTAAACGGCATCGTTGGAATCGCCGCCAAATCCAAAGTCAATTGAAGGGATACCCAAATGGTCAAGGAAGACCGTGTAATCGCTACCGGATCCAAGAGATCCGACATGGGCATTTGAGTCGGTGAACCAGTGGTCGTACACATAGCCACCGCTTGGATGTGCAACTCTTTTGGCAACATCCTTGAAAATCGTAGTCAACAGAGGAGAAGCTGAAACGTCAAGGTGAGGTCCCGATACAGCAACATCCACATTCAGGTATGCCATAGCTTTAGCACCAAGGAACTTTGCCAGATCCTCACCCCACTCGGTGGAACCAAGTAGACCATATTCTTCTCCATCCCAAGATGCGAGAATTCTAATAATCGACATATTAATATCAAAATCAATCTCCTAGAATTTGCAATATAAAATGAAACTCAC
Source organism: Kockiozyma suomiensis (assembly GCF_038497685.1). Taxonomy (NCBI): domain Eukaryota; kingdom Fungi; phylum Ascomycota; class Lipomycetes; order Lipomycetales; family Lipomycetaceae; genus Kockiozyma; species Kockiozyma suomiensis. The sequence continues at coordinate 42,491 of NW_027117668.1, forward strand.
ATAGATCTCAGAGGCTTCCAACCTTGCTTCTTCAATTCCCCAAAAGCACGCGCAAGCTCAATCAGTACCGCAGAACCGCTATTAGGATCTCCGGCTCCACCGACAACCCATGCATCGCGATGATTGCCAATGATAACGACTTCATCCTTGATGATACCATCGATACGACCGATAGTATTCCAGATGGGCGTTGTTTTGTACTCTTGTAGGTTAAACATATTCAAGCTGTTGGTACTAGGACCTGATGAATAATCAAACTCTCTTAAACCACCCCTCCAGTCTTCTCCAATATCATTGGGATTAAAGCCCATACCGTTGAGCTCAGACAAGATAGGAATCATATCCCGATAACTGACTGGAAGTGACGGGATGGAAGGAATACTGTTGTAAGGATCAGTGCGTTCAGCGAATTGTGTACTTGGCCATCCTGGTGTGGTGGGGTCTCCTGGTGTGACTGACAAAAACTGCACACTACCCCGCTGGACGCTGGAGGGATTACGCGCTGGTCCATCGGGATATGACTTATAGTGATTGTAGATTGTAACGTTTCCATCATCACCTGGGTCAGTGTACATAAGCACGCCCACAGCTCCCCGCTCCTGCGCGCCTTTAACAATCAAGCCGCGGAACAGCCCGCCATAGCGCGCAATCACAATTCTTCCTGTAACACTGACACCGTGCTGTTCGAGTATATCAAAGTCTTTTTGTCGACCATAGTTTACATAGACATACTGTCCTGTGACGTTTCCGTTGGCTGAATATCCATGAAAAGTAGGCACCCGATCTGCTCGCATTGACGTGGGATCCTCAGGCAGAGGATCCTCTTCAAGAGAAGCTTCGTATTTGACGGTCTCATTGATTCCCAAAAGACGAAGCCCGTGATCTTTAGGGTAGTTGAGGTAAGTATAGTACGGTACGATTTCAGTTTTGATGCCATACTCAGTGAACTTGTCTGCAGTCCATTGAGCTTGCGAAAGATTCGTTCCCGCGAGATGAACTCCGGATGTGTAATAATTAGACCACTCTCGAATTGAATTTGGGTCAGGAACGCGGAATAAAGCTCGTTCGAGATCAGGCAGAGACATTTGAAAATGTCGCAATCTGGCCAAATCTCTACGAAGAGTCGTCCGAGGGAGAAACACCAGTTTCCAGCCCAAAATGAAAAATATACCAATGGCCATGTAAGTAGCTAAGCGAATTAAGAAGGTGCCCCATCGCCCCCGGCTGATTAGGCGCACAGATGAGGTCTCTGAAGGTGAAGGGAGGAGCAAGTCAGCTTCGGTAGCAGAATCAGCTGTGTCGGCTTCCGAATACGAAGGCGAAGAGGCACGCTGACCAAAGAAGCCATTCTGGAAAAAGCGACGTCCGCGTTTTGGTTGAGGCTGCTGCAGAAGCGGACTGTCTTCGTCGCCTGACTCGCCGTAATCAAGCTCATCCATAGCTTGCGATGACTCGCCGTTTGTAGCCGAGTCTTCGCCCATGGAGTCCTGGAAATCTGCGATGATTGGTGATCCAGGGGCGTCGTTAATGTCATCAGTCGCAACGGAGGCCGTTTCTGAGCGTAGCGGGTGCGTGTCGGTCGCGGACGTACCCGACATTGTGACTGTTACTTGAAAAACAGAACTAAGTACAAGGTGCAGTCGGCACTCCAAGCAATTTCTAAGTGGTGCGACGATAAGAAAAGGTAGAGACAACGAGCGCGTCTAAAGACTATCTTAAGCGATAGCTTTGGCGCTCGAGTAATCCGCTTGCGTCTGACAGCCGGCTATTCGTAGATACTATTCTCACAAACCCCTTATGCTTACAATTTGCAGATGCCGCGCCGAAATCTATACCATTCATGTCAGCCAAGTTCACTGTGCTCACAATGGTCATTGTATTGGCTCGGAGACAGTCTACGGTGCTGCTCGGACTGGCTTTGCTGCTGCTTACTACGCTGACTGCAGCTCAGCCTCTGCAGCGGACAGAACTCGACGAAGATCAGGTCCAGACACTTTACAGCGCATATCCGCCTCTGCCTGCTCTTGATCCACATTACTCGGCCGGCAGTTCACCACCTGCGCTGCTATCGCCTATATTGATACCACGGATACCAGGGTCTACTAACTCAACAGCTGTTCAAAATCATATCGTCAATCACTTCACTAGACTCGGTGAAGGCTGGACGCTAATCAAAGACCATTTCACTGCTCCGGTTCCTGAATACGGTGGACTTTCTGGTTCCCTAAATTTCACAAACTTGATTTTCAAACTGGCACCACCAGACTCTGATGATGATATATCAGCAAAGTATTTGACATTGGTTGCTCACTACGACTCAAAAGTTGCGCCTCATGGTTTTATTGGTGCCACTGACTCTGCTGTGCCATGCGCTATCCTGATGTATCTTGCCGAAGCTGTGACGGCTGCTAGCAGGCGACGATGGAAAAACGATCCTTTTTCTGCTAGAGATGAATTAGGATTGCAGATCATTTTTATGGACGGCGAAGAGGCTATGGTTAAGTGGTCTACAAAAGACTCGCTTTACGGTGCGCGCCATCTTGCTGAACGCTGGGAGTCCGAGACCAGAGCATACCCTCACGGGCGGTTCTCAGAAATCCAAAATATTGACTTATTTGTGCTGCTGGACTTACTGGGCGCGGATTCACCTACCGTTCCATGTTTCTTTGGGCTGACAGCCTGGGCATGTCGGCAGCTGGCGGCTGCTGAAGCATTAGTAAGGAAAATAGGCATTGCAAAATCGAAAGTCAAGACCAATTTTGTTAATCCTACAAATTTGATGACGAACGCGTTTATTGACGACGACCATATGCCGTTCTTAAGAAAAGGGACACCTGTTTTGCACGTTATCCCAGTTCCTTTTCCCGTAACTTGGCACACGCTTGAAGACAACGCAAAAAACCTTGACTTAGATGTTATTCATGATTGGAGTATTTTTGTGACCACCTGGGTTGCTGGTTATCTGGGACTTGGCGAGTTTGTATGATAGAAGCTGCATAAATACCTAGCTGGAGGTTTGCATGGCAGAGAGATGACACTGTACGATAAACAGCAGATTTGTATTCTAATTTAAAAAATTTAATCAAAAGATAGTATACACATGGCTATAATTTGACCGTCCTGCAAATTTGCATCAATAGTGTTATCAGAGCCAGGTCTTCGAGCATTATCCTAGACCCGCCTTGCCGGTCTTCACTTTCGCCAGAATAGGAGAAGCCATTCCTTGATTGCCGCCTGCACCGAGTCCTGATCCTGATAGCCAACCCATTTTCTCAAGTAATCGTCGACCGACATTTTCCCCGCTAATCTCGGGTGCATCTCCTCCGACGACATCTCCATCTCTGTGGTTGAACTGCCCAGTGCCTCCCTTAGAGAAACTTTTGATCGGTTGGTCGCGTTTAGATTTCTTGCCCAGGCGAGGAAGGAATTTCTCTTCAGCAATACTGGATGGACCAAATCCGTTATCTTGATAGGTACGTCCATTTTTGTATAGTATCGTAAATCTGTTATTTCCACTGCCCTGTGACTTGGAGACCAGCCTGTATGACATGCCTAATATATGAACTATATAAATCGGACCGTTAATGAAACTTCTCTGACTTTGGATAAAAGATTTTTTTACCTCTCTTTCGATCATTTTTGGCCATCGGGGGTAGTGCTAGTGTAGTCTGCGCTCTGTTTGCTAAGAATTCCCCAATTTCGCGCTCTACGTCTGAAATCCTCATTCCAGTTCTATATTTCGCTTTGAGCTCCGGCTTTCCGGTTTTCTTTGCCTTCTTTCCCAGCAATCCTTGCTGGCGAAGTTTTTCTCTTTCAACCTTGCGCTGCTTCTTTGCGGACTTGTCCTTCATCCATTGAGCGCGAAGATGATATTCCAACTCCTCGTCAGAGTTATTAAAGTCAGGCATTTTGCTCTTCTTCTTCATTTGACGACCAGATAAAGCGACTTCCATGAAAGCAGAAGCAGCAAATCGACGTTCTGCTTCAAGTAAGTCATCATCAGACTCATCATACTCATCATCTTCATCATCGTCTTCGCCATCCTCATCCTCATCTTCAAACTGATCATCATCTTCATCATCATCATCATCAGTATCCTCGTCTTCGTCATCTTCTATATCTTCGTAATTTTCACTCTCATCCTCTTGGCCCATTTGAAGGGCTTTCACAGACACATCCGCGTCAACTTCGTCTGCAATTTCCTCATCAACTTCTTTTACCTCTTCAAAATCATCTTCGAGCAGATTTTTGATATAATCATCGAGAGGATCGACCTCCTCCTCATCCAACATAGTATAGGGGAATGGGTCGTTAGCGCGTCTTTGCTTTCTGGTACGTTTTTTCTTTGACGACCGTTTTCGTACAGGCTCATGTGTGGGAGAACTTGACAGTTCAATAATCTCACGGTGATGTTCGGATACCATGATATTTGGAGGGTGAGTTACGGCCGTAGCAAGGGAATTATCTTCGACTATACGGACTGTAGAGGAAGAAACGGGTATTGAAAGTTTTTGAGCATCAAATCTGACACTAGACGCGCTTGACTTCAGGTGCCGGGGACGGAATACAATCTGTTCTGCTTGAGATTGCAACTCTTCGGAGAAAGATGATGCTGTCTCATCAATTGTGAATAGGAGATCATCAGGAATATTAAACATATCAGAAACCTCATGTTCGACGAGCTCCGGCTCAGCTGGTGAGATAGTTTCAGCCGCAGATGTGGTATCAATGGCCAAGTCAGGTTCTTTCATTCTAGCCGGAGGAGGTAGAACGGACAGCTGTCTAGTGCGCTCGACAAGTTCGTCCTCTTCGTCGAGGATCTCGTCATAAAGTACTTCCGTATTTTCTTCGTCTTCGTTATACTCTTCTTCGCCAGCTTTGCCCTCTTGGACTAATTCATCGCCCATGACATCCTCTGCAGCTACTTCTCCAACATCATTGTCATCTTCGTCGGTTGTCGATTGAGAAGGCGAAAGGATCTCGGGATCGATGTCGGCACCAGTCATCGTAGAAGACCTAACAAAAGCAATTGGGATGCGTCTCCGATAGGAAGACGTAGAAGATATTCGGTTGTCGTATCCGTGTATTTCTGAGGTGTGCGTAGCTTCGTCACGCATGGTAAAGCGCGGAGCGCCGAGGCCTGGAAATCAGATATGTTAGCCTTATCGAGTAGGCTTCACCCACGAGCAAAGCAAATGAGCATTCAGTGTGGTTATTCACCCTGTGACCCTCGGTTTCCGCGAACATGCTCCCCTTTGATTCCAGAAGTAAGCCGTGCATTGCCGCGACCTCGACGACCCCGTCCTGAAGCAGCAGTGCCACGTCTTGATGCAGGCTGACCACCGCCACCAGCACTAGCAGTACTGCTATCTCCAGAGCGACCTCTTTTAGACTTCCTTCTTGAGTTTGCCATCGCTCAAAGAAAAAGGACAGTTGAACAAGGGCTTGGTGGCAGCTTATTATTATAAGAACATGAACTGGGAGTTTGATGCGCTTAGAGTGAGCTTTACTCGACTAGTCACGAAATATCAGAAACTTGGGAAAGGCGCGTTAAGGGTTCATTGCGGCTCGCAGAGCATAATTCTTCTTTGATCCTGCACAACGGCTTTGTATTGACTACATACTGATTCTCAAATGCAGTCAAATTCGATATTTAATTCTCGCAGAAGGCTGGTTTTGCTGCGATCTCTGCTGCGGCTATGGTATCTTTTTGGAGGCCTATTCCTAGCAGCCGGAGTGCTGAATCGCGTAAGCATCCATCTGCCCATGGCCGTTTGCAAGCTGCGTACTAACATTGCAGTAGATCTATATTCTTCCAAAATTTATGATGCTAGTATTTGCTAGGAAAGAGTTATTTGATCATACTCTGGAGTTTATGCATCGAATCAACTCGAGATTGTCATCGGTGGTCGCCGATTCACCGACTGCTCCGCTACGCCACAGCACTATCGCCGATACAATAAACACCAACGCTGCACAAGAGACAACCGATGGCGCAGAATTGTACGTCGACAAGTATACACAGACAGATGATCAGATAGATATCAGTTCATCGAGCTCCGAAGCGAGGCTGTTGTCAGTTGTCGAACAAGATGCCGAGGGACAAACGCCTACAGCCAACGACTCGTCCGACATTGGAGGTGATATGCTGCCATTAAGTTATCATTCTTTGCAATATGTTTCTCGTCATGTAAAACTATTGCCGGATTTACTAACTACCCCTGGCCAAGCTGGTGCTTCGTATTCCATCAATGAGCTGAATTTGTTGATCGACCAATTCTCATATGCCGGTGTTAACAAACATCGAACGCGACCCGAAATATCATCAATGGCTCAAACGAAGCAGTTCGTGTCGCACCTGAAAGACGAAATTCGAGACTTGAAAAGTATAACTTTGACGATGAACTGAGCTTAATCGTCAACTTTGTTTTTATCTTGGACATTTCATTGCATTGGTTATGGCGAAAAAGAGTTTTGATAGTTAGTTTGATTTTACATATTCGTCTAGTGTACATTATAAATAACATGACGCGGTACCATAGCTGCCTTCGAGTTTTATAGTCCACGGGAGCTGGCATCATACGCTGGAGTCGAGTTAATATAGAACTCCATAAAAAGTGATTTTCGGTTTTTAGCCATATACCTGTGATATCCAGCGTAAGTATAAATTATATAGCACACGATGCGCGCGCGTATAAGAGAACAACTCACTTGAGCAACTCCTCGATATGTCCTTTCAGTACATTAAGGCTTTGTTGATCCATATGTGTGTGTAATAAAAGTCCAGGAAGCGAGACTGCGGAAAGTTAGGCCGGTTCAATCCTAGTTGATATATTACTACATACCAAATAGTCTCAATAAATGCTCTGCGCCATATAGTTCCCGTGGAAGCTTTGTGGGATTAGTAGTAGTTATTTCCAAGTACTGCTGCCGCTCGAAGCGGTAAAGCAGTATGGAACCTAAACTTTTGTCAAAATACAGTTGAATGCCTTCTATTACTTCATCCAATATTTCAGATTCAGCATTACTGAGTCGGCGTTTCTGGTAGGCTACTTTAAAATCTTGCAGGATATCCTTCACAGTTGGTTTGCGTGGCAAGTCGACCAGCTGTAGTAATTGGTTAGCAAATAATTACAACGACACATATCATTGTACGTAACATACCTGGGAATTTTTGGTTACGTATTCCCAATCGTCGACTAGCTGGGCCATAAGAATATCTGGTATTATAATATGAACATCGAGATGGGACGACTGACGATCTTCCTGTAAATAAAAATAAAAATTTGTCAATGCTGTAGCAGCACAAAGAATGCACATCAAAGAGATAATTCGTACTTTGTCGTCGGCATCACGTCTTGTCTTCTTTAATGACCTGGATGACTCTGCATGATCCTTTGCCACATCTTTACGCTTGTGCGAGGCGGAACTAGAGGATTGTGAGGTTGTTGTAGCAGCAGTTCCTGATACTCCTGTGCCCCCGGCAGTTCCGCTGGTAGCTGGTGAGCCTTCGACGCCTCCGTTGGCTTTCTTCGAACGCAATTGTTGTAATGCTTCATTTTTCAGTTCCTTTTGAAGTCGCAGATTCTCCTCTGTCCATCGTAAAACCCGCTGTTGAGGCAGCTGTCCAAGACAAACGTTAGCAAAAATAATATGGCAGCATATGATACGACGCGTAACTAACCCATTCGTCCCATCTAAATTACATAAAAGTCAGTTATTGCACTATACAATAATTATCATTAAAGAAAAGTGACAGCATACGAGGACTTCCATCCTTTATAGTGGATCAAGTACGCGACAGCTTCGCGAAGCTCACCGGGGATCTCGTCGACAGGGATGTCTTCGTTCTTCTGACCGGGAAGGTACACTTTGAGAATTTTGGATTCGTAGAGCAGTGGGCCATGAAATGCCAGACATCGCGAGTTCGTATGGAATCCCTCTGGCGGGGCAGTAGCAGACATTGCTACCAGTTTCGTGTGCCTGAACGGGGCTGCTTTGTGTATGTAGATATCTCTCTCCGAGATGCGCCCCGGCAACTGATGATAGAGACAACGTGTTTATAGTGATATCGTGGTCGCGGTGATAAATCAGACGCATTTTAAGTGACTTAATGCACGATGCACGTGCAGGAGAATAAGCGCTCGGCTGGTCCACAAGCACCAAGGCTGAGTGAGTCGTGCCTCGACTCGGATCTGCGTTTTTGTTGAATATTCACCCCCACCGACTATTTCTTTCTCGGATTTGTACTCGGGATTAGTGCGTAATAATGAAATTCAGTCGCACTGTTCAATTTAATGCGGTGCCGGAATGGTCGGCGTTCTATATCAGCTACTCGGGACTCAAGAAACTGTGTGTATTCACCCTCATATTCTCTATAAGCTAAGACTGTTTCCTAACGATGTTGATTTATTGAGGATTGCAGTATCTCGAATCTTGACGCCGAAGCAAATAATCGTGCAGTTCAGCTCCAGCGTGACTCGGAAACCATTTCGCTCATCTCGGACGACGCTTTTGCAGACTTCGACGCCATCTTCCGCCGTGCGCTCGACGACGAACTCAGCAAGATATGTCGCTTCTATGACGAAAAATCACACGAGCTTGTTAACGATGTTGCGCAGCTTAAGCAGGATATCTACGATTATACTAATCAAGTTGGGCATGAAGAAGCTAGCACTTCATCTGGCTCGTCGATCACCGCTGCTCACCAATTTTCTGATGGCGAAAGTATATTAGCTGCGGTCAACTCTGCTGAGCGAGTTCCTCTCGCCGATAAAGGTGGCGATTCACTTTCGCTTAACTCGATACATGGCGAGTTTGACGAGATCTCTGACCTCAAAATCACTCTCAAGAAGCGTATCATAGCTCTCTTCGTTGCCTTCTCTGAACTGAAATCGTATGTGCAACTTAATCGCACCGGTTTTGCAAAGTCTTTGAAAAAATACGCAAAAACTTTGAACCGCGAAATTCCTGGCAATTATGTTGTGAATGTTGTCGAGAAAGCGCCACCATTTGTAGCTGAGTCGCGTGCTGAGATTGATGAGAATTTGTCAGAATTGACTACTCTCTTTTCAGCTATCAGTACGCATGGTGATATTAATCAAGCGAAAGTCGAGCTTCGTATGCATTTGCGAGAATATGTCGTCTGGGATAGAAATTCTGTGTGGCGAGAAATGATGGGTATAGAGAGCAAAGTGCAGGGAGTCGGAATCACAAATCAAGGTCTTTTGGTCAGTTCCAATCCGATTGCGGACGCACTAGAGCACAAGTCGACTGCCAGTCAGCCACCATTTTTGATTCGTACAAGATTCGGTATAATAAGGCTTCCTAGATTGATATTTAACTCTACGACTGCTATTCTGTCGATCATTATCTCTACGTTCATTGTGCTGTTAACAGTTCCAATTTTTGACGAGCCGGAGCCGCAGGCATGTCTTGCCATTCTCATTGCATCTTCGATGCTTTGGGCAACAGAGGTTATTCCGTTGTTTGTAACGTCAATGCTTGTACCTCTGCTGGTTGTTGTATTCCGTGCTGTGAGATCCGACGACGTGTATCACGAGCGTCTGAGCGCTCCAGATGCGACAAAGTACATTTTTGCTTCAATGTGGACGCCCGTGATTATGCTCCTACTTGGTGGATTTGCTATTGCTGCTGCTCTAAGCAAGTACAACATTGCAAAAGCGATTGCCACCTGGGTACTAAGTAATGCAGGCACGAAGCCGCGGAACGTGCTTCTGATGACAATGTTTGTTGCCTTGTTTTTGAGTATGTGGATTTCAAACGTTGCTTCACCGGTGTTATGCCTGTCTATTATTCAGCCACTTTTGCGAACGCAAGACACGGCGTCGAATTTTCCAAAGGCTCTTATTCTGGGAATTGCTTTGGCGTCAAATATTGGAGGTATGGCGTCGCCGATTGCGAGTCCGCAGAATGTGATTGCGCTGCAAAACATGAATCCAAACCCGTCTTGGGGAGCGTGGTTTTTTATTGCTCTGCCGGTCTGTATTTTGTCGATTGTGTTGATCTGGGTGTTTTTGTTGATCACACTTAACCCTGCCAAAGGAGCTATATACACAAAGATTGAGCGCAAGACGGAGAAATTCGATCGTACTCAGATTTTCGTGAGCGTTGTAACTCTTGTGACTATTGCATTGTGGTGCGTGTCGCATCAGCTCGAAGGAGTTTTCGGAGACATGGGTGTTTTGGCTATTATCCCGCTTGTGATTTTTTTTGGCACTGGCTTGTTGACAAAAGAGGACTTCAACAATTTTATGTGGACAATTATTATTCTTGCGATGGGAGGTATTGCATTGGGCAAAGCTGTATCGTCATCTGGATTACTTGATACAATTGCGATTGGAATCCAATCGTTGGTTAGCGGAATGGGAATTTACGGTGTGATGGTTGTATTTGGATCGCTAATTCTCATTATTGCAACTTTTATCTCGCACACTGTCGCCGCACTGATTTTGTTGCCTATTGTGGCTCAAGTCGGATACTCTATGGATAATCCGCATCCGAATTTGTTGGTTATGGGTGCAGCTCTGCTGTGCTCCTGCGCGATGGGACTGCCTACATCTGGATTCCCTAATGTGACTGCGATTTGCACAACTGATGACCAGGGACGACCGTATTTGACTGTGTCGCTGTTTATTACTCGAGGTGTACCGTCTAGTATTCTTGCATACCTTGTGATTATATCGCTTGGGTTTGGATTGATGAAGGTTGTTGGGTTGTAGAGATGATCAGATAGAGTACAAGCCGCTCGAGCCTAAGTGTAATGATTTTTTTTCTTTCTTCTTTTATAGGTCATGATACACTTTCTTGATGATAAAGGCGGAGTTTTTAGTTTTTTTATTTTTCTCATTTTACAGATATGGATCAGGGCGAGCATATAATGAGGTAGATTTTTCTTTTCGTGTTTCGTGTTTCGTGTTTCGTGTTTCGTGTTTTTTTTCTCAAGCTTCATGATCATCCTATATCATCTCGGGGAAATTTATGAATATACAAGATCTTTAGGGTTATTTTAATAATATAATATTTGCATCTCTCACAAAATATATATAGATAGATAGATAGATAGATATAACTATACAGCAATAGAAATAGAAAAAAAAGTATGTAAAATAAAAACGACTTTTTTTATGGGAGCAGAGTTGATACTGCTACACCGTCAGTACACCGAGTTTAACTTATATAAAGAAAGCACAAGAAGACGAGATAAAGCAACTAAGCAGTTGATTTACAAAGTACCGGACTTCTCGATCTTGATCTGGGTCTTGGTCGCACCGCTGCGGGTTCCAAGGCCCTCAATCTTCTTGACAATGTCGAAGCCCTCGGTGACCTCACCGAAGACAACGTGCTTGCCGTCGAGCCAAGGGCAAGGGACGGTGGTAATGAAGAACTGAGAGCCGTTGGTGTGAGGGCCGGCGTTGGCCATCGAGAGAAGACCGGGCTGCGGATGGCTTAGTCAGTAGAGCCCTAACCTGGGAAAAGGTTCGCGCTGCTTCGAAAAGGCACCAAGGTGCACGAAGAGGCAGTGCGAGAAAGGAAGATGCAGAGGGAGACGTACCTTGGTGTGCTTGACCTGGAAGTTCTCGTCGGCAAATTTGGCACCATAGATCGACTTGCCTCCAGTACCCTAGTAGAACAAAAGAACAGAGGTCAGCAGGAAGAAGACTAGAGAGAAGAGTAGAGAAGGAAAGAAGCACTTACGTCACCGCGGGTAAAGTCACCACCCTGAAGCATGAACTATATGATCATTAAAAGGCGAGAAGTCAGCACTGGAACAAAGTAAAGCAGATTGAGTTGTCGGCAAGAGGCAAACGGAAGGCGTACGTCGGGGATCACACGGTGGAAGGAGGAGCCAGCGTAGCCGAAGCCCTTCTCGCCAGTAGCAAGAGCGCGGAAGTTCTCGGTGGTCTTGGGGACAATCTGAAAAGAAGAAGTGTCAGTGAGTTGCAGATAATGGGGATGAAGGCGATAAGATAAAACAGTTGGTATCATACGTCGTCGTAGAGCTTGAAAACGATGCGACCGAGGGGCTGGCCTGGAGAGGAAAAGCAGTCAGTAAACGGGCAATAAAAGAGGAGTAGCACGCAGAAAAAGTACTTACCGCCGGCAGAAGTATCGAAGTAGATGGTGGTCATATTTGCAGAAGAGTAGAACCTTTGACTGAGAAGCTGAGTAGGAGAGCGGAGGAAAAACGCGGAAGAGGTAGAGAAAGGTAGGCGACGGGCGAACATTTTGGGTTGCATCCTGCTCGAACACGATCGAGCGATCTGCCTACAAACCCCGTGTGCTTGTTATTTTGCAGTTATGCCATAAACCTTTGTTTTGAGTGCACGCCTCACGCAACGTCATCGTGCTGCTGCCCTATCTACTGCTGCTGCTTTCTATGTTCTCTATACTCACCATTCCGCATCGCAATGAACACCCAGCGTGTGCTCAACAATCCCAACATAAAGGGCCTCAAGGATGCCGTTCAGAACATCTCTCTCTACGATGTCAAGGCCTACGTCCGTAAGGCCCAGAATGGTCAGTTACTGCCCGTCTCCTGCTGCTGCTCCCGCCACTGCCGGCCTGCTGACCTTTTTTTTCTGCTTCTCTAGTCATGATGAATTTCTCTCCTATAGAATCGCAGGTGTGTTTTTTTTGCTCTTTCGGAGTGGTCTTCGTTGACTGACCTGGTCTAGGTCCGTGAAGCCACCAACAACGAACCCTGGGGCGCCAGTGGCTCTCTCATGCAGGTATGCCTTATTTTTTGGCGTTTCTTTCCCTCTGATAACTCAATTGACAACTCAATTGCGCAGGAAATTGCAGATGCAACTTTTAACTAGTATGTGTTTACTCTACTTTCAATATTTAATGGTTTCTGCGACTTATCATCCATCATTTCAGTGCGAGCTTCAATGAGATCATGCCAATGATTTACAGGGTATCTAAATTGCTTCCTTTTTGTCAGTTCCTCTATGCATCTCAGTTCTCATACTCCTTTTAGCGTTTTACCGAAAAATCGGCGCACGAATGGCGCCAGATCTACAAAGCCTTGCAGCTTCTCGAGTTTCTTATCAAACATGGTTCCGAGCGGGTCGTCGACGACGCCCGGGCTCACAGCGCCACTATCAGCATGCTACGTTCATTCCACTACACCGATTCAAACGGCAAAGATCAGGGTATAAACGTGCGCAATCGGTCCAAAGAACTGGTTGCTTTACTCGGCGACGATGAAAAGATCCGTAGCGAACGCAAGAAGGCGCGCGCTGCCAAGGACAAATTCGTTGGTGTGGCTTCGAACGACTTGGGCGGTAGCAGTGGTCGGGGCGGATTTGCTGGCACCGGTAAGAAGTACGGTGGATTTGGTAGTGACTCAGCGGATTTTGGCGGGTACAGTGGTGGCGTGTATGGTGATGGCGGTGGTTTTGGTGGTGAAAGCAGCAGTCGGGCCGCGTATAGCGCCTCACGCGACTCGGGTCAGTTTGAAGAGTATGATGTCGGTGTAGAGGACTCGACGACGACGACTGAGTATGCTTCTGTTTCGGCTGAACCACCTGCAACTAAACCTAAGGCGCCAGAGGTCGACCTATTTTCCTTTGACGACAATAATGACAACGAGATCCTGGCCGCGACCCCAGGTATTACACCAGGTGCAACTCCTGCACCGCCGGCATCTGCCTTTGATGACGATTTTGACGACTTTCAGTCTGCTGTGGCGTCTCCCGCTACCACCACCACTACAAGTACTGCTGCCAGCATCACGAACCTGTTTAACCAACCACCGGCGGCTGCTACACCCTCTTATACTCAGCCGGCGTACGCCCAACCTACATATGCTCAGCCGCAGCAATTTGGCCAGTTTATTTCGTCGCCGTCAACTACCTCGTCGGCTGCGCCTGTATCGCAGCCATCGTATTTTGCCGCAAGTGCTACCAGCGGTACAGGGCCAAACTACAATATCAGTGGGTTCAGCGCGACGCCCAGCCAGACTTCCGGCACAGTGGGCTCATCATCTTCAGCCGCCGCAAAGAAGAAAGATGATGTGTTTGGTTCACTTTGGTCTACTGCTGCATCAGGCGTATCGAAAAAGCCAGCTAATTCTGCAAGCAGTAGCAATGTGAGTATGGCAAAGCTCGCGCAGCAGAGCGCCACGGCGGGAATTTGGGATCAGGCTCGGAGCAATAGTACGACGAGTGCTAATGCGAATGCGAATGTGAGTTCGCCGGGGGGTGACGATTTGCTGTTATAAAAAGGATAGATAGATCACGAGTGTTTGTATCTAGTATTTATGAATGCATTTTTTTAAAACCTTTTTGGTGATTTTAGAATACAAGATATAGAATGATAAAATATATTAAATTATTATTACTACTATTATAAATACAAAATAGTCAAAAGGGATCGCAAACACCGAGTTGATAATACACATAGTCAAAAATAAAAAAAGCGATAGCGCACAAGAAATGGAAAAAGGTCATCCAGCTCATAATCCAAAAGAATTGTCAACCTGCTCAAACTATAAACAATAATAATGACAATAAACCCAAAAAAAAAAAAAAAAAAAAAGAAAGAAAATAGTCATAGAGAAAGAATCACTCCTCTATATCTTCCCATGTGTCTTCATCAGCGCCGTCGTGCGATCTGGCAATCTTGGACGATATACCGGTGGCGTCTGGAGCTGCAGAAGTAGCAGATCCCTGTCTTATCACGTCAGCATGCTGAGCCATATCTTCATCAGCTTGAAACGCATCGCGCTGAATGATCTCGACATATTCCTCCGGCACAAGACCGGATTCGCCAGTGGCAGGATCTTGCGCAACAAGCCAGCCTTGTCCATGGCGGTAGCTGATCCATATGATTTGGCCTTCTTTGAGTGGGACCTCGTTGTCATTTTCGGGAACAAAGTCAAATAATGCAAGAGCGCGTCCGTGAATCTCATCCTCGGAGGATGCGACGGAGAAGTAGTACTCGCGCTCGCCGCCAGCTGCGGTCGAGATTACCGGCGAGGCAAGGTACTCGTCTTCAGCAAATGGGGGGCCGTCACCGCTAGCATCTGAGTCCTGTTGACTGTCGTGGGAGTACGACTGCGAGTTTGAAAACTGTGAAAGCGCCGGGCTAGCGTCCGGTGGTAGAGGACCTGCATGAAGGGGGTGGAAGTGAGGGTAGGCGAAGTCGCGGACGAGGGACGAGGGCAGATGGTGAGGAAGGTCTGCGACGGAGAGCTGAGCGGGTGGCATGCTGGCCTCTATCGCATTGCTAGCGGGAAAAACAGTGTGTGTATGCAGCAGAGGTATATATCGAATATATATAAACAATGAAAGAAAATACGCGATAAGTGAACGAGATCAGGCTGATGCGAAGCAGCTCGTGAATAGAGCGATGATGCTCAAAAAGAGCTCCATGCCCAAACCCTGGATCATGTGATGTGCTTTGGCAGGGCTTTTTTTGGGCCTTGCTTTCCGAAAACCGCCTTTCCGAGTCTGTCTTCTCTTCGTCTCTATCCTCCTCCTCACCACTTTCTACCTTCCCCTTTTCCCGGTCTATTTCTCTCTTTCTCACACAATGGCTCAGCCCGCTATCTTTGGCTCTTTCCTCGGCTGGAAGAAGTATCCGACTCCCATCAGTACGTCCTCCCATAGCACTCTTCGCGCCCGCGCACCCGCTCGCTCTGATTGGCCGAGCATCTTCTCGTCTTATATCAGCCATCATTCAGGGCAATTGTGTTGATCTTCCGTAAATGCTAACTGGATCTTTTTTATCTGTATAGTGAAGCCTCTGTGGCCGTTTGCTGTCGGTGGTGAGTACTGTCTAGCTGCTACTACAAACGATTGAAACATTACTGATAGACATGCTGTAGCCGTCGTCACTTACTACGCTATCGGCAAGGCTGCCACCGCTATGATGGACTGTGAGTTCCCTTTGATATGATTATGATTGTGATTGGACTATATGCTGACATGTCAAATTTGTACGTAGCCGACGAGTTCAAGAACGATCCGCGCAATCCCAACTTTGGCAAGAAGCACTAAGTTACTACCTTTCCGCTCCGATTTATGCAGTTTTTGGTTAGATTTACTTGCTACTGGTGCCAGGAATGAGCATGGATGAACAATCACATTGATCCGGAGAAAAGTGCGATTTGCAGTGAAGAGTAAGAATTATGGTATGACAAGCTGGTAAAGCGCGGGTTGTTTATGTTATCTGCATTAGAGATGTGTTTCAATGTATCATAAATAAATTTAAAAAAAGACTATCAAACAGATGCTCCATTATATATATCGCTTACATCAACATGGCGCTGCACCGGCCGCTATTTGAGTTCTATAATACGTCAGGGCCACCTGTTAAGCAGCGCGGCCTCTGCCGCAGCCACTCGTCCATTCTCGAGATTGAATCCTGAACAAGCTTATTCTTAGCCCTTCGTGGATCTTGCAGTATCTTGCAAACTCTTGCAAACCCTTGCATACAAGTACGTCTCCGTACAAAATTATCGCATGTGGCGCGTTGACGCTATACCTGTTCAAGCCTTCGTCAGCCACCTTCGTTTTCAGCTCTTTTATATCGCTCGTTATTTCTCGTACTGTCTGTCTGTCTGTCTATCTGTCTGTCTGCCTATCTGTCTGTCTGCCTATCTGTCTGTCTGCCTATCTGTCTGTCTGTCTATCTATCTTCAATATAAAGTCATGTCTATGGTCACAGAGACTTCATCGGCATTCAGCGCTGAGCCTATCGACAACTTCTACTCAGACATCTGGTACCACGAAGATGACGATTGCGACCGCGGCCCAAGTTGTCGGTACGGTACGTACTCAGACAGTAGAGGCAAGACATTCAATTTCAGCGTCTTAAGCAGTGCTGAAAGTCTACCCTCCATATTTTGGCAAAACGATAAACCTCATCGCAAACTAAACACCGCCGTTGCCATCTTGATCGCGACTGCTGCGATGATCAGGGTCATTCGCAGCTTTCGGCGCAGTCGTCTCGCGAGAGGTCTCGCAGAGCCGCAATCTTTGCCATGTTCAAGCGCCAGCCCAACTTCACTAGATAGTGCATCGGAGGGTCAGCTTCCGCAAGACTTGATCCGCCCTCGTCCGAGGTTTCTGTATCGCGTCGCGTTAAATTCAATCCTGCGCTTTCTCGGCATATTATCCAAATGCGGATACTTTTGTGGTGTCGCGATGTTAGCCGTGGTTGTTGTTTTAGAAATGAGTACGGATTTTACACAAGATCCTAAACTACTTGTCAGTGCTGAGGCTGAATGTTTTGGATTTGGTTTTGCTATGTCAGTTTTTGAGGCATTGTTGGAAGAGTATATCTTTGGTAGATATGGTGTCATTTAGTCTCGCTTTTCCATTTGAGTTTGCTCTTTGAGGATAATAGGAATGGCTAGGGAGTATAGGATGCATCACGCCGCTTATATAGGCATAAGATATATAAGTCATATAATACAGATACATCAAGATCAATAAACAAAAACAAAAACACTAATAGAGCACAATTCGATCGCATTTTTCGTAGCATCCTCCCAGATAGTTCCTTTGTCCATTCCATTCCATCCATCCATCCATCCATCCATCCATCCATCCGTATTTTGTCCTTCATCTATTCTCTATTGTCCGCCTTTTCTTCTCATATCGTAGACCTTGAATTGCTTTCGCCATGTTGTATCCCATCTAGCTGTGTACATATAGTAGTTCCGTACAGTGCACATATAGTAGTTTCACAGCAGGAGGATAAAACAAGTAATTACTCGTAAAAAAAACAAGTAGAGGGATGATCATCGCACATAAAAAAACTTGTAAAGCAAAAACGGCATGAGATAGCACAAAAAAGAAAAGAAACAAAAGCACAAGCACTCATAAACCAATTAATGTCACAATAGGAAAAGAAATACAGAGAAGGTGCAGGATACTAATACAATTTAAGCACAAGTAACAAATATAATCATCATAAGTTTTCTTAAATCCCTCTTCAGCAGTGATCAGTCTCCTTTCGTAAAAATTCAACTTGCTTGGAGGCTATTCTTCGCGCTTCATCTCCTCTTCTTTCAGTAAACGACACAGGCGACTAAGACTAACTTTCAGTGCCAGTCGCCGCTTCTCGAGCTCCTCGACCGCTTCCGGTGCAGTCATATTTTGGGTACGCATCATCCACTCAATAGTCCGCACCAGCACAAATCTCTGCGAATAAAACTTCCGCTCAGCAACTTCGCTCCGCCACGAGGCGCGGAAAGTAGCGTTGAGCGCCTGGATCGAGGGTGCTCCGTTTATGCCGACCGTCCACTCCTCCCAGAAGCGGTCAACGGTCTGCGTGCTGCGGTCCATTTTATACTGGCCCGACAACGGTATGGCAGATCGCCGCCGTGAGACACCGGCACTGGCAGACGAAGCCGAGGCGGATGAGGCAGTCTGGACGAGCGGCAGACCCCGTAGCGGCGTAACGGGTGCTGAAACGGACTGCCCGTGAGCGGCAACGCGCATGTTGGCCAGCATAGGATTTTCGAGATGATGTGCTTGCAGACTTCTGGGATTCTGGCCTGCTCCTGCACCCTGTCCTGGTCCAGCTCCGCCAGGGGTTTGGTCAGAGCGGTGGTCGCCAGTATCGACGACATCCATTGCGTCAGCGAGCATGCCCTGAGCTGCTGATGAGCCGCCTGCTGCTGCTGCAGAAAGGGCAAGCATACGTGGGTCATGCAGATCGACGTCGTTAGCTGTGAGGAGCTGGTGAGCGGCTGCCATGCCGCCCGGGCCGCCCATGTCTGCATCGACGAGGCCAGGAGTCGTTATGCCGACCGCCCTATGCCTTGCCTGCTGTGCCTGCTGTTGTTGCTGTTGTTGCTGTTGTTGTTGGTGCTGCTGCTGCTGCTGCTGCTGAGCCTGCTGCTGCTGTGCTTGCTGCTGTTGGTTGAGAAGGAAGGAGGCCTGGCGACTGACGGCATTGCGAGCTGCTGTTAGACCGTCGAGTTGTGCGGCGGTACCGCGCTGGTCGATGATACGCTGGATGGCATCAACTTTTGCATGTAGTTGCTCGAGAGATTTGACGATTTTGTCAATTTGAAGGTCGTATACCTGCTGCGATTGCGATTGATGCTGTTGCTGCTGCTGTGTCTGCTGCTGGTGCTGAGCCTGCTGTTGTTGCTGCTGGTGCTGAGCCTGCTGTTGCTGCACCTGTTGCTGTACCTGCTGCTGTGCCTGCACTTGTTGCTGCTGTTGTGCTTGCTGCTGCTGTTGCTGCTGCTGTTGCTGCTGTTGCTGATAGCCCTGCGAAAGCATTGCGGAGTGCGACGACTGCGGGGCGGCTGCCGAGACAACGACTGCCGCGAGCGTGCCGTCGTTGTACGGCGCAAATTCGGCCATGACCCTGCTTTTTCGGGTTCTTCTGCTTCTTACTCTACTTCTAGATAAAGATCTTCACGTACTCAGATCATCTGCTCATTCGCTGACGAGCCGGGAAACGGAGATCAGGGCGGAGAAGGCGGAGCGCTGGACGAGGCTGGCTGCGAAATTGCTGTCGAGGCAGAGCCCGATAAGTTCGATCACACATGCTCACGCAATTCACAAAGTGCTCCGCTTGCTCACTGGTCACATCCAATCACAACTGCGTCACAGAACAGCAGTCACAAACTAGGTCTTAACCCTACACACGTGCTTTGGCCTCTCTGAGCCGTCCGACAACGCAACGGACAATCCTCGACTTCTGATCAGAACTGCTTCTCAGTAACCACTACAAAGACCACATAAATCACAATGGAGAACGATAAGGGAGTCCTCGTATGTCTATCTGGTTGTTGTAATGTATCGTACTGTCATCCACTAACTTTCTTTTTCGTCGTCAGGTCGAACTGTACGTTCCGCGCAAGTGCTCGGCCACCAACCGCATCATCAAGGCCACCGACCACGCCTCGGTCCAGCTCAACGTCGCCGACGTCGATGAGTCTGGTCTCGTCATCCCCGGACAGTACACCACTTACGCTCTCAGCGGCTTTTTGCGGTCGCGTGGTGAGGCCGACGACTCGCTTAACCGTCTTGCTCAGCGCGACGGTCTGCTCAAGAAGTAAGTTCATTTATATTTGTCTTTTGTAGTTGCGAATAGTTTTGCTGACCGGTTTGTTCTTCTAGCGTCTGGTCTGCTCAGCGATAAATCTTTTACTTATTCTTCTGTTATTCCGTTTGGGTGTCTTCATTAGATTGATTTCGCAGTATCAAAGAAAAAAAGTATGAGGCGTAGGAATGGGATCTTTTCAGTTCTGAAGAATCAAAAAAGTTAATGTACATTTACCATCATCTAATTGAATATCTCATCAATGCTACTCTTTTAAAAGAACAACTTTCTATTTCATATCAATCTGTGTTTGCTCTGTTTCATCCCCGCCATCGACTTGTGCGCACGTTGTCACAATGCGTCTGGCGGCTTTTTCGTTCGATATTCAGATGTTGTGGAGTATGCTACTGGATACGTTGTGCGTGCGAATGTACCCGTCTCTCTTTTAATTAATATTAAAAGACTGCTACTGTTGGTTCATCTCCAGTGTCTCGTATCCGACGTACTCTTGTCTTGATATCTTGCGTCTTAGTTTCCAGACATAATATACTCACGTGTGTCAACAGCGCAGGTCTGTATTTTACATTATTCTACAGATCATCAAGTCGCAGATTAAGACAATTACCGGCCTTCTGAAGACTTTTGTTGATTTTTAATCCGTTTGACAAAGGACAGATACGGGCTGGACATCCTACTGTAGTTTCATTAAAACAAGCTTATGTAGCCACGCATATTATATTGTGCTCGCTAATTTCTTCCCCTCTTCTTCCTCTGGCTAGCCTGCCTGGGGGCCGGATTACTTGTAGTGCACACACTTTGCATATCGCACCACTCCCTCACTATAGCCATTACGTTCGCATCAACCTCATCCTCTCTTCGCCGACTATTCCCAGTCGGAACTAATTCAGCCTGCATCAAATACGCGGCAAAATCTTCAACGATAATAGGTTCGTATTGGAGAATTTTCATCCACCATTTCCTTGCCTCCTGCGAAGTGCGCACGTGAATAGTTATTCTTTTCATGATTCCCGCGCGTATCTCTTCAGATGACATCGCCGGCTGCTTCTCACGCTCGACGTCAGATTGCAGATAATCGTCGTCGATATTTCTATTGTCGATAATTTTGGTCTGGTAATGCAAAATCATTGATACCATCTCGGATTTCTTTCGTGGCGCTTTCAACCCCCATTCATTCAATTTCGCGCGCAATTTTGAGGCCGGAAGATCCAAAAGACTTGCCTCTTCCTCTGATATTTCGGGCACGTCACTGCTTTTCTGCTTCTTCTTGCGCGATTTTGTTGGTGTAGCTGGTGCCATTGCGTCAAGACCATTTGCGTTTACGTCCCAGTCAGTAGATTCGGCCAGTGACACTGCTCGAGATCGAACATCGACCGAAGTAGATACTCCCCGCGTACTTTGCGAAATTGTTCGATCATTCAATGTTCCGCTATATAGAGGTGATGATGAAGAGGAAAATATTGATTTGCCAGGTTTATATGGATAGATTTGGCGAGGAGAAGAGCTTAAAATGTAGTCCACGTCAACGTCAGAGTCGTATATACTCTCGCTTTCGCTATCTGGAACAGAATCCTTCTCTGCAGACCTGTGAGATATGTGGCTAACTAACGGCGGAGATATTATATAGACAGATGGCGAATTACAGATATTTTGTGTATCACAGCCTTCTTCGTAAGTTGTAGTACGAGGCGAGTTTGGCTGCGAGCTCGGAATGGTGCATATATTGTCTGGACTCATTCCACTATCTTCTGTTACTTCTTGCCATGGTGAGCAGTGGCTTTGTTGTGATATTTCATTGTGTGCTGGCTCTGGAGTCGGTGTTCTGATCACTTGAACTTCATCGCTAAATGATTCTTTTGAAGGCTGTATCGTATAACTTTCGGGCGAAAGAAATTCTGGCTCACTCTGACACACAGAAACTACTGTTTTCTGCTCTCGTGAATCGTAGACACCGCTGGGATCAGCAGCTGTTCCAAGACTAACCTCACACGGCGACTGATCAATCGGTAGTGCATTTCCAGTCAACCTTAAACTTTTAAATTTCATACTGTTAGCTTCCTCAATCTCTCCATTCACGCCCCTGCATGCCGCATCATATAGTCTTAGCATTTCGCCTTCACAGAGTAATCCTCTTTCATGTTCTGGAAACGTCAACTGTAATGCTCGTATCTTTGCGATGGCTGTCTCGGGACTCGCGAGTTTAGCCAGACGAGTACGTAGAAGCTCTGCATCGCGTTCTGCCTTTGATATTTTTTTACTAGCCGGATTCAAAAAAGGAGAAGGCGAGATAGTAGATGTACAAGGGTAGTTTGGAGTAGTCGACGGGCAGTTGGCAGCGATATTGCGAGCCGTTATGGAGCGATTCGGTCGAGAGAGTGTGGATAGCGTGCGAACTTTTGGTGTTAGGACCGGAGCTGCGATAATCTAAGGTAATGTCAGTAGCCTTCAGCTAAGCCAAAAAGAAAAAAAAAAAGAAAAAAAAGATTTTGGAGTATCATAATATGCGTACTTTTCTAGTAGCGCTGGGCATGCCTTTTGACGTTGGAGGGATATTTTCTGAGAGTGCGTGGATTTTTAACGAGTCTATCTGTGTCTGTATCCTTTTTTTCGGGCTCTTTTCCAACTTGTTCTCGTTGTATCTGAATATTTTGAACTGTCTCGCTATAATATCTTGAGTTTCCAGATCATCCAAGATACCTTGCTGGTGTGTTGTGTATACTGCGCGTTGAATGTATTTGACCTTAGTTTTCTCGTCGGCTTCCAGCTTGTCGCAAAATAATGCTGCTGCTGCTTCAAATGACGAGTCCTCTTCCGGGTAGCTGTCTCTATCAATAGTCTCTGTCTCGTGATCTTTGGAAATCAGGGGATCGTCAATGATTGAGAACGACGATGAAAGATCAACCAAATCCGCGCTGGTCGTCGCCACGTTTGAGCCAGTGAATAAGTCAACAATAACAGGCAAAGATTCTTCTGTTTCGCGTGGATACGGCTTGGCAAATAAAGAAGGTGAATAGGAATACTGTATAGCGTCCCCGTCGGCGGATGAGGTCAATTTTGCTGGCACCGTTGGCATTCCAGGCCGACTGAGCGCTTGCGTAGCCAGTTTCTGAGTCGTAAATCTGTGTATTACAATACTTTAGCAAGCTCAGATCCTGTTTCCGGTCTCATTGTCGGAGTGTTTGACATCCAAAGACAATGACATGAGCCTGACATGAGCTATTTATTAAAAAAGGGTTTGAGTTGCGCCGGCCGTTTGTTTGTAGTTTACTGGTTGAAGAAGTGAATCGGAAACCCTAAGCGATTTCAGTGGTGGATGGACTCGTTTTCAGTTACTTGGATATGTTGCTTAAGTCTCTATTTGTCATTCTTTTTTTTTTTGTGCATAGCCATTCTTCGGCTATATTCTAGCAAATAATGAGCACTCCTTTATTTTCAAAATACGCGTGTGAATGTAGTCAACTATCCTACGCGTCAGAATCGAGTTCATTTGGTTGATGATTTTGTCTCGGATACAATTCATTTATTCATCCACTACAAACCAGACAAAATTGGATCATTCGACATATACTGGCCTTGCTCTAAACTCTAGACTTGGCTTCCCATAATCTAATACTCTCTCATTGGAAACCAGTTCGGTTATCATAGTACTGGTCTCGATTATCAGACTCCAAAACAAAACACGATGCACACTTCTTTGCATTTCAGTATATCCATATAACACTTCTATAGACCATTAATGAACCAAGTAAAGAGAGCCTTTCATAGCTCTTCGCAGCCGACCGGGCATTGGCAATGCTCCCGTTTCCAAGCTGTCGACCATATCACTTCTTTTATACCGCGATGCACATGATCAACAGCATCAATAGCCCACAGCACATCAAGATGCTCATATTCATCTAGAACCTCCTTTTTTACCACCACGACATTTGGCTCGGCGTTTTCTAACCGTTGAATCAATCGGTCGCCATTGACAAGCGAGTCTCGACCCGCTACCCAAAGAGCAAAAGGCGGACACCGTGCGTCAAACCACGCCTCGTCTGCATCATCACGTTTGAATATACAGCGCCGGGTAGCAAATCCATCCTTGCCTAACCACCATCGCATGCTTTCAGAACTAATATATACAGGTGAAAATTGGAACATGCGGCCTTCCAGTGCGCGATCCCAGCGCGTGTCGGACCAGCCAAACAAGAAATGAAACATCATGTAGGAACAAAAAGTAAGAGCAGATTTGGGAAGCATTAAACGGAGGTTGATCATGGCCGGTATATACGCATGAATACCAAATATTAGACGGTGAACAGAGTCTGGAAGGTATCTGATAAACTGAATAGATGTCAGTAAAAGTTAGCAGAACAACTTCAATGGCTACTGGCACTTACTTTAAAAAAAGACTGATCGACAAGCGGGCCAGCATAGACGGCTGGAGCGATAGCGCAAAACACAGAAATTTTCTGACCCAGTTCAGGTGTATGATACCGGCTGAGAGCCAAAAATGCTTGTGCAGTCCCTTGAGAATGACAAGCAAGAGCAATCTTTTACTCGTTAGTTATTTTTTTCAAAAGAGGAAGAGCAAAAGATAAATAATACCTTTTCATATTTGGTGTGTGCCTGGATATGATCAATAAAAGCTGGAAGGTCTCGAGTTCCCATATCAGTAATATCCCAATCCTGCAAATGCATTAGCTTCAAAAAAAAAAAGGCTGTTCAGGTGTTCGTTACGTACCCACATACGAGGGTCGTTGTAGGAATATTTCAGGTGCTTATGTTCAAATCCGCATCGATTATTGCCTATCCATACGTCATATCCACTATTATCGTAACGTCAGCAACACTTGAATCAATGACAAGGAGAAATATAACGAGTTCTTACGATTTGCACAAGTAGAATGCCAAGCTATCCTCCTCATTAACGCAAAAGGCGCCGGCACTCTGAAGCAAGCCATGTATAAGTAAAACAGGATACCTCGTCTTCAACTGCTCATCCGGCACACTTGGATCCGTAATTCGAAATAATTGCAAAATAAATCCGTCGTCAGTCACAACTTCGTATTTGGTCGCGTGCAGACCAACAAGGGATGCGTAGTACTGTATATCGCGAACGACTTTCTTGTCTTTCTTGGTGCGTTTTAAAGCGCGCTGCCTTTCGATAGCTGCAAATGGCCGTCGTGGTGGTGGACTACCTCTTATGTATCGATATGAAGATTTGAATTTATCTAACGAGTGTTGGACGATTGCGGCTGTCATTAGTGAGCCGAGAAAGGAGAAGGAGATTACGAACGAGACACCTCGCCGCAGGTAGCAGAGTACCGAGGAATAGATAGTTGGTTCTCCAAAGCGGGCTGTACAAACTTGTTAGCAGATGGATCGTATACAAAATGACAAGAAAAAAGGTGTGCCAATCAGATATACTACATACATATTTTATTATTGTTATGTAACTGGGCGGAGCTATTCAGATTCCGCAGCTCGACGCGAACGTCGTTAGCTCTTGCCGGAGAACAGGATAACGACCGTTGCGGCGATGCCGACCGTTTTGAGAGCATAGCGGCAGCATTCGTCGACGATAAGGAGACATTGGAGCGAAATGAGTTCACGCGAGAGACAGACGACAGGCTTGGTCTTGTTGCTGCGGAGCCTAGATGCTGAGCGCCATTTGGCAGTTTCTCGAGAAGTGAATGGCTTGAGTGTGCGGCCGAGGATTGCTCGCGGGCAATAGCGGCCGTGGCCATTACTTGCAAGCAGGTTCTTGAGAAGCTCGGTAAAAAGAGTTTTTTCAGTGAGGTTAGGATGGTGTTGTGGATTGGCAGATGTTTGGAGATAACGGCTAGCCGGAAGATAAGTTTCATTTCGGTTTGGACTAGCTTCGCGGCTTAGCTCTGCAATATCAACTCAAGAAAATCGTCTGCTATAACGATACTGTTGTTAACGCCCACTTATTGCATATAAACTAAATTTTAGGGAGAATTTGGCTTAGATATACAGATTCGTTTCTGACAATTTTTATTTGTTTGATTTGTATTTGGTCATCTGAAGTCAAACCTGGCTGATACAGAGTATGAAAGGCACTACTGACAGACCACTACTTCAAGCCCACACCACCCTAGTAATCCTGCCAAATGACTCTTAAAATTAAAAAAAAATCCATCTCATCAGATTATATCTTTTCCAATGATCTCTAACGATACTACTATCCTGTAGATTCTTGTGACCGACAACCGCCAGCTGCGCCAGCTGCGCCAGCCCAAAACCCTAACCGGCAACTTTAGCACTGCGGGCTAGGGCTATACCATTTGATAACAAATACTTCATTCTTAAGCATTTGAAAATACTCGATTTAAAGTATTATACTCTGAATCTTTTCTGTTGTAGTCACTTTTGCTAACATCAATGGCTACGGACGGCAGAAATATGGTAGTATGTTTGACAAGCTGAATGCAACGTCTGATGCTGATATCGACAGTATTATACTACCACGTCTGAACACACTAATACTAGCATGCCGTTATTTATATCATGCTTGCCGCAGCTATCAATAATATACTCATTACGATCTTTTATAGGCTCAATGCAGCACATATAAAGAGTTGCAACAGAGCCCGACGCATAACTGTGCAATACATATATGCACGTGCAGCTTCAAACTTAAATATCACGTGCAAAGCCAATTGGGAGGAAAGAAAAAAAAATCACAATTTTGAGGCCAGAACTTTTCCAATATTATTTATCGCTCTCTTCCTGATCTCTAATCCGCGGAAGAATATGGTAAAGTCGTATTTACGATTTGAGCCCGACGCTTCATTTGGCGTTATAGCGTCAAACTCAAACATACTATGGCTGCCTTCTGAGTCGTCAGCGGGCGAAGTAGTCACTGGCGCGCTCGAGAGCGTCATCGGATGGGATTTGAAGAAAGGCGAGCGACAGTTTAAGTGGAACGATATCGATATCAAGACCGAGGTTAGTTGTGTGGCTAGGTATGATTCCGATATTTTTGCCGTTGGATATGCGGATGGGTCGATCAGAGTGTGGGACGCAAAGACCGAGACTGTGATTGTTAGCTTTAATGGACACAAGACTGCAGTTACTGTGCTCAAATTTGACAAATCAGGCACAAGGCTTGCTAGCGGCTCGCGAGATTCAAATATTATTGTTTGGGACTTGATTGGTGAAGTGGGACTGTACAAGTTGCGCAGCCATAAAGATCAGATTACCGGCTTTGAATTTGTATATCCACCCGGTCCAGAAGTCAAAATCGAAGACGCTGACGCTGACGCGGTGATGAATATCGACGATGTTGAAGACGACGCGATAGGAAAGTGGCTAGTTAGCGTATCGAAAGACGGTTTTATCAAACTTTGGGATTTGGCTTCGCAGCATTGTTTAGAAACGCACGTCGCCCACCGCGGCGAATGCTGGGCAATGTCTGCGCAAACTGATGGTCAGAAAGTTGTGATTCTCACAGCCGGTGGTGAAGCTGAGGTGCGCGTTTGGCACGTTGATGTGGGCGAGGACGACAGCAGCAGCAGCAACGACAAGCAAAGGGTAGTACTGCAAGGTGTTTTACTGAGACAAAGTAAAGACCGCGCAGTGACGGTCACGTTTCATCCTTCTGCACCGTTTATCGCAGTACATGGTAATGATAGAGCGATAGAGATTTGGCGGATACGTACTGCTTCTGAGGTGCATAAATCAGTCGTGCGCAAGCGACGAAGACGGAAAGAGAAGGGCATTGCGGTAGACGACGAGACTGCGCCGTCGGAGGATGACGTGAATGAGAAATATTTACCATTTGTGATTGTACGTGCGAGTGCTCGCGTACGGAGTGTAGACTGGGCCATGACTATTCCAGAAGTCTCCAAGCGCGACTCGCTGCAAATCGTTGCTGCTCTCGCGAGTAACAGTGTCGAGATGTACACCATAACCGTGCCGGCCGAGATGAAGTCTGGCAAGGGCGAGCCACCAGAATATTCGCGAACATACGCACTAGAACTCCCTGGTCATCGCGCGGATGTGAGAGCACTGAGCGTCAGCTCGGATGACGGAATGATTGCCAGTGCGGCTAATGGAAGCCTGAAGATTTGGAATGTCAAGACTACGAATTGTATTCGTACATTTGAATGCGGATATGCCTTGAGCTGTTCGTTTCTACCTGGCGATAGTATTGTAAGATTTACATATTTTAAAGATAGTAGTACCAAGCGGTCACTAACATTGCACCTAGATTGTGGTTGGCACAAAGGAAGGCAAGATCCAGCTTTTTGACGTTGCGAGCTCGACGCTGCTAGAAGAGATTGACGCGCATGAAGGTGCACTCTGGTCGCTGCAAGTGAGCGACGACGGCAAGTCACTAGTGACAGGCAGCGCAGACAAGAGTGTGAAGTTTTGGGAGTTCAGAGTGATTCAAGAGACGGTACCTGGCACAACCCGCGCGACAGCACGCATGTCGCTGAAGCATCGGCGAACGCTCGAGCTTAGTGAGGACGTACTGAATGTGAGGTTGTCGCCTGATGGGAAGCTTATTGCTGTGTCGTTGCTGGATAACACGATCAAGGTGTTTTACGTTGACACTCTCAAATTCTTTTTGAACTTATATGGTCACAAGTTACCGGTGCTGTCGATGGACATATCATTTGACTCGAAGCTATTGATTAGCAGCTCTGCTGACAAAAATATAAAAATCTGGGGTCTTGATTTTGGTGATTGTCACCGATCATTATTTGCGCATGAGGATAGTATAATGTCGGTTGAATTTGTGAGCGGAACACACAATTTTTTCAGCGCTAGCAAAGACGGATTGGTAAAATACTGGGATGGAGATAAATTTGAAAACATACAGAAGCTTGAAGGTCATCGGTCGGAAGTATGGAGTATTGCCGTTGCTCCTTCAGGTGAGTTCGTTGTATCTGCGTCGCATGACAAGAGTATTCGGATCTGGATGCAGACGGAGGACCAGGTCTTTTTGGAGGAAGAGCGAGAGCGAGAGATGGAGGACCTTTATGAGGCTACGCTGGCGGGATCACTAAGCACGGGTGATGAGAACGCTGGAGGAGAGGATGCCGATGAGGTGACTACTACCAGCGGGCGACAGACTACAGAGACACTGGTTGCCGGCGAGCGAGTTGCTGAGGCACTTGAACTTGGAGAGGCAGACCTGGAGCGATCACCCGAGACCGAGCGCAACATCGTGTTTTTGGCGCAGGACGGAATCAGCGCGGAGCGGTATGTGCTGGAAGTGGTAGAGAAAGTGCGCGCAGCACAGCTTCAGGATGCGCTACTGCTGCTGCCGTTTGACCGGGTGATCTCGCTACTGAAATTCGTGAGCCTCTGGGCAGAGCGGGGCTGGAATGTACCACTGTCTACGCGCGTGCTAATGTTTTTGATACGGATGTACTACAGACAGATTGTAGCGAACGAGGTGCTTCGCGGCGCGCTGGACGCAGTGCGGATGCGGCTGCGGGAGGCGGTAGCGCGGCAGCGCGACGAGATCGGGTACAATGCTGCCGGACTGCGGGTGGTGCGACGGCGGTACGCCGAGGAGCACGAGCATGAGTTTGCGGAGGACGGCGTGGAGAAGGCTACGCGGAAGCGCGAATACGTGACGATGTAGGACTAAGTAGGTAGATGGAGTAGAGTAAATAATATCTGTTTTTTTCCCAAAATGGCAAGGCGCTCGTGGGCTTTGTGGCTGTTCACGTGGCTGTGGAGGCTGCGATCGGCCGAACAGGTGCTTTCGCCGCTCATCCAAACCGTCTATGCAAAGAGCTTCCCCATCCTCAAAGCCCGGCTCCTGATGCCTTACACGCCCCCGGCCGCCCTCTCGCTGCCGATCGCAGTGTCGGCGGGTGCTGCTGGCTCTGCTAGTTATGAGCATGAGCAGAACCAGATCCACCAGATTCCCACGCAACAGCTGCCGGAGCTGCTTCCGCCAGCATTGCATCCGCAGAGCCCGCCCTCCAGCGTGCTCTATCTCCACGGCTTCCTCGCAAAGCGTACGCATTCGCCGAAGCTCAGCGAGAGTCGCTCAGAGTTTTTTACGACCAGACTGGGTTCAGTCGGCACCAGCAGTAATAGCGATAGCAACAACAGCACCTCCGCCCTCTACCCCTCGCGCTCGATGGTCGATCTGCGCTCAGACGATCCCGACCTCGACCTCGACGAGCAAGAGTCCGATGACGAACGGCCGTCGCGGATGGTACGCAAAAAATCTGGCGAGCTTGTCAAGCCCTCGCTCAAGAGCCGTCGGCCCAGCTCGGTTCCGTCGACTCCGACGTATCCCAAAAATGTGCACTTTGACACCAAGCTCGAGCACGTCCGCCACTTTCTGCAGGCGGAGCGGCCTACCGCTGTCTCCAACCCGGGCTCTCCCGTCGACGAGACTGAGGCATACTTTCCGCAATGGCTCGCCGATGCAGCCGACGCGGCTGCCGCGGTACCCGACCGTACTCCCTCGCCACTCTCCGTTTACGACTGGAGCATTGTGCTGCCCAACTTCCCCTCGCGAGCCTCGCTTCCTCTCGGCCAGTTGGTCTACACCGAGCGAGTGTTTTTGGCACCCGATCAGAGGTCGCTACTTGGGCATGTTGCAGTGCGAAACGTAGCATTTAACAAGTGGGTCGCCGTCAAGTTCACTGTCGACTACTGGAAGACCATCTCTGAAGTAGCCGCTGACTACACAGACTCAGCGCTCTCGTCTGTCCCGCGACCGCCCCCTGGCTACGATCGATTTACTTTTTCCATCAAGCTTGGCGACTTTTTCAAGCTTGAGCAGAAAACTCTCCTCTTCTGCGTGCGCTATTTTGTTAACGGCACTGAGTACTGGGACAGCAACAATGGTGCAAACTTCCAGGTGCAGTTCCGCCGCAAACTCAAGCAGCTGCCACGAGCACACTATGAGCGCCGTCTCTCTGACCCAGAGATTGAACTGCCACCATCTTTCTTATCTTACTCTGCCGCACCCAAACCACCTCGCGCAGACTCTCACGACTACTCGTTCGAGTCGTTCTTCACCAATCCGGTGTCGGCCGCCGTCGCACCTGATCCCCACATAATGACTTCTCTCTCCGACAGCAAGCTTCGTTCGTCGCGATCTACTACCCCGACAGAGATTGTGCCGCCGGCCGGCCGCCCTTTTAATTCGCGCTACGATTTCCGCACATCGCTAAATGCAGTTATTTCTGCTTCTTCGTCCTCATCTTCGTCGGCGTTGACGTCATCCAACCCTTCCTCATCATCGTCGCAGGAAACG
This sequence comes from Kockiozyma suomiensis, assembly GCF_038497685.1. Taxonomy (NCBI): domain Eukaryota; kingdom Fungi; phylum Ascomycota; class Lipomycetes; order Lipomycetales; family Lipomycetaceae; genus Kockiozyma; species Kockiozyma suomiensis. The sequence goes on from NW_027117668.1 coordinate 73,794, forward strand.
ATTGTACCATCCCGCCATAAGCAATCGTCGTTTGCGTTCAACAACTCGCGATATAAGACCCTCAATTCATCTTCTGCGACACCGTCCGAGACTGGATCTCCGGTGGGTATGATTGAGCCGACGGCGTCTGCTTATGCGACTGAGTCGTCTGATCGTGGTCTCGCCTTTGGACCATCGTCTGAGGATTTGCGACATGTTAATGATCAGCTTGCTAGTTTACGGGTTGATCGGGAAAAGACGGGAATGACGCCTTCGCTGAGTGCTGGTGTTGGTGCTGGTGTCAGCGCAAGTACTCCAGGACAGATTGTCAAAGATAAGCCTTCGATTGATTCGACAAGCTATCAAGTATTTCTCGATAATTTTTGTTTTGTAAGCTTATGTTTATCACGGTATAGGAAAGCATATGAGGCTGACATTTTTTTTTAGTTTCAGGGACCACAAAAGGCTGGAAAGCCAGCAGCATCGCCTTCGTCGACCAAAACTGCATCAACAACCTCTGCTGCAACATCTCCCGTGCTGACAACGTCCACGGCCGCGGATGCCGCTCCGACGAATTTTTATGCTGACTCGAGTTACAGTGGGCCGCGATTCTACGTCGGTCGATCGCACTCGCCATCACCAACAGAGAGTGAATCGCCTTTTGATTCCCCGGTGATAATGGTTGAGAATGTGAATGAGCCGGCTACGACTACAACGACAACCCCACTGAAGCTGTCTACCTCGTCGCGAATGTAGATTTGGCTTATTCCAATAATTATTCGCCACTGATTTATGCAATTAAAAGTTGAATGGTGTATGAGAAGAGAAGAGAGAAGAGCAAGTAGTTGGGAATGGGTGCACACGGTCGTTGGGAAAGGAATCTTGAATCTTGGAAGGAGGGTTTATGGAGTTTGTTTTTTGTTTCGTTGCATTTTTGTTTTTTGTTTGATTGATTTGAGTTTGAATTGTATCGCTAATCGTTTGCTAGAGAATGTATACACATACAACGCTATATACAATAACCTGACTGATAGTGCTTATGTATCTGATATTACGCAAGTAGCATATGCCTTCAAATTAGAGAAGTGGCTCGAGAGCCGCATGGACGCGTTTGGTCTTAATGTTATGATGTCATCGATAAAGGCTAGTAGAAGAGCCAGGATTAAGAGGCGAGTAGTAAGAAACAGGGAAGAATGGAATTAAAGACCGATAATAATATAAAACATCAATACTTTGTTAATTCATGATTTAACATGAAATGACCCGCTAATCAACAGAAATAAATAAATAAATTAGGCATAGCTATCTGTTGCGATAACTCGAATTAAACTGGCCACGCCTGAACCTTGTCGTTAAGCTCCAGCCACGTGACTATTATCAAATGTTTATATTCATTTAATGTTTTTGAGGTATCTCCAATATTACTACCTTGTTCTCTTCTTCGGGTGCAATAAAACTGGTTGTATTCTCAGCGCAGGATTTGCAACTCGCTAGAAACCTCTTAATCGACTGCTATTACCTCATCCTCGTTCCTGCCATCGCCCTAACCTCCCCTTCTTCGACTGCTGAGCCCGCTATCGCCCATTATCTCATATTCTTTCAGCAGCCTTAGCTACTTCCAGCAATGGCCGTTCGGCGACTCTTCTCCTCTTGCACTGCCACTCTCTCAAAAGTCCATCCAACCTCCCTCTCCGCCTTTGACACTAATCATGCCCTCTACGACCAATTTCGGCCGACCCATTTCCGACCCGCTGTCGACAGTCTAATCAGCCATCTCGCCCTGCCTCCGTCTCCTAAAGTTATCGATCTAGCCAGCGGAACAGGAAAATTCACCGCTTTAATAGCAGACCGAGGCTTCGAGCTCTCTGCTGTCGAAGTGTCAGACGGCATGCTGGCTACCTTCCGGGAAAGGCTACCGCAAATTCCCGCATTCAAAGGTAGTTCCTACGCGATACCCTTTGAAGATAAGTCGCTGGACGCGATATTTTGCGCACAGGCTTTCCATTGGTTTGCAGATATTGCTGCTTTGAAGGAGTTCTACCGCGTGCTCAAACCTGGAACAGGCAAGCTCGCGCTGATATGGAACTATGAGCCTGAACCTGACAAAAACAGTATTTGGCAGCGCGAGATCGCTGAGCTTTGCTGGGCTTATGATTTACATTTACCGCAATTTAGAAGAATGAATTGGCGTGACGTCTTTGAAAGTCCTGCTGCGGCCGAATTGTTTGAGGTGCCACTGCAGAGTGAGACTATGTACTGGAGTTACAAGATCAGACCCGAAGACATGTATCAACTATGGCTGACGAAAAGCTACATTACTGACTTACCAGAGCAAGAGAAAAAGATCATAAAGTCAAGGATTGATACGATCTTAAAAGAGAAGGCAACACCTGATATCGACGAGACCGGACATTTGAAGATAAGAATGGGTGTTTATTATACTTGGACTACCCGCAAGTAAGACCGACACTACATTTCGCCAAAGACGTTTCATAAATACACTGTCCAACATCTGTCTATTTATTAAACATTATTCATGAGACAATGCTCTTAATTCGATGCCGTCCAAGCCCGTCGAAATTTGTATACTCCATAAGCTGTAATTCCTAGTGCACTAATCCCTACTCCCCAAATAGCGCTCTGAAACATTCTTCCTTGCCTCATACTCCGCTGCATAGCAACATGATATGGAATGCTTGTGAAACTAACCATATTATATAGCGTCCGTACATGTAGCTTTGGAAATCGTTTATAAAGAAACTCCTCCGTGCTCTTGCGCGCAAGGTACATCTTTGAAGACACCGATGACCGCATCTCAACGTAATTATCCATAGCAAGGTCAGAAATTGCAAATAAATCTGCCCTCCGTGTTGCTGTATAGTTCTCCAATGCTGAGCTTATCGAATTTGTATCTCTGATGTGTTCAAATAGCCGCTGCACATCTTCGAATCCGCAATTCATTCCTTGTCCGTAGAACGGTACCATCTATCGTTACATTAAATTACAAGTCTTCATCTTCAATTATATCAAATACACACTTACCGCGTGGGCTGCGTCGCCAAGCAGAATACAGCGATCCAGGTAATGGTATGGGGAGCATTTGACACTTACAAGTGTACCCTTCGGATTCTCAAAAACCTGTCTGCACAGATAATCCTCTCCAATCAATGGAACGACGTCTGGAAAGTAAGTATTGAAAAAATCAACCACATCCATAGGATACACAATATCATCAAAATTGGCTTTTGGCATGAAAAGCGTACCAGTAAACGATTTATCGTCACCAATATTCGCTAAACTCATCAGCATGAAGGTTTTGCGCGGCCATATATGAAGATGATTTGGATCCAGTGCGTAAGTCTCTTTTCCATCTGGCAGTTTTGCGGCCGGAATAGAAAGCTCGCACCACAGAGTATCGAGGTATTTTTGTTCAAAATCGACAGGCTCGGCGCGCATCATTTGTCTTCGCACGGTCGAGTGCGCGCCATCTGCGCCGACAACCAAATCAGCGTGCACTTCAATCTCCCCGTTTCTATTTCAATATTTATAATATTAGTCTATATCTTATTTGGTAAAATAGAAAGCCATACTCTGTTCCGAATTTTGCAATCCGCTTGTCAAAGTCGCTGTGAATCAGCCGATGACCAAACTTCACCTTTATATTCTTGTATTTCTCGGCAGCATCCAATAAAACTCCATTCAACCACCCACGATCAACGGCATTAATATGCATTCCATGAACATCGTAAGGTTGCGAGGACTGTTGACCTTTACGGTCATGGATCATGCGACCGTAAACAGGAACCACATTATTCATCACCATTGACGCTAATTCAGACGACGCGCCTCGCAGACCTTCGATTCCGCGATGAGATAGCGCAAGGTTTATGGACTTGCCAGTAGAGGCTGTTGACCCCCTATTTAATCTTGGATCTGTTATTCTTCAAGTTAGGAGCAGGATTCATGGCGAAATGGAAAGATAGATACTCGCACCATTTCGTAGATCAAATAACATTACATCCCAGCCTTCTTTTGCAAAATATATCGCAGCTAGAGTACCAACTGGTCCAGCGCCGACAATCGTTACTGTATTTCCTAGCATGTATTCCTGGCCTGCTTCAATTTAGTCGAATCCTAAAAAATATTGCACCAATATAAAAAGTACAGAATATATTTTTTGAATGAAATTAAATTGGTTCATGACTGATCCTAGATATGCAAACCTTCTGAGCCGCGCAGAGTTTAAACCTTTGTCTGTCTCCAAACCTGCTGTCAAACCCCAAACTAATACAAATATCTCAGCATTACTATTTCACTGATTTAGAAGGAGATTCTTTGATATCGATGGCATCTATAGCTTCTCGTTCAGCGACACCAGTGAGTCTAGAGCATGCACACAACTCCTACCCGCGCTCCAAGTCGCCGCAATCGGTGTCATCAGCTCATCATCCTCCACTCTACTTCACGGTAGTTCAAGATACAACCACCTCCGCGGCTGCGCAGATCCTTGACGCAGCGGACATTTCTTCCGAAGCCTATGTACAGCGGACACGCACAAAAACTTATCATCCAAGAGTTCACTACATATTCAGTGATGACGCCGATGATCCGACGCATCCATCACCACTCAGCTCCGCTACTACCCAACCGCATTCGGCAAAAACCCAAATACAATCACCATCTTCTTCAAGGACTATAATTGTCGATTTTGCTGATGATGGTTGCACGATCATCGGAGCTACATCTTTATCGCCAGACTGGCAAGTTACACGAGCAAATACATCGAGCCTTGCCATGCGATCTTCGTCGTCGTCGTCACCGTCCTCTGCATTCGCTGCTCGTGGGGGTAATAATATTGGGAAAATGCTGACTATCGAAGGTGTTGGTGCTAGCGAAGAGAATTATAATATTATTAGTGGACGTCTGAAAAAGAGTGGGATGCAAGGCAGTGGATCTGTTGCCGATACTGAACTAGCGAATGCATTCATGTACGCCGATTTATACTCTCAAACGTATGTCTTCTTCTCCTTCATTTTTTTTGAGCGGTTAACATTATCTGACACTCCTTCCATAAAGCAACTCAAAGCTTGAGAGCTTGATCAAGACTTCAACACCAGAATCACATCACGACACAGTGGCACGTCTCAAGACCGATCTCTCGTCCGCACCCGTATCCTCATCAGTACATGAAAATGAGGCTCAATCACTAATCACTCAGTCAATCATGGCCTCTGCCGCTCCAATGCGCGAATCTGTAGCCGCGTTACGACACTCAAGTATTAGCAACCGCGACTCACCCCCATCACAATCAGCACGCGGTCCTACGTCGACACATTCGGCTACCGCCAGCCTGTCTTCTTCGTCTTCGTCGTCTCTAGAAGACAGTCAATCGGATGATAACTTGAATAAAAGTGACTCTGAAGATCAAGATGACGATCAACCGATGTTCGCGACGTCCGTCCAATCAACGACACATGATTCGCAGACTTTCCACCCAACAGCAACAACAGCAGCAACCACAACAGACTCGGAACATGTAACTTTCACCGACGGCGACATCCACGCAACATTGACTACACCTATAGCTCGAACAGCTACGTCAACAGAGCCTACCCAGCGAAATGCGGAAAAGAGTATAGTCACAACACAGTCAAATTCATCATTGTCATCTTCTCACGAAGACTTACTTCCTCCTAAAGTAGTTGCGGTCGAAACTGAGGATGATGCAAGGGCTGAATTAGACGACACAAATCCTGTAGAGGATACACCTAATTGGTAGAACCAATATTATCCTTACTCGGAAGCTTGCATTACTTGAACGGCGTTTACATGCTTAAGCTTATATTAATAAAATACACTGTAAAATACACTGTATATTGCGTAATAAACTATCAGAATCACTCAACTGTCCATCTATTGCCACAAATAACATATTAAATCAAGTACAAAACGGGTATATAATCTCATCTCACATTCTGTCCGCCTCACATAGAAGACCGCGACTCCGTCGATGCTCGTGGCAGCATTGATGGCCTCGTAACTTGCAGCTGTGCCGCAACAGGCGATATATTCTCATTGCATTCGCTGCTCAATATAGGTCTAGTTTTGGGCAAGCTTTGCGGAACAGGGTATGATTTATCCTTTTTAGGAGTGTTACCACTCGCAGTATATCCAGACATCTGCTGGCTTATAATCGCCTCCCGCAATCCCGAAAATTCGGCAATGCTGTCAACACTGTATCTCCCAGTATCTTGCTTAATGACTTCAGTCGCACGCATAGTCTCATCAACATAAACGTGAAGTCCGCGACCAGTGTCCTCAATATTCTTGTTCACAGCCGTCAAGCCATCATAGATACCACTTCTCATCGTCTGCATTGTGATTCCATATCCAGTGTGATGCGTCTCGTTTTGCGCACGGGCGCGGGTGACAAACTCATCCAAAGCCTGCATCTGCACAGCAAGATTTTCTTTCTGCGAAGCGACGATTTTGACGGCTTCAGAGTGAATTGCTTTTGTGCTCTGCTGCAGCACCTCTCCACTCTGCTCTGATGCATGATACGCCTCGATAATAGTCTGCTTGATGCGCTCTTTGTCTTGAGTAATCGATTTCTGAAAGTCTTTTTGTTTGGCCATCCAATCGGCTCCATTAGCAACAAATTCTTGACCAGCGGTAGTTAGCGTCACCTTCGTATTCGTCATTTCTCCACAAAGTTCCTGTACGCTCTTATCTAGTCGCTCGTTTTGAGCCTCTCCAGCAGCATTCAGCATGGCAGCAACCTGCTCGATAATCTGCTTGCGCTCTTCCTCAGCCTTTTTCTTTTGCTGTTCTGCTAGCTCCTTGAGGGCAGCGCTATGTGTATCAATATTCGAAAGTACGCCCTCACTGCTAGCCGCCATAGCAGTGTGTATAGAGACAAGCTCATCGCGCTGGGTATGCAGACGTTTGTTGAATTCATCAAACATTCCCTTAAATTCGCGACCTAGCTGATTATAGGCCATCGATGTCTATGATTGTCATCAGTACTTTGCTTTACTTTTGTTGCTAAACGGACTATAAAATAAGCTTACTTGACTCTGGAAAATCTCAATCTGATTCATCAGCTCCTGAGAAATTTTTTCGGTTGCATTATTGAGCCCCTCCAGTCCCTCTCCAACCTTGCTCTTGATATCTTCTCTCAAGACCTTAATATTCTCCAATACCTGATTCATCTCACCTTTAGAAGATCCCATGAGCTCCTGTAGAGCGCCTTGCTGTTGATCAAACAAAGCTAATCGCTCCTCAATGGTCTTATAAACACTTCCCAATTTGGCGGTCTCAGTAACAAGCATGCCGCGCACTTTTTCATTGGAGCTCTCGAAATATTTGCTCTGCGTATTTGCAAATTGCGATACGCGACTCTCAAATTGCCGTAACGAGTTATAAACAAGCTTCTGTGAATTCTCAAAAACCTCTATGTTTGAGCTAGCGAGTTCACTTTTACGCTCGATAGTCTGGTTTAGCAACATGATATCAGTCGCGGCTTGGTTGACTGTCGACATCAGATTCTCGGCTGTTTGACTCAATTCAAGTTCCGTTGCTTCGTATGCATGTCGAAGACTCATCTCTTCATTGAGACTTTGCTTGGTCGAGACCAAATCACGCTCGGTAAGATCAAGCGAAGTCTGCGCATTGCTCAGCTCTTTCTGCAGTTGAAATAGATTAGATCCATATTCTTGTTACAATTGTCAAAGAAATCTTACCGATATCATCTCAAGCTCTTTTCTAGTTTCCAAAGATGCCTTCATGGTAAGCTCTAACTGCTCGCGAGCAGTCTTCAGCTGCGTTTCCATTGCCTCAATCTTACGCTTTTGCTCCTCGCTTAGAATGCGACGACTTTCGCTTTCTTCAGTGATATCCTGATACGACTCTTGAGTGATGTATACACCATTTTTCTGACGGCAAGCTACTAGATCAGCCTTTAATCGCTCAATCTCAAGAACGTATTCTTTGATTAAAGTCTTCTTTGACATGACTTGATTTAACTGGGGCTTGTTGCGAATATTCTTTGCCCGACTAGCGTAATCCAACGTGCTGATTGTCTCTTCCATATTCATTTTTGCTGGACTTACCGTAGCAATAATGCAAGTTTTGGTACGACCACCAAGAGAATCTTGAAGCAATCGTGTAAGTTTAGACTCACGGTACGGAATATGAGACGAGCGATCAACGAGCGCATTAATGACTCTACCGAGAGTAAGAAGACTCTGATTAATCATTCCTGCCTCTCGAGCACGCTTATTCTCGGCTCCTGATCGGCTAATGTTTTCAGAGCCAGCTAAATCAACAAGGTTAAGTTTGCCAATGCGGAGGTACTCCTCGCCATTAGAAGAAACTTCCTTAACATGCACAGTAATAGTGAAAACTGTGTGCGATCGAGAAGATAGATCGTTGCATTTTGTGGCAGCAACCTGACGCTTATGCGAGCCGTCTTGCAACAGCTTAAGACCTTCGGTAGCGTCCTTTATATATGCCTCTTCCATACCTTGAATGATGATCCCTTTCCTTGAGGAGTCTTCAAAAATTTTGACTTTCCGTTCGTCATCTTTTGATATCAAATCACGAAGTTCTTCATTGTAAAGCTCAATAAAGGAGCACTTGACTGAGTACTCTGATTCCTCAGCCTCAAGCGCCAAGAACATTCGATAGAGAGCACGAGGAATAATACCGGCATCATGAGCAAATGTGCCGTAATTGTCAGAGACGTCACCAGACATCGTGTACGTCTTTCCGGTACCAGTCTGGCCATATGCAAAAATGGTGCAGTTATAACCGCTCAAAGCTTCTTCTAAAATTGGGCTTACTACCTGATCATAAACCATGCTTTGATCTGCTTCAGCACCAAATACGCGGTCGAATGAGTACGTCTTATTCGAAAGAGCAAGAGGGCCAGTCTGAATCGATACCTCTCTTGCAGACTGCACATCGACGACGACCCCAGAATTCTCGCGTACTTCACGATCGTTACGACCACGACATCGAACAACGACATGAATATTGGTTTCTTTATTTCCGGCGTCTGCGTCGACTTCCTTGGCTCGCGCTGGTCGAGAAACATCCGAATAATTCGAAGAACGAGAAGATGGTCGCGAGCTAGGCTGCGGCTCTTTCTTTTTTGATGCAACAGAAACATTCTCAGCATTGCTTCTACGAGAATTTTTGACGGTACCAAAAGAAGGCGCTGATGAGGGTGTAATCTCAGAGCTGCGGTTGAGACGTCCGGAAGAAATCGTAGAGAGCGGAGCGCTGGATGGCGGCCGCATACTGTTTGAGCGATGCTTGCTTGATACTGAGAGCAATTGCGACTGCTTGTTTACAGACATGGTGAAATTTTTGAAAGCAGCTGCTGTCGTATACTGCAACTATTCTTGTCGCTGGCTGACAAGTAACTGATAGGAAATGCAAATGTCTGTTGAATATAAGCAAAGGCTGTTACACGAACAAACAATAAATTGACACTGCGAGCGAACTTGCTATCGTCAATATACAAATTTATATATTTAACGGAGGTATTGGCAAGTATTCGGTGCAGGTGGTGTGCGTAGCTGGTAAAGTGGGAGGGTAAAAGAGAGAGAGAAGACTGATGTTGATGTAAATCATATAGCGCGATGTAAACAAACGATCAAAGTTGCCGTAGCAACGAGCCGCAACAATACACTCAGCAACGTGACGTAACAAAATTTAGTGCATACATGAGTAAACACAAGACGATTAAGTTGATGTAAACAAAGCCTAATGCAATCTCATCGCGCTGAGAGATGGCTCATCGCACCGTCCAACTACATACCGATACACGCAAATAATGGTAAGTGTTTTTTGGCTGCTATTTGATACAAACATATGCTGACGTCAACTACTATAGGCCTCAGCAAAACCGCGGCTAGGCCTAGGCCGCGTCGATGGTCCAGCTATAGCCGGAGTTCCAGTTAGAAGTGCTCAAAGAGTCACCTCAGGTGCTTTTACGCAAATTAGTCAAACCCAAATCAACCAGATTAAGGAGTCATTTACTATGCTGGATAATGACCGTGATGGAGTCATTAGTAGAGAGGATTTAGAACAGATGCTGACATCATTGGGTAAGATTGGACGCATTGGCTGTATATTTAGGTAGATTTCTAACGTTGACGATAGGACAAATGCCGAGCTCACAGACATTAGATTCGATGATGTCAACTCTGGGTTCTCCACTACAATTTCCTGTGTACCTTACAGCGATGTCATCAATATTAGCTCAGTTTGCAAGTCGCGAGGAACTAGTGAACGCATTCAGTGCATTTGACGACGACGATAATGGTGCTGCTGATGTTGAGGAATTGCGAGAGGCACTGGTTGGTAGTGGCTTAAAGGCCGAGGAAGTTGATGCCTGCTTTAAACCGTTTGTCAGATACACTATGGGGAGAGAGAGGTTACTATACAAAGAGCTTGCCGAGTCTATAATTATTTAGTTTTCATTTTTATGTCGATTGGAAGCAGTTGTAGTTAAAACGGGCTTATTTTTGGATACAGTGATAGAAACAGCAAACTGAATCTGCTACGGTGTAGCATACAAGAAATATGAAACATACCTATAGCTTCCACATTTTACATATTATACGTCCAACAAGTAGTGTTTGGGATTAAAATCAAAATTCATTTATTAATACAAATGTCAATGTACAAAATGTTCGTAGGTAGATCTTCAGTTTATCTGCTTGGATGATAATAAATAGACAATGCAGAACGCCAATATAAGAAAAGAAAAAAAAAACCAGACTTTTCAACAAATTTTAAAAAATTCTTGAATACACACTTCAGACAAGATTTCAAACTAGTTCTCAACAATAAGCTCATCACTACCCCAATCTTCGTAACTGCCATCAGGCAAATATCTCCTCACGATAAGCGGAATCTTCTTTTGAGCAAGCTCTTTCATGGCAATCTGAAGCGGATCAGTCTCTCCTTCAAGATCGACAAGGACGGGCGCATTCATACTTATTTGCAGCGCCCGCGTTCCTAATATCCGGGCACGCTCATATTTTGTCATATACGGCGTCGTAGTACGTTTTTCTTTCGGGATCGCTAGTTCACGCTGAGTTTTTTTGCGGAGAATTTGGTTCTGTTGGTTTACCGCGACTATGTTTGCACCGTCTAAATCATCGTCGACACCATTTGCTGCTGATTCAGATTTTACTCCGTTGACACGGGCTTCTTCATCCACCGCATTTTCGTCTTCGTTGGCGGAGAAATCTGCTACGTCTTCGTCGTAATCGTCGTAGGCATTCTCAAAGCCATCGTTGTATCTAATCAAGTCAGTATCAAATTAAAAGATGCAGTCGCAGTAGTGTGAAGCAAAACACATACGCCTCTCCGTCGTCGTCACCAAAGTCTGACATAATGGTTGGTATGTAGATGAGTTGTCTATTGAAGAAGCAATCTGGTGTGAGTGGTGAGAAAATTGTGAAACTTTATTTTGTGGTACAAGTACCTTATTATGTCAGCTCTTGCATACTTAATTATCTAATATGGTGTTTCCAGAGTATGCTTGCAAAAATGCAAGTTATGAATAAACCAGCTGATGGGAAATTGGAAGCGTTAATTGTAGAACTAATAGATCTATAATATAGAACGCTGCAATCCTCTATTGATGGAGGCTCTGTCGCAGTCGACAGAGCGATACGGGGCTGGGAGTTTGAAGTTGTGAGCCCGATTTCTCCCAGCCAGAAATATTTTCGATAATTCAAGAAAGGTTCGCTGCCGAAGAACGGGGTTGCTCTCAGCACAGTTCTGCTCCAGTAGTCAGTATGATGAAGACTGTGAGTGCTGGTATGCAGTCCAACTTTATGATTGAGCGGTTAAAGTTAGAGCAGGAGCAGGATGACTATAATGGAAGAGAATACGAGTACGATGAAGGCGACGGCGACGACGAAGATGAAGAAGAGTTTGATGATGAAGAGGGAAGAGAGATGGAGCAGCATGATGAAAAGGGTTCTAAGAAAAGAGCTAGCAGGCCAAGACCAAAGTGCTATCATTGCGCGTACGACAACTGCGGTAAATCATTCACAAGACCATGCCGGCTAGAAGAGCATATAAGGTGCCACACTGGTGAACGCCCATTCGCGTGTACGTATGAAGGATGCAGCAAAAATTTCTTACGTGACTCGCATTTGAAAGCGCATCAGTCGAGTCATTGCAGTGAGAGACGGTACTCGTGTACCGTGTGCGGGCACGGATTTAATACGAATCAGCATCTGAAAAGACATATGCTGACGCACGAAAAGAGCAAGCCGTATCAGTGTCAAGGATTTGGGGGATGCTCAGAGGCCTTCCACAAGCAGACGCAGCTGAGAAAGCATGTTTCTGATGCTCATACGCATATGAAACCGTTTGTGTGCAGTGCTGAAGGCTGCGGGCGGTCGTTTGACCAAAATTCCCGGCTGAAGGCACACGAGGCACGCGATCATAGCGGCCAGGCGCGCTACTTGTGTGGGCGGCCGCTACTGCAAGAAGGATCATGCGAGGAGAGGTTTCAGACTTGGTCTGCACTACAGCGACACCTCAAGAGCACGCACAAGGCAGTATGCGGAGTGTGCGGGCTCGAGTTTGCAAAGGCCGGGGTGCTGCGACAGCACGAGCGAGTGCATCGCGAGACGCTCGAGCAGCGACGCAAGTTTGTGTGCGAGGTGTGTCAGCGTGGATTTACAAGACAGCACGCGCTGGCGGTGCACCGAGAGACTGTGCACGAGGGCAGGCGACCGTTTGAATGCGGTGTGGAAGGATGTGGGCGAGCGTTTGGCCACAAGAGGCTGTGGGCGGCACATTTGCGCACGCATGAGCCAGGTTATGAGCAGCAGCAGCAGCAGCACAGAGACATGGCAGTACAGATGCAGTCTAGTCTAGGAGCAGCCGTAGCAACTGCTCCGACCGGCGTCAGCGTAATTGATAGGCTGGCAGGAACAGGCTACACCAAGAGCCGGCCGATAGCTTGCGCGCAGTGCGAGCACCGGTTCATGAGGGAGTACGACTACGAGCGACATCTTGCTGCGGTACACCGTCCGCCCGGTGCAATCCCTGCCCGACAGCCTGAGCCGACAGAGAATGCGGCCGACGACTATGGCGATCATGTTCGCGACGTCGAGGGACTTCTGGTCGTCGATCCTAGCTTTTTCCTGACGTCACGAGGTCACGTGATGTGACTCCGGCGAGCGGCGCAGGAGCCGGTAGAGCCGACGCGGAGGTGATTTTGCATAGCGAGTTCCGAGAGGACGGTATAAGATATAATAAATAGATAGCAAGAATTGAGCGAGTTTAGTAGCTGGGCAGTAGACAGTAGGCAGTAGACGCTATCGCGAGTGTTATCGGGCTCGTTATCGGGCTTTTGGAGGCGAAGCGGGATGAAGAGGCATAAAGAAGTGAGCTCACGATTGGGATTGGCGCTATCTCAGACCCTCGGGCTCTATCTCGCTCATACTTCACCACTTCCTTCCTCTCTCTTCACCACCATCCTCCCTTCCCCAGCACTTCTCTCTGCCTCCCGCCTCCCTTCACCGCTCTTCCTCAGCAATGGCCTTTCTCCGCGGCCTCCGCTCTCGCGCGGCCTCGGAGCCCCGTCGCCCAGAGCCTCAGCCCCTGCCGCATGTCCCCGCACCGGCCGTGGCCCCGCCTTTGCCGCAGCCGTTCTACCGCACCCTCTCGGCTCCGCACATCACGCCGCCCCCAGAGTATCCGCCCGACGAGTCGCCTCTACCGCCTGCCCGCTTCCCTGTCACGCCTCGCGAGGAAGAAGGTCGCGAGCCTCTGCCACCCTACTCCGCGACCCTTGTGCGCGCTGCAGTACTCTCACGCAAGATGGAACTGCTCTCCCCGCTCGAGTCCGCACCAGTCCGCTCGTGGACTAACGTCATTGTAGTCCTTAACAACACCCAGCTTCAGGTCTACAAAGCTCCAGCAGCCGTCCACCCGCCGCAAGCGCAGCAGCAGCCCGTCTCTGGCATGCGCAGTGTGCGTCCGTGGCGTTCTGCCTCCGCCTCCACCGCAAGCAATGCTCCCTCGCTTTTCACTTCCCTCGCAGAGCTGCCTATCCCGCTCTTGCGCTCTTCGTCTTCCTCCGGGGCTGCCGTCAGTTCGCAGTGTGACACGATCAATCCTTTCGCCTGCCCTCTCCTCCCCAGCTCTGCCTCCTCTTCTGAAGACTCCCTCTCGCCTTCCTCCTCCGCTTCCTCTGCATCCTCCACCGACTTCTCTCCTGAGGCCTTTCTTAGCCTGCCAGCTGATTCTTTTTCTCCCTCGCATCTCTTGCGGTCTTATACACTTCAATACGCTCAGATCGGCCTCGCTACTGACTACAAGAAAAAGTCAAACGTCATCCGAGTACGCGCAGAGGGGCAGCAGTTCCTTCTTCTTTGCGCTGACGCCCGCGAGTGTGTCGAGTGGACCGCGGCCATGCAGGTCGCTTGCGACCTTGCTTTACCCCTCGACGAGCGCACAATCCCGCGTTTCCGCTCCATCCCCTCTCGCCGCCATCGCCGCGTACTGCCGTCCGCCAGACATCCTTCGTCACGCGCCTCTCGCCGCGCCTCTGAACCCGTCAACTCGTCTGTCAGTTCTTCCTCTATGCCTCCGCCTCCTCCGCGACATTCGTCGCTCTCGGCTGCTACCCCTCCCACTCTCTCTGATCTCGACGAGCAGTCAGCGCTAACTAACGCTCCATTGGACCCGCCCGCCCCTGATCAGCAACAGTATGCACCTGAACCATATCACGAGGAAGACGATGATGATGAGGATCTATATTATCGTCGTTCATCTGCTACGGCAAACTCATCTAATGGTAGCAATCCGCGGCGTCGAACGCGATCTGACTCTGTTAACTATGATTCTGGCGACGACGAGCACGACCATGACCACAATCACGATAATGATCACGATGACTCTTTCCACGGAACGTCGCCTTCGACTCTAAGTATTGCCCCAACTACCTCCGTTTCGCCCACCTTTACTTCCCCTTTCCTGACTCGCGCTCGACGAGGCTCGGTTCCGTGGTCGTTCGCGACCTCAGTCGACGAGAACGAGTGCACAAAATGGGCACCTGCCTCGCCTACTCTTTCCAACAACTCGCGATTGCGGTATGCGATCCGATGTCTGTACACTTTGCCAGCTAATGCTTCGTGGGGAGATAAGTTACTCATGTGCAAAGATGATCAATTTATTGTTCGCGAAAGGATTCTGGCCTAGATAGTGTGTGGGTCTTTGCCCAAAAACTTGATCATGTGGAGTTTTCCTTTTTCTTTCTATTTTTGAACTGGTTTATGTGAATGATTGTTATCTTGTTTACTCTTTACGAAAGCCTCATTTGTTTTTCTTTTCTGCAACCTTTTTCTCTTAGGAGTTTTAAATTGGTGTATATGTACGTTCATTCTGTATTAACTTGTGACGACTTTTGATTTTTCTTTTTTTTTGCTTTCCTTTTTTTTTTTTGGCGGATTCTTTTCTTGGCCTTGTGCTTGACGTCGCGTAGTTTTTTTTTCCAGATTATCATTTTCCACATGTATTATATTTATCTGATAGTTTTGAATCATATTTAACGACTCATTTCATCCTTTTTGCTCTCAATCTCAGAATACTGCCTCGACGGTGAAATTGTCAGTCTC
Source organism: Kockiozyma suomiensis (assembly GCF_038497685.1). Lineage (NCBI taxonomy): Eukaryota > Fungi > Ascomycota > Lipomycetes > Lipomycetales > Lipomycetaceae > Kockiozyma > Kockiozyma suomiensis. The sequence continues at coordinate 89,435 of NW_027117668.1, forward strand.
ATTAGTTGAACTGCCAGTTGTAGTTACTATTTTTAGCTGCTGCTGCTGCTTCCGAGTACTTTACTGTGCAGGATAAACGACTATACTATATCGAACCTGACATGCAGTCTCAGTACGGAGTAAAATTGAAGTCATTATACATTAGTCATATATCAATTTGGTTGAGTCAGCTCATCTCGGCGCCGTGTAGTCGAAGCTGTGCGGCCCTAGCGTTTGTTTGGATACGCTTCCTGTCTCCTCCGTCAATGCCGCCACGGTTATTCCGGTGAGCGCGCTACCTTCAATTTGTTATATATCCTCTTGATTTCAATCTTTTTTTCTTTTGCTTGATTTCATAGAAAATGTCGTCCGTTGTCGCCAATTCCGGCGTGGATCAAGCGCCTAATCTAGACAGCAACCATTCATCCTCTGACTCAGTTGAAAACTTGCGACGCTTCCGCTCGTGTGAAATAGAATCATACTCCGGCTCAAAACATGCCGCTAATGGCACTAACGATGACGACGACGATGACGGGGATACTGGTAGCAACAAACAGGCTGCAGACAAAGAGTTCCCCTCTGAGTACTCGTCTGGTTCATCTCGTTCGTCAGACCCATCGGATCATACGACCGACAACGATAGCTCGGCCAATACTAGCGGCCTAGAGTCCGTCCCGGATGGATCCACTCTCCTTAAACGCAGTGGAGCGAGTTCAAAAGATAATAACTGGGAATCGAAGGTGTCGAAATCTACGGTAACTACAACCACAATCTCCGAAAGCATCGAAAGCGCAGAGGCTACAATCACAAAGGAAAAAGTCGTCACAACGGCCACCAACGCAGCAACTACAGGAAAGACTACGACAAAAGTCAAACTCAAACGCCGACCCCGGTTTGCTGATCTCAAGTTCCAACCCAACACGACAATTCTCGAAGGAGAAGCTAGCAAGACCTCTATCTTTGCCGGCTTCTATACTCTTTTCTGGCTCGGTACTTTTGTCATGTTTGTCAAAACTATTCTCGTAAACTATCGCAATACCGGATATATTTTGCAAACTCATATATTCAGTATTCTTTGGCGTGATTTACCCAAGATTGCATTTACTGATTTGTTTCTCTTTCTTCTTACGTTCACTCACGTCGCTGTTCAAAAGCAAGTCGCAAACCATACACTGTCATGGAATGGATCCGCCAGTCTTTTGATTTCGATCTATGAGGCTGCATTTCTGGCTTTTGCTCTATGGTGGCCCATTCGTTGCGACTATCCCTGGATTGGGCGCGTGTTCTTGTGTCTGCACTCGCTAGTCCTGCTCATGAAGCAGCATTCATACTCATTCTTTTGCGGACATCTTTCGGTTGTTCGTGATAACCTTATGTTGTTTGAGTCTGCTTTGCGTGGCCTGCGAAAAGAGGCACCACCAGATGGTACTTTGAGCGATAGTCAGCTTGAGCAAGAATCCAAGCTTCTTGATGAAATCGAGTTCTGTCATGTCGAGCTGAAGTCAAATGTTGGATATCAGACCAATTATCCTGATAATGTGACGTTTTACAATTTTTTTGATTATATGATGTTACCGACGGTTGTTTACGAAGTCGAGTATCCTAGAACAGATAAGATTCGCTGGAGCTATCTGTTTGAAAAAATTGCCGCTATCTTTGGGGTGTTCTTTTTGATGATTCTTATTGCCGAGCAATATTTTTACCCTATTGTAATGCGCGCTCTCAGCCTTCGCGAACTGACATTTATTGACAAAGTGTACGAGTATCCGTTTCTGCTTCTCGACCTAATATTGCCGTTCATGCTCATGTATCTGTTGACCTGGTACCTCATCTGGGACGCAATTCTCAATGCTATTGCCGAGCTTACCTTTTTCGCCGATCGGAGGTTTTATGGTCCGTGGTGGAACTGTGTGCAGTGGGATCAGTTTGCACGCGAGTGGAATGTACCTGTACATTTGTTTTTGCTTAGACATGTCTATCACAGCAGTATCTCTGCTCTGCATGTCTCTAAACATGCTGCAACTTGTATGCACTTCTTATTTTTGAATGCTTTTTAGACCAAGTGTATCTAACGTTTATTTATTAGTTATGACGTTCTTCATATCATCGATCATTCACGAGCTAGTCATGTTTGTTATCTTCAAAAAATTACGAGGATACCTTCTCTTTTTGCAAATGTGCCAGCTCCCGCTTGTACAGCTTTCAAAAGCAAAATTTCTGCGCGACAATCCGGTTCTTGGGAATATTATGTTCTGGTTTGGAATTTATACGGGGCCATCGATGATGTGCGTCCTGTATTTGACTTTCTGAGGAGCTTTTGTTATATATGTATTTGCAGCTTTTGCTATGAGAACTTTGAAGGGTTTTTCTCTCACCGTCCTCTGTCTATATTCTCCATATTTTATTACTTGAGATAAATTTACACTTCTATTATCATACAAAAAAGTAGCTATTCTCGCCATGCATTATGTTTTCCAACACTTTTCGTGACAACCTCACGCAAAACTCCATTGCTCTCCGCACAGACTTTGGCCGCCAGATCATAGCACTCAAATAATTGATCCTGTGTAAACTGACCTGAACTTTCAGAAAGTAAAACTCGCTCGATTTGCCCTCCTTTAAGTTCATATGCAATCGTGTGTACCGAAGCTATTCTATCGCTGTTCTTTTCTAATTGTCTTTTATCTGGATTGATTATTGCTATTTGGGAGGTATTAGAGTCTGGAGATGATACGTATATTATTGTGCATGCCGAAATTGTCGATCTTAGAGGAATACCGGCATCCAGAAGGGCGAGATATGTTGCATTTATAGCTGCTGAGAGAGCTATGCGGTTCTGTAGCCTGATGTTAGTGTATGTATCTCTGGTAGCAAATCTGCAGATGATGAGCGTACGTGTGTCTTATTTTCTCCGGCCTCTACTATTTGCACCACAATCTGGATTAAAGTCCGTGGATGTAAATCCAGAACCACGACAGGAGTAATCGCTTTTCGAATTTGTTCCTGCAGAAACTGTTCCCTCGTAGCTTTCTCGCACGTTAGTCCCTAGTTCATGTCTCTAGATTTTGCGGATCATTCAAAAAAAACATACAAGATACACCAATATCAGGTCTGACGGTTACTTCGAGTGTCGCAACCGTAGGCTGCTCGTCGCGTTTGCTGACTTCCATGGGACCCGAGACAGAAGCAATCAGATGCGCATTGCCTACCTGCCATGATGCTGATCCGTCTGCGCGAAAGAGAAAACTTGCAGATGCCAGTGGCGTGGTTGGCGGAAGTATGACATTTGCTGTCGGCTTCAGTGATGTTTGTGCCATGATCAAGCTCTCTTCGCTCTTGAGCCGGCCGTTTGAGAAATAGAATTTTTGCGAAATCTGTGTAAACTTGGTTTCAAAGAAAAAAGGGCTGGGGCATGCGGCGTCGCGATGGCCGAGATGCAAGAGTAATAAAGAAACTTAGGTACCTCGAACAATTGCGCGAATAGACAGTATCAGCAATTGCTTTATCCACACTTTGATAACTTGTTTTCTATTTTCAGATATCGGAAACGGATACCTGAATTGACTTTTTTTTTTTGTCAAAGATCTTGGGGTCACAGTCAATACTCAATACCGCACGTGCACGTTATAACCTTACTCTGTTCATACCGCTAGCACGATGGATCAACACCCGGTTCTGATCCCACTCTTAGTATGTAGTTATCTCTTTTGATGCTGTTTCAATACATATTATAGTTGGTTAATCTGGTGTTCACAGAGTGGAGGCGCAGCCGGTACATGTACAGATCTGTTTTTCTTCCCAATCGATACGCTTAAGACGCGGTTACAAGCCAAAGGCGGATTCTTTAAAAATGGCGGCTGGACAGGCATGTATCGCGGTGTCGGTAGCGCAATTGTTGGCTCTGCTCCTGGAGGTATATGTGCTTTTTTAATCTTTTAATTACATGAAGGCATCTAACACGATATGTACGATAGCGAGTCTGTTCTTTCTCACCTATGAGGCATTGAAGACAAACCTCCTACCACTTTATAAAACATACCTCCCAGACTCATTATCCGAAACTGCTGTCCAAGGTCTAACTCACATGACCGCTGCATCATTAGGCGAAATTGCGGCCTGCACAGTAAGAGTTCCAACAGAGGTTGTCAAACAGCGCGCCCAGGCTTCAAAATACAGATCGTCACTTGCGGCTCTAAAATCTGTTCTGGCAAATGAGACTGGTGAAGGCGTATTTCGCGGTCTATATAGAGGTTATTCGACTACAATCATGCGCGAGATTCCGTTTACCATGATTCAATTCCCTCTTTACGAGGGAATGAAGCGAGCGATAGCGGCTAGAGCTGGTAAAGAGCGTGCGAATGCAGCAGAAGGTGCGATTTGCGGATCAATTGCTGGTGGTATTGCTGCTGCAACTACTACGCCATTGGACGTGTTGAAGACGCGAATTATGCTTAGTGAAAGTCGGACGACGGTCTCGAGTTTAGTCACTGAAATTTTGAAAGATGATGGCGTGGCGGGGTTTTTCAAAGGCGTTGGACCCAGAACGATGTGGATTAGTTTGGGTGGTGCCGTGTTTTTGGGAGTGTACGAGGCTGCAAAGTCTTTAGCAATTTCCACTTTCTAGGTTTAGAAATCTGCATATAAGTTAGATTTATTGTTGTGGTGAATAATTTGAATTACTGCCATTGTTTGGATACAGTTTGAAGTATTTCATGCACCTCGCTTGAAGATAACCGTCTTACCCATAACCGTCTTTTTTCTGGAAAACTTCATAAACAGCGAGTTTATTTTCGCTTTATCATTTTCTATTCCTTCTATGAACGGCATGATCTCTTCGACAGCCCAAGAGCTTTTGGCGGCAAATAAGCTAGCAAATCGCCGCGCTGGTTCGATAGGTAAACCCATAGATGGTAAATATTTGATTGTATTTATGGTTGGCTGAACGTATTCACCTGTTAGAAGCGAAATATCGCATTCTAATTCAAGCATCGATGGGAGAATGCTCTGCCATTTGCTTTGAAATTCCGAAAGCTTGATCTCGTGGTGCTGCATTAACAGTGTTAGATGTAAGATTTCAAAATAACATAACATACTGCGATACATACTGCGTAATCAGCTAACACTCGAATTCCAAACCAACGGGTGAGTTGCTCCCTATGCAAACAGTACGCTATAAATGGACATTAAATAAGAGCTGTAGTAGAATTGAGAAAGAGGGTACATACGTTCAATCCGTGTAGTTGAAAAACGTTTAAGAACAGCTTCAATCACGGTATACGGCTCTTCTTCATCCTCAACTGCGGCAAATACATCTGCAGCAAAAAATCTGCACGGATCAAGTCTCTGAGCGTAAATAGCTGCAACAAGAACTGGTAGCAGACGAAGTACGAGGTCATCAGAGAGTCTGACTGTGTAACCTGACACCTCCGCACATAGGGAATTAATCCACCCGCCTTCAAATTCATATTCTGACATCGGAAGTCGAAGTGCAACTTCGCTCCGTCGCAGGGGATCTCGTTGAGTACTGCTGTCGATAAGATCAGAGCCTTCGTATATTGGCACAAATGAGAAGTCCAGCTGAGGAATAGCTGGGACACACTCCAGAAATGAGCCCGGAAGTTGGCTGATGTATGCAGCCGACAATGCATCGTTCGAAAAATCGTGTATTTGAGTGTCAGATTCTGTGTCTGTTGCATTATGCATTGCCGAGAGCAGAAGTAGTGTATTAGATTGAGATATTTGGCGAATGCGAAAAGTGCGGGAATACGAGCACAAATGCGCAAAAGATGACGGACCAGCAGCCTTTATTCGAAGATATCTAGACAAAAAGTAATCGGTCAGTTGAATTCAAGGCATGATAATAGTAGGGCAGGTTATAAGCATACTTTGACTCCTCGGGCGACTCGAGCACACTGAGCAGGTCTGGAGTTAGCTGTACTAAGTGGTAGTAAGACAACTTTTGCGAGTTTGAATACAGCGATACTCCTTCTTTTTGTGACATCGTTCGCGTGTTTATTATTAATCTTGCCGTGAAAACACAAGGACGCGCGTTCGTACACAAAGACGCGACTTTTAATAAACAATAGACGCGTTCCCGGCAAATACGGTCTTGGAAGAGCGAGGCTGGTGAGGTGGCTAGAAATTGTGGCTGTGCGAGATAGCCGGACTTTGATTGGGGACGCAAGCTGTACCGATCTCCCGCGCCCACCTCTCCCATCAACCTCATCAACTCTCTCTCTTTTCTTTTCTTATCTTCATCTTCCTTTACTTGCTGTCTCTCTGTTTATTCTCTTCAAGGCCTCTTCTTGGCTTACTTTTGTCCATCTTCCATCTTTGTTAGTTCTCTTCGACCTCAACTCACACAATGCTGAAGTGGGTTCAATCTGGGTACGTCATAACTTGTCACTACTGTCTGGTCATCATATAGCTTCGTCTCTTCAACCAGACACTAAATACTATGCTCATCTCAAAATTTTATCTACTGAGCATTCAGCACCTTTAATATACGGTTCTAACTCATCTACTGCAGAATCTCTGCCGCCGTCGGCACCGCCGAGCCTGAATACGGCCCCGATGCTTTCCATCCCGTCACAGAGTCCATCGAGGGATCCAATCCGTTCTCCTCACTCACTCTTGAGGATCTTCAGTGGAGAAATTTGTCTTTCACCAATGTTGAAACTCAGACATTCTATTTCGCATTAAAGTCTGGCCACGTTGGTTTCGTGCAGGTTATTCTCTCCAACTTGGCTGGTATTCACACCACCTCGCAATTCACCTGCCGTGTTCACCATCCTGACAAGCCTGAGGAGTCTGTATGGACCTCCACTCATCTAAATGATTTTAAATTCGGCGAGAAAAAGGCTAGTTTTGCCGCTGATGGCATCAACATCGACCTCAACGAAGACCTTTCAGTATATCACATTGTGTCGAACGTTAACGATCAGTCGATTGTAGATTTCACTATTGCTCGTGAAGCTCCGGGCTTCAAGATTGGCAAGGACGGTGTGACAAAGTACGGAACTGACGTCAACAAGCCCTGGGGAACCATGCGCCACATGTTCTGGCCGCGCACCAAGATCTCTGGAAAGATCACTGTCAAGGGAGTCGACCTCGTTGCTGACGGAGTTGGAATGTTTGTCATGGCACTTCAGGGAATGAAACCTCAGCATGCTGCTGCTCGATGGAACTTTGTCAACTTCCAGGGTCCTACTACCTCTGCCATCATGATGGAGTTCACCACTCCTCCCAGCTATGGCTCCGTTGTGGTCAACGTTGGCACTGTTGTTCGTGGAGACAAGCTACTCGCTGCTACCGTCAACAACAAGGCTGTGCACACCAAGACCCAATCTGATAATGAGAATGACTGGCCTCAACCTCTTGAGGTTGAGTTTGACTGGGCCGGCTTGTCACCCGATAATTCGACTGAACTTAAGGCGTCCATAGTGGCCCCTATTCCCTATCTCATCGAGCGCGTCGATGTCATGGCTGAGATCCCCAAATTCGTAAAGAATATCGTTGCTGGTGTCGCTGGTACCAAGCCTTATATTTACCAGTACTTCAACCCTGGATCTATCAAGGTCAAGTTTGGCGACGAGGAGTGGGAAGAGAGCGGAAGTCTCTACAATGAAGCTACTTTCATTTCATAGATTACTCTCCTTTTTCCTACTTTGTTTATCTCGTGCTCTGTTGTTGAAGTAGTGTCCGCAACGTAATCCATTTTTATATATGGATTATCTCCTTTATTCTTGCAATTGTGTACATAAATGAGTGACGAAAAATATATAAACAGTATATAATTGCGGTCGCCAGTGAATTCTTTTTATTTAATTCCAAGGAGAAAATCGCAAGATTTGCGATTGTTTAATAGGTAATAATACATGGGTGTGATTTCTTTTTGTAGGCCTTTCTTTATGATTGCGTGCTTGTTGGGCTACTGATTGTTGTGGTTTACTGAGACGTTTGTTTTATTTAATTTTCTTTTTGTGTTTATATTCTCTCGAATGCGCATTTGTCGCTTTAGCTATTGTAATGCAATTTTTTTCTGCTTTGATCATTATCATGTGATTGTTTTCATCATAAACATTATTAAAAAAGGTATAAGTGGTCAACAACAATTACACAGTACATCACCCGTTCTAAGTATATACATCTAGAAACCAAAATTATAAAAAAAATGGAAAAAGGGGCAAAGTAATAGAACATCAATTATCCAGTTGCATATTATTCAAGTCAGAGTATCATCTGAAATGGTAATCTCCGTCTGTGAATCGTCGTTATCGGCAGTATCCACCTCCATCTTGGAGTCCAGTTTCGAGTCATCCTTTGTTGACTTTCCTTGCTCAATAAGCTCACTAGAATCTGGCACGGCAGAATCGGCAACTTGAGCTGGACTGACATCGGCATCTGACGAAGAAGCCACACTATCAATACCATTTTTTTTGCGCTCGACTTTCAAATCTTCGTTCGCGCCCTTAAGCTTGAATTTGAGTCTGTCAATTCGGCTTTGCAGTTTCTTGATGTAATCTATAGCAAGCTCCACGGTGTTGGCTTTAGAACATTGCTGTGGCACTTCATTCTTATTGTCATCCTCATCTTCCGAAAAAGGTAAGTTGATGTTATCAATCAGCAACTGATTAAGCTCGGAAAGAGCATTATTGATCCGATTTCGCCGTCCTTGCTCAGCAATCTTGTGCGATGTGCGCTTCGAAGTCAAATTTATGCTCAACTGTTCAGGATACGATAATCCAAGCTGCGAATGCTTTCCCTCGACGATGTTTTGGTAATTTGACTTGGATGCAAGGAGGGCTGCAGCATCAGCTTCTCCTTCTGGCAATAAAGGCTTCAAATTAGGAGTAATTCGGGGCTGAAGATTCGGCGATATTGAAACACTTCCTGCACGAGACCGAGCTGGTTTAATCGTCCGTAAAGCTGTTCTGCCAGTCGCCGCTAACTCAGGGCTTTCGGATACTACACTACTTGAGCGTCTAGAGCTGCGTGACTGGGGTCGCATCGCAGGGCTGCTGAGTGCACCTATACTAGGGCTCCGTTCAATAGATGTCGAACGAGGCGAGATAGTCAACGAGGACTGCCTGCGAGCAACACTGTCAATAATTGCATCTGCAGCGTCGCGTCCTGGAGCAGTCTCCTTCATGCTGCCGACAGAATCCTTGTTAAGATTCATCAAACTCGCAGGGGTTACTGGAGCCAATTGTCCCTGCGGCACCTGTGGCTGATAAGTATCTACACGCAGTGCAGAAATTATAGCACCCTTAGGCACTGGCACTGGAGGCGGCGCCATACTACTTTCCGAGAGTGACAATGGAGGTTCTGGAGAGATACTTTCCGATGATGAGACATCGCCCACCTGCGCAGAGAATGCAGCTGTCGCGCGCCGCTTACTTGAGCGCTGCTGCTCAGCTGTTACAGCGCGGCCCGAGACCGCCTTTTGTGCTGGAGACGAAGCAGATGAGCCTGTATAGCTAGATGTACGTCGACGGAGCAGATTCAGCCCATTGACGCTGGATTCCCCACTTGGAGATACAGAGCTGAATGAGTGCATCTGTGCTTCAAGAGCTGGAGACGTAAGCGGAGAGAAATACGACGATGGATAACTAAAGTCCTTTTGTACCGTCATAGGGTTCTCAAGGGGAGTCACTGCAGGTGAAAGAAGGGGAGTGAACATCATCTAATAAAAAGCAAAAAGTTAGCCAAGTCATCTAATATATCAATTTGAATGGCAAGCAAACCTCTTCATGCATAGCATGCGGGTCAATAGTGCCGCTAGGAGACCGGAAGACTCCAGTGTGAAACTCAATAGAGGATGGAGTCGGTGGAATAGTGCCATCCTGAGAAGTGAAGGGCTGGCTGTCTCCCGCAGCATGGTAGTTTTGTTTAAAATGCTGATTACCTTGCTGAAGCTGCGTACTCATTATATCCTGTATCTCATGTTGCTGTCGCTGCTGTTGCTGTTGCTGTTGCTGTTGCTGTTGCTGACGCTTCTGCTGGTGAAGGTCCGGTCCATGGTCTATCTGTCGCTGCTGCTGGTCATCATGCTGCCCAATCAAAAACTGCTGACCAGGCTGGTGATGGTCTCCATACTGCTGCTGCTCAAAGTCCAGCATTGCGTTGGAGGAATCTATGTCGAAGGCAGAAAGGTCGAGCTGAATATCATTGAAATACATATATGAACCGAAGTCGTGCTCTCCATGCTGGCCTCCCTGCTGCGAGTCCGTCCTGGACTGCTCTGCCATGGTGACTAGTTATTTGAGTATACTTCTCTCAGAAAATAGCTGGCGTGCCTCAGATAGGTGTTGGGAGAGGCAGAGAAAGGAGTAGATTTCGCCTGAGCTAGTTTTTCACCGACATCGACAAGTGGTGCGCGCACGGAGCCGAGCAACGGAGAGAGATCCCAAAGCGGATTGATGGTTATCTAATATATATCACGTGATCTCGTTGCCAGGTCAACTCGGCCGTGTTTACATTCGCAGAAAAACATTGATACCCTAGCCCTACGACACACAAACAAACTGCAGTAAACTGAAGGCTCTGCTCACTGGCCTCAATTGTCCTCCCGCTCGCTAAAGTGACTTCGCCTATCCGTTTGAAATATCTACTGGTTGTTATTTGTAGTAGTTTGCTTCAAGGAGCCGTGCCCGTTGAATACAGGCTGCCCACTTTCCTATTTTATTTCTCTGCTGAGCATAATGGATAGAGTATGGCCTCTGATACTGCTAGATCACGCTTAAAACCACCATACTGACTTCTTCTGCAGCGACTACGCCAGCCTCTTCGAGTACGTCCAGATGAGAATGCCATTTCTCGTCAGACAAGCCGCGTCCAATTAAAGCCAGTGACTACGCTCCCCGCCACTACCAGTAATGTCGACAAAATCGGCCTCAAAGCAGGTGCAAAGCGCATGGCCCTTGGAGATGTCAGCAATGCGGTTAAATCAACGTCAACTATGGCTTCTGGTGGTAAGCTAGTCCAGCAGCTGCCTTCAAAGCAGAACTTACCTTTAGCCTCGCGCAAGCCATCACGAACAGCTCTGTCTTCTCAGTCCGCGTCCAATGGCGCAAACAATTGGCCGTCTCATGCTGAGTCTGCAGCTCGGAGTGACGTCCCTGACATTCCAGACGAGCGACATCATGTCAGTACTGCAGAGATTGCTAACGTCTACCATCGGGTAAGGCAGTCGAAACAAACTGTCTACTCGGACGCTCAAGATGCTGAACTTGCCGGCATCGAGGACGCTGTCTCCGCCGTCAAAGTTTCGTCTGATTCTTCTCTTGAGCTTCAAGAACAGGACGAAGAAAGGGCTGATGATACCAAAGAGCTGCTCTATAACAACACAACAAGTATTCTTCATAATCTTGATTCTACGGACTACACTAATGTGCAAACATTAACTAATCCCGGCGCCTTGTTCCCAGTGATAAGCGACAAAACCAGGCGTGAATATGAGCAGATTGCTAGTGCTTTCTGTCAGTCGGAAGAAGCCAAGGCATTGGAGCCGGATTATGAGGGGGATGAAGATTGGTACGACGTATCAATGGTGGCCGAGTACAGCGATGAAATTTTTATGTATATGAGAGAGCTGGAGGTGAGTTGTTGTCCCATGCAGTAAATGAAAACTGGAATGCGAAAACTAACGATATTTGGCAGATTAAATTTCGCCCCAACCCAGCCTATATGGACAATCAGACAGAAATACATTGGTCAATGCGAAGTATTCTTGTCGATTGGCTGGTTGAAGTACATAATCGACTTAACTTACTTCCGGAGACTCTTTTCCTTACAATCAACTACATCGATCGTTTTCTGTCGCTAAAAGTTGTGTCACTTGCTAAGCTGCAGCTTGTCGGTGCCACAGCGTTGTTTGTTGCAGCAAAATATGAGGAAATAAACTGTCCTTCAGTTCAAGAAATTACATTCATGGTTGATTACAGCTACACTGATGAAGAAATATTCAAAGCTGAGCGGTTTATGATTTCTTTACTAGAGTTTAATCTTGGATGGCCTGGTCCGATGAGTTTTCTGCGGCGAACAAGCAAGGCCGACGATTATGATTTAGATACTCGAACACTAGCAAAGTATATATTAGAAGTCACCATTATGGACGAGAGGTTTGTTGGTGCACCCCCAAGCTGGCTCGCTGCTTCTTCCCACTGCTTGTCTCGGAAAATACTTAATAGAGGTGATTGGGTAAGTTTTTTCTAGTTTACTCCCTTTCAGAGAATAATTTTGTTCTAACTACGTTAAACTTGCAGACGCCCGCTCATGTCTACTACTCAGGCTTTACACTAGCGCAGTTAAGACCAGCAATGAACGTACTTGTGGAATGTCTCCGAACACCAAAGGAGCATCATCGGGCAATCTACGAGAAGTACTCTGATCGGAAATTCAAAAAAGCTTCATTATTTGTCGCAGAGTGGATATCTGGCGTCTATAGTTAAATGGAAGCATATTCTCAATGTCTATCATCCGCATACTTTCATGGTAATGAAAAAATAAGCATTTTGCCGTTTGGTGGAGCGTTCATATTTTAATCAGTTAATGTCTTATGAGATCATTCGTGTTTACTTTTGTCTTTGTGTTTTTCCTTTGTCGGTTTGGTCTGGGTTTGATTTGTGCGTGAGTACTGAATACCTTACTTTGTGTTATTTAGAAATAGTATTGGCACATAAAACTTCTAGCTATTCAGCTGTTTTTGATGTAAATGTAGTTTCATGTGAGCTGCTTGCTCTTCTTCAATTGTGCAACATTTTCCAAACTACATATTACCACTTTCGGCAATTATTGTCAATCTAATTTATAAAAGTAGATTTATTTGGGGTTAGGGCATTGTAGGTCAAGTCATTACCTCATGCTCTTCCTGTACCCCGGAAGCCTATACCTTTTAGTGTGCAATATCATCGATTCCTCAAAGCTGCTGCTCTGAGTGCTCAAATATCCCAGACCTGATTATCATACACGACTTTAGATACTAATATTAGTTAGTTCAAGCACCGTCATGTGTCTTGTAGCACTAGGTCGCGTTCCTGCGCACTATCGCGCGCTGTCATTGCTATCAACAGCTCCCGTCCAGCTACTTTCGCACCGATCTCAATCGCAGCATTCGATATCAATCACTAAATCATCCGAACGGCGGAAGCGTCTTTACTCTTCTCGAGATTGCGTTGGATCTGGCTTTTCGAATACTTACACACCCGGGAATCCGACTGGCCCGCTCTTTAAACGTCCAGTAACTAATAATCCGACCGCGTCGCCGTCTTACGCGCATTATTCTGCTCTAGATGAAGAATTAAATCCCCGACCAAATAGCACTCGAGGATCTAATGGGAGATCTGGATCGATCAAAGGTAGTGCTTTGAGTCCGCGCACCATCAAGAAGCATTTAGATGATTATGTCATCGGACAGGAGCGGGCAAAGACGGTGATCTCGGTTGCTGTATTCAATCATTATTTACGAGCGCAAAGTATCGAAGATCGCAAGATCAGAATTAGAAAAGAGCTAGATACTCGTTTGCGGCGAGATGCGGCGCCGTTTCAACATCCCATATACCCTGAAGAGCGAGATGCGATGATGCGCGAATTCAATGCAGGTAAGCTTATGACTTGTGCATATAGGATAGTTTGAAATGACGGCTAACCGCCGTTTCTTGTTTTAGAGGAAGAGTCTGAACCTACGCTTGAGAAGACAAATGTTCTACTTTTAGGACCAACAGGTAGTGGCAAGACTTTGCTTATGCAGTCTGTGGCGAAGAGCCTTGGTGTGCCGTTCGCGATGGTGGATTGTACGGCACTCACCCAGGCTGGATACATTGGGGATGATGTTGATATTTGCATTCAGCGGTTGATGGCAAGCTGCGACTATGATATTGAGAAAGCAGGTTAGTTATCGTAATATGCTATTGGATATGTTTCATGTGCTAACGTTTGAGATAGAATTTGGAATAGTGGTGCTTGACGAATGTGACAAACTTGCAAAACCCGCGCGTCAAGGAGTGTTTGCTAGTAAAGATATCGCAGGCGAGGGTGTACAGCAGGCTCTTCTACAGATGATGGAAGGGTCAAACATTACGATAAAGCGTAATTCCGGAAACGTGTCACAGGGCAAAGAGGCTTTTGTCGTCAATACTACCAATATTCTCTTTGTTTTGTCTGGGGCCTTTGTGGGGCTTGAGCAGATTATTGAGGAGCGAATTGGTGATCGAGCGGTATGTATTTTTTTGAGAACACTCTTCCAATCACTTTTACTAACCAATTGTCCTTTCTTAGTCGCTTGGATTTAAAGCTCCGGGAGCGGCATCGTCACCTAGTACTTTCGAGCCTAAAGTAAAAGAAAATATTCTGAATTACGTTGAAACTGCTGACTTGACAAAATTTGGAATGATTCCTGAATTGATCGGTCGTATCCCTTTGGTTTCCCCGCTTCTGCCTCTTTCGGAAGCGGATATGATGCGGATTATCACCGAGCCAAAGAATTCGATTATGAAGCAATACGAGCACTCGTTCCATATGTTTGGCGTCGAGCTGAAGTTTACTACCCTTGCCATGCGGGCTCTTGCAAAAGTTGCATTGAAGCAGGGAACTGGTGCTCGAGGTTTGAAGTCAATCATGGCACGACTACTGCTGAACGTGAACTATGAACTTCCCGAATCATCAATAAAGTATGTGCTAGTGACAGAGGCGGTAGTAGAGTCCTTTGCAAATTCAGTAAAAGATGAGGATCGTGTGAAGCCTTTCTATTTCTCAAGAGGGGAGCAGTATCGCTTCATTAACGAGCTAGCTAATGAGAACGAGAGGGCATCCAAGTCAGAGATTAGTAGCTTGACCGTTGACGCTGGTGAAACTGATGATACCCTGGCTGGCCAGGATGAGCTGAAGATGCGAAGAGCAGGCTATGTTGAATAAACTAGATAGCAAGTGTTGGATTTTGTTTGTAGTGTTTTCTTGTTTTGTGTCCTTACCGGAAGTTTTGCTTTATGCCTCTTTTTATTTTTATTTTTTTTGTTGTCTTTTTGGTTCTTGCTTTAGGGAGTTTACTTGGAAAGACGAGGCAGGAGCATGGAATGGCGTAGGTCTTGTCATTCTCTTGAATTTTTCAATTAAGCGGATTATGGTGTTTTTTTTTTCTTTTACATTATTTTTACTAATTTCAGCGCGCAGCAGACTACTAACTGACTGGGTCTGTGGTGACTATCCATGATTATCGGTTTACTCCTATTTAATCTAATATATGTTTACTGCGTTTCGTTTTAAATAATTTTAGGATTCAGATTTATAAATCTAAGATATTTACAGTATGTAATATGATGTCTATTATCTATCATCACTCAAGCCACATCACATAGAATAATTAATTATCAAACAGAGCCAAAGAAATCAGTAAAAGCACAACAATACACTTTTTACAAAAAATGCAGCACAAAAAAATCGAGAAATATAAACACTGATCAAAATGTACAAAGAAGTTCATATAAACATCACACGAGGAAATGAAAACCACACGAGAGCCCAAGAATTAAAACGGCTGTACACGGACTTTCGTCTTCAAAAATGCTCTTATCCCACGAACACTCATTGCAGCCAGACAGCTGGCTCTTGCGATATACGCTCATTCAATGCCCGCACAAAGCGCCACAGCTCAGCATCAGCCATGTTCCACCCTTCAACCATCTTTCTCTTTCGTTTAGTATCGACGCCGGTTCCCTGAACATCACCTCTCGCTGCATTAATAATCTCCTCTGTTTTCTGCAATGGAGGCTTGACTCCGGCTTTTAATTCAACAATTGTCTCCGCGTCTTTGTGAAGCTGCTTGACTTCAGAAGCGGGCAAGCATTGCTCAAGCTGAAGCGAGAGAACAGAAAATGGAGAGGCTCGATCAGATGTAGCCGCCAATGTGTTGGTCTTACGGTTAGGCGGTGCATCATTGGTCATTACACCTCCAAAAGAAAATCCGAGAGCCCATTCGAAATAGTTATCGAGAGCGCATGCAGGAGATAGTTCAAACTGCGAATCCCAGATCGAGTAGTATTCGGTGTCAAGGACGTCGTAGTTTGCCGCCGCTCTCTTCTTCAGTTCAAGCAGTCTATCAGGTGCTCCAACCCCATCCTCCACAATGTCAGCGGTGATTGCCTTGACGATCTCATCCCGCGCTGTCATCCGTCTCACAAAATCAGGCGTAAGCTGAGAGACAGTTCCATAGGAAAGAGCAAGATGTGTCAATGGATGCGGTATAGTTATGAATTTGAATGACCGTGGCGAGTCTGAGATTGTCCTTGTAGTCTTGATGAATCCACTCGGCAAATTGCTGTTGCATTTGTAACATGTAGTCTTACCAGGTGGACACAGCTGCTCTAGTTCCTCCGGCGGACATATTGTTAGAGCATATGCCGTAGCTAATGCAGGATAATGTAGGATTCTATCAGTTTCAGTGATTGGGTCAATAATTTGAATTCCATCCGGGAACCGGCCAAGCCAATTGTTGTGCATATGCGCATTAATAACATCAGGAAGAAGCTCGGGAGGCAAGTTTTTATACGTAGTCTGCACAAACTCTTCAGAATAGTGGACAAACAACCCGATTTTGGGCTCGACGACCACCATTTCGTCAACATAACCATCAATATTTCCGCGATGTCCAGTTGCGAACGCGTTTGCAACAAACTCGGTAACAGCCTGGTTGGCAGCCGTGACAAATTCATTGCCAAGATCTTTATAAAGTGTAAGCATTCCAAATTGACATGTGCGCAGGTGATTGAATCCTTTAGCCGTTGGCTTCGAAGCGTACGGGAAGACCTACGAATTGCCGCAATTAGTGATGTTGAACTATAATGGTAAAGATAAATATTATACATACTCTGTGACTGGTGAGGATACCAGTAGGCACCATTGACCAGGCCAGATATTTAAGCGCGTTGATTCTCTTTTCACCTCTCAAACTGGTCAAAGAAGCCAGTTCATTGTAACGGGGATTCAGCTTTGCAGTTTCCATGTTAAGAACAATGGGCTTGAAGCCATAAGACCAAAATGCTCTACGCCACCGTTCCAGGATTGCATATTCGATTGTCGCATTCAGTCCCGCGGCTGTAAACTCTTCTGAATCATAGAATGCGTACACATGGCATCGCTCTTCGAGCTGTGGGATCACAGCAACGTCCGAGTCAGCAGTGGACACTGAGAACGAGAACGGCGTCTCCCAAGACGATGAGGGTATGTAATTGTTGGCTGAAACCGCGGGCTCAGCCATTGTTGGTGGTGCACCATATGAAGAAGACAAAAAATGAGGCGCCGCAAAGCGAGCACGACCAGAATGATTAGCGGCTGTTGTAGTCGCGGACGAGTAAGCGAACACCCAGATAGTGCCCAGGATAGCTATGGTGACGATAGCAAAGAGTCTTCGGCCACGGAAGTAGCGCAAAAGATTCCGGAGAACGGATCCTCTGAAATGAGCCATGAATTTTTTTTTTCGGTCGTCCTCCTCGTAGTGACCCGAGACTTGCTCAGCTGCTGGCTTGCGCAGACGTGCCCAGCTACGTAGAGAAGACAAGGTGGGTGGCAGAAGGTTGTACACCGAGACAGACGTCAAGGCGTCGAATCAATGGACGATTAGAAAGTCAGAACGAACTGATGACGACACCGATATAGTAATCAATAGAGGCGGTGGTTGCGAGTACTACGTTTAGTAACATTAAGCTGTCTAGGAAGTCGCGATACTGGATACAGGGGGTGAATTTTTAGCCCTAACCCGTTTATATATTTAAGATTTAGGGGCCGATTTTGATATGATAGGGCAATCAGACCAGGCGATGGACCTAGCGCAGGTGCCCGGACGCTCTGTAGTAGTAGATAAATACAGTTATCTTTTATGGTACAGAGTAGTGCTATTTGTGGTTCTGCTTCGGCTCGCGTATCGAATCGCCGCTGCTTCGACAGGTTCCTGATAAAGCTCAATCGCAAGTTTGCTGCCTGTTGCATATGCTTCAATTGACTGTCGGCTCGGATTAGAGAGTACATATATATGTTTAATCCTGCATAGCTATGCTATGCTACAGCTCCGAGTATGTAGGCTTCACTGCCCTGCCTTGACGGAGCAGTAAAAACGTTATCAAGAGTAGACGGCAACCAAACAAGATATTACGTATAGATAGGATTATGACATGTATCTTAGCAGAACTATTCTTAGAGATTGATTTCAGTTTGGTCCATTAAAATCAAAGCACAAATCCGCAGATATACAGAGGCAGATATACAGAGGCACGCGACATCGCTAAAGAAATTGGTCGCGTGATCACGTCTACAAATAAAACACTTCGCCAATTGCTGAATGGGTTGATACTACTCTCTCTTACTGATGAATATATTTATAATAAGATTTTGATATTTATACAAGTCGACTGCAATGATATGACGCTCGGACATTACAAATTACTGCATATGATTGGACTAGCGACTTCAGAGTTTTTTTGTCTGATTTCTGTCTAGAATAGCAATAGTTTCAATAATTTACTCGTCGTTGTTTCAAGTACAAGTCTGGCTCTTGATTCCTCGACGTTTATATGTATAATCTTGGGAGAGGTGAAGTTGTTAATATGCATGCCAGATGGCTGAGAGTGGACATCAAAAGCGCACGTGCAATCTCCAGAGATAATGGCCGAAACAGAATCGATTAGCGCGGCGACTACATTCAGCGAAATTGCTCGTCCTACAACTAACTCCATTTAATATTCATTTCGTTTCTTTCTCTCAATTTTTCTTCCCACCTTTGTATAGCTTCTTTTGTTTGGTAGATTTAGCTGTGTATTTTTAATCATGGCATTATTCGATTACGACTCCTTTGCAAGCCCCTTTCGCATCGTCAATCTCGTTATTGGCGCCTTGATGGTAAGCTTCCATTGTAATGATCAAAGCTCACTTTTACTTAAATATTGTTTTTTTATTCTCTATAGATCCTAGGTGGCTTTTCTTCATTCTTTCCTCTTGGATTGTAAGTACAGAATTGAATATTTATAATCTCAAATCTAGTTAGTGCTAACAATTTATAATCTTAGCCGAAGTGTATGTTTATCTAAAAGCTCCTAGAGCCAGCTAGTAACGACTTCTAATCGTTCAACATTTGAAGGTCATTTTGGGATTATACACTGTTTTGTTTGGATCCCTCGTTGTTGCAGCTGGTACGAGATATTCTATATTGCTGCTTTTATATTTCTAGTACCTTATTAATTCATTCCTCCCAGAATTTTCTATGCCCACTCAAATTGCTCAATATGCTTCATTTTTATTGTCATTCTTGGGCCGCGGAATGTGTAGGTCATTTGCATCTGTACTTTTTCAATGCGATCGCGCTAACATGTGATTGTCCAGTCTACATCCTCGTGGGTGCGTTTATCTTGGGCCCGGGCCCTCTGAGAATTGTTGGTGGTGCTGTCATTCTTCTGTAAGTATCGTAGTTTCGCATGACCCTAAAAATGAAGCTAACTTTTCAATCAATGTAGTGTTGGCGCGATTTACGTCGTTCTCGAATTTACTCCTTCGATAGAGCCTCCTACCAACATGCGCGGAGAGGATAATGGATATGAAGCTGCGTATGGAGAAACTGTTTAGGTGCTCTACAAAAAATATCAATTTTCGAGCATCCATTACAAGATATTGAGCGACTTCGAGCGTTGTCTAATATTCGTGCTCAATTACTTCCTCGAGAGGACTGCCGAGAGGAAGGTGTGTAAGATTAAGCATGTCGTGACCGCTTATTACGATCATCTATAGAATTGCTAGTGTGAATTACTTTTGTTATGCAGAAAATCTTTGGTATTTATTATCTTTTTGTTAAGTTTGCAGGTCATATAAAAAAATGATATTCAATCGAATTTGTGTCATTTTATATCTATATATTTGCGGGAAATTTTACTTTTTTGTACATTTCTTTTCCTTCTGTCTTCATTTTCCTCTATATATATTTATATCTGTGTTTGCTACTTTGCGAGTAGCAGCACTTTTATTATTTCTCTATATTGAATCATGGTAAAATATGTAACGCAGCAGATAAACTCAAAAAGCCACGATACAAGATGCAGTGTTATAAATCTGAACTCCTCTCTAAGAACCGAATGATGCGATTATCTCAGCCATTACTTTAGGGCTGTCTATACAATATAATTTCACTCTGCTTAAAATAACGACGCGAGTCCTCATCAATCAACACTAAGGACAGGAAAGTACGCGTAGAAAATTTCTTGTTGATATCTCTGTATGTAGGAGTCAAGTCAAACCCCCCCAAAAACAATCTAATAGGGATAGTTTCGCCGCGCACCGGAGCACCGTCCATAATCTCGAATCTGACAAGAGTTTCGCTCTCATTGTACTGATTGGGAGGTGTTCCAGTTGTCTCGCGTCTAATGATTGACAGTTCCATGTGCTTGACTTTTAGTCGCACGAGTAAGAAGTATATGCGTCCTACGATAACGTCTTTCAAGTGATACCGCGACTTTGAGTATTCAAACTCAATGTGCAAACAATCCTCAATACCGACATCCATCTTAATTGAATTGACAGTGTCTGGAGGAATATTATAAGAGTAAACCCACAAGTCCTTCTCCCGGATGACGTCCGCCATCCTGCGGGCGACAGTCACGCGAACAAAGTAACGTAGCCGCACATTGACGCCGTTGTAGCTCTCAAATTGTTTCTCAACATTGCGAAATTCAAATCCGTAGGTCTCAGGTCGCTGCAGCTCACCTGGAGCGGCTATTTCTTGTCCGAGTGTTAAAAAGTCGTACGTGTTGCCTTTATCTGCAAACATCTCTATACAGACCCAGTTAGATATTCCGGTTGCAAGGATATCAATTCAGTAATGCATAGCTCCTAAATAGTATCAGTAAACAACTCACCAATTGTTCCAATAAATTGCACCTTTATTCCAAC
This sequence comes from Kockiozyma suomiensis, assembly GCF_038497685.1. Classification (NCBI taxonomy): domain Eukaryota; kingdom Fungi; phylum Ascomycota; class Lipomycetes; order Lipomycetales; family Lipomycetaceae; genus Kockiozyma; species Kockiozyma suomiensis. The sequence goes on from NW_027117668.1 coordinate 110,336, forward strand.
GTGTTCAAGTCGGCGACCATCTTTAAGTCGAATAGCCACAGTGCCCTTTACAGTCTCACCGTCTACAAACAATGGTACTTTCTCTTTACGCCGCTTATCTAAACGCACATCAACATGCTTCCTTTGATCTTCGCCCTCTAATCTAATCTCAATATCAAGCGGTGACTTAAAGAACAGAGCCATTGTTGGCCGTGTGTGTCCTGATTGCGTTTACTAAGTGCGCTGCTGGGAAGAGTCGCGAACTCAATATGTGGCTCGCGGCGACAGTGTAAGACACAGCACGTGACCTTTGCGTTTAAACTGCTAAGAGCTATTTTTTACTCGGAGATGTTAATAAGGGAGCAGAATGTAGAGGATTACTTGTAGACTGTTTGATTACTATCTTAAGGCAAAATATGAGGTATTTACGTTCACAAGGTCGATAGCTGGTGCGTTGAATGTTGTCAGTGGGGAAGATCGCATCTCGCGTTCGTCAGGAATGACGATCATGCCTTAATCCAAATTGTCCGTTGACAGTGGTAGCTCGACTTATCTAGATGATATCAAACCCCATTCACTCACGGCTTCATCTTTCTCAAAAGGCCTTAGTGGAGAAAAGGAGCGGACCCGTCAACAACCACGCACAAGAAATTCGAAAATAGCAGTAAAACATAATCCTCGGAAAGTGAAGAAATTCAAAATTGATTTATGAGTAAACTTCATTGGATATAACTCAGTATTATTATGTCATAAATTTATCGTCATAGGAAATGAAAACTGCTATTCTCAAAGTCTCATGCTGTGAAATGCTGGTCTTTAAATGATTCTGAGTGTAACCGGTAGTCGTTGGCCTGCGAAACAGACTCTGGTCAGCAGACATCCACCATCAGAGGCAATCTAGAATACAATGGAAACAAATAATATCAAAAGTTATTTATTTATTCGACTAACTGATTGACATAGTGCTGTTTTGAACTGAAGAGCGTTAAGTTTTTGATGAGAGAGAAAAATTTCAGTAGTCGCGAATTTAATTTGCCTTACTCGTGACTCTCGTCTGGTCCCAAATTTTAACTTTACAATCAATGGGAAGCTCACTGATTGAGTCCAATATTTTACTTAATCGATGCAGCGTTTATACTCTTTTTCGAATTAGAATATCTGACAAAACCTGTTATTCATGAATATTTAAGCACACAGAATACCAAAGACTATAAATAAAGAAAGCCCTTGTAATATTCAAACACCACCCGACAGTAAGAAATCACACAAAATTATACAAACTCATACATGTAATTACATATCAAATGTCGATACACCTATAATAGCGTAGATGTTGATAGGAGATAAAAAGGGGTATATAGCACAGGCATTGTAACGAAGCAAAAACATCATTTAATCGCGAAGACATTTTCCACATTTCCAACATTTGCATCGATTACGGTCAGAAATGAAAACTACTCCACATCACCATCGGGGTCGCATACAACAAAACAGCCGAGAAGCTCTCAAGCAGCAACATGCATAATTCCACCATCGCTATCAAAGATTCGAGATGGATCACGGTCATATCAGCAAGGTATCATGATAATCATTAACAAGACTGTTGGGTCTAGTAGAGTTGGGTAGACCATACACTTGAACATATGCATTGTCTAGAAAACTATCTGCCTTGATTAATTTCTTGCCAGTCTCTTCCTCCATCACCGCACTCTTCCATTCCCCATTTTTTGCTCTTCGGAGTAGGAGTGAAGTAGTACAAAACATGATCAGACAGTCTTGAATATCTAAACCTTAACTCCAATAGCCGAAGTACGAATTACTTACTTACATATGTACAAATACCTTAGATATTGTGTCAGCAACAGCGCCGCACTCATCGATCGAAGCCAGCTTTGTTTGCCCAAATTTATTAGATCAAGACATGCAAATCAATTTGGTTTGAGCGTCTCGTTAGCCCGCTATGGATCTCCCTGGATTCGGACATGAGTCTGTATGTATAAATACGTTATTGAGGAGCCGGATAGGTCTATACAGTTTCTTACGACATATTACAGAAAAATAGTAATATCAACACGATTTCTCTAAGCGCAGAATCTGAGTGGCGCTTTGAAGTTGGTGCAGATGCCACCGTGAACATAAAAGTGTGCATCCTTTACCAGCAGAACGTAAATTGAAATTTGTACTAATAAAGTGTTTAGATACTAGAAGGGAATGCAGAGATATTTGGAACAGAATTGGCATTGGGACCGACCTATCATTTCACAGCAGCCAAGCTCAGCATATATACATGGCGAGGTTGCCAGATAGAATGGGAAGGAGAATTACTAGCCGAATACATATCTGACGAATCGGCAATGCCAATGTATGCTAATTTACATTTTGCATTGGAGAAGCTGCGGGCGCAGGCTGCAGGTACTGACACGCAGTACATCCGAAAGGAAACCGGTGCGACTGCAACTCCAGGTCAGCCAGAAACCGAGGCAGAAGGACCTAAAGTTTTGATTATCGGTCCTAGGTTTTCAGGAAAAACTTCTCTTGCCAAAATTCTGACCGCTTATGCCTCGAAAATGGGAAGATCTCCAATTGCTGTCAGCCTAGATCCAAAAGAAAGTCTACTAAGTTTGCCCGGTACTGTCTCTGCTGCCTCGTTTGCAACAATGATGGATGTTGAGGAAATGGAAACTTGGGGATCGAGTGCGACGACCGGCCCTATGCATATTCCTCCAAAAAATCCGATTGTGTATTATTTTGGCTCCGATTCGCCTACAGACAACATCCCATTTTACAAGGCTGTCATGAACAGATTGTCGCTGGCAGTTTCTTCACGTATTGCTGTGGACCCTAAAGGTAAATTGAGAGTTTCTTGAAGAAAAGGAATTGGAGAGTTTATACTGACAAGATCTACGATTTAGCTCGGATATCAGGAACCATTATAGATGCCACAGGTATATTAGATCCAAAGGTTGGCTACGACTTAATTGACACGATTGCGGCGGACTTTTCAGTCAATGTGATTGTCACTGTTGGAAACGAGCGTCTATATAATGATCTTTTGAAGCGCTATCAATCTCGAAAAGACATGAATGTGGTCAAAGTACAGCGATCAGGAGGCGTAGTCGAAACCGACGCTACTTATTTACGATCAATGCAGCAGCGATTATTCAAGCAGTATTTCTATGGTAAACCTGCGTCTCCGTTATCTGCTTTTACAGTAACGACAGATATTTCTGCCTTTACGGTGTATAAGCGAGCTGAGCGTAAGCTCCTTTTTTTTCTCTACTTTTTCTGGTTCGTTGGTTTGCTGATCATCTACGATTCTAGAAGCACGTCTCGTGAGCTCGTCAGTTCTTCCTATTGGCTCAGAAGTGACTTCTGCCAAGGAATCTCTTTTAACAAAGACAGTGGTCTCAGCCATTCTGCAGAATTCTATCCTTGCTTTGCTATACGCAAACCCTAATGACACAGAGGATGATATTGCAGAATCCAGTGTCATGGGATTTGTGCATGTGTATGTATATACCATATATAGAGAGCGTATGCGCTGCCTACTAAAACTAACTATTACCTAGTTTGGATGTTGATGAGACAAAGAAAAAGCTTAAGGTGCTGATGCCAATCAAATCGAGACTGCCGGCACAAGTGTATCTTATGGGCAATTATCATTATATGGAGTAAAAAGTTCTGTACAGTATTTTATAGAATCGTTAAGAATTAGTACGAAAAAAGACGTAGGCTCAAATGTAAAGTAATTGCGGATTGCAATTGTATTCCAGATATCGTTGGACTTGATGATACGCGCAAGTATTGCGAACTGTGTAGTTTTCGTCATAGCAGTAAGAGCAGAGCGAAATGATTGATATGAAGGCTCTCAAATGCTACTTTCTGGGTCGCCGAGGGTTTGCAAATCGCTGCAGCAATAACTCACGCCACTCATACATTAAATCATAAAAACAATCACAAACTCATGGTTCAAAAAAAAATAGGCTCTGGAAAGATAAGGCATCTTGGAGGGAGCGGCGGTTTGCGGATCCCGTCCCACCGCCGATAAGGCAGCGATCGAAGGAGCTGCGCCATGGAGTTCATTCAGTCATCAGGCTATTTCAATGTAATCGCAACAATTAATTATTTAGTCATGATTGCATGTAGTATGTATTTAGCGTATGCTTTGTAATTATTATACTCTCAATAGTGCCGTGTTCTGGAATGTCTGGATCGAACGAGACATTAGAGTAGTTGTCCTCATTTGGAAAATACGTGCACGATAAGGAGGCAGATGAACAATGTGACTGGCAATCGATTGGTGTTGATTTCAGAACGCCTTTTTACGCACAAAATACCACTGGTATTTCATAACCGAATCGATAAATGCGAGATCGAAATACGAGTAAAAAGGTACACATTGCATTCAACAATGGAAACACATCAATATAGTGAGCACTTGTCCAGAAGAGAGTCATATATGTAAACAGACTAGTTGATATCATCTTTTCCAAATCTACTTCTAAGCGTACATGTACATCAAGAGATATAGATGCTACTAGGCCAGCTGCGGCGGTTGTTACAACTATGCCAACGCGAAATGCGAGCGCTCGGTAAGAGGCGAGCAAAAGCTGGAGTCGAGGCCATGGTATACGCAAAGGGTGGAAGCAAGAATGGTACATCAACTGCCTGAACTATCACAATTCCTCGCCAAATCAATAACTTGGTGCGGATGGGTAAGTTACCAAGTATTGGCATTCGAAGAATTGTAGAGGTGACAAGAGCGAGGGTGCGTGCGTCGAAGGTGGAAGTACCATGCTCTGTTTGGGCCAAGCTACGGTTCGACCCCAAGCCCAAAAGGTGGAAAGTGTCGAAGAAGTTTATTTTTGGATCGACATCAGACTCGACTGGGATGCGCTGCTCCTGAGTTAACACAGAGAATAAAGATGGAGTGCGAGCTGCGCGTTAACTTCTTTGTTGCTGTCGCACGCTAATTCAAACCATGCTCCTCTTTATCTTCATCTTCTTATTTGTCGCTTAAATCGTTGTAGCTGATAGTAGAGGAACTACAGGCACCACCGGCCTAGCCAACGGGCCTACAGGGAGCCGCAGGGTTCATGTGACGACTAGTCAGACCAGATGAAAGATGTAAAAAAGCAAACAGATGTTGGCAAATGCGGGAGTTGGATTGCTGCCAGATCGCAGTTGGGTGCAGCTGGTATCCAGTTACCAGGCATCTGGTACGCGCCTCGAGGCCCGAATAGGCAAGCCGCCAATACTTCACTCTGCCTTTGTTGCGCTCACCTTGTCGCGGAGAACACTCGTCGCATCGATAGCAGGCTGTTCCTGCAGCATTTCTTTCATGATTAGACAAAGAAGAGAGTGATAAGCTGTTTGGAATTGAATCTAATTCGTCGTATGGGGAAATAAAATGACGCGGGCGTGAGCCGGTGCATTTCCACTCAACGGCCCTTTTCTGTCACTATGAGTCCCACCCGTTGATCATGCCGTTTTTCCTCGCGCTTCGCCTCTACCATGAGCGCTTTTTTTTCTCACATTTCGTTTTTTAAATTTTTGATTTAGTTCGGGAATTACAGCGTCTGTGGTCTGCACAAATACTACCGACAAGAAATAACGAAGTGGTAGAAGATCCGACAGGCAGGACTCGGTCAGTCACACCTAGATAAAGGAATGCCGCTAGTGAAGTCTTGGTCCGCGAACAGCGCTCCCTGATTCGTCCTTGACAGCTGCCTTTTTCACCATACGCTCAGCTCAAGTCGACAGTGACCGATCAGCATGACAGATCTGTCTTTATTATAAAGTTCTCTAGCGAAGCCAGTCATCTGTAAACGGTTTTCAGGAATGCATCACACTCATCGGTAAGCACGGCAATCTCTCACAATACCAATGCGCTCTGTCGTCTGTCTCCATGGACAATTCCTAGCGAGCAGCACAAAATGAGCTATAACAACTCAATTTTAACGTCATTACCGAGTAAGTTGAGTAGTAAATGTGCCTAGTCTGAAAACTCTCCGAGGCACACATATGCTCGTAGCTACTACATGTCTCCTACATGTTCTTGCCAAATTGAATGTGATTGCATTGCAGAAGAGAAGTGATATACGCAAAGTCCACGCAAAGAGAAAAAGCTGCGAAGACAATCTGATAAACTGTAGCAATTCCGAGAAGTCCTTTGCCGAATAAGCTGTACGCTGGTCTGTCCGCAACCGGTCGCAGGAAATTTATAGGTGTAAAATCTTACTGATTGATTGGATTTTTTTGATATCATGTCAATTGAATTAGCCAAGAGTATTTAAGAAGCATAGCAAGAGCGATATTGTTATCAGGAAAATACGATAAACGTTAACGGCCGTATCTTAGACTGTGTGCTATCTGTTCGAACTCCGGGACTGAAAAGCTGCGCTATTATATGAAAGCTTTGTATAATCTGGCAGTTTCTGTATATCTACCTCTCCTTGTTCCAGTCTACAAATTTTTACAATAGCCAAAAAGATTCACAAGGCGAGAAAATCGTCAATCATTGTCTTCATACAGATCACTGAGCGAGACGCAACTTCTGCAAAATCTCGCTATCGAGCATAGTTTTTCGCTGAACTCAACTCAAACAGTAACTGCGTGATTAGTTGATCGGTGCGCATCCGCGGAAACGTGCTCGCGTCGAGACTATTCGGGTAGTGCGAAGGCAGTCGGTCAATTTTGCCGATAATTCTGTTCTGCGTGTCATTCGTTCATTCAATTCCAAAGTCCGTAGATGCTCGAGCCGTTGGAAGATGATTGCGCTGCTGGTACTCATGCATACTATCTACCTACAGAAAAATTGAACAATTCCAGCAGAGCAGATCCTCAGAAATGTTTGTTTACAGCGTGAGGAGCGGCCCAATAGCCGGGGGGCTGGATTACTGATGGCCAATTCTCGGGCTCGCCGTTGCCCTGGAAAGGCTACCCGGTTTTAGGTTTAGAGTTAAGGTCCAGTTGCAGGGAAGCTGTGCGTTCTATGCCGACGCTAGCCCTATATCAGATTAATACTGTCTTTCTTTGCCGCACAGAAAGATTAGAACCCGTAAAGTGGATACGCAGGAATTCTTCTGAGGTTCTATTGAAGAACTCTGCGCCAGCACTGAGCTCAATTAGCACTGTTTCTCATACAGGCCATGACCTCTTAGGCTGCTATCTTCAGGAGAGGTCGCAAGGACCGACCCTCTGACAGCAGCAACTGACGTGCATTCTGTATTGTCCGCAGATAGTCATACAGCTTCAACATGTCAACAAAACAAACCATTACTTGCCAAATCCATCCTGGCCATATGTCTCCTCTGGTTTTTCGAGAGCCAGAACCATGGTCCTGTGCATTCGACTCGATCTGTACAAATTTTAGAGTTTAACGCTCCACATCTATGATGTCCCAGGTACCTTTCTGCTCTGCGAGCCGATCATCCATCCTGTCGACTCGCGAACTCGGGAACATTTCGCCATTGGGATCTCTAGTACGGTACACCTGCTCTCATTTATGGTATGGTACCCAAAATACCCAAAGACAAAATATGATACCGCACGCCAGGCTACGGTGGGTGGGAGCGCGCACGCACGTCAGAGTTCTCGCCCAAAGACAGTCCAAAACATAAATAGTCCTCGTCGGCCGGAGCTGATCGCTTTGTCCCCACCGGCCCTCCACTCGTTTATTCACAATGAAGTTCTCCATTTTGTCCACTGTCGTTCCGGCTATGCTTGCGCTTGCCACAGGCGCGCTTGCTGTCTCCAACCGTGTTCGCATGTACACTCTCTCTACGAACACCGTGTACAACAACCTTGACCTCGGCTCTCAGATCGAGAGCGAAGGTCTCGCGTACATGTTCCTAGGAAATCACGGTGGACAGTTCTTGTATCACGATGTTTTAAACTCGACTTATCACTCTGATGTCCAGTTTGGTGACGTCTACTACCTAAACATTAAGGACAACATTCTCATCTACACCACTGATACTACTGATGTCGGTCATTTCGGCTCTGCTGACACCCTTCTCTACGATCTTGATGGTCTTCATTGGTATGCTTGCACTGATCAGAATGACCCCGCCGGATACAATGCTGGACAGTATCTTGTCAAGTACTACGCGGCAGCAGCTACCGTTCCTTCGACTTGCACGGCAATCGTTTTGAACGTCATTGCCGTCTCAACTTAAAGCCTTCTCGGGTTAGAAAGCTATTCTTTTTTGTCGCACGCAATAGAGATTAGCTTAGATGCTTGGATTAGGCGACATCAGGCGGTAGCAGGAAAGTGAGGTTTAATTTGTTTAATGTTTGGTTGGGTTCGTGTATTACAAATTTTTATCGTTAGCCTTTTTTTTATGTCAATACCATTTATACACTCATAATTATTTGTGCTTGTAAATTGCGATAAAGATTGCCGTCATATAAGCTGTTAGAGAGTAGAAGTGGATTGTAGCTATTTTACGATTGTTTTAAAGGCTTTAGTACTGTGAGGAAGTCTGCTTCTTTAATGATAGATAAGAGATAGAGCAAACGAAATAGACCCTAAAAAACGTGGTATCATCTCTCGGGAAGAGCTTGTCAAAAGAGGTTTGGAAAAAGTCTATTCACTTCACTACAAACTTAATCAATCAAGCGGACTTTTCTGTAGACGTGCGCCATTCCTAAAATGGGATTCATCTAAGATCAACCGGGCGGCTGGAGCATCGCTATTGGACTTGAGCTCGCTGTCAAGCATGTGTGTTTTATTCTCTAGCTACATCCGGCTATTACTTTGTGTGAACTAAGCATACTATACTGAGAGCCGTATTATATGACCATTCTAACAATTGACTACGGAATTATTGCGAAATTGTAAACAATATAACGGAGCGCGCCATGCCATTTGACTGTCTGGGGCGCGGCTCAGCAGGCCGACGGACAGAAAGGACCGGCTAGAACGATAGCTTAGTGGGGCAGCAGTGTGACAAAAAAACGCTTAAATAAACTGATGTATGCTGGGTGCATGCTCCATACGAGGCGGCAACAGCAACTGTCTGGGTGGGGTGGATGTGCTAAGTGAACATGAAAGTAAACCTCTCGAAGTTGAGTCGACACAGAGTGCGCCGACTGCTGTGCGGCGCAGTATCAATAATTGGTAACCAACGTTACGGAACGAATTTTATTAAAACTCTAATCAAGACTGCGACTGGCATGTTACCATCGTGGAAGCCGCGGGACTGGGTCTGGCCTGTTTTCTTCATTCTTGCTGCTCAATTGAAATATATATTTATTATTTTTGATTTTTTGTGCAGCGTGAATATACAGCTGCATTCAGCATCTGCATTGTCTAGAGCAAAATGCTGCGGAATTCAGCAATCGGCCGTTGCTATATCTCTGTTGTACTGTTCTCTCAGTGGAACAGCGCTCGGGGACATGATTTCGGATTAAGCACTAGCGGGACGGATAGGGCTGACTTATTTTTTGGAACGTTGGCATACATAAACCCAATCTGGATGGTGCGCAGGTGCCAAGTGTTGGTACCATCGTCCCTTCTCTAGATCGACAGTACCCGTCCGTTCACTGTATCCACGACCACAGCAGAGACTATACCTGGTACTCTCCAAAAATGATATACGCACTTTTGCAGCAAAGCTATAGCACTCAAGTCAGCAGTGGCGCCTTCTGTCTGCTCTCGACTAAAACATTGACCATAAAAAGGCGCGCATCCCCCGAGTGCACCAGATTTTAGTTCTTCGTACTCACCTCACTCTCGTTTCATATATACTCATTTCGCAATGAAGTTTTTTGTTCCCACTCTTTTGACTCTCGTTGCGGGTGCAATGGCTTCTATTGAGGTTGTTCTCCGCTCTGTCTCAACTGACCTTGCTATCAGCGGTCTTTACGTTGATACTCACAAGGAAGTCACTGGCACAAGCTGGCTCTTCCTTTCGGAGCAGGGAAACATTCAGACGTTCTATCATGAAACTGGCAACAACACTTTCCACACTGATGTTGCTGCTGACGCGGTTTACTATCTTCACGTTTCCGGGAACAATGTTGTTTTTACCACCAAGGCCTCTGATGAGTTTGGCATTGTTCCCTACCTTACCTACAATGGCTTCGATTCGTATTTCTATGCTTGCTCTGGCATCGTCGATCCCAAAGACTATAACGATCTGCAGTATCTTATTATGTACTACGAGGTTGGAGAGATAGTGCCTGCTGGTTGCTCTGCCACGTACATCAATGTCCTGTTGCCATAGAGGATAGGATGAAGTAATGGTCTAACGATAAACTTGAGGGTATTGACACTTGGATTTTGTTTTTTATGTGATACCAATAATATTGTTTTGTTTAAGGTGGTGATGTATAAGTATACGTGCGAATGTATTTATATTTTATCATCTATGTCTTCTGTGTAGTTTGTAGTTTAGTGGGTTAAGGTTCTATTGTGGGCTTTAAAAGAATAGTCGTAAATGTCAGTGCTTTGCTAAGCGACGGGGTGACAGTCTTATGCTTGGCAATAGTAAACAGCTGTCAAACTACCTGCTGCCGGCGGACGTCATTGGTCTGTAGCAGCGTAGATTCAAATTTGCCTTACTGATTTGTATATATATTTGATGACAGTATTGAGCCAATATATGTGCAGCAACGTAAATGCATCGCAAACTCTTGAATCAAATTCCCTCCATGTTTAAATGATATATACTTCCGCCAAATCACCGCACCTGCAAAAACGGTGTCTTTCTCGATCAAACAAAGCCCGGTCTTTAATTCGTGCTATAGAAAGTACTCAGTCATCGTGTTATGCTGCAGTGCTTGCTGCTCTCTGTACTCTTCATTCTCCGGTGCGGCATCAAATACGTTGAAAAATCGCTCTCCTGTGCCACTGACTTCTAAAACTGATGCAAGATTCCCACATCTGTAGCAATAGTTTGGCGCCGACCACACGGTCGATAATCGATCATCAAATAAAACTTGAAATCCCTGCTCACATAACTGATGTGCCCGCAATATATGAGCCATATTATTCACATGCAAAAACTTCTTCACAATCTCAGCACCGAATGTGTAACCTGCCCCGCGAGTTGATATCCCGAAATCTTCCTTTTCAGGATCGGGATCTGACCAGACAAGATCGGCCATGGGGCCTTCGTGAGGAATTTCCTTAAAACGGTCAACCACTCTAATCTGATCTATTGAGTGTACATTCGGTGACAGCCCTGTGAAACTCAGTTTTTATCAACAAATTGTTCATGTGCTTTAGGTGTATTGAAACTTACCGCCATGAATACAGAATATTCTATCGTCAATAACAACAGACAATGTCAAATAGTCAAACATATCGGTAAAAGAATTCCAAACGTTGGCATTGCCATACTTTGCCTTACACTCACTGTAGAATCCATAGTTTTGTGAAATGCCTCGCGACTCATGATTCCCTCGTACTAAATAGATTCTATGTGGATATCGTAGCTTGAGACACGTTAATAATGTCATGGTTTCTATGCTGAAATATCCACGATCGACATAGTCTCCTAAAGCAAGTAAATTTATTATTTGAGTAGAGTTCACGTCATAGTCGGAAGGATCAAACTCAGATTAAACATACCAAGAAAGAGATAGTTAGTGTTCGGTGGGAAACCGCCAACTCTGAATAATTCGATCAGATCGAAAAACTGCCTGTAACATTTTTTTTGGTCAGTAGTTGTTATTTGAAGAACAGTAATAACTGCGAGATCTAACTCACCCATGAATATCACCGACTACCGATACCGGTGCCTTGATATGTATAACATTACTCTCTTTTATCAACAGTTCCTTCGCCTTTGAGCAAAGCGATTCCACTATCGACTCAGCTAATAACTCTCTTCTATAAAGCCTATCAATGCAGTCGTCAAGATCGACTGAGCCGCCACCTGACAAGATACGTTAGTCTCAACAGAAGATTTTAATGATACCTGATTCCGAACTAACTTGTTGGCCCCAGCATCACGGTTCAGTGGAGTCGAGGGTTGATCACGTAAATTTCCTCCTTATGTATACCGTAGCCTTCTGACCCTGGCACTTATTATTTAAATTAGACTAATGTGTTCATTCAATCGTGTTGTTCCTTTAAGTGCAGACAGAACCAGATCAGATCGCGCTGGCTAAATGACAACCAGAGTATCGGCTAATTTTTCAGCAACGCTGTAAATGAAAAGCCTGACAATCAAATAATATAAGCAGATGAATGCTATAAATTTCACTGGGCCGCTGATGGGACAGACATTGCTGTTACTGCTCCTGCTGTGTTGTGATCTTTTCCAGCTGTATACGTAGTCGGGAGCTCGTCACTTAGGGTTTGTTGTTGTGGAGCGACACATTGTTTTGAAAGTATTGCGCATCTGTCTCACACCTGATGGTCTATTCTATGCCGCTGGATTTGGTTCATTTCATAGCCAATTGTTTTTTATTTAGATCAAAGGACTAAATCCTGCGTTATCATGAGCGCATACTATCCGCGCGGGTCTGATTCGCCTCCGCGCAATCATTCACATACAAACACTCACTGGCATCCCGCACCACCACCACCACCACCACCACCACCACTACTGCCATCTCAAGGCCCTCCGTCGCAACGGTTGCCAGATAGATATACTTCGAGTTCGTATGCAGATGACTACTATCGTCGTGCTCAGTTTGGGAGAGATGCGCAGAGTCATGTCCAGCCGCCACCTAGCGATCGTGCGCTAGAGCACGCACCCTTTGACAACAATCGCTATCCATACGATGAGCGAAATAGGGATTCTCCTCAATCATACGGAGGAGGCGATCGCTACTCAAAGAGGCCATATTTTGTCCCAGTAATGCCTCCCGCACCTGTACCAAAGAATCGGCCCGGCTATCCGCTATACGACAGCGCACCTGTACCACCTGAACCATACATTCAGACTCGGGATACATTATATCATGGCTCCTGGCCTAATGAAACGCGACGCAGCCCTCCTCCTTCCATGAGTGCTCCTTCTGCACGAGGATATTATTCCGCTCCGCCTCCTCCAGCGTCTCCAAATCAGTATCGGCGTGATGATCGAGGATATAACCCGAGTGTCTCCTATCCCCCCCCTGCTTCGGCAGGCCGCGGCGGTCAAGAGCCATAGTATGATATCCTTGGTTTACCTTTGAATCCTTGACAGTTGATGCTAACTTAACCAGTCATCGATCTCGCAATCGTCAGAGATCAGTCTCGCCTGACCGCCGCGGAAAGCACTATTCCTCATCATATCGCTCTTCTCGCTCGAATCATCAAGACACAAGAGATCAAGCCCCTCGATCTTCAGGAGTTTACGGTGCAGTTCACCAGCGGCCAACGCCGGCGCCAGTATTTGTTGGAGGATCGTCTGAACTACCGCCAGCCTTGGAATCTCTCAGTTATCACGTTCCTTGCGTTACTAAGCAGATACGCGCAGAAGATTTTGTGAATGATTCTCTCCTACCTATATTTCGTACGTTTTATTTCTATGTCTTCTTCTCAGGGAGCGCATATGGATGTGAATGTTAACTAACGACTATTGATCGCAGCTCTACGACCGCCTCAACGAATGCATTCACCGCTTGGTGCAACATTTTTGGATTCGGAGGCTACTAAGAATGGCGTTCCAAGAGTCTGTCTCAATAATGAGATAAATATACGAGATCCCGCTCGTGATTTGGTTGACCGCAAAGCTGTCTTGAGAAAAGTTCCGCCTAAACTTTCCAGGAATCCAGCTGATCCTCTAGATGATGTTCCGTTGCCTCCCAATAGCGGGCCTACTACAGGATATACACCCGGAAGAGGTCGTCTGTCAAAGTTGCCAGATAAAAATCAAGAGCGCAACGTTAAGCGATTACGAGACGAAGAAGATTCTGATGACGACGATGCAAACTCAAGTGCGAAGAAGCCGCACTTGGACTTGTCTTCGCATTCGGCTTCGGCGAGCAGCATGAGAGGCCATTTGTTTTCACCTCCGTCAGCTCCGGGGGCGGACTTGGCGCCTGAGTCAGAGTCGGGATCAATGCCGCAAAATTTACTACAAATCGTCGAAAATACATTGGCGCAAATCCGCGGCGGCGCAAGTAGCCGGCAAAGTACAGAAAACGATGAAGGAAGTGTAGAGTCGGCAAGCGTGAAAAAAAGCTAAAGAAAAGTAGAAGCCGGCAATTGTGGGATATATCAGATGCTTATACCGGATCTACCTAATAAAGTATTTTACCAGATGTTTTTGCTTCATACGATATCACCCCTTACCAGAAACAAATACCGGTCTTACAATTATTTTTATTTATTCCTTAATTTACCTGCGGATCTTTGCTATATTGTTCTTTCGCCTTTCTGGTACAATCGACATTGTCATTTTCATACACCCTCTGGTCGTTTGATTCTCGAATTTCGGGAGCAATAGTTTAACTGAGTTTGAGCATTTGGTTGGATTTACTCTAATTTATGAAATTATTTTATTTCGCTCTTTATATCATGCTGGCAATTAAATCAGTAGAACTTACCCCGCGCCCCTCTTCCCTCAAGGATGGAAGATTTGAGTCTGTAACTTTTTGCTATTACTCTGGAAGTATTTACGTACAACTTCGTCTTGTTTTTATGTGAATTGACTGTTTATTATGTCTTGCTCTTTGTATGATTATAAAATTATGGCAAAGTGTTTTGTGAACTTAAAAAGGGCAACTGGACTAACATTAGCATGTAATATATGCATTATTGCTAAATGATTTCGGTGATAAATGTAATGTAGCCTATGTGATGGAACAAACGGTAACCCTTGAAAATCCCGGGTTTTTCTTCTTTAAAGTTGAAGATGCGAAGTAAATGGAAAATCATTGATAAGTTAGATTTGGTTTTGTTACTGGGACTTTCGAGAGCCAAAGTCGACCGTGAGGCTTACAAGTGCGTGCTCAGAGTTGGTCCATACTCGGTGTCACACGCCCTTCGTAGTTTACTTTCCATTAGCTAATATCAGATACTCTTGCCGGGGCCAGTCATCACTTGTGGCTCCCAGAGTTTCTATCCCTAGAATTTTCGACGCGCATAACAGGTTTTATTTAGTTTGTTATTGAGCAGCGATAACTTGCGGTACGCGTCAGCTACACAGGTTCTTAAATGCGCCGTCTGGCCTGATCCACATATTCACACTTGCCAAACATCCACCTCTCTCACCGTCGTCGCATTTGATAAACAGGGTCTGCTATATTGTGGCCGGAAATAGTTATCAAACGATTTACTAGAGGATGGGCGTTATTGCCAGTAAGCCGGACGAGGCTGGCAGCGTCTATTTCACAGATCAAGCGCGATGTAAGCCACCTCTCATTTCAGGATATTCATAACCACATTTCTAACTGGGTATTTTGAAACATATAGTCTGTATATCAAGTATATCGGTATACAATGCATCTCAAAAGCCCATCTTACGAATATCGCCGACCGCCGACTTTCGTGGATTTGTCCCAGTTAGAGAAGAGAACTCGCCAATGATCGAGTTTGTTCAGGATATCGAGCCAAATAGTCGGATTCCTATTCTTCTGAAACTTGTTAATGATGGCCGTTTAGTTATCAAGTTTAAATTCATGCTTAATAAAGGCGGTCAGAGTGATTTTGCGATGGATGGTCTGACTTTTATGAGCTCGTCAAATGGAAAGCAGTTAGATTCGAGTTTGACCAAGGAGCTGCAAAACGATCCTAACGTATCAAATCCCTGTATAACAAAGCATGATTTTTGCAGCTAATATCTTGCTCTATAGATACAAAAGCGACAGAACGTGATATTTATTGGCGATCACAGCTCAAAAAATGGCAGTCCGATCGAATTTGAGTGGACTTGGGTCTGGACTCCACCTTCAGATATAAACGAGAATTTTAATGGCTGGCGAAACACTTGTGGTGTATGTTTGTCATTCCGCCCATCGATTTGAATCTTAATCTAACGATATGTAATTTAGTTTGCAGAGTACAACAAGCGAGAGCACAAGCTTAATAAGGTAGCCCAGCTTTCTTTCTGGGTACAAGATACTCCCAAATCGCTTTGGATGATTCCCGAGTCGCCTCGTCAGCTTAATGTCGGTCCATACGGGTCTCCTTCGAACTTCAGTGATGATTCAGTGTTTGATTCTCTTCCTGAATCCTCAGTCAGAGCAGCGGTGCACGAGGCTGCTGAAAGTCCAGAAGCATATCTTGTTCCTCTAGCGCAAGTAAAGACTTCTTCTAGTTCAAAATCGGCCTCGGCAGTTGCTTCTTCTGCTAAGATTGTCGACAGTACTTCGCAGCCGGAAGATGGCCCGCTATTCCGTGCTACGGTAGCATCTTTAGAAAAGAAGACTGCTTCGTTGAAAAATGTGGTCAAAAAGCTACTGAAGCGGACTGTCAGCATGCATGAAGCTCAAGAGCAATACTGCGCCTCGTATGTCGGCTTTTTAGATAGTTTGCGAGAGGCATCCAAAGATCTACTATCATTTCGTCCGGCTGTGGATAGCATTTTCGATACTATCGGCAAAGACTTGGTACGGTATGAAAAGAGAAATTCTAAAGAGCTTAATTCTCATATTATTGAGCCGCTGCGGCGATTATACGACGGCGAGATTAAAGCGGCGGAGGCAAAGAAGCGTGAGTTTGATGATGACTCTAAAGAATATTACGCATGGCTTGGTCGCTATTTATCGATGAAACAGGAAGTTAAAGGTAAAAAGAAGGTCGAGAGCGACACGAAATACCAGGACAAACGAAAGATATTTGAACTCAAGCGGTTCGATTATTTCACATTTATTCAAGATCTTCATGGCGGAAGAAAGGAAAACGAGACCTCATATCAATTGAGTGCATACATTGAGATCGTGATTAACAACTTTGAGGACACATTTCGACGAATCCAGAATGCAAAGCCACAGATCAACAACATGCTAAACGCGACCAAAGAAACCAAAGAGGAATGGGATATGCGGCGATTAGAGAGAGAAGAAAAACGGCGAGCGCTGGAACGTTCTGCCATGCCTGAACCAGGTCAAGCTGCATCAAACGCTAGCGTTTCGACTAGCGCGCCTGCCGGCAACGATCATGGAAAAACACACAGACGTGAAACATCTGTCAATTTAGCACCTGTTTTGGACGCCTCATCAGCCGTTAAATCCTCGAGTCTGGAAAGTCCTTCAGAAGAAACTGAGGGAGAAAATCAGCCATCTGATCACCGGAAAGAAAGTTTGCTATGGGCGATGTCTCGTCCTGGTGGACATAACGATCCTCGGAATTTGAACAAGCCCGGCTGGCACAAATTCTGGGTTGTGCTAGCAGGAGGACAGCTGTGCGAGTACACAAACTGGAAGCAATCGGTTGAGTTGCATAATGAGCCGATTAACTTAAGGATGGCATCAGTGCGTGAAGCCAGAGGAGCCGATAGACGGTTCTGCTTTGAGGTTATTACTCTACAGTATCGCCGAGTGTATCAGGCCACCTCCGAAGAAGATATGCATTCGTGGATTAATGCGATTTCAAACGCGATATCGAGCACTATCGAAGGTACAGAACCTCAGGTACTGCCGCATGTTCCAGCCGATATCGTACAAAGCTCGTCGATGAAGAACCTGGCAAAGATAGCATCGGGTTCGGGTAGTGGTCAAAGCGACTTGTTATTTCCGAAACCAAATCCAGCTACCCCTATTAGGCGAACGTCCCCTTCTAATGGTCGTCCGACTGTAGTTACTCAGCATTTGACAGATACGGAGGATTGGGACGATTCTGACGCTAGTGCGAAGCCGCTGTCATCGATTTCATCTGATAGCCAGTCGTCACCTGTAGCTGCAGACAAGCATGGATCGTTGATTCGTCGGGTGAGGGAGGCAGATCCGGCAAATAGCTTATGTGCCGATTGTGGAAGCAGTTTAAAGGTCGAGTGGGTTTCAATTAATCTGATGACTATAGTGTGTATAGAATGCAGTGGTCTTCACCGTTCTCTGGGAACGCATATATCGAAGATGCGCAGCCTTACGCTAGATATGACATCTTTTACAGCTGATTTCGTCGATTCTTTGCTGAATATTGGGAACAATAACGCCAATATGATTTGGGAGGCGCTGCCGGAGGCACGCTCTACAAAGGAAGAGCTGCAGAAAGTTATTGCAGAGCAGCAACAGCTTCAGCTTCAGCACCAGCATCTACAGAACCAAGGACGATCACCTCAGCTGCCGTCTACAACGGCAGGCGGGAGCGCCTCTGGAAGTAGCGCGGGACCGGCGCGACAAGCAAGGCTGTCATTTATCACCCGTAAGTACGTCGACCGGGCGTTTGTTGCGCCGGTGCCGCAGCCTAATTTTGCTTTGAGAGTAGCGGTACGGAATCAGGACATAGTCGATGTGATGCATGCTTTAGCTAGCGGAGGAAACCCGAATGCTACTACGCAGTCATCTAGCGCGACATCTACGTCTTCGTCCTCGTCCTCAGCGTCGATTTTGTCAGGCGGCGTGCAGCCGTATCCGATATTTTTGACTGCATTGGTATATGCCGGTCGAGATGCGACGACATTTGGGATTGCCGAGTTACTGGTACAGCATGGAGCCAAGATTCCTAGAGAAGTACCAGCTGAGCTGAGATTGTCTTCAGCGGCGACGGAATATATGACTAGAAAACAAGGCAAACCGCAAAGTGATGAAGGCAAGGCGCAGCCGGTCACGACGTCGATGCTACTCGAGGGCACAGTGAGGTTTCCAAGGAAAACAAGTCTGACTGCTTCACGACTTCATCCGGTGCAATCAAGCAAATAGATTGGGTGTTTTTAGATGAGTAAGTTGGTGTAAGGTGAATTGGGTGCAGAGAAATGCGGTAATTTGGTTCTGGTTGAACATGATGGGATATATGGTGTGTCACTTCGGAAGGCGCGAAAGCTGGTAATTTTTATTTTCTGGGCAGTACTGGGTGGAGAAAGATGACCCTCGTTGTATATATGAGCTGCCGCCTGTACAGTAATTGATTGGCTAATGGTAATTTACTACGACAAGAATAAGCTGACATCTCATGCCATTCAAGAACCTATACAATGTACTCTTTTGTAGATGGGAGGTGTGGTATGTGCATGTACCGAGAGGAAATCAGAGCAACGAGCGCGGTGGCGCACTTACTCGGCTTTTAGTCTCGTTCGGACTCCCGAAGACGAAGACGAAGATGACGG
The DNA here is from genome assembly GCF_038497685.1 of Kockiozyma suomiensis. Classification (NCBI taxonomy): domain Eukaryota; kingdom Fungi; phylum Ascomycota; class Lipomycetes; order Lipomycetales; family Lipomycetaceae; genus Kockiozyma; species Kockiozyma suomiensis. The sequence continues at coordinate 129,466 of NW_027117668.1, forward strand.
AAACCGAGCAAATTAGGCTCAGCAAGAGCAATCGATATCGAGAATTTTTATAAAGCAGGCTAATTGAATCTAGCATTGCACCGAAATGAGCCTAAGCGCCCAGTAGAAATCTCTGGCCGCGGTAGAATGCTGATAGTAGGCTGACTCTTGCCTGATCTCGCGAACCTAGGCCAATCTGGAATATAGAGACCGAATTAATTAGGCGTGCGGCTGGGCCTGGCCCATTGCGGATACGACCATCAAATTTGGCAGTAATATATATCTAGATGCCTTTGCGACTCCAAAGAATTGAGAGAATCGCACTCGGTATTATTGCCCTTATACGTTTATCAATTTTATTGCGTAGTTATTATACTTGAGCATATACACAGCGCACAGTGGTCTCTCTCAGCATTTTTCCGCTCGGCTGCAACTTAGCTCCAGAGACCGAAACGGGCATGTGCACAGTGCCACATTTCAAGCCACCTTGTTCTCCAGCCACCTCTCTGGCTACATATTCTTCCTCCTCATCACTCTCCATCTCCATCTCCATCTTCGGTCCCTCACTGCTCCTCGCCATGCTGGCACTATGGCATCCTCTGAGACGGCCGGATAGCGCCTCTACAGGTAGTCCGGCCCAGATCGTGTTCTCCTGTGCCTTCTTCACGCTCGTCGTACTTCTTCTGCTTTCGGGCCAGACTCGTATGTGCAGCTTGTGCTATTTCTGTTCACTTACATTTTGCTGACTTTTCATCTCTCTCGCTTAGTACACACCAGCGGTGTACAGGCCCTTTCTACTCCTCTTGATGATCCTTCTTCTCCATTATCAGCATCTTTCTCGATTTTCACCGATCCCGTGCAGATCGAAGACGTTTCGTTTCGGCGACGTGGTTCATGGCACTCCGAGCGAGGACAAGTCCTTTTCAAACGTCCCTCTGCTGTTCCCGATGGTTCCACTTCCGATATCTCATCTACTAGCCACGTCTCACGAATATCTAATTTGCGACGGTCGACTAGTTCGAAAGCCTCGGGTACCAGCATCGACGCGCTTGTCGAAGAGTCGTATAGTCCAGATGCGGTCAACACAGACGTCGGCGCAGCAACCTCCGGTAGCAACTCAAGTCCTCACGATCGTCCCCCGATCTGCGATCTACTTATAGATCCACCTTTATTCTCCCCGCCAGACACGCGCACACAGCCCAGATTTGTTGCTCTAGTGGTTGGCATTATCACGATCGTGACTGCGAGTTTGATGATGTGATTCGATACTAGTTGTAATGATATTTCGTTCTTTTTTTGGGAATCTGATGCGGTTTGTAACTTTTGATCCGGTCGAAATTGGTGGCGTTTGGATTTGCTTTTGCTCTTTTTTTTTGCTCTGTCTGTAGTATATATGTTACATTGGGTTAAAAAAAAATTACGTTTGGTTTTGGCGTTTTTATGTTGTCCTTGACTTGGTGACTTTCAGAAATTACAAGTCAGAGTGACGTTGGTTTATTCCAAGGCTAGCTTGGATGTATATACTGTCTAGCCTAGCTCCTTAATATGTAAACTTTTAATCAGTCAAAAAGTATATAATAACGTCTCCATGCGTGTGACTAGTAATAAATGTATTTTTTTTATTGTATGAAATATTTCTTTTGATCATTACAAGCTAGAAGGAAAAAAAGATCAAAGCACAGAGGAAGGCGTGCTCCAGCTACTCAAAAATACAAGTACATACTTAGAACCAAGTTAACTCTGTTTTCATTTGTATATCCAGTCATATTATAATCATCTCAATGTACTCTGGAGAACAAAAGAAAAATTTAATTAGTACGAACTGAGCGTAACTTTGCTTCCAATCAGTCTCTGGAAGCCACTCTTGTCAAGACAGACAGCCTTTATATGGGTCTTCGCAACGACAGTAGCAGCACGCGGTGCGTCATTCAGCAACGCCAACTCTCCAAAATAATCTCCTTTTGACAATTCATTCACTTTACCTTCTCCCTCCTTGAACACTTCAGCAACTCCTTCCTCAATCAAATAAAAGAGCTCGCCTACCTCGCCTTCCTTGACGATCACCTCTCCAGCTTCATACGTGGCAGCCTTGAGCGCATCGGCGATCTTGGCGCGTTCCCAATCATTAAGCGGAGTAAGTACCGGCACTTCCCGCAGAAAACCTTCATACATTGACCGCTTTGATGATGTGCGCTCCATCAGAATCCTTCGGAAGGCGGTACCGTCTAAAACCCAGAGAACACAAGGTTCGGTAGTGATGACGGTAGCAGCGCGAGGAGCATTGTACATTAACGCAAGTTCACCAAACGACGAGCCTGCGCCGGATGAGTACAGTTTCTTGTCGTTGACGAAGTAATCTACGCATCCAGACTCAATCAAATAAAACTTCTCTCCCTCATCCCCTTGCTTGATGATTGTCACATTCGCGGGTGTCTGCTTCTCTTCTAGTACGTTCAGAATAGTCTTCAGCGCCTCGTCATCTAATCCACGAAACAAAAAGTTTTGAGTGATGATTCGATTCAATCGCTCAAGCTGATCGGGTGTCTTTAACACTATCCGCGGACGCCAGGTTGAGGTAGAGTTGGACGGCGACAGCGACTCGCCAGAAACTGATGTACGACGATTCGAGTTGAAGTTGGTAGGCAACGATTGCAAATTCAATACGGGTTTATTCTCGCCTGTTGACTGTGACGGTGTTGAAGACAGCTCTTCTTGCTGTGGAATAGACTGCAGAGGCGCTGATGCTCTTGAGGAAGCAGCAGAAGGTGCCACCTGCGCAGGTGCAGAGACAGCAGCATCGGGTGCATGAGTCCTGAGCTCGTCTATCATGTCAACCGATGCCGGCTGGAAAGAGAATGAAGACGAGAACAGAGGGCTAGTTGACGAAGATGAAGATGACATGGCCTCTCTATAACGGATTAATACTATGACAAAGAGTTGGTCCTGCTCTGTACGGGATGCGATCTCGGCTAGTCACTGCTGTTCCAGGCTGCTTTGGAGCGATGTTTAATCGCGAGCAATCGCAGCAGAATGGGCTTTCAATCGCCCGACAACACAGAAAAAATAGTGGTCAAAGCGTAGGTAAGAAGAACAAGAAGTTTTCCGAAAAAGAAACCGAAGATCAAAGAAGCGGTCAAGAAAGCCGTGAAGTCGAGCCACAAACTTGTGATAGACTAAGTATTGGGTGATGGCGGGGAGCTTCTTCGGTTCACTGTGCACCTGCGTCATGAAGCATATGAATCTAGTGCATAACTGATGTTTTTACTCGCATTTATGCATAAGTATTACTGCCAAATAGTGTGGTTTGCTCTTGCGATTTGGATTGAATTTGAACCAATTGATTGGTTTAATTTGTATCAGAGAATTAATGGCTGCATAATAAGGACTAAGAGCAATTGATTTATCTGCTCCAGAGCTGTTATAATTGAAAGGCAGTCAATTGAAGTCTGTATCTTTCTATATACGACGACTAGATGTACATATTTTGGATCTCCTTTTGCTAAGAACTATATCGTCTAAAGATCATCTATCTATCTATAATTGCTCTATTTTTATAACTTCAGCTGCTCAGATAGCAGTGAATTACGTGGTCAGATTACAAACTTTAGTACTATCATGGAGCAAATACTACAACAGTTCTCCGTAAGAGATTAATAACTACGTACGTATCATTGGTACCAATATAAGAGTACCTGAGAGCCGACACAGCTGAGATATTCGAGCATCAGCGTCCAGTTATTGCAAAAGCAGTTGAAACACTTATTTTAACAATATCAATTGTACTCACGTAAGAGCTGTTTTGCAACTCAGAAACTCACCGATTGCAGATGTTGCTTATGCTACTGGAATAGCTATTTCAACACGCGTTTTTGTCGACTTGGAAGCCGCTGACTGCGGCAATTACATGAGAAGCCATGCCACCCAGTTACGGTGAAGATTCGCCCCAAACGAAGCGTTTTGACGAATTTGAAACAATTGGTATGTGCTCTTTTTAATGTGTTTCCTTTCGCGACGGGATCAGAGATACAAAGCTAATTATGGCATAGACTGGGTTCAAGATGCCGCGCGGGACCAATTACGGACGCGAGTGCGGAAATCTCGCGCCTACCGCGTATACGGCCGCACTACTTTTTCCGCGCTGATTTCTCGTTCAAGAGAATTACTCGAATCAATTCAAGGATGGGTAGTTTTGACTTTGATAGGTCTTGTTATAGGATCTTGCGCAGCAATTCTAAATATTGCTACTGAATGGCTATCAGATATCAAGCAGGGGCACTGCACCACTGGGTTTTATTTGAACGAGGAATTTTGCTGCTGGGGATCTGAAGATGGATGTCCCGAGTGGCAGCGGTGGTCACGATGGACTCCGATTGATTATGTTATATTCACAATTGTTTCGGTCGTCTTCGCTTGCTCGTCAGCTTATCTCGTGAAGATATACGCGCCTACGGCTGCTGGTTCTGGTATTTCCGAAATCAAATGTATCGTTTCCGGATTTGTCTTGAAAGGGTTTTTGAGTGGATGGACGTTTATAATCAAGGCTCTAGGACTTCCATTGTCTATTGCATCGGGTCTAAGTGTTGGAAAAGAAGGTCCTAGTGTTCACTACGCCGTGGCGGCTGGTAACGTCATCGCGCGAATGTTTAAGCGCTACCGACATAATGCTACGAAAATGCGAGAGATACAAACCGCATGTGCTGCTACTGGGGTTGCTGTTGCATTTGCAAGTCCGATCGGAGGTGTTTTGTTTTCACTAGAAGAGATTTCGTCCAAGTTCACGCTACGCACAATGTGGAAGAGCTATTACTGCGCTATGGTTGGAATCGCTACTTTAGCTGTAAGTTGCTATCAATTAACTCATTTAAAATTTCTGACTAAATTTCAAACCAGGCTTGGAATCCTTTTAGAACCGGACAGTTGGTCATGTTTCAAGTCCACTACGACCGCGACTGGCATTTTTTTGAAATTGTATTCTATCTAATTATTGGACTTTTTGGGGGTATTTACGGGTTACTTATCACTAAATTTTTCTTCATTGCACAAACATATCGTAAAAAGTACCTGGCAAACTACGTTATACAGGAGACGGCTGTTCTTGCAATGATTACAGCGTTGTTGTGCTACTTTAATCCGTTCCTGACGATCGATATGACTGAGAGTATGCAAATATTGTTTAGAGAGTGTGATGGCGAAGCGGACTATCATGGTCTCTGTGAAGCAAATAATCGGTCCAGTACGGCATTTGCGCTTCTTTATGCTGTCGTCGTTCGCTCGCTACTAGTAATCGTCTCTTATGGACTCAAAGTCCCTGCCGGAATCTTTGTGCCTTCTATGGCTATTGGTGCGTACTTTGGCCGGATGGTGGGTATAGCTGTTGAAGCTTTATATTCAGCGCATCCATCTTCGTCATTCTTTTTGGCGTGTAACGGAGAGGAACAGTGTATAACCTCTGGAACTTATGCTTTCCTTGGAGCTGCCGCCGCGTTATCCGGAATCATGAATATCACTGTGACTGTCGTCGTGATTATGTTTGAATTGACAGGTGCGCTGACATACATTCTTCCGACGATGATCGTGGTTGGAATCACAAAGATTATAAACTCGCGGTTCGGAAAAGGCGGTATCGCGGACCAAGCAATCGTATTCAACGGGATGCCATTCATTGACAACAAAGAAGAGCATGATTTTGGAGTGAATGTATCGGTGGCCATGACTGAAGACTTGACTGTCTTTCCCGCTTATGGCGCGACCCTTGTCGACGTGGAGAATACATTGAAGGATACTTCATACGGTGGATTTCCGATAGTGGAAGATAAGCAGTCGATGACATTGACTGGATATATCGGTCGCACAGAATTAAGCTATGCGATCGCACGCGCCAAAAATGGCAATGAGCTCGACGTTTCTGCCTTGTGTTTTTTCACGACATCAGATCAAGATCCAGTGCAGTCGTCCGCATACTCGAGGTCAGTTAACAACAGTACGCTATTTGAAGCCCCAAATTTAGAAGATGTGAATGGCACTGAGGAAGTTGAAATGGGGCTGGTCCTGAGTAGATCAAAGTCGCCTGTGTTCGGACGGGGACCGCATCTTTCGGTCGATACGTCCCGACAATCACTACCTGCAGCTATAGACTTGCCAGTATCAGTCCCGCCTCCTCCTGAATACGACGCAGAAGAGTTCGACTTATCTAGTAGTACAGTGAATGACGTCGATGCACCACAGCCTGAGCGTCGGGGTATGCATGTTGATTTTGCCCAGTTTATCAATGTGACGCCTCTATTGGTCAACCCAAAGCTACCACTGGAAGCGGTAGCCGAGATGTTTGTGCGGGTTGGGCCGCGGGTTATTTTGGTTGCTGAGCAAGGGAAAGTTGTAGGCTTGATTACGCAGAAAGATCTGCTTCGGTATCATTATAGTAATTTTCATCATTGATTTTCTTTTTTTTGTTATATTTTTGTGGTCATAGAGTTTTCATTTATTATGTGAGAACGTGTCTAAAACTTATGAGAGGGAAAGGGGTGGTGTATGAAGGGCTATTGTAAATAAATCTATATATTCTCTATCATGTAATCCTGTCTAGCAGCACTTGCGAGAACAGCTTATTTCTCAATCCCTTGCACTGACAGAATATTCAGTTTACAAATAAAACAGTATACAAAGAAGTACTAAGATTCAGTTTCTCTTTTTGACAGGGCTTGTCATAGTCTTCTTAACGGACTTTCTAGATATATACTTAGTGAGAACTGTGGTGCGAGGCAAGCGTTTCCTGCGCAGCAGCCTTGTTCTTGTTTTCAATTGCGCTTTCGATAGTTTCCTCACCCGCTACAATAGCCTTAATCTTCTCGTGAATGTCCTTATAGGAGTGGAAAACATGATAAGGAATAGCTTCTCTTTCGCAGTAGGTGATTAGGTCACGACCTACCTTGGCAAATAGCAAATCAGTCTCCTTAGCAGCCGACAAGTCTGAAACGCCGTCCCCGGCATAAAACAACATGGGTCTGCTTTCATCAGGAAGTTCTGCAAACGGCTTGATGCAGCGCGATTTATCGTGGCCAAAGCCTGATTCGTCACGATAAACTATATCCCAAGTTCCATCTTCGTGGACGTCGACGTCGTTCGCGACAATCTCGATGGTATCGGCGGCTTTTTGACCGACTAGCTTGGCGAGAAGTGCGTGAATGATGGGTTTCATGCCACTCGAGACGATGACAACGGGGATGCCGCTCTCGACTGACCATTTGTAGAAATCGGCAAAGCCAGGGTCTAGTTCAATGTCTGGTTTACGATTTAATATCAGCGGTGAATTCAATTATTCTGTATCAAAAGAGAATGACGTACGCTCTTTTAAGTACTCGATGCATTCAGGAAATGGCTTTTTAACAGACTGTAGCATATCGGAGAACGAATCCCTACATTCAAAGTTAGCCCAACTGTCAATTCAAGTAAACTACAAGCAAGCATACCTGAAAGTCATGGAGCCATCAAGAACGGCCTTGTTTAATTCTTTTCGTCTCTTTTCGCCGTATCCAAGATTATCGGTCATGTAATCATTGCTATCCTGTTTAACCAACGCGTGTCAACAGCCAGACCTTATATACAGCAACAGCAAAAACAAAAGTCAATAACAAAATAGACACGGGCAGTAAATATCATGCAAATGCGGCAATTGCCAACTAGCAGTGTCTCAATTGTTATTGCATATACTACAGCGACTATAGCCCCAGTGAAAGTGCAGTACGCGCCTTGTTTCACATCCCACACCCAGCAAAATAACCTAGCAAAATAGCCAAAAGAGGAAAACAAACCTGGATAGTAACAGTACCGTCCCAATCGGTAAACAGCATAGCCTTGACTTGTGGAGCGACCAACATATTGCACTAATAATTTTAATCGAGCGTGTGTGTAGAAAAGGAAATAGTGAGGTGGGAATAAAAAAAAGTATCTCGGATTAGACACCGCCGCTCTTTTTGTAGGGACGGCTTTGGGAAAAAAAAATACTCCCATTTTGGAAAGCGGAGATCCCGCCGGAAATACCAGATGTATCAACAGTTTGTGCACGTGTTTTCCAACACTCGATCCAACAGAATGGCTCTATTCTGAGTCTCGACATGTTTACACAAGCTTTTGATTTATTTATGATATGGTTTCTTTTAATCAAATCATTTGATGAGAATAGACGTCCCTTTCTTCTTAGGCGCAGCTAAAAAGGGGCTCACTCAAAGAGTTTCTACCATTTTCTCGGATACCAGGTAGAATTTGCTACCTCGGTTTTTAAGATTGACTGGCATTTTAAACATAAACTAGTATTGCTCAATGACAATAGGTTTGTGACACAGTCAACTGTAATACTAGAAACTTCAAGAACTAGAGCTCTCTATGCTTGCGATAGCTCATTTTCAAGATATGAATAACCTAAAATATGCTGCTCGTCATCTCAGTGACAGTTCTCGTTGTCGAACTTCAAGCAGTTATTAATCTTACCCTGTACTCTTTCTGTTGATATACCATGTCTCGACAACATATAAATGATAAAGATCTTCTATTTTATGTGAAGCCCAAATCATGGAATACAAAACATAAACTTATCCCGAAACATCACGACGAAAGTTGCGTACAAAACAGAAAAAGTGGTAACAAACAAAATAAGAATTCCCTAAAATGATGCGTATTCTAACGACATCTAGCGACTTGTCCCGGTCGAGAAACTCATCCAAAACATAAACCTTTAAAAGGAGTGCAACAACCCCTCAAAGAATACAACTTTTTTAGTGCTTAAACTGCTCCTCGGTGACACCTTTACCCATAGCAGCCGTACTACTCACACCTCCAGAGACCATCTTAAGTAAAGAGTCGATGTATTCGGCGCCTGACCACTTCTGATGCTTAACGACCTCGACTCCAAGGTCAATCTCAGGTCGCTGGACGAATTCTCCGTAGGCGCGCATGCCAATCTCGGCATAGCGCCGCGAGAAGTCGTCGACAGCGAGGGCAGTGGTGTGCAGACCAGCAAGAGTAATAAATTGCCATACAAATCCAAGCTTGCCAAGGCGCTTAATGTAAGCCTCCTGGTCCTCGGCGTTCATCGCGGTGGTCCAGTTGAATGAGGGTGAGAGGTTGTATGCAAGCCACTGGTGCGGGTGAACTGCCTTAACACCAAGAGCAAATTCTTCAGCCTGCTTGTAGTCGGGATACTTAGACTCCATCCAGAGGAGGTCGGCGTAAGGTGCATAGGCAACGGCACGAGCGACGGCGTATGCGGTGCCGCCCTGGATGCGGTAATAACCTTCACGAGTGCGAGACGCGTCCCAGTCCCAAAACACGTCGGTTCCAGTGAGCTGCTTTGCAATTATACGAGCCTCAGAGTTAGGTTTGCCTTTGATAGAAGACTCAAACTTTGAAATGAGCGCATCTTTTGACGAGAATGGGCCGGACTTGATGGCATCGATGACGGCATCTTTATAGAGCTTGACGCCCGCTGCGGCAAGCCACTCATCCTCGATCTTTTGTAGCTCATCTCCTTGCTTTCCGGCCTGTTCTGCCTTGACCATGATGGTAACGAGGTCAGGTAATGTAGGGTTGGTGGAGCCGAGAATGAAAGGGTGATCGCGGAAGTCAATGGTAGAGGTGATAAGAGTGGCAGCCTCAGAGTCGGTACGGGCAATTGCAAGCAAGTCAGAGCCCATTATGTCTGCCTGAGCACGAATAGCCACAAGGCGATTAATGTGCTCGGAGGTAGGGACAAGGACTTTGCCAGCCATGTGTCCGCACTTCTTGGTACCCGGAGCCTGATCCTCGATATGGATACCGGCAGCCCCACGCTCGATAAACAATTTGGTGAGCTTGAGAATTGCAGTTATTCCACCATGGCCGGTATCTGCGTCGGCAATGAGAGGACGCAAGAAGTCTGTGTAGTTCAGCTTTGCGCGTTCAGCAGCGGAGACGCTTAGACGGCTCTCGCGCTGTTTGCGGTCGTGGAAGAGTTGCGCGAACCAGAGGTGCTCGACCTTGTTGGGAACAGTGTCCATTGGGTAATCAGCAAGATCTGGCGAGGGCTCATTAGAGGTCGAGGCCGTCGAAGACGACTGCCAGCCGGAGACGTAAATCTGCAAGAGTAGCATGTCAGATGAAAAATTCAGGGGGGAGCGGCGCCGCCACCGCCGCACTGGCCAGCGATGACGTGAAGCGAGGAGCCAGACAGAAGCGCAGGCGGCTTAGGCGGCATAGAAGGGAGACAATAGAACGTACGGTATCCAAGTACTTGGCCATCTGGGTGATGTGGATTGGGTCAAGTGCACCAAAAGTGAATGAGACGGATTTTTCCTAAGCGAGAGATCAGCGTGAGTACAAGAGAAGAGTGAGAGGATGTTGCGCAGACCAACGAACCTTGTCGTGCTGCTGCAGGAGGGCAAAGAGCTTTTTGCTCATATCGTTTGAAGGGTATGAGATCTTGAGGGAGCCGCGCTTCTGAACAACGGACTCTGCGGTGTAGACGCGCTTTGTGTGCTTCCAGCGCGGGTCGGCCCACCACTTTTTAACGGCATTTACGTCGGCGTCGTACTGACGCTGTTCGGCGTCGAGGTCGATAGGAGAGTACACCATGGTTCTGGTAGAGAATAGAAAGAAGATACAAGATATAGTAGAGCTGGGCGGACCGAGTATATTATATGTACAAGCGACGGAGCATGCACGGTCGCGGGCGGGCGGAGAGTGAGCCTCGGACGGACCGCGGTCTTGTTGTGTCACGTGGATCCCCGCATGACCGGGCGTTGCTCGGTGCCGGCTCGGACCCGCATGTGCGAAGATAAGGTTGGTGCTAGTCTATTCTGGGACAGATGAGTCTGTGCGACGCCGATCGGCAGTCCGCCAGCGCGTCGGATCCTTGCTACCCCGGCCTGATCTCGCTCGGAAGCGTCTTTAGACACCGTCGCCTGCTTCAGTTCCTGATAGGCAGGCGTCTTCCGCATTCACACAATATCCGGTCTCGGATAGCGCTCAAGGACCAATATAGGAAATGCCCAGGACGAAGCAATGCTCGGGGTGAAGCAATGCCCAGGATGAAGTAACGCAGTTCACCAGTGGTTCACGCAATATTCGCGAGAACACCGTTGCCGCTGCCTTCGGACCGGATGACTCATTCCAAAATAAATATCGCTGTGGTGTTGCGAAGAGCGCTGCTGGGCTGCCTCGGTCGTGTGCTGTCGATATTCCTATTGTCTTTTGGCAATACTTTTCACATTCACATGTGTCTGTCTTGCTCTGCGGCTGCCTTATTCTATTTTGCCATTTTATTTTGCCATTGTTATCCCGTCAGTTCGCTTGTCTTCGCCGTGCGAAAAACCCTCAGATTTGCATCCAGTGCCTGTTAGACTCACTTCTTTATATCATTTTGTATCGTTTGGGCGCTAAACTAATCCATTTCACTTCTTACCGGGCGGTTCGCATTTCGCGCGGATGTAGTGCATCACGTGATACACTAATCTTCACATGCAGTCCTCTTCTGTCCCAACCTTCCTTTCTCTGATTCATATATTTTTCTAACATGCTCAGCATAGCATGCTGTCTTCTGACACTAGCTCGCGCTCGTCCTCCTTTTCTTCCGACTCGTCCTTCCATTCGGCTGAAGAACTCCTTTTTGAGCAGGCTCCCCCCTCCTTCTCTGGCAAAAATCTCGTCCTCTGCTTCGATGGCACCGCCTCTCGGTTCGGCAAACGGCCGTCTTCAAATGTGCTCAAACTATACCAAATGATTAGCTGTGATACTTCGACACAGTTGCATTATTATCAGCGTATGTCCATCGAGTTCCCAGTTATTTTAAATGCTCGATACTGACCTTTTCTGCAGCCGGAATTGGTACATATATAGCTTCTGACAACGATCCTGATTTCTTTTCTTCTAAACTACGCTCATTTTTCCTCGCCATTGACTCTATAATCGCATACTCTTTTGATGACCATATAATTGCTGGCTATCGCTTCCTCATCCGCTACTATGACCCCGGTGACCGCATCTGGATGTTTGGCTTCAGCCGCGGCGCATTCACCGCCCGTGTTCTCGCGAGTATGGTCGCTCGCATAGGTTTACTTGGCCGCGGAGGCGAAGAGCTAGTACCTTGCGCATGGGAAATTTATCAATCCTGGGAACGCCACTCCAGTTCATCTGACCCGCTTTGCTCCGTCAACAGACTCGCTGACGACTTCAAAGACAGCTTTTCCTGCCACAGCCCTCTTGTTCATTTCCTCGGATTGTGGGACTCAATCGACTCCGTCGGCTTATTTCGTAATAAAGTATTTCCGCAGGCCTCGCGATGCGATGCCGTCTCGCATGTGCGTCATGCACTCTCTATCGACGAACGCCGGTCGAACTTCAGACAAAGTTCATCCTCTCAGTCACAAGGTTACTGGTTTCCCGTCGAAGGCGAGCAAGAAAACGATCTCGTCGAGCGTTGGTTTCCTGGTAATCATGGTGATATAGGCGGTGGTTGGCCTGCTGAAAGCTCAGATGGCGGACAACTTGCTGACTTGAGTTTGCGGTGGATGATCCACGAGGCGCATCTCCTTGGCCTCCCTTTCTCGCTCAATGCGCTCTGTGGTCTGTCAATGTGTAGCCCGGTTAGCGCGCTCATGGCTCGAGCACATGATTTGCTTTCGTTTAGAAGAGACCAAGGAAAAGGAAAATACTCGTCAGTCAAATGGTGGACTCTTGAGCTTATCCCATGGCCGTATAAAATTGGTTGGCAGAGAAAGATATTTCCCAACCTTGGACGTAGGAGGAAGATCCCGCAAGATGCAACGTTGCATTGGAGCGTTAAATGGAAGCGAGCTCTCGATCCACGGTACCGCCCGCGCAATATTCCTGCTGGTGCGGTTTATGATGCCAGTGATGAATTAGTGTGCATACCCGATGAAGCAGTGTGCGTACCTGATGATATGGACGACTTAGCTGGCAACAGCGAGGGTTCTGTCTGATTTTGTTTTTCTGCTTTCTTACGTTATTTCTGTTCTTTTCATTCGTTCTGTCTCTGGCTGTCTCTGAAATATCCATCTGAGGAATCGGCGAATTGTTGATTTTGAAGGCGTGAGTTCGTCCCGTTACGGGTCCGTGAATTTCTACCTATAATATGGAGGTGCAGGTATGTGTACTCTGTTTCCTTTTTCTATCTAGATATGCTTTGAGTTATAGATGTTTTATTTCTGTGCACAACTACATGAAGCCAGTTTGTGCATAACACGCGTTATCGCGCCCAATTAATTTACTGCAAACAGTAACTCTTATGTTTCCCCCCGGCGTAAATAGTTTCGACGTCGCAAAAATTTACCCACCAAGAAATTCTGGATTTGTCGTATTGTAAAATTGGGTCATTTGCAGCAAGCCCATCGCAGAATAGAAATGTATGGCTCCACACAAGGTCTCAGCCCAGGGGTACCGTTTGGCGCGGGTGCGGCGTCACCACCACAAACGCGTTCGTTCTTCTATTCCTACAATCCGCACCCGCCTGTCACATATAAACACATCTCCTGTTTACAACCCTCACACGCCTAATAGTGAAATGGAAGTTGGTGAAGGCGCAAGTACGCAGGTTATAGACTCACAAACTCCACTTCCTGGAGCTGGACAAAATGGTTCACGCGCGTCATCTTCTGGACGCAGGAAAAGCAAGACAGCCGAGGCATTCTCTACTCCCGTAACGGAAAAACCCAAAAACAAAAAATCATCCACAAAATCAGACGGTGTCATAGCATTGACTGAAGGCGATGACACACATACTGGACAATCGACGTTGCCGCTTGCGCGCGTCAAGAAGATCATCAAACTTGATGAAGATGTCAAAGCATGTTCCAATTCTGCGTCGTTTGCTATTACTATTGCTACGGTGTGATCCGTTTTATTTCCGCAAGAAAACTAAGATTTGTTGATACTAATTTGCTTGCTGTGTAGGAAATGTTTATACAGTATCTTTGCGAGAAAGGGTTACAGATGTCTAAAAGTGACAAACGCAAGACATTGCACTACAAAGATCTATGTACGTCTCTTATGGTGTAAAGTTGAACGATTTACTAACATTTTTCTAGCCGCTGCGGTCCATAAAATGGATGAGCTGGAGTTTTTATCTGGTATATTTAACTGGACCGTTATTTAGATATTCCTGTACTAAATAACTTTTGCAGATGTAATTCCGCGTACAGTGGCATTACAGAAAGTACTCAAAGACCGTCGCGCACGTGCCGATGCCGACAGCCACGGCTACGGCACGGCATCGACTGCAATAGCGTCTACAAAGAGTAATGGTGCACCGCTATCAAAAGGACAAACGACACTAAAGATTCCGATTCTGGAGACTCCAGCCGGAGCACAGCCGATGAGCGTCACCTTCCAGCCGGCACTGCACAATCAAATTGTTGACCATTCGCAAGATACGGAGGATGAGCCCGAGGTTGGGATTGAGGGCGATGAAGAAGTGACTGTTGAGGAGAGTTCAGTGGTGTCGGGTGAGCCTATGGAAGTCGATGGCTGATACGGTGTCGGATCTATTGGGTTTCATATTTGTACCCTTGTACATTAAATTAAGGAATTTGTCCATAAAAGTCTTCGTCATGCTTTAGTTGTAGATGATTAGGCTGTAACCACGCTTGCGACTTCAGATTGATTTTGCTACAGATAAATCTCATCGCAACATGTCAAGGTCTATAAGTAAATTATGGATACAGAATAAAAAGATCAATTGACAAATATAATGAGCCTCACCTATAATGTCGAACGATTGAGCACCCTTATTAGAAAAGGTGGTTTCAAACTCAGGTCCTAAAAGTCGTGGGCCAATCACAGCGCCGCAGAATCAAGTTTGCACAACCACCATCGCCGGCCCCGACGCACCCAAACCTCGCGCATTCCGACTTTGCTCTTCCCTTTTTTACAACCTGCATCCTTCTTCACCACCAGCCCTTCCTTCTACTTTTGCCTCCAACTCGACTCGAAATGGCTTCTCGTTCTGTTATTCGGTCTGCTCAGAGCTCTGCTCTTTCTTCGAGCCTGAAATGCTCCAAGCTGGCTGCTCCGGCTTCCGGATCTGCGGCTGTCGTCGGTAGGCAATCTTTTCTTTTTTATGCTATGACTATGAGTGCTTTTCGAAATACAAATTGAGGGAAATAAATTCATCAAAAAAGAAGGCTGCAATGATAAATTTGATTAAATTGATACGAGATTTGATTTGAGAGGCCTAAAAGATATCAATTGAGTTCATGCAGTGGACTGATATGGTCGAGAAAGAAGACGATTGTCATTACTGTTTTGTCGCGATTTTTTTATGCCGGCATTGTTATTTTGACATAGTGATATCAGATTTTATATTCCTTTTTTCAATTTTTGGGAAAGCACTCAAATAATGGTGCAACATCACTGACAATTTGTCTTACAGACCAGAAGCGATATGCGTCCAACTTCTACACCACTGATAACACATACAAGGTTCCCGACTTTGGCCATTACCTCAAGAAGAACAAGGGCGATGATGCCTCGCGTGTTTATTCGTACTTCATGATTGGCAGTTTAGGTCTACTTTCCGCTGCTGGTGCCAAGGCCACCGTCCAGGACTTTTTGTCTAACATGTCGGCCTCTGCTGACGTTTTAGCGCTTGCTAAAGTTGAAGTCGACCTTGCCTCAATCCCTGAGGGAAAGAACGTTATTATTAAGTGGCGTGGTAAGCCCGTCTTCATCCGTCACAGAACCTCGCATGAGATAGACGAGGCCAACGCCGTCAACGTTTCGTCTCTGCGTGATCCTCAGGAGGACTCGGACCGTGTGAAGAAGCCTGAATGGCTTATCATGTTGGGTGTCTGCACTCATTTGGGTTGTGTGCCTATCGGTGAGTCGGGTGAGTTTGGCGGTTGGTTCTGCCCTTGCCACGGTTCTCACTACGATATCTGTACGTAAATCTTTAATCATTTTCTTTCGTTCCCTCTTCTTTAAAATGGTTCAACTAACGTATAATTCTCCTCGCAGCTGGCCGTATCAGAAAGGGACCTGCTCCTCTCAACCTCGAGATCCCGGAATACGAGTTTTCCTCCGAGGACAAGCTTACCATCGGTTAAACGATTTCTTCAAGCATTTATTTAGAAATAAAAAAAGGCCCTGTTGAAGGAGGGTCCGAAAAAAAGGGTATACTTGATAGTCTTTTTAAATCAACTCTTTATTTCATTGGTGAAATTTGGTGGAAAGATTTTAAAGAACAAGGATGACGGCGGGTGAAGACGAAAGTAGATATTCATTTGTGATCATCGTGCTCTGTTTGAATTTTTTGATTCGGTGTACAAAGAATGATCTGGCGCATTATTGTTTTTTCTGTTTTTATAATTTACTTTTTTTGTTCTATAGCACATGATATATAGATGTGAACGTCATATTACTAATATCAAATTTTATCTCTTATTACCGTAGAATCATTTATTATTATATTGCATGTTGTTAAGCTGCCCTTGTACCCTTGCTCTTACAGAAGAACGAAAGCAAAAAGCAATTACGAAAAGTAGGCAGAACTCACTGGTTATTCTTGTAAACCTGATTATGCCTGTAGGCCTTTCTCCGCATCGCCATCAGCGTTTTTGACAACGGAAATACCATTAGCTGTAGCCCCGGTATCATCAGATTTGGAGTCCGAGGCTGTATCGGTACCATCATCGGCAGCATTGGTCGCGTCAGTAGCTACGCAATCTATATACAGACACCCATGCGCAAGAGTTACTTCCTTGTCTTGGCCATCGTCTGATTCACTCTGAGTAGTGCCGTGTAGCTGAACATGTGTAAACTGCCGATCACCGACATCAAAAACATTGACCCAATATTTATAGAAAAAATGACAAATCGTTGCAAACATCAACTGAAATTGAGAAATGTGCTTATTCCTCACCACAATGAAATCCGGATTTCCAGGTATTAAATAAATATTTTCATTTTCTTTTCCTGGAAACTTTTCTCCAAGTGTCTGGAGCACATAGTCAGAAATAGAAGAATTAAGGACATGAGTTAGTGACGGCGCGATCTTGCTATTTGCACTCATAAATCCCGTGTCATCGTCAAATACCAGGTCCGAATCTGATTTTTCTAATGCAGCCGCGATAATATTTCTTTGGCGCTGCAAATACGTGTAGTATGTGTCAAAGATATACCAACCAGTCGTTTCCATATTTTTGCACGGAATAGGAATATACCCCATTGAAGTAAACGCATCGCCAAAGATAAATTTATGCGCATAAGAATAACCCATATCAATGAAAAAAGTTCCGTAAATTGACAACGCACTGAAGAAATACGTCGCTCTAGTCTTTGGAGTTGAAGAGTATGATCCCCCGTAGAATGGGTCGACAAAATTAGATATGACAGAACCAGTCGCGGCCCATGCAATCGATAATGGTTTGATTGCTTTTGGGATAAAATCAACAAGAAACTCATCGTGATCGTCGTTGGCGAAAAGAGTCGTGTGAACTGTCTTAGTCGGATCGGTTACCAGCTCCGGATCGGACGTATCTGGCGCCATTGTCGCAGTTTTGATTTTTTTCACCGAGGGGATGCTATTGAAAGCAATTATGCAGATAGTGGTTCTCAATTCCGGCACATTTCTGTCCACATCTGCGTTCACATCTACTATTGTTGATCCCGACATATCACCATTTGAATTATTACCGGATTCTATATCTGCAAAACTGGTTAGGACGACAGTAAAAAGGAGAACTAGGATATGTATGCTTACCATCATTAGCTGGGCTGGTATTGCTTCTTTTTATTTGGCACAAGTCTATAAGTTTATTAAGAATAGTCCAACCATTTGCAGCAGGGGTGGGAATGCTTCCTTGGGTTTGGCACAAGTCTTTAAGAATATCAAAAATAGTGTCATCATGGACTAGCATATGATATGTTGTCAAATGTTTGCCAGAGTTCGAGTCTCCAAGCATTGCCCATCGATCTTTTATCTGGTTAAACCTCAAATTCTCGGAGTTTTTCGCAATTGTCTGTATCAGGTTGATTTCTTTCAGAGCTTCGTCTTTCTCTTTTTTTTTTAATTTGTAGAACGATTTAAAATCATCCTGGGAGATGTTCCAATTTAAATCACGATTATCTGTATCTGGTACAAACTTCAATTTGGTAGGACATTTTGGAGGAAATTCTGCAGCCCTCCCCCCACCTTGAACTCCACATTTCGGACAAACCTCGTATATATTCACCATTGGGCAGCGATGATTCATCAGAGCTCGAATTCGAGTGAAAAACTCATTCACTCGGTCATTCACTGGGTCATTCTCTCGGTCTTTTGCATTTAACTCCTCCACAGAGAGAGGTTGGTAATAGGAATTCCTGATAGGATTTGTCTTCATGTTATTCTTTGATAAAAAGTTGGGGGGGCCAAGGAAACACATCTGGAAGATAGTGATCGGAAGATAAATGATCAACCAAACCACCAAAAATAGAGGCCATAATGCTGCAACCCAACCAAGGGGAGCTGTCTGGATATCATTGTCGTAGGAGTTTGCATCACCATTGTTGATGCCTGAGCCTGTCTTTGTCCATGTCTTCAAATCTTTCATCACCCATTTTTGTGTGGAACCGTCAACGAGATAACGGCCTAGTCTTATATCAACCCATAGGCATTTCATTGCATGTAAACAGTTCTCAGGAAGGGACCGATTGTTTAGCTTCGCCGAAAGATCATACTGACGAATTTCGTCCTTAGTCAAGCCTTTGGCATTTGCAGTGGCAAGAAGAAATTGTAATCGCGGATCAACTGCTTTTTTTGAGACTGTCGGAAGCGTTCTAACTTTACTCTTCTCGCTCTCAATTTCTTCGGCTTCTTGGTATTTAGCTTTTTTCAGTTTTTCATTCGCCTCTAGAAACTGAAATAGATGCCCCATGGCATGCTCTACTGACGTATCGGTAACTAAACTCTGAGTTTCACTGCTCGCTTTCCTGATCTCTCCTTCCCGATTTTGTGCGCTCGCTCCATCTTGAACCGGAGATAACTTCTGCGCCATGCTGTGCAACAGTTCTTCAAGCTCATATTCATTGACTCCGATCGTCTGAGACGATGGTACAGGGTTCTCAGTAGAGCCATTTATTGAACGCTTAACAGATTTTAAGCGAAAGCTTGCGCCGTTATACATGATATGTGGAGAGGAAGCCATGGCTGCTGGTTGTTCTGTACGCCTTTGCTACAATCGCTGTAGAGTTCTGTATCATAAGATGCAGCCCAGTACAGTGCAACACAATGCGACGCTTATATACTTCTTGTATATCATAATCCACTCTCTAGAGATCACGCGGTGGGATAGTTATTTGCGGCTGGCAGTGCCAGATCCGGAGATAAATGATTGTACGGCACAAAGAGTACGCAGACGTGCGTATTAGATAAGCGAGATTAGCCGAGACCATAGGCGCAACGGACAATAGAACATTAAGTACTCTTGTCAGGAAATAGTACATTATTTTTCATACTACACACCGCGTGATTTAATATAGCTTTGAAATCATTGATATCTTGCCACAGAATATCAAGAGGGAGGCAATATCTATACTGTGATCTAGACCCTAGTAGTATGTTTAGACTGCTTCCCTCAGCCGCGAAGTCCACCAAATCAGGCTAAGTCTACCAAATCGGCAAAACTACACTTGCTCTGTCATTATCAGCCGCCCGTCGAGATGTACGATGTTGATTCCGATATCACATTATAAAAGGGGATTTTGAGTGTGACTTTAAGCGGCAGTGCTCTGCGCTGTAAGATTTTTCTGCAGATTGTCATGGCTAATACCAGATAATACTAGATAAGATTTAACAGAACGGAGCCGAAGACAATTGACAAGTTAACAAATGCTCCAGACACCAAGCGCCATTACCACCGCCATCCAATATTATGCCTGATTGATATATTTGAATGCAGCTGCAAAAAAGTAATAGCCAATCAAACACAAACTTCAAAACCATCCTTTAATAATGCAAAAAACAGCTAAATCGACTCTTCCCAGGCTCCACTACGAAAACTAGATTGACCGCCTTCAAATGCCATTTCATTCGCAGCAGTAAATGGCGAGTATTCTCCTCCAGCCTCTAATCCCTCCATTCCCATTTTTTCCCCACGACGCTCGGCTATGACTGATGGGTCCCCGAGAGACTCTACCATTCTGTTGCCTTGGACGACCACCTCTTTGTCTCTTAGCCGCCGCATCAGTGCAAGAAATGTGCTATCTTTAAACTTTTGAGTCTTGTTTCCTTGCAATGATTGAAGTAACTCGCCTGCAACAGCAGAAAGTCCATCATCGCCAACTTGCTTATCTTTGTCGTCAGCATCTGATTCTACTTCTTCGCGAGCTGTATCAACGGCAGTCTCCCGCTCAATCTGGTCAAATGCATCGTCAAAAACTTTGCTTTGCTGCACCTCGAAAGCGGCTGGATGAAGCGCTTGCTGTTGTTGTTGATCGGCATTATATGACAAGGTATTGTGCATGATCGGCTCTGGCATTTGCATTTGAGGATACATTGGCATATATGTACTTCCGGCTGGCTGCTGAAAAATCTGCTGCTGCGGAATTTGCTTTTGGTTTTGAGACGGCACGGGTGCGTCTAGGAACTGCATGAAGTCTTGGTGCCACATGTCGGTGGAAGATGGACTAGCTGACTGTAATTGCTGCTGCTGCTGCTGCTGATGTTGGAGTTGTTGGTGTTGTTGTATTTGATACTGTGATTGACGGTGAATATTTTGCTTGGCTCTGTTCTCTTGATCCATCAAGGTACGTATATGAGCCTGCTGCTCTCTTTGCGCTACCGATAATCGCGAGAAATCCCGTGCGACAGATTCCGCGCTAGCATTAGCACTTGGTCCAGCCGTATCGTTTACGAATGACGAAAACTGAGCATCTACTGCATGATCATATGTCTCTCTGCTCCTGAACGCCTGCGAATGAAAGCTAGGTGATGCCGAGGAGGAGTTTGTCAAGCGGTCCTGCTGTAGCGATCTATCGACGCCCGCATGTTTCTGAAACGCCGATAAAGGCGTAGAGGGACCACAGGACGAGTCCATCACCTACTGTATGCGAAGTACTAATAGATGTTACCGTAAAATCGAATATTTCTTATGCGTAATAATAAAAGTATTGGGTTCAGATGAATGGCTGGAAAAGAATTAGATGGAGGATCTGTGCGGGGACAGTAATCAGTGGCGGTGTGTGAAGGACCAAAATCGGGCGCGCTCAAGCCGAGGCAGAAGAATCGCACGGCCACATGTGGCAGTACAAATCCTTAGCCGCATTTTATGCGGCGCGGTATTCAGAGCTACGAGCGAGCAGTTATGATCCGATAAAAGCCATATTAAAAAATATTTCTTATTCACCATATACTATTTACTTCTTGATATTACTGTTGTTTGTTCAAGAAACTGCTTCAAGTCAAAGTAAAGAAGAGGTTCGGTAATGAATCCACTGAACATCAGCTTGTACACGGGTTTCGCTCAAGTCCGAGAATACTACCTAGCGTTTAGCTATTCATTGATATTAAGATATCAAATAGATAGATAGCACGAATTATCTATCAAGATATCAGTAATTGAGAAGATTGAGTAATAAGCAGAACAGCATATCACTGGTGAGTGTGAATGAGGTAGTTTTCGTAAAGATGAAAGCGGAAGGAGGTCCCCGCAATTTCCCGATTGCTCTCTAGCTCGACCCCTCAAATTTTCCCTTAATATTCGCAGTTCTCTTTTTCTGCTTCTATTTCGTCCTCGCGTTGCTCTTCCTTTTCAATATTGATATTCTACACTGCTGTTCTTTTTCCCTTAAGAATTATCAAATTTTGAAGTCTCAAAACTTCATATGAATATGGAGTCATTATGTCATTGCAGAAGATAGGTGGCATGCCAGCAGAATCTCAAAGGGATCTGGCTTTTTACTACGTTGTTGAATGGCTGCAAATTGCTAAACATCTTGGGAACTAATCTCAACCCAGAGCCTATATTGTTATAGTACGGATTCAGTCAATGTCATTTTGTTCACTTAGTACGGTGAGCGTGATACATCATTACTAATTTCTCACGTTACAGTTTGGCCAACGCAGGCTGAGAAGTTTTGTATGTTAATGATGTATATACAATATTTACCGCGAGGCGATATGTGCCAAAAAAGAGCAATATAAGCAGCAAAGACCAACTTGCAGAGATGTCTTGTGAAGAGTTGATGCAGAGCTTCCTTCACTTGATTTGCCCAAAGTGGCAGAACTTATGAGTTAGTGCAGCTAATGTCATTGGCATAGTAACT
Organism: Kockiozyma suomiensis; assembly: GCF_038497685.1. Lineage (NCBI taxonomy): Eukaryota > Fungi > Ascomycota > Lipomycetes > Lipomycetales > Lipomycetaceae > Kockiozyma > Kockiozyma suomiensis. The sequence goes on from NW_027117668.1 coordinate 151,732, forward strand.
GGTCGTGACTCAATGCTACTTTAACCAACATTAATGTCTGTTTCAAATCGCAAGGCGTTGTTTGCCAATTGCTATTGCTATATATGTTATCGTTCTTGAGTCGCTGAAACTCACCGACCGAGAACTGTGCTGCGGCTTACTGTTTGCGTGAGAGCTTTTACAAAAAGTCAGGACGTTCTCCGTCTGACTGGTCTGAAAGCGTCAAAACCAGATGCCGCTTAGGTAATAAAAAAAGCTCAGCCATTGTTCTGGAGTGCGCAAAATCTTGCATTGATTCGGTGTAAGGCGAACCACTGAGTTGTCTCTTTTTGGGTTGGCCAAAGAAATTTTTCTTACTGGCTGTCATTGGGTTAGAGTCACTCTTCGTCATTCGACACACTACGGCAGATGAGCGCGAACTCGTCTACGCATGGTCATTTACGCAGACTGGCAATGAAATCGCATAATAAAAATACTGCCAATTGACTCTATGCCGCAATTGCTGCGGGAAGTGATAGGTAGCTACTGTTGATACAATGCATTTGATTATGTTTGCGAGGAGTTACTGCTGGGAGGGTCTTGAAAAGGTGGGCGTACTTTTGACGTCAGCAGTGGGCAGCAACAGCGGCGACGAGTTGGAGTTTCCCGATATTTTCCAATTGAAGTTTACTCTTGTAATAATTGTCAATGCTAATATTCAGTTCTGCTGTGGTCGACAGACGAGCGTGACAATGTAAATCTCGGGCTGCAACGTGAGAAGAATTGGTGCAGTTGGCCGCAGCAGACAGCCATAAGAGAAAAAGTGATTTGAGGAGAGGAAAGCAAAAGTCTTTTATAATCCCGGACAAGAGATTCGACTGCTGCCACCAGCGCACTCTGCAGATCGATAGCAAGACGCTAGGAATGATGATTTCTGCGGCCTGCCTCTGGTATGTCTCGAGAGTCTTACCGGCCGACAGCAGCAGAGGGTTCACGCTGCGAAGGCGCGCACGCGGTGCCGGTGGGGGTGGGGAAGGAATAACGTCTTGACCGACGGCTCGCCGATGACGGCCAGCAAAATTTATTACGGCAGTTAGCCGTCTTCATTGGGTTAGGGTAGTAACGACACAGAAGCGACACAGTCTGCGCAGCTTCGACCCCTGAGTCTCCATTCGTCACGCGCTCGACATTTGTACTTAGTCGGCCGTGCTCGCTCACTCGTCACCTTCTGCTCTCGCTCTCCTCAGGATTATTCCCCCGCCGTCCTTTCTCTTCCTGCTTCATTTCAAATCAAATTCAAGATGAACGCGGAAGAATACTCTAATGCTGCTGATAGCTCAACTCTCAACACCATGCAGCGCATGCGTGAGCAGACTTCGATCCTCGGCTCAATGAACAAGATCTTAGGTATGTTACTTTTTTGTGCCTCCTCTAATCCTCCTCTAGTCGTGCGATCGGCATCTAACATGTTTTCTAGTTGCAAACCGTGGTGAAATTCGTATGATGAATCCTTCTTTCGTCAACATTCGAAAGCAATGGCTCTAGACGGCTGAGCCTTGTCATGCTAACAAATTTTTCCAGCCATCCGTATTTTTCGCACTGCACACGAACTGAGTATGCAGACCGTCGCCATTTACTCCTACGAGGATCGTCTTTCTATGCACAGACAGAGTAAGTATTGTTTACGTTATCTGTCCTCCGATTGGATTGCGGGCTGACAACTGTTTCTTTATTTTAGAGGCCGATGAGGCATACGTCATAGGAAAGCGTGGACAATACTCGCCTGTCCAGGCCTACCTGCAGATTGATGAGATTATCAAGATCGCCAAGCAGCACGATGTCAACATGATCCATCCCGGTTATGGTTTCCTTTCCGAAAACTCGGAATTTGCCCGCAAGGTCGAGGAGGCTGGCATTGCCTGGATTGGACCACCCCACACTGTCATCGACGCACTCGGTGACAAGGTTTCTGCCCGTACGATCGCTATACAAAACAACGTCCCTGTTGTTCCCGGTACTCCGGGCCCCGTTGAAAACGTTCAGGATGCCTTGGACTTCGTTGAGCAGTATGGCTACCCTGTCATCATCAAGGCCGCTTTCGGTGGTGGTGGTCGCGGTATGCGTGTCGTCCGCGAGGGCGACAACATCATGGACGCCTTCATGCGTGCTTCTTCTGAGGCAAAAGCTGCATTTGGCAACGGTACCGTCTTCATCGAGCGATTCCTTGACAAGCCAAAGCATATCGAGGTTCAATTGCTCGGTGACTCTGAGGGTAACGTTGTCCATTTCTTCGAGCGTGATTGCTCCGTTCAGCGTCGTCACCAGAAAGTCGTGGAAATTGCTCCTGCTAAAGACTTGCCCAAGTCAGTGCGTGACGCGATTCTTAAAGATGCTGTCCGTTTAGCTGCGTCCGTCAAGTACCGCAACGCTGGTACTGCAGAGTTCTTGGTTGATCGTCAGAATCGTCATTATTTCATTGAGATCAACCCTAGAATGTAAGTATTTCAATGTTTTTTTCTTTGTTTTGCAATTTTGCAGTTGAACAGCAAATCTGACAATATCTATCTGTATAGTCAAGTCGAACATACTATTACTGAAGAAATTACCGGCATCGATCTCGTCGCCGCGCAGATCCAGATTGCTGCTGGCGCTACTCTTGCCCAGCTTGGCTTGACTCAGGATCGCATTACCTACAGAGGATTTGCTATTCAATGTCGTATCACCACTGAAGATCCCACCAAGAACTTCGCCCCTGATACTGGTAAGATCGAGGTCTACCGTTCATCTGGCGGTAATGGCGTGCGTCTTGATGGTGGTAACGGCTTTGCTGGGGCCGTCATTAGCCCGCATTATGATTCCATGTTGGTCAAGTGTTCTTGCTCTGGATCGACTTATGAAATTGCGCGCCGTAAAATGCTTCGTGCGTTGATTGAGTTCCGTATTCGTGGTGTCAAAACCAATATTCCTTTCGTGTTAGCTCTGCTTACGCACGATACTTTCGTCAAGGGTAACTGCTGGACTACTTTTATAGATGATACTCCTGAGCTCTTCGATATGATGGTGTCTCAGAACCGTGCTCAGAAGCTCCTAGCTTATCTTGGTGACCTGGCCGTTAACGGCAGTTCCATTAAGGGTCAGATTGGCCTACCCAAGCTCAAGACTGCTGTCATTTTGCCTGTTCTTACTGATAGCACTGGTGCTCCTTTGGATGTTTCGACTCCTTGCACCGAGGGATGGCGAAACATTTATGTGGAGAAGGGGCCTGAGGCCTTTGCCAAGGCTATTCGCGAGTACAAGGGAACTCTTCTTATGGACACGACCTGGCGTGATGCCCACCAGTCGTTGCTCGCCACCCGTGTGCGTACTGTCGACTTCGCCAATGTCGCTCTCCCTACTTCTTACGCATACTCGAACGCTTTCGCCCTCGAGTGCTGGGGTGGTGCCACTTTTGATGTCGCCATGAGATTCTTGTACGAAGATCCCTGGGACCGGCTGCGCAAACTTCGCAAGCTTGTTCCTAACATTCCTTTCCAGATGTTGCTGCGTGGTGCCAACGGTGTTGCCTACTCTTCGCTTCCTGACAATGCTATCGACCACTTTTGCGAGCAGGCTAAAAATGCCGGTGTTGATATCTTCCGTGTATTTGATGCTCTTAACGATCTTGAGCAGCTCAAGGTTGGTGTCGATGCGGTTCGCAAGGCAGGAGGTATAATTGAAGCCACTGTTTGCTACTCTGGTGACATGTTGAACCCTGCGAAGAAGTACAATCTTGCGTACTACCTTGATGTAGTGGCCAAGATTGTTGCTATGGGCACTCATATTCTTGGAATCAAGGATATGGCTGGAACAATGAAGCCTCAGGCTGCCACGATCCTGATTGGCGCTGTTCGCGAGAAATATCCTGATCTACCAATTCACGTGCATACTCACGATTCTGCTGGTACCGGTGTTGCTTCTATGGCTGCCTGTGCGTTGGCTGGTGCCGATGCGGTTGATGTTGCCACCAACTCTATGTCTGGTATGACATCACAGCCTTCGATCAGCGCGCTGCTTGCTACTCTTGAGGGTAAGATTGACACTGGGCTCAACGTTGACCACATTCGTGAGATTGACGGATACTGGGGACAGATGCGTCTGCTCTACTCTGTCTTTGAAGCTGATCTTAAGGGACCTGATCCGGAGGTTTACAGTCATGAGATTCCTGGTGGACAGCTGACCAACTTGCTTTTCCAGGCTCAGCAGCTTGGACTAGGCACTCAGTGGCAGGAGACTAAGCGCGCCTACGTCGAGGCAAACAAATTGCTCGGAGATATTGTTAAAGTTACTCCTACTTCGAAGGTCGTCGGAGATCTTGCTCAGTTTATGGTTTCAAACAAGTTGTCTCCTGCAGATGTTCAGGAGCGTGCCTCAACGTTGGATTTCCCCGACTCAGTGCTTGATTTTTTGCAGGGAATGATTGGACAGCCGTACGGTGGCTTCCCTGAGCCTCTGCGCACTAACGCTCTGCGCGGGCGTCGCGAAAAGCTGACAGAGCGGCCAGGAAAATCACTACCGCCTATTGACTTTGCCGCTGTTCGTAAGATGCTTGAGGAGAAGTACGGACAGGTGCGCGAGACGGATATTGCGTCTTATGTTATGTACCCGAAGGTGTATGAGGATTATATGGCGTTCGTCCAAAAGTACGGTGATTTGTCAGTTTTGCCTACAAAATTCTTTTTGAGCAAGCCAGAAATCAATGAGGAATTCAGCGTTGAGATTGAGCAAGGTAAGACTCTTATATTGAAGTTGCTTGCGATTGGACCATTATCTCCACACACAGGACAGCGAGAGGCGTTCTTTGAGTTGAACGGAGAGATCCGACAGGTTACAGTTGACGACAAGAACTCGTCGGTTGAGACTGTTTCGAGACGCAAGGTTGATCCTGCAAACCCGTCGCATGTTGGAGCGCCGATGGCTGGTGTTGTTATTGAAGTTCGAGTGAAGGATGGATCGCTGGTCAAGAAGGGAGACCCAGTTGCTGTACTCAGCGCCATGAAGATGGAGATGGTCATCTCTGCTCAAGCGTCTGGAAAGGTGTCTGAGCTGAGCGTGCGTGAGGGCGACTCTGTCGACGGTTCAGATATGATTTGCACTATTGCGAAGGCAGAGTAAGAGGCTCTTAAAACTTTTTAGATGAAATAAATAAAGAAAATATTTTTTATGAGCATGTTTTTTATAGTTGTTGATAATTTGTAACATTTTGTTATGTATTTTGTTTCTATTCGCTTATAACTTAGAAAATGAATGGTATTAAAAAAAAAGTGTAGCACTAGTAGTAGGAGTAGAGTAAAATCACTCACTGCATTGTACAGAGCAGAAGAGAGAAGGATCGGATATAGGAAGAGATGTCGGCAGGCGGACATCCGCAGCCCCTGAAAACCAGCTGATTTGGAGCGCGGTCAAATTGTCCGAAGACAGAAGATCGCTTGATTTTTAGATATTATATTTTGACCAGACTTCTGATTGTAATCGTGAGATGAGTCGACTCGACAATATTGGCTCGAGGCCGGGACATCTTCCCCACCCTCTCTCTCCTCTTATCGTACCTCGGAGATCAGCTCCTGCTCGGTGCACGCGACTCTCGCTGTAATCTACGTAATCACTGTTGATAGTGTATCCGCTGTTTATTATAGTCGCAGCTAGTTGTAGATGCAAACGCTCGCACAGCTGTGCTCTGTCGGCCGAGGTGTAGCATATGCATGCGCAAATCCGGGGAGAAGGAAGAGCGAGAACCCTAAGCCGGCCGTCTCCTGATGCTTCGCCGCGAGGCTGTCTTCGGGTCCGCAGGAAAATTAGACCGACCGCAGCTTTCCTTTCTCAGGTAGGTTTAAGAATAGAATTTCAGACGGAGGATGGTGGAGAGAAGAGAAAGAGGGAAAAGGAATGAGGCGGCTGGAGAGTCTGCGATGGGCCATACTCTCCTTCTCAGTATTCTCTCTCTTCGTTCAGTCTTGTATAGTTGCAATATTGTATTCTATTAAGTATATACACCCATCCGAACGCCAAATGCTCAACTGGCTCAATTCAACCCAACTCATCTCCAAATAATCATCGAACTGTCCTCACTCTTAGAAATAACAAATCGCATGCAGCGCAGGGAACCTCGTGAACTCCTCCTGCCACTCCGCTAGCACATCCATTATTACATCGTCAACATCCTGTCCCGCCTCCGCAGCAGCACTCAGCAGACCTGCTAGTCGCAGTATCGCCTGTCCGCCCAGTGCCGCCTCTTCGTGGTTGTCTTTAATATCGACGTTAATAATGTGCGCCGGCTTATTCATGTTCTCGCCCCTGTTCAACAGGTCGTCGCACACGGCGTCAAAGCAACGTTCTTCGCACGTAATAACCACGTCAAACACATTCTTTTGTTCTTGCCATCGCTCTGGTGCCGTTTTCACATTCCTATTCCGATCAATCATTGCCAGCACTCCATTCGCTGTATATAGCCGCTGATCTTTGGCAATTAAATCCTGATATATATCCTCGTAGGGTGTGCCGAACATGAATATATTTGGTCGATCAATACTCGGTCCAGGAAGACGAACGGCTGATCCGGTGCCGTATGACGAAACATTGTAGCCTGCTGATTGTAGGACCTTGTGCGCCTCCATCGATCGGTTCTGGTTTGAAGCACATACTGTGCAGAACTTGAGTTCTGACATTATGGCTGGCGCTTCGATGTTGATAGTCGTTTTTGGTTTTTTATCTGTAGCATGGTTAAATAAAGCCAGAAGCAGTTTTGACAGCAGTCTAGGCAGGGTAAATAAATTAGCCACGTGCACTGCCGCGGTGCGCCACTTCTGAGTCCACCTGAGCGAATACATTCAATTTTCACTCAATGTTATCAATAATTAAATTCAGAGTACGAACAAGGATTCTCAGATTTACTAACATGCTTTGAATAAATGATTTAGTTGACTTAGTAATAGCAGAGAGCATATTCTTCTAGACTTGCACATGTAAAATTGTATTCTTTTCTCAATACGTGAGGATTAGGGCATATGGGTCTTAATGCGAGCAAGCGAGGGTCTGAGAGCGGCCTCCGCCTTCACGAGATTCTAAACCTTGCACTGTCAACACACACTCAACGCGGCTCTCGTTGCCTCTCTTTCTACTTCAACTGCAGCACTCATAGAACAACAGTAGCCATTCAATTACCTCGGTCTGCTTGATTGCTCACTTATATCCTATCTTATCCAGTTCCGACATCTTCACTATCCAACTGCCTGCCCGCTTCCCGGCCACAGCGCTGTGGTAGCTCGGCAATTGACTATTGTTCACCACGTCGCATCCTCCTCTGCCTGGTCCTGAAGACGACGCTCCACCTCCCCCGTATACCCCTTCTCCGTCGCTTCCTCAATTATCTCTTCTCAGTGACATGACTTCCTTCGCTGGCGATGCTGCCGCCGCCACGCAGTCTGTTATTACCCAGGTCACGGCTCAAACCGGCGGCAGATTTGCGCATGAGCATATAAATACAGCTGGCGCTGCCGACATCGAAATCACTCTTAATTTGCGTGGTCAGAAGTTTCATCTACCACGCGAGGAGCTCATGACCTTGCCTGAAAGTGTTTTATTATGCCTCTTTCCTAATGGTGTCTTCGTTGACGGACAAGGAAATATGGTTAGCACTATTACAGGCACCGACGTCATTACAGTCGATGTAAGTATTTTTTGCATTTTCATATTCCATCTGCAATTTACGAAGGAAGTGCAAATATTGACGTTCTCCAGTTCTCTCCTTCATGTCTGCAATACGTACTAGATACATTTCGCGGAATCGCCGCCAGTCTACCCTCATCTCCCACAACGTCCCCGGCAGGCTCCCCCAAATCATTAGATGCAAGCAATGCATCTCCTGCTGCAATTTTAGCTGCAAAACCAGCCGTCATTATCTTGCAAGAAGACCTGGATTTTTATGTTGTTCCTCCGTCTTTGATTGCCCACAAACCTTACGTTCCATTGTCTGACTCTCAGTACGCGCAATCCATGGCATCTTCTAATACTGTCGGCGGTGGTGTAGGCGGTCGCCTATCGCGAATGCTGCATCGTCATCCTGATTCCAACCGTACACGAGACCGCTCATCGTCTGTTTATAGTCGTATGAGCCATATGGACAATCAACCCGTCACTCTCCCTGAGCCGTATGATCCCGCTCTAAAAGACTCATACAATTATGAGCCACCAGATTATGCTGATATGGTATATCTAAAGCTGGGGGTTGGCAAGAAGCTTCTTGCGAAGCGTGGCATTTTTTCTGCGCTGAGACGCGCTCGCCAGGTCTCGTCTGCTGAAGGGATTCCAGATGCTGCCCACTTGCCCCACGGTGAAACCCCTGCCCATTTGCAGGCTGCTGGAACTGCCGAAAAGCATTTACTTGATATGCTTTGCGCATCTGGGTTCAATATTACCGATGAGTGGGGAAGTAGAGAGCGAGAGCCAAGCAAGACAGTCATAAGCTCACTAGCTCTCGTACGTCTTCTCGCTACTGAAGAAAATGATTCTGCTGATGCTGGTAACGTCACTACAACAATAAACCCAATGGCACAGAAACTGTTATTATTCTGGAGAAAGCCCGCGCGAAAATGTTGGTGGGATAGATTACTGATCAAAGGAATCGAAGGATTTGATCCCGAGCTTGAAGTAAAAGTCCATGTTCGCCGCATGTGGACTCTTGAATTATCCGTCGTTGGCGTTCATTAAAGAGGCTTGTGTTTATCAAAATTCATACTTGTGCATAAGTTTGAGTTTATTCTCTTTCGGTTATTTCATGATTGCAGGTTTTTAGAGTCTTTTGCATTCGTTTCGTTTTCTTTTCTTTTCTTACTACGATTGTGACTTGTGCTGGTCTTTGACTATTTCATGGTATCATTCTTTGTGACGCGGATGTTCTGCTCTTTTGTTAGTTCTTGTTGGGTTGTGCATTTTATAATTACAGTTCTGTTTAGAATAGGTTACTCTTGGTTTGATCCAATTCGGCTGCTTGTTTTGTCTTTAGCATTCACTATCTATTGTATATCTATTAAATGTCATTTAATCTCCAGATTTTATATTCGACAGCGTCTATCTGATTGACATGATTTTGTCGAGGTCAAACTCCATTATCTCAGTAATTGAAATACATGATCTGTATCATTGAAGTCTCTCTTTTCTTTTTCGTGCCATTAAAAAAATATTATCTCTATTCCTAGAATAGTATTAAAAAAATTGGAAAAGGGCCGAGCTGGGAATTGAACCCAGGACCACTCGCACCCAAAGCGAGTATCATACTACTAGACCACACGGCCAATCAATTTCACAAAATAAAGTGTGATTCGGTTAGCTATATACTGTAGAACCAAGAACTAATAGTTTATCAGTTCAGAAAAATTTTGTCGTCTTCTGTATTCAGTCAAAATTTTAACATATTTTTCATATTTTTTACTGTTTACTAGTAAAATTGAAGCGCGCAGATGCACTATATAGTCGTTGCTGTACGTGAGTGATCTCCCGAACACAATACCCAAAAAAAACAAGTGGGAAAATACTCCCCAACTGACAGAGTTTCAATATTTTTATTTTCCATGCACTTGATTTTTCATAATCTGAATAATTGCTGATCCGAAGTGTGATTCGGGCTTGTGACTCGCAAATTAGCTAGTTGAATCTTTCTATTTTAGAAAATGAGCGTGAAGAAATATAGGTCTTCGAAGGGGTATGATTATATCTGTCGTCGTGGTCGACCTACTACAATCTTTGTTAATAATATAACTATACAGACCCAAAGGACGGAAACGGACCCGTCAACATTCTCCACCATTAGTTGACAAAAAAGCACTGCGATCGAAAAATGTATCCGGAGAAGCTATTGGTGAAATCCGAAATTCGAAAGTTGTGAAACCCAAACGAAAGAAGAGACGTGAGGAGATCGGCGGGAATACGCCCAGACAGTTTGTAATGTTGATGAATAGAGTGAATGGCGGAATTTCTCGTGAAAGCGGTACCTCCGAGAATAAGAATAAGGAAAAGGAGAAATTGAGCGAAGAGGAGAAAAAAGAGCTGAAGAAGAAACGACTGGAGAAAAAGAAGAAAGAAGAGGCAGAACGGAGGAAGAAAGAGAAAGTTAAGACGGAGCAAGAGCGCATGAAACAGTTGAAAATGCTGCCAGGAGAATCTTTCTCTGAATTTTCAAGGTAATTCTCACTTCCCTCTATGCCTTTTATGTTTTCATTTTTTCTTTGAGTCTAATTTTCATATAGACGTGTGGACGATGCTTTACCTGTCATTAAAGCCAAATCAGGCGTCCCATCAGCTGCTGCGATCCGCCGACAAAAGAAACAAGAAATTGCCGAAAAGAACGGCCAAAAACCGATTGTTCGCCTCAAAAATAATCCAGGCGCAAACGAAGAACTCACCGATGACGGCGAAGATTACAGTGATGAAGAAAAAGAAGAGCGACGCTATCAAGAACTTAAAAGTAAGCGATCCACATCTCCCGATCCATGGAAAAAGCTCCGCAAATCGTCGATTCCGAAATTCGGAGAAGTGGCTGATGCACCGCCGGTTCTGAAGGCTCCGTCAAAGAAATTACTAAGTGTTCCGAAAACTGCCGGGTCGTTGGCCGAGAGAATGGTGCTTGAAGCGGAGAGAAATATGGTTATTGGAAAGTACAGAGCAATGATTGAGCGCAAACAGTTCAAGATGCAGCGCACGAATGAAGGTAAAGATAATGAAGACTTTTAGGATAAGTAATTCATTCGCCGGCGTTTAGAAAGGGAATGAATAACAAAATGTACGATACTTTGATGACATAACTAGCATTGCAACACGGAGTACAAAATCTTACATTACTGTTACAAATTTCAAACGCTTAAACACCCAGATCTCAATCGCCATTAAACATACAATAGCACGGCGCTCTTAGCCATTTCTCTCAAAACACACAAAGGTAGCAAAACGCAAATTTGCGCGTCACTTCACGCCTTTAACAAAGGTGCAAGTAAATCGCTAGCAATCTTCTCAAATGCGGGTCCAAGCACCTTCGAATTAAGAGCTACTCGCTTGGCATATTTTTTATCAATCGAGCCGTTCAATATACCTCGCACAATTCGACCTCCGATTTCACATAATTTAATCTCAGCTTCAATCTTTTCAGAGACACGATTAGTCGCGTCAGCTTGATCTTCTTCGCCTTCTTCTGCTTCTTCAGCGAGTTCTTCATCTTCGGCTTCGTCCTCGCTGAAGTCAGAGTAATCAGACTCAGCAGCCCGCTCTGCTTCTTCTGTCTCCTCTACTTCGTCATCTCCCTCATCAGCGGCAGTCCTCTCTTTTGCAGCTTTAGCATCAGACATGATCTTGTCCAGCGACTTCAATACACTAGCTTTCTGTAGTTTGACCTTGGAAATGGCAGCTAGTGACTTCTCCTGAGCCAAAAAGACTTTCACCGTCGCTTTCTGAGCAGCGGGTGACATTTTAACATCAAGAGCAATATTGAGACTCTCCTTCTTCAACATCACATTTGCAGCGGATAAAATGTCAACTAGACACATGATAGCCGACTGTCTAAGCTCGGAAGATGTCTCTGATAGAATAATGCGCTCGAAAATTGCTACGATATCATCAAAAATCTCACGGAATCCGCGTAGAGAAACAGACGAGTGCATCAGCATAGCGTACTGAGTCTTCCATAAAATAAAGTATCTCAAAATTGAAATTGAGGCCATAACAGCGCTCACTTCCTGTTCGGCCGCAGTCACGCCGCGCTCAGACAATGAGCAGAGAAGTGTCGCCATCGACTTATCTGACTCGCCAGCTTTATACGATATAGCTTCTGATACATTAACCGCAGCTGCAAGATGCATTAATTTCGACAATGGTTTAATTATATCATGCCAGGAGTCGTCGCCAATCGCATCAACTGCAAGATCATCATAGATCCGGACTGACACTTTAAACTCGTTGCAGATTTCATCTAGCAAGTCACGCGTGCGAATATCAACTGATTCTGAAAGATACTCGCTCTTCTGACCACTGATGACTGCATTGATAAACTCTCGAACAAGAGACGAACTGTCAAATGCCATGAAAAGTTTGCAGAACGAGTCGAGGGTATTTTCGTATGACTGCTTTTGTCGCAAAGTCTGATAGCTCTGCAAGTCAATGCAATTATGAAGTCTCAAAATATCGCAAGCAGAATCGGGATCCGCTGAGAATTTTTTCAAAAGTCTCGGCATTAAAGGAATCAGGTCTTCTGAAATCTGCTTCGCATTTTCCTCTTGATCAGTCCTATTTGAAGTCGCCGCTTTCGGCTTGCGTCCTCGTCGTTTCTCAGAGGTAGGAGACGCGCTAGAGAGTACTGCTTGAATTGCTCCAATGGTCATTTCAAGGATAACGTGTTCTTGAGCAGAATTGAGGGCAAGTTCACGCTTGATTCGGTATCGGATCGAGTCTTCATCCTCGGTAACACTCAATGAATGGTCAAATAGTGCATACTTGAGAACTTCTAGCCAGTCCTGAATTGATTTTAGTTAGCAATCTTCTTTCACAGCAAAATGAATCAAACAACACTCACTGGAAGCGCAGGAGCAGCTTGCCAAAGCGATTTTGAAGCAACTGAAAGTCTCGATTCAGACTTTCCATTAATCAAAGTCTCCCACTTTGACACCGTAAGAGGATTGCCAACATTTTCTGACTCGCTAAATGATTGCAAATTTTCGACAATAACTTTCAAAGTAAACCATGATCGTTGGACTTCCTTCATACTTGCCCCCTCACTCTCTTCCTCTTCAGAATCGCTGTGGATGTCGTCGTCAATATAAGAGCGAACGGTCTTCACGTCACCGATATTAGAAACTCTTTCAGTGACCGTCTCTTTAACGGTTGATAAGAAAAATCCGACTACAGCTTTGCGAACCCTGGGGTTAATATCAAACAGCAGGCCACATATCTCGTCAATATCCTCTTGTTCCAAGAAACCGACTGCACGAATGCAATCGAGAAGTTCGATACAAGCAATACGCACGGAATGCTCAACGTCATGCGTCGCAATCTCAATCAAACGAGGCCGGAATCTCTCTGTGAATTGACGAAGGCCACCAATGTAATAACTGTCCTTGTATAGCTTAGTCAAGTTTCGTATAACTTCAAGACGAGTGTGACCGTTGGTATCAGACAACATCCATCCCATATATCTAAGATACTGGCCCTCGAAGAAAACATCGGGGAAAGTTTCCATCCACTTTCCAAGCTCACGCATACACTCCGTTCTAATTTTTGGATCAATATCGCGGTATCTGTGAACAAAAATTGTGGCAAATATGTCTCGAATTAAGCCATCGATTACTTCATTCTTTCGCGCGTATTCGTCGACAGTGGCTTGCAGTTTTGAAATCTTGTCCTTGGCTGGTCGCGCCTTTGCCTTTTCTCTCTCAAGCAACTTCGTCGAGTTGCCTGTAGTTTTGGCAATACTGGCTGCTATCAGGCAAAGAGTCGACAGCATACACAAACCGATAGTAGTTGATGTATGCCTAAAAGATCGAAGAGTAGAGCTAGACATTGCTGCAATCCAGATCTGGAGACTCTCCATAAGCGAATCATCTTCGTAAATGACCTCACGCTCGGCGCTCTTTTCCACAATCTCGCCAAAAAATTTAACGAGACAGGATCTGAATTTTTTGAATTCGGGTTTTTTAGACAAGACAGGATAATCAGCAATCAACTTCTACAGGGATTTACGTCAGCAGTTGACCGCAAAAAAAAAAAGGCGCCACAATCTCACCTTTCCGAAAGACTCTTGGATTTGAGCAAGAGTTTGCGTAGCTGAGTCTTGGTCTTCGATATCATATGCTGTGATCGACGCGTCACAACCGCAGCACTAGTTATTTCATAATTAGTTCGTCACGTCCAATAATAACAAAATTATTAAGTACCCACGCGTAAAATAAAATTGACGATCTCTTTGAGTGCCTCTGTCCTGTTGGACTCATAGCTCTGGATCCAATCCACGGCAATCTCGCCGAGCGCTGTACTAGGATCCTTCACCGCCTCTGTAGTTTTACAGTGGTTAAAATGAGCTGTTAAGAACGATCTCGTAAAGTTACATACCGAATAATGCGTTATCTGCAGAATCAGAAGGTCCGGCCGATCCGGAGCTTAGGCGTGCCTTCTTACGTCCACTTGTGGCTTTCGACTGAGCAGTCGTAGTCGCGTTCTTCCGAGGACGACCACGACTTCTAGCCTTGGGTGGCGGAGTAGCTTCCTCTTCCACATCATCATCATCTACATCGTCATCTTCGTCATCTTCTTCATCTTCGTCATCTTCTTCTTCTTCTTCGTTCTCTTCAGCATCTTTGCCATCCTCTGCTTCCTCTTCGTCTTCTGCGTGATCCTCTGCGATAGACGCGCGCTTTCGCTCTGTATTACAATAGCAATTAGTAGTGCAAATAATATTCTGTTATTAAATTTTACACAGAACGCTCATACTTGATGCAGATCCTTGGTTATCTTTTGAAGTCGCTATTTTCGATCTCCGTTGACGCGTGCTTCCCTTTAAGCTCTCATCTGCTTTTTCTACACTTCCAAGATCACTTGAGGAATCCTCTTCAATATCTTCATATTCCTGCTGCATTTCTTCATCAGAAGAGTTATCGGAAGAAACGACGGTATCGGTGGGTTTTGAGTATGCTTTCCGGGTACGTGTCGTCCTTCGCGTCATTTCTCCTAATGGTGCAGTGGACGGCATCATAAGCAAATCAATCCAGTTCCACTAGTGAGAATAAAGTTTCTATAAAAAGAAAGATCTTATCCTGCTAGTTGATGATATGATACAGCAGCTAGGAGTAGAAAAGAATCCTGCACTACGCGAGCGTGCTTCAAGGTCAGAAGAAAACAAGAACAAGATATCGCGCGCGTAGTAAACGCGTCTATCGGGGCTAGGGTATCGTCCATGAGGGCGCGTACGACACAGTCAAAATCGCCTATATGGACGTATAAAGTACATCTTTCTGGTTGAAATTAAAATTGGTGAATCATATTAATAAGTGATCTATTGGTATTTTTTTAAGCATCTATAACTTTTACTGGTCAGAGCTGTGCCAATCCATTTAATGAGAGCGAATCGCAAGTCAGTTTTGCTCCCCTAATGCCATCTGATCATTCTAGCGAGCAGAGATGCGTAACAGGCTTCCTATCTAAATTGCTATCTTCAATTCTTGCACTCGGTTTTCTCTATCTTCATCTTAAAATAGGGCTGTTGTCCGGTAATGGATTAAACATGAAGGTCTAATAGATAACATGCGACGGAAACTATAAGAAATGACGTCATACAACTTGACAGGCTGTCAGAGGCGATTTGCCGTGATAGTGAAGCGAAGCAAGTCCGAAATAGTGTAATGGTTAGCACGGTCCGCTCTCACCGGGCAAATCGGGGTTCAATTCCCCGTTTCGGAGTGATAAGCTCCATTTCGAATAAATGGCTTCTTCGTTTTTTTTATTTCAATAATTTACAATGATACAGGTAGTATAACAGCATTTTTTTTCTCTGCGGATTTTAATTCGAGCAACGAAAAGTACTCTTGGCAGTGTAGTTTCTCAAAGATTAAGTTTTTGATTGAGGTATCGCAGCAATAATGCAAGGAAATTCATGGAAGGCATGTAACAACTTTTGTCATCCCCTGGCTACAAGTAATTTTTGAAGAGAACAGTTCTGAGCACCAAAGTGTACAGCTAAATCATATGCTCTACAATATTGACTTAGAAATCGAATAGTTTGAATCAAACACACGCGTTAACATACAGTACGCCAATAACATCTAATTCTACATAAATCAGACAGTCTTTTCTCTCCTTCCAAAAGGCGGATGTCCATACACTAAAGAATGGTAAAGCAGTAAATGAGAACTAGTAAAAACTATGATCGAACAAAGAAGAGAGCTAATAAGAAAGAAAGCAAATTCACAACTGCAATTACTTTATCTAGGTCCCAGTTTGTCGAGCACGCGAGGTCCCTGTTCTTCCCACTCTTGTTTCGTAATCCACCTAGGCAAATATTTTAGTAAAAAAAATTGAGAGCTTAATGATAAAGACGGTAGACTTACATATGCTCCTTGTCTGCCATAATGTTGGCAAGGACAGCACCTCCCAAAAAAACCATATGTCGACGTCGTGGAGGGTCTTCAATTCTGACCTTAAATTTCTGCAATGATAGAATGTGAGAAAAATACGTGAAAAGAGAAACAAAGACAATTTAAAATGGCAAATCTTACGCTCAATCTTGACGGGTCACCGTTCAGTACTCTGGTCAACCATAGCTGTTTCAACTCTTTCTCGAGTCTACTAGGCAATCCCGGATACATACTAGAGCCACCAGAAAGCACAATTGCCTTGTACAAGCTGGATCGAACATCGAGATCGGCAGCCTGAATGGTGTTGAAGAGAAATTCGGCTATACCGGGCTGCTCAACATCAACAAGATGAGGTTGGAATAGACACTCTGGAGCCTCGAATCGCTCAGATCCAATTTTGATAGTTCGTCCGTCAGGGAGCTAATTTAGATTTAATATCAACTGTGATTAATATTCAGTCGCAAGGGGTACATACGGTGTACGATTCGACGAGGACGGTAGTCTCATCTGAGAGCTTAGTGTCAAGCTCAAGATCATAACTGACATAGCATAACTTCTCCTTAATTTGTCGAACGGTCTCAAAATCAGCAGTTCGGTTAAAAGCGTATCCACGTCTCAGAAGCAGGTTGATGAGCTGACGAGTGACATCACGACCCGCGACATCGAGACGGCGAGTGAGGTGGTTGAGAACGGTCGATTCATAGACAGGCACAATATGTGTGACACCATCACCGGAATCCACGACTACGCCAGACGAAAGACCTAACAAAATTTGTAAGACAAAAAGGATCTGTTGTCATAAGCAGATTATCAGATACCTTGAGCATAGAGAGCTAACACCGCCTGGATTGCAACATAGACACCTCCAAAGTTATATTTCTCGAGCATGATATCGACCATCTTTTCTCTGTTGCTAAGAGGATTCATGGGAGGCTCAGTCAGAAGAACCTTGCGGCCAGTAGGATCGATGTTCATTCGCTCGTAGAAGGCGTAATCCCATAAATGTCCCATATCTTCCCAATTTTTAATGATTCCATTCTCCATCTAAAATCAACCAGCAAATCATCTTTTGTCAGTACTACTCGAAGACTTTGAAAATCAAATGAGGCATAAGATGAATGTAACTAAGGAAAAAATGCTTACCGGATACGAGATCTGCAACATGGTACGCACAGCGCTCGCCTCGTCACCGGCCATGATATCCTTAATTTCAACATTTCCGGTCCGTTCCTCGGCACGCAAAATCGGACGTCCGACAATAGAAGGAAAAGTGTGATCTGGGAAATTTGTACCACCCCTACCGATCTTAACGAATCCAGTACCCTGGTCGAGAACTACCCGAAGAAAATAAGCAGCGGTTAGTCGTTGGGTCGTCCAAGTCCCATTATCGTACAAATACAACAATGCAACTCAAAAAGAAGCCATTCATTGCTTTCGTAATAGATCACACTTACCAATTGGCTGCTCCGCCATGTTTGTATATAACAGCAGAAGATGCGAGACCTGATGGGGTGCAAAAAGGGACAAATGGCTGTCTCGAGGTCGGCTTACACGGAGAAGCTACACAGTGGTAATCTGCCGCGCACGCTGCGCTCTGTTATGCCGCAATCACATTTGCACTTATACCTTTACTACATTACGGTCAGCTATATTAGGCTTAATGTTTTTCTGTCATTCTCTTTATATAGTATCTGCCCAGCCACATAGCGTACATACTACACAGTTCAAAAATGATTTTCAGAATACTCTAACAATAGCACTGATTTTTTTTATGAACAGGTAATCATAGATAATTGACCTTCAAAAATATAATATTAGGAAGAAACGCGTGCGCCTTACACAGTCATAACTCGATCCAACAATCCGTTCCGTCACAAAACTTCCAACAGTCTCACCAAAACTACCAAAGATATGTACCCACAGCACCATTTTTTAATAAAATCTATCCCAGCTCCAAAAATTAAACAGTCCTGTATAAAAATATGCAAAAAAATGTAGAATATACAGCACGCATTTCAGCATTCCGAGTTATATACAAACAGCCAAATCTCAACAGCTATTATCAATATATGCCCCTAGTGATCAGTAGCAGCATTCTCGACAATACTTCCTCTCGCCAGCCAGCGATTATTTTGCCTTAGATATCTTTCTCGTTCAGCCTCTGCCCTAGCGATTTCTTCGTCCGTGATTATCTCAGGCGGATCATCAGCTCCAATCTCTCTCCAGCTCGCACCGGCCAAAAGCACAAAAGCAATTGTAATAATGGAGCCACCAACAACTGATCCGAGAGTCAAAGGAGTTGCAAAAAGTATCCAGTCGGTAATAGCAACGAGGAAAATAGTTAGCAGCGCCGCTACACTTGAGAAAACTGGAGAAGTCAACGACATTAAAATGAGGAAGCTTCCAGAGAAGATCACATTCGCAATAATCGAAATAATCAGGAAAAATAAAACCTGACCACCAGGAAGCTCAAAACTTTCAAGATCAAAATAGTGCAGCAATGGAATCATCATCCAAACGGTGAGCAACGAGATGATACCAACAGTGGCGCCGACAATATTGGCAAACAGGGCCGATCGACGAGCAGACACAGATTTAGGAGGACACAAGTATCGCTTATAAACAACTTCGTACAATCCATATAAAACTGATCCCGCAGCAATTATTACGTTACCCAGCAATCTGTTTGGTTCTGTGTCTTCAGCGAAGGCAGCCCCATGCAATAGCGATAGAGGGCGAAGTAACGAATCTCCGTAGGCAACCGTCATTACTCCGACAATAGCTAGAATTACACTGAACGATTTCAATTTCGTAACTTTTTCGTGTAGCATGGGGACAGAAAATGCATAAGCAAAAAAAGCTGAGCAGTTGTAAATTGCTGTAACGTCACTCGGAGTGGTAAGATTGACAGCGATATACCAAGAGCTGGCCGCCACTGTCATGATCAAAGTAAGGATGACGCTTGTTGTCAGCAAATATATGAAGGGCGATCCTTTTGCATGGTTTGTCACGGCAATCACTTCCAAAGTAGAGGAGATTATTCTTCTATGTTTTGCATAAATCTCTTTCAATGCGTGTCTGGGTGAAAGAAACCACAGAAATATTATTTGCAAGGGGAAAAGAAGAGTCCATGAACTATGAGTCAAATACAGTATCAGCAAAGGCTTTCTGTAGTGAAGATCTTGAGCTATATATGTAGCTGCCTCGGTCTGGACTACAAAAGAGGCCAGAGCAAAGATAAGAGAGACGAAAGCGCTGGTAACTGTCAGTGAAATCCTCTACAATTTCCTAGATCGCAAATACATACTAAACATATCTTCTCCTATGAGAAATCGAACCATGCCAGAAATCAGAGTGCTGAGATCGTCCATCATTTGCGTCGTCATCGTCAGCCAAATAGTCGTCATCCATTTGCGCATGCAGATACCTATACTCAGATCGATTTATGCTGCTCCTAGGAAAGCCAGAATTCGACAGAATCTGCGGTAGTCGTCTTCCGCCGAATGAATCCTGCCGAGAAGCGCCGTTTCTACTTTTCTGGCTTCTCAAACTGCCGTTATCATTATTTGCAGAGGATGCTAATGACGGACCGGCGGCCACCTGTCGAGAAATAGAAGAATACTCCGCATCATCGTCATCAGATGAAAAAGTTGCTGAGTCATATGTTCCGTTCATAGACCCAGATATTGACTGAGTAGGCGATAGCAGATCCAAAGAGTCCGACCTCTTCAAAGGCGGCGGAGCTGAGGGAAAGATCGACATTTTCCTCTCACTACGCACAGCGAGAAAAGGAAAATTGCGAGTACGAAATGGATAAAGTGTGCGCTAATTTATTGAGAGCCTGGCCTTCGGTCGTGCTGCGCTGAAGAAAATATGAAGACTGAGAGTGTGTGGATTTTGTGGATTTTGTGGATTTTGTGGATTTAACAGCGCATTTGAACGTGACTAACCTCGGTGCTCCGCCTCTGCGGACAGATGGCTCAGTCCCCAGCGACAATAGCGACTCGGGCGCCACTGTAACTTTATCAGCAACTTTCTAGTCAACTGAGCAGAAGCGAAAGTAAGTTCTTAACATCACTTATAGATACCAGTTTCTTTAAAAGAGTTTGAAGCTTTGCAAATGACTTGCAAAGTTGTTGCTAGAGAAGAAAATTTATAATAGATGTCTTCCGTCTGCTTACAGTGTCGAGTAACTATATACCACCGTAAAATTTGATAGTCGATCGGCACTTCTAATAGCTAAAATGCCGTTCGCATTCTTATTTGATATTGTAACTTATTCGATGGATATGACGAAGACAGTAATTAACAGAAAATTTAGCCGTACGGATGTAATATAAAAATTTTTTAGAATTGAAAATAGACACAGTATTAATATACAAAACGAACTTCCAATGCGCCATTGTTCATATAACCAAGGCTTTCGCCATATTCGCCCTTGTACATGGAACCAACAACATACGATTTCAGATACACGCTTCCAGGTAAGTTAAATATATATTGATCTATAATACAATTTCAGCCATCTAAATAAGCAGACGCTCGATCTTGTCCTTGATGGCGTAGATCTGGTTCTTGAGTTGAGAAGCATCATTCGAAGTAATCGACGCGGCTATAACCTGACGGCTGACACCGCAGGCACGTCCTAGAGCAAGTTTAGAGGGAACGAAAACGTAGGGAACGTTTTTGTCTTCGCAGAGAAGAGGAAGCTGAAGGAGAATTTCGATGGGCTCAGTGTCGGCAGCCAAGATGATGAATTCACTGATACCGCGATTAAGGGTCTTGGTGGCTACGTACTACATGTTAGAAGATGCGCAGAATATGTAAAAGTCGACAGCAGCTTACCTTCGTTAGCGCCCTTCTTCAGCTGGTGGTAGTGGGTAGCTTGCTGAGCAAGGTCAAGGATCTGCTGTGTGAGAGCAGCATCGGCCAGGGGAAAGGCTAAGAGCAAACAGTTAGAGAGATTTCCCATTTAAATAACAAAATAAGATAACAGAAACTAGAAATATGCACCTTTGGGATTGGGAGCAGACATTGTCGAGATATAAAGGTTCAGTAAAAGACGAGATTGATCTTAATGAAGCGGTCTATTGATGCGAATTTAAAAAGGGTTCCTTGCAGTGCTCGCCCTCTCTATATCGCCCAGTATATTATCAGTAAAGAATGGAGAGTACTTTGAAAAATCAGAAAGCCGAATGGTGAGCGTTTAGTAGAGAGGAAAAAAGCAGAAATTGCTAATTTTTTTTTGAGGTGAACGGGTGAAAATAAAATTTTGGGAGAAACGAAAATCAGGTTTTAGCAGTTAGAATCTTGAAAATTTTTAAAATGCGTTTCAATTACGAATTATCTAAGAATAAGGTTTGAAGACCCAGGTCCGCAAAACTTTCTGGCGCCAGAGGTAAGTAAGATTAGCAACGAGAGCGATTGATCAGCCAGCAGGAAAAAAGGCTTGTTCGGTGTCAGATACGGCAGCATTCTGATTGCTGCGCTACCATAGATATACATGATGTATTAGCCGATATTCTAAGAGCATAGAGCAGACTCTAGTCATTCTACACAGTCATTCTACAACTGGCCAAATTGAGAACGAACAGCGCTCTCTAAAAACGAATGCGAATCCGAAAAGACCTAACCGCGTCGCGAGGGCAGAAGCAGGCAGTTTTCGCACGCTGGTGTGTGTTGATATGGGCTCAGACGAGATAGAGGCGGCCGCCGATAAGGCTCGAGAGGTTAGGGTATGTCCAGCCTGATATGCAAGTCAGCGTAGTTTTGGGCACGGGGATACGCTTAGCAAGCGTTCATAGGGGCAGATCTGGGCACGCTCCAATCATATCTGCCCGCAGCAGTGCACCAAAAATATCCACTAGACCTAATCAAGCTATGCTAGTACTATTTGGGCTAGGTCACCTATTCATTGGCCGTCCACTGCCAGGCGATATTTAGTGTAGGCGCCGCCCGCAACTCGTTTTCTTCCGTTTCTTTATACACTTGTCGTACTCATCAGTTCTTCAACCGCTCTTCTTTCCCAATCCAATCCTATTTTCTAATTAAAATCTTTAGCAATGGCCACTGAACTTTGGTATGTGTTTTTTGATTACTTTGCAGACGCAAGATGGCGTTGAAATTGTCTATGTGATAAGCATTCTAACAATCTTTTTTCTTCAGCCCCGTCTACGCTGTATGTTATCGCGACTTGCTCCATCAATCGGCCTTGCTCTAGCAAGACTGGTATCTTATGATGTTTAGTTCTAACATGTGTTTCTGAAAACAGCCCTTTTTCGGTGCCATGGGAGCCACCGCCTCCATTGTCTTCACCTGTGAGTTTAATCCCTGGATTGCACCTATTTGCAGTCTGCGTTCGCATCGATTCATTAGTATATACTCTTTATGACTTTGAAGAATCACATTTATGTGTTCTTTCTGAAGATTTTGGGTTCTTTTGGATTTGATTCTTATCGGATATGGAAAGGATGCATGAAGCTTGCCTTAATTCTGATTGGCCCGCTGACAAACTCCTATAGCTTTTGGTGCCTCCTACGGTACTGCTAAGTCCGGTGTCGGTATTTGCGCCACTGCTGTCCTTAGACCTGACTTGATCATCAAGAGTATGTAATGTCGTTTTTGCAATATAATGCTGTTGTCTAATTTTTATTAGACATTGTTCCCGTCATTATGGCTGGTATCATTGCCATTTACGGTCTCGTCGTCTCCGTCTTGGTCTCTGATGGTCTCGCCCAGAACCAGGCCCTCTACTCTGGTTTCATCCAGCTCGGTGCCGGTCTCTCCGTCGGTCTTGCCGGTCTTGCTGCTGGTTTTGCCATCGGCATTGTCGGTGACGCTGGTGTCCGTGGTACCGCCCAGCAGCCCCGTCTCTTCGTCGGAATGATTCTTATTCTCATTTTCGCTGAAGTCTTGGGTCTCTATGGTCTCATTGTTGCCCTTCTCCTTAACTCCCGTGCCACCACTGATGTTCAGTGCTAAGCGGTTCGTTTTTATATAGTTTATATTATATAAGACAAACCTATTTCATCTACATACCTTCTAAAACATCAAAATTCATTATATATAGAATTTTTTTTTCTTTTCGGATGCTTGTCTTTTTTTTGTGTACTTCGGGGAATAAGGAGTGGTTATAGTGTGCTTTTGTATTAATTAAATAAAGTTGGCATTTTAGGGGTTTCTATTCATGACTTACATTTCTCATGTCTTCTACTTTTGTCGAGTGTCGATTTGTGAATGAAATAGGGATGTATGGGTGTGAAGAGCGGCAGGGACATAGACGTTGGTTGGTATTTTACGAAATATAATGATTCAACAGTCATTAGCAAAAAATTGTGTCCTATTTTGCGTAGTATGGTCTAAAAAGTAGCAGTAAGATTCACTTATGGCTGCAGGCAGTAAGTAGTTGGAGAGATATAGCGAGTTGAAGGGGCATGATGAGGTGAGGTGAGGTGAGCCCCTATCGTTATCGAGCGAATCGGAGACACGACTCCGGAGAAGCTCAAAGATTGGCTTTAGATATCGCGCCAGTGCCCTGCAAACAAGACCATGCTGAGAATATCAATTTAGCACTTTCATTAGATGACGCTAACTGGCTACTTCGAAACCAATTTGATTCAGAGCCCAGAGACGGCGAATGTTGGGAATTAAGGCAGTTTTTGGAATCAGACAATGCGATTACGCTGAGTTTTTTTTTAATATCTGCAAGACCAAGATTGACAATTGGATGTACAACAGAATGAAATTCAATTCTTTTGCTGATATCCACTTTTTTCTTCAATAATTCCATTTAGTGAATGCGGTGGTGAAGTTCATTCAGAGTTGAATTGACGAGACCTAAATTGATAAATCTGATTTGACATTCTGACGCGATTATCGTATCTTGCTGTATATAATATACTATCGATTACCCTCAAATCAGATCCGACTTCGTAGAAGCATTATCTGCAAATAAAGCGCAAATGCAACATTAAATACAAGCAATTATAAATCAGTTTTTAAATTAATTATCGACTGAGTACGGACCAAGTTGAGAGACCGTAGAATTGCTTTGCAATTTAGTTTTATGGTACTCCGACTATAAGATTAGTGGTTTTAATACGCATAGTATTCATTTCCTCATCAAGCTGACACTGTGAATTGAATTATCATCCATCATATGACTGTCACCTTGAACTAGACGAAAGCTCATATGTGGTACCACACCCGGACTCTGACCGTCAGCACGATACAAAGCGTGGCACCCTTTCTTGACCGAACTCCATTGCTTCCCGTAAACAGCAACTGTCAGTTCTGAACTCTTCGAAGCGACGTAGATCATCCAACACCACACCGCTGAGCTGGTAAACTAATTGACCAGACAAGGCGTTACCTTTGTCTCACTCTGGCGAACCGACAGCTTAATTCAGTTAACCTCCGGCCTCTACGTAGGCCGATTCATCTCCTTCGACTGAAATCAGGAGTCACTGCTGCTCTTTTTTTTGCTTCAGCTACACTTTTTTATTCGGCGCCTGTGCTTTATAGCGGGAGCATTGTTCATTCGTTGCCTTTCGCTTCTTTAGTTGGTCGTCCTCAGAATCATCAACCGGGAATGGGAATCAAAAGTACGTTTTCCAGTCCCTGATCTTATTTGTCGTCGTTAGTGTGAATCTGTTTTAGCACATCTGACTGCGATTGTTTCACTCGGCGCTTGATTGAATTCCCATAGGCCGGTGGAGATCTTTGGTAGAATTCTAAAATTTCAAGAATCTTTCTAACAAAGCGCCACAGCTCCGCCTCAGGCACCTCCAACATGGACGTTGACTCCGGAGCAGATCACCTCCGAGATGGAGATCCTACTGGCTGATGCAAAGAAGCTGCAAGATGAAGTTTCTGCGACGCAAGATCCTACCTTTGAGTCTGTTATTAAGACTCTTGGTGATGCATCTAACGTCCGCGATGGCTTGGTTAATCAGCTTACCTTTTACCAGCATATTAGCACTGACAAGGACGTCCGTGACAGCAGCAATAAGGCTGAAGAGTTCTATAGAGTATGCTGATGATGCTTAAGCAGACCTTTGATATCTCTTCTAACTTTTAATCTTTTTTTTTTATAGGACTTTGAGATTGAATCATCTATGCGCGAAGATTTGTTTAAAGTTGTCAATGCTGTTTACAACTCGAAGCCCGATATTGATCCTGAATCTAAGCGTCTGCTTGAGAAAATGAACCTCGACTTTGTACGTAATGGTTTAGCGCTTCCGATCGAGACTCGTGAGGAGCTCAAAGTTCTGCAAAAGAAACTTTCAAATTTGGAAGTGCAATATAACAAGAACCTTGGCGAGGAGACTGGGTTCATTATGTTCACTGCCGATGAACTTGATGGTGTTCCAGAGGATATAGTCTCGCAGTTCGCAGAGGTCGATGGAAAATACAAGATGACTTACAAGTATCCCGATTTATTCCCTGTCATGAAATACGCCAAAAATCCCGATACCCGACGACGAGCATTTGTTGGAGATCAAAACAAGGTGATGGAGAATACGGAGCTGTTGATGAAAGCTGTGAAGTTGCGTGCTGATATTGCGCATTTGTTGGGATACAAGACGCATGCGGCGTATGTGCTTGAGGATCGGATGGCAAAGTCGCCTGAGAAGGTCATGACCGTAAGTGCTTGTCTTGCGTTAAATGGTTTGCTTTTTGGTTTTATCTAAACTGATGACTTCATTCAGTTTCTTAATGATTTGCGTACGAAGCTTAGCATTGCCGGTAAGGCCGAAATTACAAAACTTCTCGAGTTGAAGGCAGAGGATCAAAAGGCGCTAAGTCTTCCCGAAGATCCGACGTTTAACGTATGGGATTACCGCTACTTTGACAGACTACTTCTTGAGAAAGAGTACGAAGTCGATGATCAAAAAATCAGCGAGTACTTCCCTATGCAATCTACAATTGAGAAGATGCTTGGCATCTTCGAGGTGCTGTTCAAGTTGAAGTTTGAAGAGGTCACGGGCGCTGATCGTGCTGTTTGGCATGAAGACTGCAAGCAATTTGCGGTCTGGAAGAATGACACCGGGTCAGATGAGTTTGTCGGCTGGCTGTACTTTGATTTACATCCTCGTGAAGGCAAGTACGGTCATGCGGCAAATTTCAACTTGAGCCCAGGATATGTGGACAAAGACGGCAAGCGTGTCTACCCAGTCACTGCGCTCGTGTGCAACTTTTCCAAGCCGACAGCGACAAAGCCATCGCTGCTAAAGCACGACGAGGTTGTTACATTCTTTCATGAATTGGGACATGGAATTCACGATCTTGTTTCTGTTACAAAGTATGCTCGCTTTCACGGCACGAATGTCGCTCGCGACTTCGTCGAGGCTCCATCGCAGATGCTTGAGTACTGGTGCTGGCAGCCAGAGGAACTAAAGGGCCTTTCGAGTCATTATACAGAGGAAGGCAAGACTATTGATGATGATTTGATTGCAAAGATTGTCAAGAGTAAGCATGTCAATGGCGGCCTCTTCAACTTGCGCCAATTACACTTCGCCCTATTTGACATGACCCTGCACACTTCTGACGGAAATATTGATGTCACGAAGACATGGAATGGAATGCGTGAAGACATTGCGCTGATGCAGCAAGGCAACGAGACTACTTATGGATACGGCTCATTCGGGCATCTGATGGGCGGCTACGACTCTGGATATTACGGATACCTATGGTCACAGGTATTCGCAGCAGATATCTTCTACACTGAGTTTCTTGCTGATCCGATGAATACGACTAATGGGTTACGATACCGCGATACGATTCTGAAGCCAGGTGGATCGCGTGAGGCGTTGGATAGCTTGAAGGAGTTGTTGGGCCGTGAACCGAATAATGTCGCGTTTTTGAGCGAGCTGGGTGTTGAGAATTGAACAAATTCTTTTGCTAAAAAAAAGAATATATATTTTATGCTGAATTTTAGTCTTCTTTCGCGAACAAAAAATTCAAAATTCGTCGCTTTGCCTGTATACATCCTTAATGCTCTTGAATCGCTAGTGACCAATTTCTGGTGAGCGTGTTGGAATAGTTGTATCGAAAAAAAATACATTAGAAATTTACTCTCCTTCTCTTTTTTTTTTCTTTTTTTTTTTTTTTTTTTTGACCCATTCTGCTATTGATCCTATCGAAAATACCATAAATTAAAAATATCCGCTAAAAAATCCCGAGTCGTATGAAACCACGCGGCTGGAACTTCAAAATATTTGCGAGTAGAAAAAGTAAATAATCCCCCACACACAAAAACTGCCCCCCTCAGTATCTCATAAAAACGCACACAACATTCTTTTCGCCAATCCTTCGACATTTTTTTTCCTCTTCTTCAAAACATTCAAATCACGCTGTTGCAAACTATTGCATATAGAAGGGGCCTTGCGCGCGCTGTTCATCGAAATTACGCGATTCTTGCGGGGAATTTCGTATTATTAGGACGCCAGAGTTTATCTAAATTCATCCATTCACTGCCTGCTGGATATAAACGACAATACAGTTATACATCCTCATTTACCATGATTGACAAAGGTGCGAATTTAATTGTGTTATATTAGAGAATTAAATGCTAAACTATACCAGTTCCCCCTCAACCAGCGCCGGAGTGGAAGCACACTCCAGAGCAAATCACCGCAGGCATAGCTAGCGTAATTTCCGAGTCAAAAACATTGAATGACCGAATCGCAGCCGTATCCGAGCCGCGATTTGATAATGTGATCAAGACGCTCGTAGATGAAGAGCAAGGACGCTACGGGGATGTTCGGCAGTTATTGTTTTATCATAGCGTTAGTGCGGATAAAGATATCCGAGAGAGCAGCGCGAAAGCGGAAGAAGTTTACAGGGTATGAATCATATTACTTGAGATTATGGAGTCACTACGGCTGACGGATGTGTATGTTGATAGGAGTATAGCATTGAAACGTCGATGCGCGAGGATATGTTTAAGGTCGTGGACACGGTATTCAAGCAAGACCCTGATCTCGACGCTGAATCAAAGCGACTTCTCGAGAAAATGCATTTAGATTACGTACGAAATGGTCTCGCTCTTCCCAAAGAGACTCAGGAAGAGCTTAAACAATTGCAAAAGAAGTTATCAAGTCTTGAACTTGCGTACAAGACTAACCTCAGCGAGAACACCGAGTTTATTCTTTTTTCAAAGGAAGAACTCATTGGACTGCCTGAAGACAACCTCTCACAACTAGAGCAAGTGGATGGGAAATACAAAATGACTTTCAAATATCCAGATGTCTTGCCCGTCGGTAAGTACGTCCAGAACGCCGATACTCGCCGTCGAGCATTCGTCGGTGATCAGAACAAGGCTACTGAAAACAGCGAGTTACTATCAGAGGCGGTAAAATTGCGTGCCCAAATTGCAACGATTCTGGGGTATAAGACGCATGCGGCATATGTTCTTGAAGAACGCATGGCGAAGTCACCGGAGAATGTTTTTGCTGTATGTCTTTTTATTTTTATTTTCGAGTGATCAAACCGAAATACTGATTAATCTGCTACAAGTTTTTGAATGACCTACGGTCGAAGTTAACAGACGCTGGAAGAGCCGAGATTGCAAGACTTCTTGAATTGAAAAAGCAAGACCAAAAAGCTCTTGGATTACTCGAGGATTCGACGTTTAACGTCTGGGATTACCGCTTCTATGATCGATTACTTCTTGAGACAGCGTACGATGTCGATGATCAAAAGATCAGTGAATACTTCCCGATGCAGCAGACAGTCGAGAAAATGCTTGGAATTTTCGAGGAGCTATTTTCTTTGCGCTTTGTCGAGATCACGGGTGCAGACCGATCGGTATGGCATGAGGATTGCAAGCAATTTGCTGTATGGGAAGTGAAAGAAGGAGACGAGATTAGTTTTGTGGGATGGCTATACTTTGATTTGCATCCGCGCACTGGAAAATACGGACACGCAGCAAATTTCAACCTTAACCCAGGCTACACAGACAAGGAAGGCAAGCGAGTCTATCCTGTGACTGCACTCGTGTGCAATTTTTCCAAACCGACGGCAACTAAGCCATCGCTTTTAAAACATAATGAGGTCGTTACACTCTTTCATGAGCTCGGACACGGCATTCATAATCTCGTATCAGTAACGACATATGCTCGTTTCCACGGTACGCGCGTTGCGCGTGACTTTGTGGAGGCGCCGTCGCAAATGCTTGAGTTTTGGTGTTGGCAGCCCGCGCAGCTGAAGAGGCTGTCTGGTCACTACCTGTCGCCGACAAAGCCGATCGACGACGCGCTCGTGGAGCGTATTGTAAAGAGTAAACACGTCAACGGAAGTCTGTTTGCTCTGCGACAGTTGCATTTCGGATTATTTGACTTGACTCTTCACACTGCACCCGCAGGCGAGGTTGACGTCGCCAAGTTGTGGAATGAGATGAGACAGGACATCGCGCTGCTTCAACAGGCTGACGAGGTCACGCATGGCTATGCGTCATTCGGACACTTGATGGGCGGCTACGACGCAGGATACTACGGATACCTCTGGTCTGAGGTTTTTGCCGCTGACATATTCTATAGCAAGTTCCGAGCCGACGCGATGAATCGCGAGGCAGGGATGGCGTATCGGGACGCGATTCTGCGGCCTGGAGGGTCGCGTGAAGAGACCGAGAGTTTGAAATTGCTGCTTGGGAGGGAGCCAACGAATGAAGCGTTCTTGGCAGAGTTAGGGATTACGGTTTGATTGCGCTTCTTCTATAATATGAAGTTGAAAGATTTCTTTTGGGGGGTGCCCGACGCTCATAAAGTATGCAAAGTGAGCGCAGACACTTCCCAAAGAGGCAACAGTTGGCGCGAAAGCGTATGAAGCTGTTTGTGATGAGAGGCGGCGGCAATTGTATAGAAAAATAATAATAATCAAAAAGTTTCTACTGGATCTTTAAGTTGGACGGAGTAGATATCGTTAGGCATCGTAGTGCATCGTACGATGGAGGACTGCAAGTGCAGCGAATACCGGTGGAGAACGGCTCCAAGATGCAACAGTCGGTCGGTTGTAATGAGCTCTATCATAACCCGTATACATCCAGGCTCTGCGAAACATCTGGCAACACTCGAAACACCTTGAAACTCGTTAATTAATCCCATCCAGCAAGTCGTCTATTTTCAGAAAGCATAATTAAAATAATCAGTCTCTTCAACCCCCAGCTGATCTAGTATGCGATGAAGTTACATCACGTGATGTGTCTTGACCTGGTAGCGGAAGTCGTTTCGTTTAGAAGGCAGACTAACGGCGCCGCACAGACTTCCCGAATCGGAAGCAAGAATACCGCTTTGGCAGGCGAGCTAGGCCGAGGCGAGTATTTGCGCTTTGTAAGTGTTTGCCACATGGTCCTCCTTCCTTTTTCTTCCAGTATATATTCGTCGATTTATTCTCTCAGGTTTGATTTTGACCATGCTTCTTAACCGTTTGCGCGACCTTCCGTGACTCGCAGTCTGAGATTGCCTTTTATTGCTCGCGGTTTTACACAGCCTCCCAGTGCGAAAGGGTGCACAACATTACGACACCAAACAAATTACTCACACCGCGAAGACACAATCGCAAGCGCTAATCGCCACAGCGTGTTCAAGAGCAATAATACTAAGACGCAATACAATATCCTTTAATTTCAGTTTTAGATTTTTGTTTTCTTTTCTGCTATTTTTGTGCCGCTTAAATTTACCAACAGCCAGATCCGTTACGTGGCATTTCCTTCACCAAACCCAGGGTTTGAAATCTGCGTCAATATTCGAAACCTCCTTGCCGCGGGCGTTTGAATAGCTTTACGCGTTTTTTTTCTTTCAAGAAAGAGCGCAATCTCTGACGAACTTACTTTTACATCGGCGTGTATTCTAAGTTTGGGTTATTGGCGACACTTATACATTCAGCATGGCGCTGATTCCTCTTGAATCGCCAATCTGCACAGGCAAACCTATGGCATCACCAGTCGACTTGCACTATTCATCAGCATATATCACAACTGCGCCCGATCACAGCGAGCAAACAGCAACACAGATCAAGTCGGAGTACTCTACGTCAGAGATGTTGCGTCCACAACTTGTCCGATCGAGTTCGTCGTTGTCTACAATATCGTCGGTGAGCTCGGCGACATCTGAGGAACTTGAGCGTCGAGCAAAGACGATGTCGCCTTCTCTAAGCATCGGGGGATCGCCAATTAAGATCGCAGACTGCAAGCATAGTGTTTTGTTATCATATCGTGGGATCGGGGACGATACTACCGAAAAAGATGAAGCAATAGAAGATGAACACAGACGTAGACAGCAGCGGGCGATGGTTGTCAAAGGGCGCGCGTTTGACTGGTCGCCATTACCGTGGTCGTATGCTGAAGTGCCGAGCGATTGGTGGCTTACTGAAGTCAACCGAAAGCTCGCTGATTTCGCATTGCTAGCTGATAACGAGCAAGATGCTGCCGAAATAGTCGAAGAAGAGACTAGAGGCAGATCGGGCGCGCCAAAAGAAGAGATGATCAGTGGCGTATACGACGACGAAAACTACGAATACAATTACGAGGAGGAAGATGACGATGAATATTGTATGTACGAGGAACCAGAAGAGATAGAGCAAGAGTATGATAGTCGTGGACGACCGATCTTGAGGTTGTTGACTACGTTCAAAGGAGTTATTGGGCTTGAGAGCGCAGGTCGCTCTGGACGGAGTGCCTTTTGATTTTACTATTCTTCTTTTTACCGTTTATAGGGAGTTGGAGTTTTTTTGAGGTTGATTATAAATTGATTTAATGCATAGCGGCGCTTGGATTGTTTATCAAAGAGTAAATGAAGTTTAATAAAGTAATAACTACAAATGATAAGCCGTAAACAGAGATAAAAATAAATTATGTGACCCTGCAGATCACATGTCTCCGTTTGGCAGTTTGTTTTGATCGTCGTGGCGGTGCGACATCATATATATACCCTTTTATTTGCTTTTGTCTAATTCAGAGATGAGTGATGGGCAAGACTTTAGAAATATTAAACAAGAATCCGGCAGTCTCTTTTCCATAGATTTAACAGCAAAGACAGACAGTATCTATTATTACTTCATCGGGATTTATGCCAGATCTAGTAGTCGCGTGTTTGTTCACGCGCCTGCGACAGCTCACCTGCGCAACGCTCGTCAGCGGACTGTCGCAACTAACGTGCACACAGCTTCCATTACGCGTTACGAATTACGTGTTAGAGCATTTACAATCCACTGCATCTCGGCTTGTCATGCTTCATGCTGCTTCTCATTCGCTGCTCTCAAAAAAAGCAATTGTGTACCAAAAGCAGTGCACTTATTATATTATGTAAGATATTTGATGACATTATTCCTTTGATTAACTCGCCCTGATTATCGCTATCGCACCTCCTGTACAAGCACAAGTACAAGCACATGAACACAGACACAGACACAGAAACAGACACAGAAACAGAAGCAGACACAGCAATGCTCTCGCTGTCTTTGTTCGCAGATCCAGCACACAGCTCAATGCGGGGAACCGGAACCCCGGACCTGCTCCGGATTGCTGCTCCGGTGCAGGTCCGGGGTCGTTTGCAGGTGCTCGTTTTTGAATAATACACAGCCAATGCGCGTGATTATCTTATTACCGATTCACGTAATAACCGTAGGCACTCGAGGTATCGAGCGTTCCGGCGCGAAGCGGCAAATGCTCTCGTGCTCGCTCTTTATGGCCTGCGGCTTCTTGTGCCGGCGAAGCTTTGGCAGCCCACGATTTATATATCCTCCGTGCAGCCCCCCACTTCTCTCGCCTTGTTTGCCTTTATTGACTACTACTGTTTCTACTACCTCTTCACTACCACTTCTATTACCACTTCTATTACTCTCTCTATTGCCAAACGTAATATTGCAACCTCTTCTTTTCTCCTCTAGACAAGTTATAATATAGATCCTAGATCAATCATGTCTTATTCTCCCATGGTTTGTGTCCTCCGTCTGCATGGTGGTTAGTCACCTACCGCTCCTTCTTGCTGTATCTTTTATGCTGATTATCGGTTCCCTGCTTTTGTTTGCTTTCGCTAAAGAACGCTCCTGTTGATCCTCTAGAACCCTATGATCACATCGACGATTTTTACTCTCGCTCAGATGACCCCGACGAGCCCTTCCCGGAAGGGTGCCACCCCGGAGTCTGCGGTTTATGGAAAAACCCTTACTTCAAGAAGCCAGTTGATAAGTCAGCTGTTTCCGAAGCCTTCGACGACGGTGTGCATGAGCAAGTTCGCGGTCATTTCCATGAATTCGTCGAGAAAGTAGAGCGCGCCTCAGTCTCGTCTTCTGCTTCGTCTTCTTCTGCGCCTTCTGCTTCGACTTCTGCTACTTCGTCGGAGGCTAGTAGTGTCGACAATAGCCGTCGCAATAGCTCCGCTACCGAAAAGCACGAGTAGCTAATTTCTCTTTTTTTTGTATTAACGTTACTTTTGTATTCGTATCGGTGGATGACAGGTTTCGCATGATCATTCGTCATTATGGCTTTTTTTCTTTTGTACATATCCTACCATAACTCTTTTTGCTTTGGGTAATTGATTTGATTCATTTATCCTACATTACTAAGAACGGTACCCTTCTTACTTTTTCTCTACTGGTTTTTTTTGTCCGAAATTCGGTTATGGTTGGGTTTTTTAATGGGCGCAAGTTTAGTTTAGGTTTACGCAATAATTTTTATTTTCTAAACATGCATTTACTCAGTTTGCGTTCTCTAGTTATCAATAATAAAAGAAGCGTGCACATTCCAGTAAATGATCCGAATGCTGATCATTCTTCGTAATCTCATACATTTTGTTGGTTCTCCAGCGGCTATGCATTAAACTGAATATCGGGTTAGGTTAATATATAGGGGACATCGGAAGCGACGTCGGAAGCAGGAGAGCTGTAGTACCCTGATTTAGGGAGTATTAGTATTTAGTATGCTGAATTTTGTAGAATAGAACTATAAATAGAATTTAAATACTTAATTGATTGTAATTATTTGATGAAGTAATAGAGAGAAAAGAGAAGACATTTGTTTTTTCTGCTTTGTGAGATTTTACTGATTGTGAAGATCAACTATAACTTGACGAATCAAAACAATTATATGAATTTGATAGAAAAAAGGTGACTAGGCAAAGATTGTATATAAAAATTTAATCGGTAAAAAAATAACCACAGCGGAAGAGTACGGTGCTTGCTGATGAACCAACTACTTGTAATATCAATTTCGAAATTAAAACAAAAAAAAAGTAATCACAGAACAGCTCTAGCAAGAATTTTCGACTGTAACGACAGAATCCGGCGTCTTGCCATCAATGAACTCGCATAAGTTCTTGACAGTAGCAACCGCGATATTATCCAATGCTTCACGCGTCAAAAACGCCTGATGACCAGTAATACACACGTTATGGAACGTAAGTAATCGAGAAAATGTATCGTCTTGTAAGACGTCATCGGAAGAATCTTCAAAATAGATTCCACTTTCGTTTTCGTAGACGTCCATGCCTACTTGACCTATTTTGCCGTTTTTTAGATATTTTATGAGGGCGAGGGTGTCGATTAGTCCGCCACGGGAGGTGTTGATAATCATGACCTTATAAATGTTAGTCAAACGCTTATAAAATAAATCACACAAAAAGGAATCGTACGCCTTTCTTCATTTTGGACAGAGTCTCGTCGTTAATCATGTGAGCAGTCGACGGCATAAGCGGACAATGCAATGAAACGATATCCGAGGTAGCAAGCAACTCTTCCAACCCTATATACTTCATACCGGCTTCAGTCGCCAATTCCACGTTCGGATACGGATCATAACAGACCACCTCAGCGCTAAATCCGTTACAAATCTTTCCAGTCAGTCGTCCGATCTTGCCAGTGCCGACAATACCAATTCTTTTTTTGTTCATATCGAAGCCAGTCAAACCTTCTAATGAAAAATTTCCTGTCCGTACACGAGTATATGATTTGTGTAGGTTGCGATTCAACATTAGCATTAACCCCACAGCAAACTCGGCGACAGCGTATGGCGAATAGGCAGGTACGCGAGCAACTTGAACACCAGCCCTCTCGGCAGCGGCAAGATCGACATTGTTAAACCCCGCACATCGTAGAAGTACGTATCGCAGACCGTTTTTGGCAAGGACTTCAATGCTTGCGGCGGAAAGTTCATCGTTGACAAAGATGCAAATAGCGGGGTAGCCTTCTGCTATTATCGCCGTTTCGTCGTCGAGGCGAGTCTGGAGGAATGTAGCTTTGATGCCAGCTTTTTCAAGTTCGGGGCCGAGATGAGCAGAGTCGTATTTCTGTAACTTATTAGCTTTTGGCAGTAGAGTTACATGAAACATCAAATACCTTTGTTGAAAATACAGCTAAGCGAAAACTAGATTGGTAGAGACAAATGGTTAATCGATAAGCACAATCAGATCAAACTCCTTTCAAGCAGGAAACTCACTCTTCACTTCCTGCGCTCGCCATTGCATAAACTTAACAGCTCAGTAAGTATGAGATTGTTGTAAAACAGAAAACTTGCGATTGTCCTTCTTATCATAAGTTGTTAGAAAATAGTTGACGCACGGCGGCACGGCTCCGCTGCGGCTTTGCCCTTTGTTAGCGTTTCAGTGATGCGACGCGTTCTCGACGCACTGGACTCCATTGTCTACACGATTATGCTTTGCAACATTCAACTTTATGAGTTATACAATTTGAATAAATTTTATAGTACACTGAATTATGTTTAATACACACACATCACATTTCTCCGCACTCAATAATCGATACATCAAATGGTGTCGGCCTGTCACTTTCATCGGTCGGCACATGCTCAATCTTGCGCACAACATTGCGACCTTCAACGACGCGACCAAAGACAACATGCTTATTATCTAAATGCGGCAATGCGGCACAGGCTATAAAGAATTGGCAGCCGTTTGTATTTGGTCCGGAGTTAGCCATTGATACCGAGAATGGTTCGTCTGTGTTAGAACGTTAGGCTCTGAATCAGGAAAAGAAGTAGAATGCAAACCATACGCTTGAACTCGAAGCTTTCGTCGGCAAATGTTGTGGTACCATAAATTGAAGTAGATCCAGTTCCATTATGTCGCAAGAAATCACCACCCTGAATCATGAAATCTTTAATCTGCATTAGCTCAAATATCAGCACACGTCGGTCTCGTTATGTCATCCATAATTGAACACCATACCACTCGATGAAAACGAGAGCCCTTGTATCCCTGCGGAATCCCGTTCACCTTATATTCGCCTGTGCACAACTGTCTGAAATTCTCGGCAGTTTTTGGCAGTTTATCCTTGAACAGCTCAATTTTTATGCGACCCATCTTTTGACCATTGAGACCGACATCGAAAAAGACGATGGGATTATGGAAATCATAGGCAACACTAGATGCGTTTGCTAGTGGAGTACTAGAGACTGCCTTGACTGGCGCAGCAGAGATCGTGGCCATGCTGCTGCTAATAAATATGATGTATTTAGTTACACAGCCCAATCCGCAAGAAGAGTCAAGCAAAAGTATACAGAAAAGGCTGCGGCGATGACGTTCCTTTTTGCGCCAACCGTGCACTAGCCCGCGGCGCTGAAGATTACGAGTCGCGTCAGGTGACACCTACGCATACGCTTGGCTCTTTGATTTACTTTTTTATAGAGATTGCTTCGCGGGTGGATGCAATATATTGATCTACGAGCAACTAGCTGTGAGCAAGAGCTCTCTAGCAGGACCAATCTTGTCTTGAGCACGCTTATCGGCGATCCGAGCTTCGTCATCCTTTTCTCATTAGACGAGGTCTAGTATTGGATGCAGAGGCACGGGCAGTTTTCGAATTTTTATTGGGTACTACAAGCCCCATAACAAATGCGAAAAAGGCGCCAGTTCAAAGGCTCATCTCGTGCAAAATAATTCAAGACCGCTTGCTGATCACTTTTCTCTTGTCTCTATATTTTTCGTGAACTATTTGCCGGATACTTTCTTTACTTACCCATACTCTTCATTGCAGTACTACTTTACTGGGACCTGAGTTACTGCCAGACCTGACAATCTGTGGCTTGATCGGAGCGCATAATTTGCTGATTCATCCGCACGTTCTGATCCAAAGCACTTTCTTCCCCGCAGTCCCTCTCTCATTTATTCCGTGAGACAGATTCAGTCAACCACTTGGTTCTAAGCTCTACCTATCGCCTTTTTTGAAAATTTTAAGAAGAAAATTACGGCGCAGTATGTCGACGTCGACGACAATCAGCAGCGCGCAGCGGCAATTACCATCAACTACTCTTGTCGTAGCCACTACATCAGCGGCAACGGCAAGTTCAAGTAGCACTAGCAGCAGCGATTCTTCAGGCGGAATATCTCCCACAAAGTCTCCTGGTCTTTTTTATTTCTGTATCGCCTTTGGCGTGTTGATGGTTTTGGTTTGGTAAATTCTCCTACCCACTAATATAAGATGATATAATCACTTGACATGCTGACCCTTTTCCTTTTCTTTTTCTTTAGGACATATGTGGTTGTAAAATACTGTATTGTACGGAATCGACGATTTAGCTTTTCCGCAGCGACAGACGAGAATGGTGCCGTGATTCCCTACGGCGGAGCCTACGACGAACATGCATTTGATCTTGGTATTCTCCGCACACCAGCGCACCGACCTCGTCGTGAGCGGAAACTTCTCACGCAAACTGAAATTGAGCAAAGATTTCCGGTAAAGAAATATAAGCTATGGCGAACGGAGCGTGAGTTTGCGGGATTGCCTAGCGAGGGAGGAGTTGCGTCTGTTGTCGCAAGTCGGGCTGCTAGTGTTCGAAGTGTGCGTCGAGAAGGCGAGGCAGAGAAGGATGGGATGGAAGGATTGAAAGCTGTTGCATCAACATCTGAGACAGTCGTGGGCACTTCTACGGATGAAGATCCAGCTGGAAAGGCTGCGACTGTCGTTGAAGAGACGATCACTGAGTTACACCCTGAACTGGAGTGTACTCTGACAGCGGAGACGTACGCGACGACAAGACTTGAGTCTGACAAAGACAACTCGGAGGAAGAAGAAGAGGATGACGACGGCGTACGTGCGCACCCAAACATGAACACAGACTTACCGGAGGCCGGCGATGTCTGCGTTATCTGCCTCGAAACATTAGAAGACGACCACAACGTTCGCGGTCTTACGTGTGGCCACGCCTTCCACTCGTACTGTATCGACCCATGGTTCACCGCCCGACGAGCATGCTGTCCTCTTTGCAAGACAGATTACTACATCTCTGGTCTTGAAGCGCAGATAGCCGCGCCAGATAGCGCATCGCGGCGCATCGAAGGTCATCCGGGAATTGTATTTCTTCAGTCTTCAAATAGCTCGGTGGGGTACCGTGGTGTGGTTCTTAATCCGACGATGAATTCTGCATATAGTGGGCGTTCGACATGGCAAGATCTTTTTCAAAGCAGATTTGTACGTGCGCATCTACCTCGTTCACGGCGGCACAACGAGACGACCGAAGCCGAAATCGCAACTGAGCGACAGCAACAGCAACAGCCGCAAATGACGCCCGATCAAGCTGAGGCGATGAGGATTGCAGCTGAGAATGAGGAAAGACGACGACGGAGACGCGAGTCGCGCAGACAGAGACATGAGGCTATGAGAGAGCAGCAACGGCGCGAAGAGGAAAGCTCTTCGCAGATTACGGGGCTCGGTTTGCATAGTTTTGTCATTTAATAACTGAGATAATGAGTTGTAGGTTTTGTTTTTGAATAGGGCTTTCTTCGATTAATGTTGATAGTAATGAGATATGACGATTTTTTTTTGTAAGATTTTGTTTGTGGGTTGTTGTAGTCTTTTGAATATATGGGATGGCAGTTGGTTCGCAGCGGTGTTTGTGTTTTTTCGTCCGTATATGTTTTATAATGTTATGTTATTGATGGAGTGTGTATTGTGATATTCAGTGAGACTGCAATTTTTATGATATGAGAACAGTGTGTGTAGTCGACAAGATAGTGCAATATTTTGAAAAAGCTTGATTACGCAAAACGTATGTTACGTCACTGATAGTTCATACTGTTATCTTATTTCATAAAAATAGAAGCAGACGTATAATATAGGTTTCCTGAATTCGTTATATAGGAGATGAAAAAAACTATGTCCCAAAGGCGTTGCCGTTGCCGCAAAAAGATATACACAACTCAAATCGACCGAGACATTGTATATTACAGAATTTTATCAGATTCATGAATGACCTACATTCTGAAACCGAGAAAAGCAGAAGATGACAAACAGTCCATTTTTCTGTCTCATATAGATATTACAATATTTGTTCAAGACGCATGCAGAAGATTAAGCCAGAAAATAGATTAAGAAATTATTATCCAAGCGCGCGGGTAATCTAACATCAATTACAAAGTTTGCAAATCATGAAGCAAGAATGAATTAAAATATCATAAAAGGGACAAAGCGTAAACATATAAAGGGCCACAGGTATGGAAAAGAGGTATTCAACGACGAGAATGTAGATGGTTCATCTTGTTCATCTTCGGAGAACGTGCAGAATGCACGAGAATGCCAGTAGGAATAATCCAGCACTTCAACAGACAAGACGAAAAAGGAACACTGCTAGAGAGATGCAAAATGGTCAAAGCCACATATGCCAGGGACAGCTTTAGTTAATTGACTAGTAAAATTGGCAAGAAAGGGGGGCAAGGGGGTTTGTGAGGCTTGAAAGAATAGAATGCAAGAGGAAGCGAGGGATGACGATATGTGCGAAAAGAAGCTGGAACTAATTGGCACTTAGCACAGACTTCGCCCAGAATGCAGAATTCAATTGCAAGACGAGTGAAATGAGATTGCCGTGAGAGCAGAATGGAATTGACAGAAAATGTTAATAAACAAGAATCTACAATGCAGCGACAGACAATATCACAAAAAAACAACAAATGAAGGAATTTTTAGCAAGAGCAAAGCAGAATAAGCGAGATGAAGCGACATGCCAGCGACCAGCGCAATCACGAGCAAGGGACGACTTTGTGCAGCTCACAAAAAATGTCAACATCAGGATCGTGATTTCGCAGATGTGGTATTGTGAGGAACGCTGAGGGTCTGAGCGATGGAGATTAAGTAAACAAAAAAATATTGCTATTTCTTGAGCAGCTAGAACTAAGGCTGTAACTGTAAGCTTTTGATACTTTAATATAAAGCAGTTTTCTATATCTGCCTCTGTTTTTGTATTACATGTGTACGACAAACCATCGAGGGAGAATCTATGAAAGTAGATTGCATCGGCGAATAGCGTTTAAAGGTCGATCACAACCGTGTCGGCGACAGTTACAGAACGACACTTAAAAGATAACAATATCAGTAGCAAAACCTAAAACACATTGCTAGCTAATTTCTGCAGTCAAATAAAATGTAATTTTGCAAAGAGAGCAGATATTAGAGGCAGGCAGCCGGCAAGGGGCAGAAAGGGGAGAGTGAGGGCAGGAAAGGGGAGAGTGAGCAAGGGGTACGAGCAATGCAGAGTTCTGGGTCCCGACGCGCCCTTATTTATGTGTATATTTCTCCGCGGATCGCGTACCAGGAAACCAATCGGCATGTGCGCGTGTGTCTAGCCTGGCCGCAGTCGGGCTTGCCTGTATCGACGGAATTTGGCGGGGCCATTGTGTTGGCTGTGAACCTTGCCTCGAGAACTGCCCCACGCGACACAGAGGATTCAGATGGTTCAGTTGCGGACTTGGGCGTAGTACGCGGGTCGCACAGAGGGCGAAGTGGTGCGCAGTCTGCACTACGCGCGGCAAGACGCGTCTACGAGGGGATGCGACAAGTACATGAGCGAGCAGGAGCTACGGAAAAGAGAGCAATAAGCAGCAGGAAGCAAGCAAAAGTAGATGAAGAGTATAGCCGACGAGCACAGCCTTCATCTGACAAAGGCGGTGTGAGCAGAAAGAAGGAGGATAAGGATTATGTTGGATTGGGACATTCCTCGGAGCAGGCACGAACCCTGCGGCGCGACGATGATGTCACCACAGAACGGTAGGCGACCAGCTACCGACTTGAGCAGACTGCGGGAAGGAAACACTGAAAGGAATAATATACGATAATGAATATATACCATTATAAGAGATGACGCTATTTTAGACTGTCCGTAGCAGCCGGAGGGAAGCTACAGAGCGAAGAGGCAAGACCAGGGCAGGGGCAAACTCAGCCAGCGCATTCCGCGGGTGGCACATTCCT
Source organism: Kockiozyma suomiensis (assembly GCF_038497685.1). Lineage (NCBI taxonomy): Eukaryota > Fungi > Ascomycota > Lipomycetes > Lipomycetales > Lipomycetaceae > Kockiozyma > Kockiozyma suomiensis. The sequence continues at coordinate 193,020 of NW_027117668.1, forward strand.
GCTCACGAACAAACACAAACAAGAAACAGTGAGTCCTGCTTCAGCCTGCCCTTGACTCCATTCCGAGCCGGTCCTCGTCTCGCCTACTCCTATATCTTCCTTCTCTCGCCCACCACAGCCCTGTCTTCCTTTGTCCTGTCAGCTCGCACTTCTCGTCCGTCGTCCGTAGCCCGCCCTCCGTCCACCGCCGCTACTCTCATCCTCCCCCTCCGCCCTCCCTCCTTCCGCCGCCCCCTCGTCTCTCCCCACAAGTAGCTCCTTCCTGAGCATTACAGTCGTTTCTTGTTTCATTCACCGTCAACTGTGTCTCGCTCAATTACCCCGTCTGCTCTCAACTAAACACTATCCCACTATGCACTCTTCGCCGGTCTCTGCCCCGCTCTCTCCAGCAGTGTCCCAGTTCTCAACCAAGCAGCTGCGCGCATCGCGTTTGCGCAATATCGAGCGACGCGCCGTTGCAAAAGTTGAGGACGAATATAAAGATGAAATCGCAGCTCAAATGAAAAAGCTCGAGGTATGTTTCTGACAAGCTCCCTTGAGAGATTGAAATCTGTGTCTAACCTTTGTCGCCAGCTCGCAACCCTTCCTGATGTCGCTATGATTGATCTCCAGCCTGAGATTGAATGGCACATGCGTCCATATCTTCTCGACTTTCTTGTTGAGTCGCATCTTTCTCTTTATTTACAGCCGCAGACACTTTTTCTCGCTGTGAACCTTTTCGACCGGTATTGTTCGCGACGCGTTGTGTTTAAAAAGCATTATCAACTTGTTGGTTGTGCCGCTCTTTGGATTGCATCAAAATATGAAGATAAGAAGGATCGCGTGCCGACTGTGCGTGAGCTCAAAATCATGTGCTGTGATGCGTATGAGGAAGACATGTTTGTGCAAATGGAAGGCCATGTTCTGAGCACTCTAGAATGGACAATTGGGCATCCTACCGTCGATTCTTTCCTCAAGCAGCTTCTTCGACACAACTGCAGTCCGACTCTTGAACATCTTGCTCTATACCTCTGCGAAATGACAATGTTTCACAAGTCGTTCCTTGGGTTTTCGGCTAGTGTTGTTGCGGCAGCAGCGCATGCTGTTGCGCAGCAGATCTTGGTAAACGCAAATGCCACCGCCATCGTCTACGCGCCTCTTTCGGCCGTATCATCCCCTCAGGAGTCTCAGTGTGTTTCATTATTGTCGCAGTTTGTCATGCATGTACCCAGTCAATCTCTACAAAAGAAATATTCAGCATCAGCATTCTCTCAGGTCGCACTTATTCTTCAGGAATTTGTCGTTCGTCAGCAGCAGCACAGTGCGGCTACAATGCCGCCTACACCGCCGCCTACTTCCGACTCGCTTGTTTCTAAGTTTGATCATATTGAGAAGCCTGCTACCGATGAATCGTCGTTTGCTCCTGTTTGTGGTGCTGATGCGGATCGGCCATATATGACACCACCTTGCACGCCTGATGAGGTATCCAAATTTGTCAATTCGTGCTAGAGTCACTGAATTGATCGATCGTATTGTCTTGAGTTTTACTACATCAAGAAAACTATATTGTTTTCTTCTCTACTACGCTTTAATGTCCTTTTGCTATCGGCGTTAATCTCCTTTTATATATATATATAAAGTGCTATTTCCCGTTGTTTAACGATCGAGGAGTATTATTATTCCGCTACACTCTTTCTATATTTATCGCGGTCGCAGAAACTGGGAATTAAATAGCATGAAGTCGCTCTACGCACTCATTTATATTTACTACATACAAGTCTTTTGACTTTGTCCATTTATCTATGTGTTAATTTTTCTTTTGATTTTTTAATTATCCGTGTCCTATTTATTGGTGTTGGGTTCTTTACTTTTTCCTACTATCTATTATGATATTGCATTGTTCTCTAAATAGTTTATTTTTTTTCGAAGTCCTTTGCTCTGGGTATGAGTTTGGACTTCTAATGAATGAAAGTCAGTCTTAATTACATGTGATATGATTCTCAATTCTATTTGAGAAGCTACGTCTCTCGTATTCCCGAAAAAAAATTATCCCGAATTAGTACCAAAGTAGGGCACAATTCTAGCATCGCGTAGACGCGATATTCTAGGTGACTGCTACATTTATTTTATTGCTCGCGGCATTTTTTTTTTTCATGATTGGTGACTGTGGAATATTGAACTATCGCGGGATTCATTTAAGCAATGGTTCCGTTTCAGCTACCATTATAATATGCCGTACAATGCCTCAAATTTTCTTCGATTCACATGAACGACGCAAATATATATGTATTTGTAAACTAAACCCAACTGCCAACCTCATCCCTCGTATCGCCATTCCCGCCCATATACATCAAACTAACACTACTCCGCGCCCGCGTCGGCGTATTATTTCCCACAGGCGTTCGACTACCCGTACTAAGGGAGCTCGATAAATATGATGTTCCAGCACCGGAACTCCAGCCTCGTGCATCCTCAGACGGATCGCTTGCGAGACCGAGGAGGGTGACTAGAGGAAGCGGCGCGGACGTTGTGCTACGCGTGTGTGTGAGGACCGCATGTGAAGAAGTTATCGCCAGAGCTGCTGCTGTGAAAAGAATGAATAGCGCAATTGGATTACTAGTTGCTGGGTTAGACGCCAGGGGGATATCTTGATCAAGAGCAAATAATATTAAGGACGAATGCAGTACTGAAGCAATCGCTCCCAGAAGTAGAGCGAGCGCGCAAATACCTGATGCGCGACGAAGTGAACTTATCTTTGATCGGGTCAAATTCGAGGATTTTGAGACTGCCGGGCGGCAAATAGTGGCTAGTGCTGAGAACGAGGAGATAAAGCCGATGATGTATGCTGCACAAGCGAGCCAAGAGAGAATGTTTGGCAATGTGAGCGTAACGGAGTTCTGTGAAGCTGGGCGCTGTACAAACGGGTAAAGCGATGAGGGAAGGAGGATATTGGTCTGAATGTCCTCAGTGTGTCTAGTAGACGCGAGATCGGAAAAGAGTACGGATGCGAGGTCAAAGAAAAACAGCGGTGAGCGGAAGGCACATGAAGAACTACCACTCGAACTTATGCCGCAGTACGACCATAGACCAACCAAATATTCATCTGGAAGACCGACTGTCGATGGTGACGCAGGTGATAAGGTCGGTAGTGCGCTTCCTAGCGAATCGACAGAGATCTGTTACGAATTGTTAATATGAGAACTTTGTTTGACAAGAAGTAATGATCATCTCGTTTGAGAGATCTTAGAACAGATAATAGGACAGACCTTGTATATCCAAACACCTCCAACAGTACGATAGGGTCCACTGAGTATGATTGCAAAGCACACGAGAAAAGTCAGCACGGTAGTCTGCAATATCAAGTTAACAGCCAAGCTCAATTGATCAAAAATGATATATTGACAAACGTACCAGAACCGGGAACGATCTAACTGTAATTTTACCCATGACCCCCGACCTAATTATAACAAAAAACACAGAGCGTAAGATGTCGAAGGCAATAGTAGGTATTTGTAGGTCAATATTTCAGGAAATGAGAGCACAAGGTAAGCTACACCGACGGCATATTCACCAGCAAAGCAACGGCTCGTTGTGCGTTCGACTACACCACACACGGTGTAAAACGGCAAGCAGTGAAATATTCCAACAAGCAGAAACTGCAAAAACAACGAGTAAGCACTCTTGTCTTTGACTCCAATACTTTGTTCAAAGGAAGACTGTTGCGAATTTCACCAAAGCAGTGTCTTTCTAGATCATAAATAGTCAATCAATCTAATCAAATCCAAGCGTGGGGCACCTGATCCCGAATTCGGCGCCGGCCCAGCCAAATTGCTGACATTTAAAACAATGCGGTCAGTGAGGGTATGGTACGTATGTAATCATGAGGGTATTGTGTAGCACTGATTCTGCGTCGGTGTCCCGAGCACTTTTGCGCTCACGAAAATCTTTTGAATGAGTGAGTCTCTTTCAATTGAAGAGAGTGCGGTGTGTTGAATTGATAGCCGTGTATCCTCAATCACCGTCGTCAACTGTACGGACTTGGGCTTATCTTGTTTTTTGCTGGAATAGAATAATCAATTAGTACAGGCAAGACAATCTATATAAAAAAAAAGCAGAATGTCGGCAGCGCTCGTTCTCCTGCGTCGAGCAACGGCGGCTTCGACGGCAACGCGACCCTTCCTTCGCTCGACGACGGTGCAATCGCTACACACGACTGCGGTTCTGTCTGCTAAAAATATGCCGAAAAAGACAGTGAAGTCAGTGCCTCTGCCACGCAATAAACGCTCGCTAGAGCAAATGGGTCTTGACACGAAGCGCGCAGCGGCGGCGAACCTCAACCTGGCTGCCGCGACAGATGCGGATCTTGCTGTTGAAATTGCGGGTTCGGGACGAATTGCGAGAAAGGACGCAAAGAGTATTAATATCAAGAAGAAGAAACCTCGGACGCCTGGGCTGCGATGGTTCCGAAGACCGGTGCACGAGCATCTGTGGAAAGGACGACCGGTGCGCGCGCTTACAATTCCAAAACGCAAGACTGGTGGTCGTAATCATACTGGGCGGATTACGGCAAAGCATATCGGAGGAGGTCATAAGCGAAGATTACGCGTGCTTGACTTCGAGCGACGTGAAGGCGGCACGCACACGGTTGTTCGTATAGAGTATGACCCAGGGCGTACGGCTCACATTGCACTTCTACACAATGACAAGACGCAGAAACTTTCGTACGTGCTTGCCGCCGAGGGTTTACGATCTGGTGATAAAGTAGAGAGTTTCCGTGAAGGAATCCCGGCCGATGTTTCTGCATCGGATGAGGGCCAGATTGATTCCGCGTTGTTGGCATCGCGCACGAATCGACGTGGAAATTGCATGCCTCTTTCGATGGTTCCTATCGGTACGGTAGTACACGCTATAGGCCTTTACAAGAATGGTCCGGGAGTACTTTGCCGCGCCGCTGGATCATTTGCTAGATTACTGTCAAAGGACGAGGACAAGCAGCTTGCGGCGGTGAGACTAAAATCTGGTGAGGAGCGGTGGGTACCATTGGAGGCATGTGCAACAATTGGAACTGTCAGCAACGCGGAGAATTTATTTTTATCGCTTGGAAAGGCAGGCAGAAAGCGATGGATGGGTAGACGGCCAGTGGTTAGAGGTCTGGCTATGAACGCTAATGAGCATCCCCATGGCGGTGGTCGCGGAAAGAGTAAGGGAAACGTGCCTTCGCAGAGTGCGTGGGGTACGTTAGCGAAAGGATACAAAACGCGGTTCGGCAAGAATATCAATAAGCATAAGATTCGCGATCGCCCTCGCGGATACGAGTCGAAGGCAAGAGCTGTACAGAAGTAGATGTTCAGATTGATATGTATATAACTAGTTTACGTGTAAATAAATTTGCGCTCAGGTATTCGAAGTGGCAGGATAATAACTGAAGGAGAGGCTAAGATGTCGTGATCGGAGGTGTCTTACTGGTTTGATGCTGGTATCTGTGGACGAAGGCACAGGTGAAGAAGAGTCGACAATCGGCCAAACAGTGCGCTTTGCCAGGTGCTGAGTTGATTACACTGAAGCTAAGCTCCTCCATCTATTAAAAATACAGTAATACAGCAAAACAGCACAATGCGCCAATCATTCAATAATTCAATGAGGTTCTTCGTGACTTCCTTTCAGCTGCAAAACAATAGATAATGTCACGTGACAGAGAACACTAAGCTCATGCTTGGAGCACGCAATCTGCACTAGTCAATATTAGGCAAAAAGGCGCCATCTGGCAGCGACAGAGCTCTGACAAAAACACAAAGTTTTTGCGTCATCTATAAAGGCAATGATGGCCTCCGTCTGCTGCTTGGTCACCTTCTCTCTCCATCGACTATCCTGAAAAATGTCTGCTGAAGCTCCCCGTCTCCGTCTCGGCTCTGCCGGTATGTCTCCGCTTGTTCGCCTGCGTGGATTTGCTATGTGCTAACCCTTCATAGCCCCCAACTTCAAGGCCACCACCACCAAGGGTGAGATTGAATTCCATGAGTACATTGGCGACTCGTGGGTCATTCTTTTCTCGCACCCTGACGACTTCACTCCCGTCTGCACCACTGAGCTCGGCGCCTTTGCCAAGCTCGAGCCTGAGTTTGCTAAGCGCAACGTCAAGCTTATCGGTTTGTCGGCCAACACTCTCGAGTCGCACGCCGAGTGGATCAAGGATATCGACGAGGTCGCGGGCTCGCATTTGTCGTTCCCGATCATTGCCGACGCTGACAGACAGATCTCGTACCTTTACGACATGCTTGACTATCAGGACGTCACCAACCGTGACGGCAAGGGTCTTCCCCTCACCATCCGTTCGGTCTTCATCATTGACCCCAAGAAGACCATTCGTCTTATCCTGACCTACCCTGCCTCGACTGGCCGTAACACCACTGAAGTCCTCCGTGTTGTCGACTCCCTTCAGGCCACCGATAAGTACAAGGTTGCCACTCCCATCAACTGGGTTCCCGGTGATGAGGTCGTCGTCGCTGCCTCGATCTCCAACGAGCAGGCCGATAAGCTTTTCCCTGGCTACAAGGCCGTCAAGCCTTACCTCCGTCTTACCTCCCTTCCCAAGGAGAACTAAGTTTGTGGGTTTCTAAAAGCAAACAGTGCAGGGCTTGCTGGGAATTCAAGCAAAAAATTTCTCAATTTTGGTTTTATCTACTTCAAAAAATATGTGATGTTTTCTATAGGAGTTTATGATGATGCGACTGTATATAATAATTAATTTATTTTCTTGTTAAAACCCACAGCTAATTGTAATTGTATAAATCCTAGTGTACGCCAATAATAACAGTCTAAATGCTTTTGCTTCTCAACCAATCGAAGCAAAAAAAAAATTTTGGGCTCAAATGCAAGCCGCGTTGCATGCGGCGAAAATGACGTAATATATTACAATGAAGCAGTAGATTACAGCTCGTCGTGGAGTAAACTTGACAAAGATGCAGCACTTGACAGAAGTTCAGAGGCAACAGTCGATGTTGTAGTACTAGTAACGGCAACAGTGTCGATGGAATTAGGATCAGCCTTCTTTGAGACAGCCCACGAAACTGCTTTGCCGCCGTGGATCGCCGTCCACAGGATAAGTTTCACAGGACCCTTCAACACGCGTCGCCAAATAATCCAAGCGAGGACGAGAAGCAGAAAACCCATTGCACCGAGCATATAAACTCTGTCCCATTTATCGGCTTGTTCAAGCACCGAGATGACGCGACGCGATGCGCCCAGAACGATGTCAAAGGCAGAGTACTGCGTTTCCAGCTTGCGAAGTGTTGTGTTCGACTCTTCTAGCACTTCCAGTGAAAGTGATGATCGCGCGATTTCAGATTCGAGAAGTTGGTGTGTTCGGCGGAGAGATAGAGTGGCGTTTTCTGCGGCATGGAGGGTACGAGAGGGCGCGGACTGTTGCTGCTGCTGTTGCTGCTTGTTGGAGTGAGGGGAGGAGAAGAGTAGTTCGCGCTCCTGGCGTTGGCGTGCCAGTGTAGTTTTGCGAGACAAAAGCTGGGCTTTGCGGTAGGAACTGCGATCTCTATAGTTTCATTGATGAGCGACTTAGTACTAAAGAGATACAAAGGCATAAGAAAACCGCATATAAAGAGTACGTACAATTTAAGATCCTCTTTAAGCTCATGCAGCTTTGACGCGGCAACCGCTTTCTCATCAGGCATACAATCAGCAAGAAGTACATCAGCGCGGTCAGCGAGGGAATCGGCGGCTCGAAGAGCGGCATGAATACGGGCCGCAAGGAGGGCGCGAGTAGATTCATCTTCGGTAGCGAGGCGAACAAGAGATGCAATCTGAGAGGCGATTTCGGTGTGTATTTGAGCAAGCTCTGAAAGCGCTTCCTCCATTGTGAAGAATTATGTCGCGCTACCTTGAAACTGATTTTGCAGTTGAAAGTGATGATGCGTCGTTGAAGAGTGTGGAATACAGATTTTGTTATGGGGGAATATGCACGGCAGATGCTGTAGCTAAGCCATTACTAATGTAAAGTCCAGCAACAACGACAGCAAAATCATCGACAACAAGGCAGCGCTCCGTTGATAATTGAACTTAACCAGGGAGAAACTAAAAAGATACCACCTGGCGATCTGGCATAGAATAAAAAGGAGGGAGTGACGATCTGCGCACCCGTCGGTCGCTGTCGCCAACGTCATAAACCTACAAGTCAGCAGCTTTGCAATCATTTATTTTTGGCGTTTTCAAATTACACGAGAAAAGATAAAAAGAACTAGTAACAATAAAAAAAAAAAAAAAAAAAAGGCGGCTTTGGCTTTTCATAAATGCAGTGTAAAAAAATGTACAGCAAGAGCGAGCAGTTGCGTCAGAGTTTCTTGACTCGGACAAGAGAAACGCGCGGCAGATTCCGGTTCGCGGGTTTTATCATTTAATCACCTACGGAACTCAGTGCCGCTTGTATGGAGAGTGCATATGAGAAGAGTATCGTGACTTGTAAAAGAGCGTAGAGTAATGTGAGGTGAAGAGTATGCTGTACACTATGAGAGTGCTTTGTATTACTGTTGTACCATATAAAATTAAGCGCTGGAAAAGATAAACAGAAACATAATAACAATACTTATCAAACACGTCGCCTCATCCCCCAACAACTTTTCTCCCTAATTTTCCTATCTTACGCAGCAATTGACGATCAGTGGTACAGACACGAAAGCTGCATTAATCTCACTCAGAATAGTCACAGGCTTGCTCACGAGCGCACGCCCGCTCGTTAACTCAACTCACGAGCACACGCTACTGGGTATCGGGTCTCGCTGCCCCGTATTCCAATCACTTCTATTCTGTACTATAAACTCACATCCTCTCTATTCTTCGGTCGTTCATATTTGTTTGCTCTTTTTAATCTTTATTTGCTCTTTTGCGCTGTATACCGCTTGTAGGTCTATCGCGCATTCTCGACTCCTCTGGCAAGGGTGAACCGCCGCAGTGGCAAAGAATAAATCGAAAGTCCTCACACAGACAGCAGCAAGTCCTAGGCAGGGGCCGTGCAACCGAACCACCGCTCTTGAACCGGCAGCGTTGGCCATGCGTCAGCCCAGACGTGCCAGCCACGTACTCGGCGTCTCCACTTACTGTGCCTCTCTAGCTCTCGTACTCTCTCCGTCTCTGCCTATTTCCAAACTGCAGGACGTGACAGTCCGCACGGGGGAGGGGGAGGGCGCCGTGCTCGCCCTACTGTCTTTTCCTCACATATTGTTGGCCTATCTTTTGTACCAGTCGTATTTAGTAGCATTAGAGTGCTCTGCTCAACCTTTTCCTCTTGTCATGACGAGGGGCGGCTGTGGTTATGGTACCGCGAGCCACCACTCGCAAAAGTAAACACACTTCCCGAGTCGCCTGAATCAAATTGGACCGGCAAAGCTCGTGCGGCTACTGCTTACTCTTCTTGGACTTCCACTCTGCTCCTCGCTTGCCTCCTTCTCTTTATATTCGCGGTCTTGCTCTTCTGCAGTGCTTAGTCTTTTGTCTGCTTTCTTTCTCCTCCTCCTTCCTCTTCCCCCCTTCCCTTCCTCCTTCCTCCTACCTTAACAGGCTGCAGCTTCTGCAGCTTCTGCAGTATGCTCGCTTTTCCGACCCCCCCGCCCGAACCTCTATCCATGGCGGCAGACCTCTCTCACTACCGCCTCCGCCCGGATACCGTGCTCCTCTCACCGGCCCCTTCCTCCTCCCGACGCTCACCGTCGCGCTCGCCTTCGCCTGACTCTGAGGATGCCTTTGCTGCCATGGCCGCAAATATAACTTGCCTTTTCTGGTTCTCACCCACTGCGACACTCACAGCGGCACTCTCTCCTTCCTCTTCGGCTTCGTCGCGTCGCCCTCTCTCGCCCGTATGCATTCCAACACCAGAGTTTAAGGCTTTTGCCGCAGCAATTCTCTCGCGCACACAAGTCTCTCATACGGTTGTCGCTTACGCACTCCTCTACATCTTCCGGTTGAAGCTTTGCTCGCCGGCTGTAGTCGGCACTCCCGGCTCAGAGTACAGGGTGTTCACCATTGCCCTTGTCTTGGCAAATAAATTCCTCGACGACAACACGTACACCAACAAGACATGGGCGCAGGTCTCTAAGCTACCCGTGCATGAGATTGGAGTTATGGAGGTCGAGTTTCTAAAGCATGTGCGGTACTCACTCGCTGTCTCAAAAACGAAATGGGATGAATGGGGAAATACCCTGGCATGCTTTGTGCGTCTACGCAAGACTGCGCGGTTCGCGTGCGTGTCTGTACCGGGGTCGCCTGTACCGGTGCCGTTACAGCAATCATTTGCTTATCCGCAGTATATCTCTTCGCAAATTCCCCTGCAGCAGCAACAGCAGCTACCTCCACCGCCGCCTTTGCCGGTATCGTTTCTTATGCCGATGCAGGCGCCAGTTGATATGCAGCCAAGCAATAAGCGCAAGGCATTTGATGCCGAATTATTCGCTCTTTCGCCTATTTCACCCGCTAAACGCTTCGTTTCAGACATGCGGCGTCTGTCAGCTTCGTCTTCATCTTGGACGGCGACAGCAGGTTCCTCGCATTACATTTCTCCTACTACACCATCTACTATTGAACATTTTTCATTATCCTCTCCGCGTTTTGTTGACAATGGGATGAACATTGCGACTCTTTTCCCACCTTTATTGCCGAAGCTGCAACAATTCTCACAGCCGCCTCCTCCCCTCCCTCTTCCCTCACGACGACAATCTCGCTACTACCAACACGCGCCTCCTCCACCACCACCACCACCACCGCAGGCACCTCCCCCGCACCTGTCGCAGCTGAGACCATTATTAGTGGAAAACACGTACGCACAACCGAATGGAAATTCCGTATCACGTGCCAATCCATTCGTGTACCCTGTCGTCGATAAATACTTTGTGCCGGTGCCTGTGCCTATCTCTATTGGTCATATGCAGCATCTGCCACCGCCTCCACTTCCACATTATCCTGCCCATGAGCAGAGGTGGTGATGTCGTGGAGTAGCTTTATTTTTTGAAATGATGAATGAAGATGATCATGTATTTGTAAATATTTCGCATATTTTGTGTTGTTCTATTTTTTGTTAAAAAGGTGTTTCTGGAAAGGTCATTGTCATAATGTTTCATAGTTTTTCAAAGTGTTCTGGTACTGGTTTTTTATTTGCATGGATACCTTTTCTATTCAAAAAGATTTCAAATAATGATATTTTTCATTTCTAAATTAGAAAAGGTTTTTTTTTTTCTTATTTTCTTTCTCCATATTGATTTCGGAAATATAATAGTTGCCATTATTTTATTTTTATATATAAGTATACTACATTGCACTTAAACCACATAAATTTACACTTGTCTTTCTACAAAACTCAATATCATGCCTTCTGGACTTTCTTCATACTCGCGATACTCAACAGAGCTATCTTCCTTGAGGAAAGTATTGCACTGCACAAACATTCGTCTCGGCATCTTCTTCTTCATAACGATTTCTCTGAACTTTGACAATTCAGGAGTCACGTCCGTTGTTTCGGCAAAAAGTGCCTTCCCACGAACGACGTCGCCAGAGGATTTATAAACGTGCAGTTTCTGCAGGTATGAACCGACGGCTTTACGACCATGAGATACGATCTTGGTACGGTCCATTGCGATTTCAAGATCAGAATAATCGTCAGCGGTGTATGTTAGTTTTACAAAATCGTCGCCTGCCTCGAGGAATTGTTTGAAGATTGAAAATCGCGCTTGCATATGTGGCTGGCCCCATTTCTTGGATTCGGGATCCCAGAATTCTAAAGCTGAAAGTCCTGCGCGCGCCATGAGTAGATAGGCAATGTAAGTTACGTCATCTGCAAGACCTATTTCGGTCGATGTAGACGTATGGCCAAAGATGTCGAGTAAGGCAGGCTCAGTACAGAGGTACATTGCCACACACTCGGCCCGACATTCCTCGTACGCTCCAGCAGTCGTGCCAAATACTGATCCCCAAGTCTGGCCGGGTTTGTAGAACGTCGACACTGGCTTCCCATCAATAGGCGACACTGGAGGTGAATTGTGGTCAAAGTTGTAGACACCGGCACTCGTCTCAGACAAAAGCTTTCCCGAACCGTGGCCAAGTAGCTCGTGTAAGCCAACCTGTACTTCAAATGCCGGTCCACGAAGTTTCTCGTACAATTCGGCGTCAGAGGCTTTAATAAACGGCGTTTTCTCGCCTGTAGACTTTGCGTTCAAAACATTTCCCAATGAAACGTTCTTGAATCCAATCGTTTGTCGAATGTCGTCGTAGTTTGGAATATTGATTCCGGCTGGGATACCAGAACCTGCAAATGTCATGACCTCGAGAGAGGTAAAATCTGGCGGCGTAAATACATCTTTCTCATACTCTTTATCCCACGGCAACAATGAGATATACTCCTTTGCGCCATCAACGAGTGCTCCGAACGTCTTTGTACGCTCTTTGTTCACCATCGCAATCAACCCTTCCCACTCGCCACGAATTCCTGCCGGATCACGGTACGTCTCAATGAATCCGATGTTGGTCTCAACAGACGGACCCAAATCACGGATCCACTGTCGCTGTGACTCTTTGTGTGCCTGCATACTCCCTTCACGAAACGACGTCACATATGCGTCCAACATGGCTCTCTGCGTGGTGTTCGCAGCGTATTCTTTTGCTTTCGCGAGCTCATTTGCAATCTTGGCCATTTCTGCAGCATGATCGCCATACTCAATGACGACTTTTGCGTCAGCACTGATTCCCGGTACAGCGAATTCGGTCTTGTCGCCGGCATCGCGCACAGCTGGGGTATCTGTCGATGAAGCAATCAGCAGTTTGAATTCATTTTCTCCAGATTTAGTGATTCGCGTATTTTCAGGCAGCAAAATCCCACCAATGGCATCGTGGATTGCCTCGACTTCGGACTTGCTGACAGAAGTATTGCCAGGGTAGTATCCAGTCACATGTCCAGACTCGGGATATCCCAAAAGAGTCGAAGCAGCGGGCTCGGTAATATAAATTGCATCACGAACGGCATCGAACTGCGACCGCAAGCCAGCCTTTTCGGCAGCGAGAGTGAATTTGTCGACGCTGAGGCGCGGGATGAATTTGATGTCGCCGAAGGATTTGTATTCACCAAGATTAGAAAGGAATTGCGCAAAATACTCGAGAAGCTGAGTGGTTTCTTCTTCTGAAAGTGTGGATTCCGACAGAGACGCGCGAATGCCAGAGGGAAAAGCCACATGAAAGGCGAGGATGAGATCGTAGATTGCCTCAGAATGCGGGGAAACTTGACGGAGTACAACTCGGGTTCCGTAGTGAGCAGCACTGTAATGAATTTCATTAGTATGTAAAATCAAAACGAAGTTAAATCTGTCAATGAAATGAATATGTACCGAGAAAAATGATGAGCGTAGAGCTTCTCTTTGAGAGTGAGAGCCTCAAAATGGGATTTTGCAGAGAGAGCTACAATTGGAGGCTTTGAGTCGGCAAAGAGGTGTTCAGACATTTCTTTTGTTTGCAAGATTGGCGATGACGATAGGTTACGCTTCGAGATAGGTGAAGTTGTGGAGGACGCAGAAGCTGATAAGATAGATGTGGTTGTATAAGTGAGTGCAGATGATGCAATGGAGGAGCGAGACAGAAAGTGTCCGACGTGAACAAGACGGGAGAGCATATATCTGAGGCAGTTGCTACTAGCTTCTATCACCCTACCACTGTCTAATCTAGACTCTGTAATTTTAAAACAATTATAATAGAAAAGAGATATTGGAGAAACATGCGCAGGCTCTGAGAGCCGGGTCCATTATATCACGTGACATGAACATTACCGGGCGAATTTGTTGAAGCAAATTCATTCTTAATTAAAATTGGAGCGAAAAGCGACGATGGAGATGAATACAGCTTAATTCATGCTGATTTTACGAAAGACGTGCGCAGTCTGAACTGCGAACTGTCGCTGCAAAAAACAGTTTTCCGATATATGTCATACTTTTCTGGACCAACATGCCTAACCAATAGCCGTTGAATGCGCTCGAGCAGAGCAGTGAATAGCGTATTTGCGGTGTGATTGAATGACTGATAGTTTTTATGAAACGGGTTCATGAAGTTTCATTTCTTAATAGAACTCGGGCGGTTTAAAAGTGAGAAAGCGACTAGCGTGCGGCAAAAGCAAAGATTTTAGATGCACAGCAGCGCACTAGTAGTTGCATAGTACTAAACAGTTTTATTGAAGCTGAATATACTAGAAATAATGATAGATAACGAGGATGAAAGTTCGAAGAGTAGAGTTAGATCGTTACGCATGCTTCTCATCTTGCGTGGCATTAGGATTAGATCTTACTATGCCAAATTGGATACCATTTACTACGACTATTAAATTTGTTTAGTCTAGTTCACCTTTGTTGCATTCTTAATCTCACTCGCTCTGTTGTATCCCCGCTCAGGGAATCTCAGATATATCTTATATCTGTTTCTGGTATATCCTCTGTTTTCTGGCATTTATCAGATAATAGCTTATCACCTCTCGCCAAAGATATGCTGCTCGGATCCTCCGGCCGCAGCCCAACGCCATCCATCTAAATTTCTCCGCACGAGACACATCCATTTCACACCCGTTGGTCCTGAACTGAACCGCTAGATGGATGTGATCTTTAACGATTTCTGTTCCTTCCCGGTCTTTCTATCTCTCTTGTCTGAACATGTCTATGTTTTTTCTGTCTTCGTGGTTGTTGCTTATCTAGCTGACAAATGAAAGTACTCTCTTATGTGTTAATTTCATTTCACTTACTTTTATATCATGGCTAAAAAAAGGTTTTGAATATGCCCAGTACTGATGAGGAAAAACTATGATAAAATTTCAAGATACTAGTTTTTTTCCTGCCTACGTCTAATACTCTATCGGATTCTTGCCTTTCTCGTATCTGTCTTTCTCCTTCATATCTAACTGAAACATAAGCTAAATAACATTTTTCCAAGTTAATTTAATCCAAGGAATCTAATTTTAAGATAGAAATTATTTATTTTGTAAGCGACTATGTATTTGCTGAGTCATTATGTTGATAACACATCTATAAGTCATGATAGACTATATGTCTCGACACTAACCGCTTTTTTCTACATCTTCACATTCTCAGCAGTAGAGAGTAAAACAAAGCCGTTTCATTACCAGATTATGGTCCATGAAATATTATTTCTTACGCGATAATTGATCAGATACACTCTACAAACAAAACACATTTTATTCTCATGACCGGACATCACCGCCGCACAACACCGCCTATCACGATCCCAACCCGAAGAACAGACCGTCTCACCTTTCCCCATACCGAACTGAAGAGCCTCAATCATCGCGCTCTTAATTCTTTTTGATTAAGATTCATCCGACCGAGTTAATTACACTATAACACTGACTGCACTTGACTCTAAATTCTTCGAATTTGTACAAAGGGGTCTGAAGCAATCGCAGATCCGATTTGACTGATTACAGACAGCTGGTTGATAATTGTCGTCATTCAGCAGGTTCCCATTTGTCTGCAATAACTTGAAAAAAAAACAGACTTGGAATACACAAATATCAAAGATTACTTATCTATACCGCAGTCACTTATACAATTCAATCCACTCTTACCCTTCTCACGGCAAGCACATGTATCCAACACAATAGCCACGATGAAACTGGAAAAAATAGAGCGCGGTATCTCATCTGCCGAACAAGCACGCGACCGCGATGAACTCAATATATCGACATACTTAGCCACAAATGCATCCGCATTCAAATCGGTCGTGCGCGTTTCTCTTGAACGAGTATGGCTATCGCGTCAGGCTTCCTCGCTTGAAGCAGAGCACGGTCTATTAGAAAAAGTAAAAATGAAAAGAGAAGGTGAAAAAACAAGGATAGAATTGCGGAACGACGAGTTGACTGTCGCAAAACGAAATCTTGAGGAGCGGAGGAGAGAACTTGGGGAGATGCGAGCTGATCTGGAAACACAGCGGAGGAAAGCTGAGGAGACCAAAGTAGAGATTTTAATGCAGCGAAGGAGAATATGTGATGATCTTGAGAGAATATATCCCATTGAGCCGGTATGCTTATCTTTTCTTATCAGTTAGTTCTCTAGCACTAACTAGTCTTTACAGATTGTTGGAAAAAGTTTGGCATTCTCAATACGAGGCGTCGAGCTACCAAACACAGAATACAGCGGGTTTGACGATGACGTGCTAGGCACAGCACTTGGGTACACTGCGCATCTGGTCTACCTCCTCTCATTCTATCTCAACGTTAAACTACGATATCCGGTTTATCCTGCGGGCAACAAGTCCTACGTCGAGGACTCAGTTAGCGTGTTTCAAGGCTCACGTACATTCCCTCTATGGCCTCGAGGTTCAGTATACTACAGATTTGAGTACGGCGTTTTTTTGCTAAACAAGAATATTGAGCAACTAATGAACTCGCAATCGCTGCTCGTCATTGATTTACGACATACCTTGCCAAACTTGAAGTGTCTGTTACTATCGATGGAAGCGAATGGATGACAACGAATCCGGGGTTTCAGAAATTAGAAACCTCGATCCATTGATTATTACCCAGTTACTCTTCCATACTATTTATATGATCCTTTTTGAGATTTACTAATCTCTTTCAAAGATGATAATATGCACAAGAGAAATGGAGAGGGAAGAAGAATAAATCGAAACGACAGTTGTGAGATTATATTTAATGTTTTACAATTTAGAATGGGTTTTTTTGTTCATGGAATTTTGATTTCTGATTAGAATTTAGTCTTTTTTTTATTCTCGTTTGTATCATGGCATAGAATTACATATCATTAGAATTGTTCTAAGACATAATTCGCTTTATTATTTTTTTTGTTTGCTTATTGTCATGTATTATCTACTGTATTCTCTTCGGTACGCTTTGGAGTTTCTATTTTGTTTAATGTCAAAATATATTATTTGTCAATCACGAAAAAAACAAGGGCTTCTATATACTACTCTCCGGTGCTGATAAAGATTTCGTAACGCTTGCTGGTCATCAGGTCATCGAGCTCGGCGGCGTCCTTGAGAACGATCTTGCATAGCCATCCTTGAATGTAAAATCAAATGATCAGCATAAAGTCCAGCTGTTAAATTCACAAAAAGTTGTATATTAAACATACCTTTCCCATACGGATCCTCATTTATCAACCCAGGCTTTCCTTCAAGCATGGTGTTAACTTCCACAATTTCGCCAGACACTGGCGAGTAAATATCCGACGCCGACTTAACGGATTCGACGGCGCCAACGGGGTCACCAGACACAACAGTTGCTCCGACGGCAGGTAACTCGGCATAAACAATGTCTCCCAGAGATTTTGAAGCGTAGGAAGAAATGCCGATGACGGCGATATTTGTGTCTTCTAATGCGACCCACTCATGTTCTTCAGTGTAGAGGAAAGCTATTGATGCTAGTCAGTAGAAAATCAAATAGAGATCCACAGCAGCAAAGCAGTACAATTAGGATAATCTGAAGGTTCGGCAGCAAAAGTTCTAAGCGCACCGCTGCTCTTAAACACCGACGTGGCAGTCTTTGAAGACGACAGTGACGGCCGGACAGATACTCGCGAGCTGAATGACCGCGAGCTGAATGACCGCGAGACGAGCGCAGAAGAACGGATAACCGACACCGACTGACGTTTGATTGTGTTTAAAACAGAAAACCGAGACGTTACGCTGACAAGCAACATTATGCGAATTCGAGAGATACCTGCTGCTGAATATGTTTCTGATTGAGAAGTCGGAAAACAAAACTCAGATCATTGAATGAAAGACAGAAAGAAAGCAGGAAGCGATGAGGCCACCGCGACCCGGACTCGGCTCAGACTTGGACCCAGCTCTAAACTGACCCAAAATATCAGTATATGAACCCTGGGTCAAAATGGTAAGGGCCTTGTATGTCAGCAATAAGCCTCGGTTGCTTAACGCGCCGGCAATACCAAAATAACGAGTGCTGCCCCGCAAAAGAATCGCGATCTCTGTTATAAATCTTGTGTCTTGTCTGTCTTCTTGCTCCTTACATTTGTATTCAACTGCTAAGCAAGTCAAACAGCTGGAGAATGGCTTCAGAGAACAGCTCATCGCTACCCGCGATTCCACCCACCTCGCCGCCGCTGAACGCGCAGCTACATGCAAAACTCGTCAGCGCAATCCGCAAAGCCGACCCCTCGCTTCTCAAAGCCTCGCGCATCCTCTCTGCTCCTTCCTCGCTCGATCTCAATCTTATGACTGCTCAATATGCTTTAACCTTTATATCTGAGTCTATCAAAATAGTGCATAACAAGGCTGAGGTAACAAAGTTACTGTTCAAACTCTCGTTACTGTCAAAATATTTTGACTCTATCGCCCTCGTGTCCAAAGAAGGCATTCTCGTTCCGCCATCGCAGACCGCTCTAAGACTTCGCAGGCTGGCCGCGCTAATCTCAGATGTGAGAATTTTCAATAGACTTTGGGGGCTGCTCACGATGTTCAAATGGGGCTCATCCGTCATCCAAGCGCCGCCCAAAGATCTCCTTCTCAAGCTCATTGCATATACCCAGGTCGTCAGTAATACAATCTACCAGCCTCTCGAGAATATAGCATACCTTGGATCGCACGACATTCTTCCGGTCAGCAAGTGGACGATCGGAAAACTCTGGCTCTTCTCTTCGCGTCTCTGGGCACTCCATATTGTTCTCGAGTTTGTGCGTTTGGCCAGAGAAAAGCAAATCTCTCGCAGGTCGGCAAAAATTCCTACCGAGAAAGAATCTGTCGAAGCAGCCGCTGAGCGTGCAGAAGCTGACAAACTCTGGTCTCGTCAACTTATTGTCACTTCAGCTTATTTCCCATTGACTGTTCATTGGTCGCTAGAGTCTGGTGTTCTTAATGATTGGTTAGTGGGCTTATTTGGAACTATTGCTGGTGGAGTTAGATTTATTCCTTTGTGGAGAGAGTAAGCGATTATGCCGTTAAAATATGCAGGCTCAAGTTCTAGTCGGTAAATTGAAGTAAAATGTATAATTGCCGATATATTTTGTACAAATACCGTTTTTGTTTCCACGAAGAGAGAGTTATTGATTCTCGTATAAATATATCAGAAAATATTACGCACACAATATGTTTATACACATTTACTCCACCTCACCCATAGTCTCCGGAATCGACTCCAAATCAAATTTCGAAATCATAGCACGATTATTCGTCGACTCTTTATGTAACCTTGTAAAATACTTCAACGCATCCTGTGCCTGTCCGATTTGCTTCGTCCGGTCCATCTTTTGCGAAGCTTGCTCATCAAGCATAGATTGAAACGCTCTCCGCAAATCTTCAGCCGGAAATCGTAAAACTTTTCGACATTCACTTGATATACGCTCAGAATTTGAATGAACGTAATCAACTGCTTCGAGTTCTCGATGCAATTTCTTTGCAATCTTACGTGGTACCACTTTTGGAATTTCCGTAACGAAGTATACGGCACCCGCCACAAGGGCGACGCTTAACGCGGGAACTATCCAGTTCCGTAGATTCTTGAGACCGATTAAAGACGTCGCACTTGCAATACTGCTGTAAAATGTAGTCGGCACACCAAACGCCCCTGTGCCGGCAACGGTAGCCAGCGTTAGTGACATACCCATTCCGGAAAGCATCTCGCTTTGGTCCAGATCAAAGAAATCGGAAATCTCGACATCGGCAGAGACAGAACCTCGAGCCAGTAAATCCCTTTTCCTTGAGAACATCAAGCTATTGTTAAATATCTTTTCTGTGTAATAAGATGTGCCATCAAAATGTTGAAGACCCATTGCTTTCAGTGTGTTAAAACCTGCAGTAGTCTTTTTGCGAGCAAACTCCTCACATTCAAGCACGCTCTGCTGAAGCGTCACTAGCATCGCATCGCGTGTATCTGAAGCATATGAATAGACGAATAATAAACCGGGGTAGTCGACATAATTCAGATTGCCAATATCATTGATCACAGTCTCTAGTTTACTCCGTGTATGCTCATAGACAGTAGTAACAGTATTCTCAATACCGCTATCAGCCTCTTCGGAAACGTGTAAACTGTTTGCGAGTGTAGTCTCGTACACTGGTGCGATCTGCTCAAGTTCTTGCTTTAACCTATCGACCTCTGCATTGGCTACTTCTTCATTATATGATCCCAAGGCCTCAATATCTCCAAGAAGATTGAGCAGGTACGTCTTTGCCGGTGCTAATTTCGAGATGGCGCGTTTCTCAAGCACGAAGTTTCGAAGACACCGCTCTAATCTGTCAAAGTCGGCTAAATCATCATTTCCTTCACCATTTCCACCATGACCATCATTATCATCGTCATCGCCATCGTCATCGCCACCGTCACCTGGATTAATAGGGACCTTATTTGAGCTCACAAAATGAACAAGGTCCTCCGAATCATTATATGTCTGAGGAGAAAGTTTCGAAACCTGCTCTAATATCAACCGTGAACATCTTCCCTTATCCCGAATATTATCGAATCTATTGACGACAATGAATATAAACGCCTTTTCATGCGCAGCGTTCCATATAAATTCTTTTGCAGACAGAGTAAAATGATTCTCCGCGCTGACGACAAACACAACAACATCAATCTCTTCTTGCCGCGCAAATACAGCGGTGGTCTGCATAGAATCCATATTAAGACCGGGGGCATCAATAAGCGCAATATCCACTACACCGTTACGCAGCAAACTTTCCTCTGGCGGACGTTTATCTTCAATGTACACTTTAAGCAAGACATAAATCTCCGGCGACACTGCCAATCGCTCTAGTTCCGCCAACGAAAACACATCATACGTTCGTTCGTCTCTGATGTTGTATGTAGAACCATGCGGAACCGCGTGGACTTCTTCGACGCCGTGATTTACTTGTGCGTCTAGCACCTCACAAAACACGTTCGTGCAAGGCTGCTGGTCTTCAGGAAGGACGTTTCTTCGTAAGAGCGCGTTGCAAAAGGTCGATTTTCCGGCATTTAAATCACCCGTAATCAAGACTTTGGAAGAAGTATCTTCAATTCGATCACGCAACGATAATAAATGTTTCAACGCTTGAGAGATTTTGCCGTCGAGTAACGACGCCACAGCAGATTTTTCCAGACTTTGCACAAGCTGAGCCGGGCTCACTGCGCCGAGCTTTAGGTCCAACTTGAGGACGTTAAACTCATGTGATATCTCAGAGCTCATTAGACGCGGCACGTCTGTAGGAGAAGGCGGAGTAAGAAGAGCTTCCTCCTTTGCTTTACCATTCGGTCTCGAAGGTGACACAGGGATCTCTGTGGCTGCTCGACGCACACCCGGGCGATTAGCTGAATCCTCTTCGGGGGTCGGAGGAGCACTAGATCTGCCGAACAACGGATAATGTGCAGGCCAAGAATGATTCATTGCTTGAAGTTCCTTGAGAATGTTCATGACGGTCGTAATCGCGCGACCAAGAGCAGTTCGGTTTTCGTTGTAATGCAATTGCTGAATCTGAAATTGTAATAACCGCTGAGTAGAATCTGTTCACAGTCAGTTAAGCTCTGAATAAAAGAAAGACGCAGTGCGACTATATCGTCCTTCTCTCACGCCACTCGAATTATGAATCCTCACCATCATCGACACCACGGCCCGTAAACAAGTTCGGCATACTCGGTACACTACCCGGTGATAGTAAAGTTGATGAAGACTCGCTATTAGGGTCGTTCTGCTGCTTGTGAGGGTCCTCATCAGAGTGCACTGAAGCACCGTATCCTGAATCCGCCGCTGAAATGTAAATTTCACGGTTCGTATTGCGGCGGTTCGACGGACCGGGAAGGTCGTCAATATCGAAGTACGACGAGGACATGATGATTAAACAAAAGTGCTAAAGCACCGCTGAATGTTTGCTATTCGAATAATAAACAGATGCTTCTGAGATGTCGGTCCTTCGCTGACGATCGCGATGGGCAGAATTTACAAACCCACGAAAAATGACAAACTCTCGCACTTGCTGGGAGTTTAACACTGTTTTGGTCACAAATATGCAGGGGGGAGTTTATAAGTTTTAATACAAAGATTCCGCACATGCATCCCCAGCAATATTGCAGTAAGTTTACTCGCTCCGACGAGTCCGAGCTGAGGCTACTCTCGGATATCACGACTCGGCTACGTCATTATAATATGAAGAATCCTCCATTTACAATCAAAATCCCGTTATTAGTGTAATATTTGAAGTAAACTAAAAAAGGATCCTTAGCGCCCACTCCATTTCCCAGAGATTTCGTGCAGTTTCATTCAACAGGGGGATCTCTCGAGCTCATGCCTTTCCCTCGAAGTTGTTGCACCCACCTCTCCTATCCCAAGCTTGCGTTAGTAATTGGATCTTTCAGTTGCAAGTTAAATTGGATTCCAGCTTACCGTTCTCTGTTTCTCAAGCTCACGTCGTCGCTCTGACCGCGTCTTGCCGTCAAACCCATTCATCATGTACGAACCTCCTACCAGCGCTGCGATGGTGACTGCCTGAAAAACCACACGCGCTGAAAAGAATTTATTCGCTTCAAGCGAATATCCGCGTCGAATTGCAAATGATGCTCTTGTTAGGGCATAGATTGTAGCAAGTGCTCCTTATGAAGATATTGTCAGCCCTGTTTCGCTACACGCGAGCATCGAGCACGATGAATGATAGAATTAGAGCGGTTTGGACTAAAACATACCAATAGGTACAGCAGGCATTTCCTTGCATTTATACCATATCTTATCAAATCCTTTTAAATTCGCAACAGCACTGATTTTATATTCAGTAAGCATTTTGCTATCGATGTAGATGAATCGTTGCAGGTATATCGAGAATCAGTACTTACTCTTCCGGATCATACACGTCAAAACTCGACGGAAGACCCATAACCTATGTCGGTAGATATTTTAAGAAAAGACAATTTTGTTCAGGTTGTATGTCGCTGTGGACAGAATCGTCTTCGACCGAGTTGCAAAGGAGGTATCTGAGATGTATGTGCCTTTTGAGCCTGGTCCAGAAACCAGAAAGCCATCGCAGGTTATTTAGAGTTATTCCAACTTTTTGCGCAATTTTTGTATTAATTTACCACTTGGATATTATATTTTTACACATATATACAGGAAGGGGTTAGGGCCTCCCTGAATGGGCTATTTGTCGTGCGAATTACAGTCTACTGAGATGAAGTAGGTCGACCACTTTGTTACTACCGTATACCCGTCTAGATAATGGTGGGACATACATATAGCGCAATTCAAACTTGGAAACAGTCCACTGAAACGATCGCTATTCTAAAGCAAAATTCACCCGTAGCAACCAATGTGAATGCCAATATAAGATGCAGACGACCGCGACGGAGTAGCGCAGCAGTTATATTCACGAGGGGCGGATTTAATATAAGGCAGTTCAATTAGTTGAATCGGACCTGTGATTGCATGATAGTTTATAATACACGTATATTCACGTACATCTGCATAGATTCACCAAAGAAATAATTAACACCATTGTCCTCTTAAAATTACAATTGAAGCAGAGTAGTATCTGTCATGGTCTCTCTAATATCGTAAAGCCGCAAACATTTCAATTTAATACCTATATTTGGTTGAGTAGTCTAGAGAAGGGGTCAGAGTCAGCACGTCTTTAGTAACAATAAACTTCATTGGTCATACCTTTCGGACTAATTGCCAGACCGCGACCCTTTTTGGCGGCTTTGTAAATAGCTTCAAAAATGTCAATCAGCTCTTGTTTATCATCCAACACCCAATTGATTTTATTATTGTTTCCTGTTCCGAAATCGCACATCTAGTAGAATTAGCATCGAGTGATATGATTATAGGATAAATCTTAACTGATCTTACCATATGCTTGTTTCTGAAAAAGAACATAACCGTACATGGATCGTACAGCTCATACATCTGCAACACCTATTAGCTCCAAATTACAGAATTCAGAGTAAAAACATATGATCACCTTATTGAAATCGGGCACTTCGTCGATATCGCACACGTAAATAACAGCAAAATTCTTGACACGATCAGCTATGCGATAAAGAAGTTCATCCATAAGCATACATTGTTCATCCTATGGTTCGTTAGTGGCTTGGTATCGTAATTTGTTCAGTCTCGTTTATACTTACATGATCGCGGCCAAACCGAATGACGACTAGCCTTTCTTCCTCTATAATAATAAGATCAGTATCATTCTAATAGTTCACAGTTTTGATATAGCTTACCACACATGATAGCCTGGTCGACGTGCCTAAAAGTATTGTCAATATTTTTGGGCGCTTACTGGGTATTCAAATCAAAAACATACCATCCAGTATGCAAATGCGGCAGAAAAACACTTCCCATTTCGACAAATAAGAATTTCAAGCAGCAATCAAATTCCCAATCAACAGCTCAAACTTATTATCTTAACGGTATAATTGAGATCAAGATGAAGAGGGAAAAGTGCCAACACGATACACGAAAGTGGTGGAAGTCTTGATTAATTTATTTACCCGGCTTTAAGCTCAAGTCCCAATGAAGAAAATAAAAACTCTTGGTAAAAACTCCCAGCAGCAAAAATTACAGAAGCGCGGTTACTTAAAGAAAATTGCCTGCTTTCTTTCCAGAGCTTGCACAATAGCATAGACAACAAAAGAAACAGGAGTAGTCTGGCACTATGGCTAAACGGAAGGCTAGTGCTACATCTGGAGGCGACAGACCAAAAAAGCCAATTACGACCGATCCCCGTTTCGCGGTAGTTCACTCGGATCCGCGATTTGCGCAGCCAAAGCGCAAAGATCAAAAAATTGATATCGACAGTCGATTCAAAAATAGGTTAAATACCGATACCGAGTTTACGGAAAAAAGAGTAGTTGATAGATACGGACGAAAAGTTGAGAAAGATGAGTCTAAAAATGAGTTGAAGAGATATTATCGTATGGATGATAGTGATGAGGATGAAGATGACGGAATTGGCGCTGTTTTGGAAAAAGGCTATGATCCTGCTCGTGGAGAGGGTCTTGTTGAGTCGTCCTCTGAAGGTGAAGAGACTGATGAGGAAGTTGAAGAGGAGGACGTGTTTGAAAGTACCACGCAAGAAGAATCGATTCCTCGAGGTGACGAGTCAAAGAGAATTGCTGTGGTAAATATGGATTGGGATAATGTTCGAGCTGAAGATTTAATGGTTGCGTTTGCCGGATTTGCTAATCCGGGAAAGATCCTATCAATCACTATCTACCCTAGCGAGTTTGGCAAAGAAAGAATGGCGCGCGAGGAAATAGAAGGTCCTCCGCAAGAAATTTTCAAAAAAGGAAGCAGGCAAGAAGTGAGTGATGATGAAGATGAAGAGGAGATTACAGAAAAGAACATTATAAAGGAAGATACTGGCGAGGATTTTGATGGCTCGCAGCTTCGCAAATATCAGCTTCAGCGATTAAGGTACGATGATCTTACAACTCTCATATCTTACTTTGACTAACAGAGTTACTGCAGATACTACTACGCTGTGATTGTTTGTGATTCTATTGCGGCTGCTCGCAAGATTTATGATGGCTGCGATGGGACCGAGTACGAAAGCACAGCAAATTTCTTTGACCTACGATACATCCCCGATGGCGTTGAATTCGACGACAAACCCAAGGACGTCTGCACAAAGATCCCCTCAGTTTATCGGCCAAATGAATTCGTCACTGACGCATTGCAGCACTCGAAGGTCAAATTAACTTGGGACGAAACTCCAAATGAACGGCTACAATTTGCGCGAAGAGCATTTAGTCGTCGTGAGATTGAGGAAATGGATTTCAAAGCCTATGTCGCTAGCGACAGTGATGGTGACGACGATTTTGGTGATGAAGATGACAAGGACAAGTTGAGGGAGAAATACCGTTCTCTTTTACTTGAGAGCAAGGACGAGACTGGATTCGATTCGAAAGATGATATTGATATGGAAGTCACGTTCAACCCGGGTCTATCGACTGAGGTTGACACCAAGGAAGAGCCTGTTGTCGAGAGCACAATTGAGAAATACAAGAGGAAAGAGCGCGAGAGACGGCAGAAGCGGATGGAGCGTAATACAGAAGTCAACACTGATGAATCTGTTAACGAGTCAGATATCGATGTGAAGAAATCGAAGGGCAAGAACAAGAACAAGAAGGCGCCTAAGAAGTCCAAAGAAGAGAAAGCAGAAGAGGAACGCCGTAAGGCAGAGCTAGAGCTTCTCATGATGGGCGAAGACGAAGAGAGCAACTTGAAACACTTTGATATGCGCGATATCGTCAAGGCCGAAAAGCAAAAGAAAAACAAGAAGGTACGCCGGAAGGACAAGGCGTCTGAAGTTGTGGATGATTTCAAGATGGATGTGCAAGATCCCCGATTCAGTGCTGTGTTTGAGCATCATGAATTTGCTATTGATCCTTCAAAACCGCAATTTAAGGAGACGACTGCGATGAAGAACCTGATGGATGAGCGGCGACAGCGGCAGAAGAAGAAGCATGGTCTGGTGAGAGCGCCGGAGGAATAGGTGCAAGCAGTTTGATAAATGTATATATACATGTATGTCGTTGACTATTATTATTTTGTATGAATTTACCATCATAGACGTTTTTAAGACTAAAATTCGTATCTCCCGGAATGGCAATTTTGGAGCACTTTTACTAAACCGTACTTACTGTCGATGACTTTTTACGGACTTTAATACCTGTAGTCTTGCTATTTGTACATGTATGATAGAACCTCAATCTTAGCAAACGCCTAAAAACTCTGCTCTGCAAACGACTTAATTACAAAACCTGTATAGACTCTGCGCGGTTTTAGGTCCTCCAACGGATGTGGCGCGCCGGGATGTGGTCAGTGCGCGAAGCCCGCCACTCATCGCCTCTTCACTGGTAGCCTCGACCCGGACTTCGATAGACCGTCTTCCTCCTATCGTCCTCCTCGGCCATCCTCTTCTCCTGATCTATCTTCCCCCTCTCTCCTATCCATGGCCTCACGCGCCGCACTGTTCGTCGCGCGGGTCCAGCCGTCGATCTTGGCCCGCCAGACCCGTCCTCTCCTCGTCAAATCTCTAGCTTCACGCGCTTTATCGTACCGGCTCGCGCCTCTTTGCGTGGATTCTACTCGTCCGCAGTCAGTCTCTAAATTCATTAGACCCTCTATCGCACAGCTGTATTGCTGTCGTTTTGTCTCGACCTCGACTCCCCCCGAGCAAATTGCCCCTGCCGTCGCAAAAGCAGAGAAACTAGAGATTACGACTTCCGGGATAAGCTCGGCTGTTCCCTCAAACAGCTTCAAGCGTCGCATCTACCGCTTATTTTATTATGTTTCTCTCATCGTCGGATTTGGTGTTACCACCGTCTGTACTCTTGTCGCCGCGTTCTTTATGTACGATGCTACTACATACAAAGAGCTCGACGATGCCGAAGACGTCGAGGTAGCTCTTCTTGCTCTTGATCCGGTGATTGGAGGTCCCAAAAATTTACCTATCTTGGAGAGTTACCTCGACGACGAGGAATGTGAAGCCAAGAAGATTTCGAGCTCTAAGCCACGTCTCGTTATTCTTGGATCTGGTTGGGGTGTATGTTTTTAGATCCTTGTTTCACTTTCATTATTCATCTCTAATTGAGATCACAGGCTGTCGCCCTTCTCAAAAACGTCAATCCCAATGATTATCATATTACTGTGATTTCCCCTCGTAATCACTTTCTTTTCACTCCAATGCTTCCTTCTGCAACCGTTGGTACTCTTGAATTTAGGTATTTATTGTTCAATTGCTATCTCATCTGTGGTCAATTCGGCTAACCGGCACGTTATTTTGCTAGATCTCTTGTCGAACCGATCCGTCGAATTGTTGCTACTATCAATGGCCATTATATCGAGGCTTCTGCCGAAAAGATCGAATTCAACGATCGTCTAATTGAAGTCAAGCAAGGTCTTCCTGACGGTTCCATCCGTGCATTTTACGTACCCTACGACAAACTCGTAGTTGCTGTCGGCTCTCAGTCAAATACTCATGGCGTCGATGGTTTAGAACATTGCAATTTCCTCAAAACTATCGAAGATGCGCGTTTAATTCGTGAGAAAGTTTTCCGTAATCTAGAGCTTGCCTGCTTACCTGGAACTTCTGAAGAGGAGCGGAAAAGATTACTTAGCTTTGTCGTATGTGGAGGTGGTCCCACTGGCGTTGAGTTTGCTGCTGAGTTGTACGACTTCTTCAATGAGGATCTTTGCAACACATATCCTAAGTTATTGCGCAACCTGGTATCTGTCCATATTGTTCAGTCTCAAGGCCATATTCTCAACACTTATGATGAAAAGATCAGTGAATACGCTCATGAGCGTTTCAAAAATGATTCTATTGATGTCTTGACAAATGCCCGAGTGAAATGCGTTGAAGCAGATCGCGTGATTTTCAGCCAGAAGAACGCCGAAGGGGTCGCTGAAAACAAAGAACTACCTTACGGTCTGTGCCTGTGGTCAACTGGTGTGACTCTGTGCGATATCACAAAGGATATTGCTGCAAGTTTTCCGCAATCTCAACACAATAGGCGTGCCATTGAGACTGATACACATTTGCGAGTTCTCGGGGCTCCACTTGGAGAAGTGTACGCTATAGGCGACTGCTCGACAGTTCGGACAAATATTACTGAGCACATTTTTGAGTTCTTAAAGACATATGCGATGAAGGCAAATACTACGGTTGAAAAATTCGAAATAACGTTTCAGCAGTGGCGAGACATTGCAACCAATATCAAAAGGCGTTTCCCGCAGGCGAATGAGCATTTGCGCCGAGTAGATACCCTCTTTACAGAATTTGATGAAGACCACTCAGGTAAGCTCGGCATATCACGAAATGAAACGACATAATCTGACTTGATAATTAGGGACTCTTGGTTTTAGCGAGCTCACGGCTCTTTTGAAGAATATTGACAGCAAAATGACTTCGCTTCCAGCAACGGCTCAAAGAGCGAACCAACAAGGCCAGTACCTTGGACGCAAATTCACAAAGTTAGCTCGCGCACAAGAGACTCTCGCTATGGACGAAATTGTAAATAAAGATGTCGATGACTTGGTCTACAAACCATTTGTATATCATCATCTTGGCAGTCTCGCATATGTTGGAAACGCAGCTGTGTTTGACTTCAACGGATACTCGCTTGTTGGTGGCCTTGTTGCTGTATACCTGTGGCGATCTGTGTACTTTGCACAGAGTGTCAGTTTCCGGACGCGTGCATTGTTGTTTATGGATTGGTTGACTAGAGGTTTATTTGGTCGCGATATCACTCCATTGTAGAAAGAATGATTCCTTTTTTTTGTATCCTTGCTGCACAAAATTGCAACATGCCATTGATAGATTTTGATTTTGACCTATGATAAAATACAAGTTTTCAGCTGTATTGCGATTGTATACATGCATACATGAGATAAGCTCTGAGTACAATATTGCCAGAGATCTACAAGAGTTGCTCTGAATTACTAGAGACTGGTGTTCATTTTGACCAGATCGTAGGATGAAATGCTCTAAGGTTTGATCAGCGTTAGAAAAACAGATGTTACAACTCAAATACAACCGAGATATATACAAATTATGGAAGTAATATGACTGAACAACTAGACTCGTATTTACAGTTATATGCCTCGTTACTATTGATAATTTCCCATTTCATGCAGATTTTTCCAACAGCAATTTGACGCCCTCTTTCACATCGATTGAATAAGTATCTGTGCTAACTCTCAGACGCCCTAATCCCCCCGGAAGTTTCGTACTACTAACAAGATGGAATCCATTCGCCTTCAACGACTTTGCAGCTTCTTTCTCCAACGACAAGCACTGAATCAGCACGCTTTCAATCTTATCCTGTGCCGCAATTTGTAGCACTTGAGCAAGTAAGTCGCTTCCCAAGCCAACGTGTCTGTATCTGCGAACCACGGTCCAGGAAGTAATGATGCCGTGGTGGAATTCTTTCTTGGGCTTCGCGGATGAGCGGGTTGATCGCTCGGAAGGGGAAGGCGACTCGGTGTCTGGTTCAGCTTTGAGTCCAGCTGGCCCTTCTAATATTTTCCCGCTTCCACTGCTTTCGACAGCGAGGTTATAATCTGTCATATTGACGTACTTGAGTGAGATCACTCCAACAATTTCTTTTCCGAAAACAGCAACACGCGATACATCCGACAGGGTTAAGAACTCTCCCTTTGCAATATTCTTTGCCATATCCTGCAACGGATCCGTAACTCGAGCAAAGAGCGACATGACCGCCATCGCGAATCCCGCAGTAAGCATAATGACGTTTCCAGTGTCGTGAATGATACTATATCGACCAAATACGAACGCAAAGAGCGGAATCAGCGACGCGAAAAAATAAGGATGGCTGAAGATATAAATATTTGCTAAACCACGTCGATGTAAGTACGCTGCGCTGACAAGTGCAACTGTGTCGTTAACTTCATCGTTGGCAGGAGATCGGATGCTCAATTGCTTAGAAGGAGCTGTAGCTCCTCCAGGTTCAGAAGTCTCTGTTGTTGTAGGAGAGTTATGCATTGTTACTTTACTGCTATAAGTATCAAGAGAAGCAGAAACGAAGCAAAAGTACGAGCTTTTATAAGAAAGAGACCCACTATTTATCCTGAATAAGGATAGCAAGAGCAGGTTCCTCGTTTCGACCGTAAGACAACTCTGCTGCTCGGCCCTTTCTCTGCGGCTCACCATCTACCCGCCTCTCTTCCCAAACTGCTCCCAGCCAAACATCTCTGGCACGTGGCATATATTAGTCACGTGCGTATTATTGCGGCGATGTATCAGCTTTTGTCAAGGCTTTCGATATCTGAGTTGAAAAGGCCTTGTCTATTTGAACTGTGCTTTATGGAATAGAGGTCTGGCTGGTGAGCCTAAGCTAGGAGTTGCAAAGTGTTTTGAGGGACTGAATATTTACGGTTAGGGTACCAGTCAAAGCAGAGAGACTTTGTAATCGTGTTAAACGTATGAACCGATAAAGGCTTTGGCGGCGGCGTAAATCGTGCCCATGAGCAGCAGTATTGTGGCCAGTCTCATGAGCACCTCCGCGACCTCACTTGCACCTCCAACCGAAGCTCTGTCGCGCGGGATGAGAATTCTCCTTGAAAAATTCTGAAAAATCTGGCTTTTTTGTTTTGTTTAATGTATTTAGGGCATAAGTAGCAGTGTTAGGCCTTCACTTGGTGCTACAGGGCAACGGAATGCAATACGATAGTATGCTAGTAGGTCTGTTTAGTCGAACATGTACGTTTCAAAGACGAGAAAAAAGAGTTATAATCAATTGCTGTTTCCAATACCGCTCCTCACATAGCATGTACATACTACTAATTACACTGCTCGACCTAGTATCCGCTCGTCCATCCCAAAAAAACATTCTATATATACATTGTCTAGTGATTCTACTCAGGAAACGGCAACACTTAATCAAAAATCACATTAGCGACCGCATCGAAGAGTCGCTGTCTGAAGAGGGAGTCTGCCCCTCATTCAGCGCCTCCATTTTAATCGCACGAATCCAAGGGTCGTCTAAAAGTTCAATAGCAGAGGCACGTAATTCAGGGTCTCGCTCAAAGCATCTCATCAAAAACTGTATGCCGAGGTCGCTTATTTGATCACTAGAAGGCAATGCCGGTTGATGACCAGCTGCAATATGATACATGATCTAAAAAATAAAACAAAAAAATCAGCAATACTTCTCACACAACCAGCGCCATCAAAGAGAAACTTACCGCCCATTCGTTGTCCAAATTCGCCCATGGCCTGCGCCCTGTAGCCATTTCAAGCACACAGCAACCCAGAGACCAAATATCCAGACTTCCATGACGACCTGAGCCTGCTCCGGTAATAACCTCAGGCGACATGTACATTGGTGTACCAGTCATGCTATTGAGTTTCGTTTGAACAGTCACCGCACTTGCTCGAGTCTTTCCTTTCTGTGCAATAACCTTTGCGGCACCAAAATCGACGAATTTGATGACGCCCATATGATCAAGCAAGACATCTGTAAATTGAAGTTAGTCGGCGAAACAAGTAAAAGATATGTTTCAAAATAACTCACTCTCCGGTTTAATATCGCGATGTACAATGCCGGCTTCATGCAAATAAGCCAGTCCCTCAAGCATCTGCAGCGTATACACCTGACTAACAGTCTCGTCTTCAATACGTCCATGCTCAAGCAGACTTGCCAACGATCCACCTTGACAATACTCCATAAAAATGAAAACTTTCTCTTGATGAACCTCGACACCGAAATACTGTACAATATTAGGATGGCTTAGCATCTCCAAGACAGTCATCTCATCCTTGATGGACTTTACTATATGTCGAATCGATTGTGAGTCCTGCAAGCGAATCTCTTTGACAGCCATGACGTCGCCAGTCTCCAGATTGGTAGCGGCATATACACTACCGAACGTGCCACCACCAATGAACCGACCTTGCTGCCATCGAATCGACACATTAGAAAGTGACGAAGAGAGAAACATCAGATACTGAGTCTCCACGTTACTATCGTCAAGCACTTTACCGACACTTCGTTGCTCTTCTTGCAATGACCGTCTCGTATCTTCAATAAGAGCTAAGCGTTCGACGCGAATATCTCGTATCCGTCTAATAGCTTCCTCATCGTCTTTGTCAACCTCGTTCAAGGGCGCAATAGCTTTCTCCTGCTTCTTTTGCTCAAGTGCGGCCGCGATACTTGATCTAGCACCCATAATATCAAAATGCGAAATAAGAAGAGTTACGCATCCCGCCACCTTAACTCTTAGACGAGAAAAATCTTCGTCACTTATAGCTAGTATGATAACTCCGCGCGTCATCTCCATAGCAAATTCCAAAGCGTTGACGGAGAATTGGAACGTGCGCTTTTCAGAAGCGAGACAATCATCACAAACAAAGCTGACCCAGTCGATGCTCAGATAAACTAGTTTAAGAGCACAGGCGGCTCGTCTACTAGAGTCCAAATACTTCATCGCTCGGCCACCCACATCTCGGGCAAATATAAAGAAATGGTTGACCAAGTCCTGACAGCCGTAACCTTTACACTGTGTGCGCACAATATCAACAGAAGAGATAATCAGCATTGCCAGCTTATAGAAATTCTTCCGCGTCCGTGTCAATTCGCGATCAACTCGAGGGAAATTCGAACGCTGCTCGGTGATAATTTGACACACATTTCCAGTCTCTCGCATGAACCTATTCCGCGCCGCAACCAAGCGCGAACCAGAATCGTCGGCAACCACACGAAGTCTGCCGGGCCGGATCTCTAAAGAAACAGGTAAAATATCCAACGGCATTTCAGGACCTGACCATTGTAGCGGTTCAGAGCAGTATATGCATACAACATACGAAAATGACATATCATTGTCAGGAATTTCCATTCTTGAAAATGGTCTTAGCATATCCTTTACTTTACGTTCATTTGACGCTAGAGTAGGATCTGCAAATAAATAGACACCCGTATCCTCTACAGCTTGATTACTGATCAATATATGGCCAGTTTCCTGAAGATCTTGCACCATCCGAGGCAGCTGATCGTAGTCGAAAGAGTACTCGGCTGCAGTTTCAAATCGATTCTCCAATTGTCTGATTCATAGTAGAGTTAGCCTCGAAGTTTCGTTTCAAGAAATGTAAAATAGGACCGCGTACCTTGAAAATCGCAACAGCTTTCGCAAGTACCCTTGCACATGTTCAATTGTGCCCGAGTAAAGCTTGAGGAGCTCATTAGTTGAAATTGTAGATGGACCTTTCAGCTGTTTCTCGAAGAATGTCATTAATCGTGCCAAGAGCTTTCCAGTCAGCATACTGATTTGCTCCGCTACTTCGAGATCGGCTCCGTCAATTTCCTCACCTACTCCGCTCAAAAACATCCATTCACCTTCAACGAATTCTGACTCTCGAAAGTTTTTATGCGTCTTTTTGGACTTTGCATTTCCAAATAGTTTGCGATTTAGAAGTTCGATATAAAAACTCAGTCCTTCTAAAAATGTATTGTCAAAGTTCTCGTCAATGACAGTTGGCAGTTCCCAGCCTTCCTCTGGAGCGGTGAGCACCAAGTAGTCCTTTTTGATAAGAACGGCCTGTTGAATAGCAACTTTGTAAACGTCAATCATCTGATCAATAATCATCATTGTCGGATTCATAAGTTTTCGAGAGTAAGATAACCGCGTTCTGATGATTTCTTGAATAAGACGAGTAGGAAAGTTAAGAAGAGTTAGTAGCTCCTCCAAATAGGACGGCAAATGCATTTCTGCAAACATTTGACCTTGCTCTATAGTCGTCTGCTTGGCTTTGACAATTATAGGCCCTATGATTGCGAGAATTTTGGTATGGAATAGTAGAACAACATCAGATTCTTTGAATAATCGCTCGATAAATGGGTCGTCGCCGTTATTTCCATTTCCTTCATCATTTCCCTCATCTACTTTGGTGTTGCGAGTCAAATCAAGGTCGTCGTCGCCAGTCCATTTCTTTAATGCCTCTATCTGGGAATGTATGCTATCTGAAACCGTTACCCAAGATATCAAAGCCTCGCAGCGTCGATGAAATTCCAGCGTCTGAGCAATCGGTTTGTCCTTAGCCATTGCCGCGCTACTCGACCACAGACTCTCGCACTTGTCTAGTTTGCGCAAAATATCTTTAATCTGATCTTCAGGAGAATCAGGACATTTATCCTTTCCTTGGATTTGGAAATTCATAAACTGCTCGAGTACTTGGTCGACCTCTGCTCGTGATTCTTCGATAATCTTGCGCTGTAGAGCAAGTGATCGCCCACAAGCTCTAGCTCGAATTTCCAACCAAAATTCGCTTTTCGACAATGCCTTGGCAGGCTTCTGACCTGTTTGCAGCTTCCTTTTTTCCGAACGCACAACCTCACCGGTCAATACAGCAGTAAGCATAGCCTGCCATTCTAATCGCTCTCTATTTTTTGGATTTTGCAGCTCATCAGTCGAAGGACGCTGCTCCCGCGACGGTGTCGTCGCTGGATTAAATGAATTCTCCGAATAAAAAAGCTCAGGTCGCACATTGCCTCGGTTAGGGAACTCAATTTGCGGGGAATCGTCTTCCGAGTCTGAATCATCAAGTTGAGATATTCCGCGAGTGTAATACTCATCATCCAGATCGTCGCGCATTTTGCGTAAATAAAAGCGCTGTTGCGCTTCAAAATCGTCGGTAGCTCGTGGAACATTGCTATTAGAGTCATGCCGCTGATTGTGGTGTGGTAGCTGTTTCCTTGCGCCGGAGCGGTTTGCACTTGAAGATCGATGACTACGCTGCTTTGTGACTTCAGCAAGAGAATTCGGCTTTCGCGCCGGAGCATAAGTATTTGATGGAGTTCTATTCGGAGCAGATGGCCGCACACCATGCGCAGAAGGAGGAGATGCGCCAGGAGATTGCCGCGCTGGCTGCTGCGTCAGCACCTGTTGTTGTTGTGGTTGCTGCTGCGGTTGCTGCGGGGCCAGTGGTGTGCTTGGACGAGATATTTGACGAGTTCCTTGCGCCAGCTCATGACCAGGCAGAAGCTGGACCGAGTCTTCTTGCGGAAAGTTCATTGCAGTATTTACAGCAACTTCGTCAAATAAAGTGCGGAAACAAGATCCTCGGACGATCTGCAAACAATTAGAGAGTAGTTGGCTGTCGTCAGAAGTCTTAAATTCATGCTGCCGACAGACTCGCGCTGGGAGCTGCGCGGCGCTATCGTCACGGGACACTAACTATCTCTTAAACTAGCTTTCTTAAAACGGTCATTCAAGCGACTCTACGTCTACAATATCATTGTATACTACGATCTGGCATACGTCACCCATTATCTATCAGCACCGTATCGGTTCATTTGTATTAGCACTATATTAATAGTGCACCGCCATCCTTTACCGCTCGCGAAGCTCCGGAAATAACTCTCGAACAACCTCATCCACAATCAAACAAATCACATGTAAATTCAAAATCTTGTTTTGCGACATGGCAAACAGTCTCCGCGATGCATGCTTTGCATTCGTCGACCCAACAACTTTGGCAGCCATATCTTGAACCAGCGTAGTTAATAAGAACGCAGCCTCATTGCGCGTCTTGGCTTGCTCCTTTGCACTGCGAGCCACTCCTGGTGGTCCTCGGCTACCGTTTGGCCAAACTTTGTCGCGGATAACGTTTAAAATATTGATCACCATAGTTTCTTCCACTAGACCATCAATCTGTTCACGGATTTTCCTAAATGTCACAAAAGAATTATTAGAGTTCGTAGATAATCAATAATACGTAGCATCTCTCACCTTTCAATTGTACCACCTAGAAGCTGCTGTAGAACCACTACACTTGCGCGCCCGCGAATCCAATTATTCCCCTTATTTAGATCAAACAGCTCCAAAAACAAGTCGCAGATTGGTTTTATAAACGGCGCTTCGCCTTTACTATTCGCAGCTTCCTCATAGGAGTTCAATTCGGCTTCAACTTCGGCAATATCCTTTCGCTCGTCCGATGATTTAGACACAGCGTCTTTACCACCAAATTGTCGACGAGAAGGTGCTTCAGGGCTGTAAGGCAATACAACGGAGTCTGCGACTCCACTTTTTTGTGTCATGATGCTCAAGTTTCCTGCACTTCCCGTCCGCCGATGCTTAGCCTCTGGTTTAGAAGAATCATTTGCTCGCGGTCGTACGGCTGCATTGTAGACAGTCGCAGCCCCAGGAATATGAGTAGCATAATCAACGATAAAATTTCCAAAAATATCATCCATACCATCCGAAAAGGTGTTATACAATCGCGCAACTATATCAGCTTGACCCGAACGCCGAGACGCTTGTTTGTTATGAGCCGCTGCGACAGCCGCTGCCGTCGCTGCCGAAATATTCCCGTCTGATTTAAGGCCGTCTATAGAGGTGACGCTATTCACTGGTATGTAGCCGTGAAACTCCTGTGAAGACAAAAAAGCTCGAAATTCCCGACTATGACATACTTCGGGAATTTGCAACAGAGCTTTTAGATACGTTTCAAGTCCCACTTTTCTCGCTTCTATGAATGATTTTTGAAATTTGAGCATCGAAACTCCCTTTTTCGGAAAATCAATGTCATTAACTTGAGAGAACCTTTGACGGAGATGCTGATGCAGTTGAAAAAACTCGCTGTAGCGACGAGCGACTATCCATCCAGCTGAAATCGAGCCATCGTAATCAAATCGCTGAACTTCAATAATATAGAGTGCGTACGCGCGGCCATTATCGGAGCCGCTGACGGCTGAATTGATGCGAATGTCCGATCGCCCCTACAATTACTCAGTTAACACCTTCATCAAGACAAACAAATAAAAAAGTGAGGGCAAAACGCATACGTATAATCCATTATCGCTTTCTTGAACAATGTACTGCTGTCTTTGTAACTCTTTTCTCCTAATCTCACGCTCAACACTAGCTTTTGACTTCTTTAAAATTCTTAAATCAGCAATGTTATTCGTCAGCTCTGCTTTCTTAAGCAGACTTTCCAAAACAGCGTCCTGGTTCATTAACTTGCTGATTGCATCCGAAATATGTTGAATTGTTTCTGTAAGTCCTAGATCGCCGGGATCAGCACGATGAATCGAGGCCGTGTCAGCTACTATATCGCTATCAATAGCATCCATCTCATCTTCGGAAGACAATGCATCTTCTGAGAATATCTCTCGCGTAGTTTCCTCAAAAAGGGCACTCTCTGTAGGGAATATATGATTCTCGTTCTCAACATTTGTCGATCCAAACAGATCCGAACGAATATCTGATGCTCCGCTAGACTTGGCAGTCGTGGCGGCTGTGTCTACCGTATCTGGGCGCGGCGACTCGATAGACGATCTCGGAGAGTCATTAAGCATGCTCGGAGTATCGGGATTGTATTCTTCATTAATAGTTGACGGCGGCGCGCGGCTCGATGAGTCTTCGGATTTACTACTACTGGCGTCGTCAGCTGTCGCGTTGACAGGTCTCGACTGCATAATATCGTCAAAAGCAGCCTGTACAGCCTGAACTACGTCATCTTCAGGTTCCACCGAAATCGACAGACCGTCACGATCATAATCCAAACTTTTGCGATCGATAGCCATATATTCCGAATCGATATTGGAGTTCTCAGCAATTGTTGGTCCGTCTGTTAATGCTTCGTCTAACAGCCCCACGTGATATTCGTCGACAGTTACTTTCGGATTCTCCGATTCGTGATCAGTGGAAGTGAGATATTTCAAGAAAATGTCCGATTTTTTAAAACTCGGAAGATCCTTTTCCTCCAGAATGTCATACACTTGTTTCTGCGCTCGCATAATGGCTCGTCGAGCTAGTTGATAATCACTAGATGTGGCGTTGAGATTATCGACAAACCTCTGGATATCATCTTTATATTTCTGTTCAATATTAAGCGCAGGATCAGAAAAGTATGAGTTGTATATCTGTTTAATATCCTCTTTATCAGATTCACTATATGTATTCGATGAGACTGTAGACAGCGCGCCGACATCACCATCATCGTCTTCTAATGGATTTTTGAATCCGTTGACAACCAGCCAAAATTGTAAAAGCACAGTCCTATGCTGCCGATCCATGAATTCCATGAAATATGAGAGACCCGCGGAACTGTTGAGAAGTTGCTGGACTGTATAATCTTCGCGTGGATCGTTAAATGTACTTCCTGGCGTCTCAGGCGATCCTGCTACTCTTCCCTATAATCGAACCGTATTAGCCTCACGTATAAATTATGAGAGAAAGCAAAGGACACACACTTTTCGTTTGGATGGTGTTAAGCTCTCCTCTCCAAGTTCGGCAATTTTCTCATCTATTAACCGTCGCGCGTTCTTCAACCGGCGAATATATAAATCGTCATCTATAAATTGCAATCAGTTTCAAGTAAACATGATAAATATTCCTGAAATAGAAGCATACTTCCGTCTTTCATTGCGCGTTTAAGTTGAATGGATATATCATATCGCATACGTCTGGCTTCAGATAGTAATGTACATCGCCTTAACCCTCTAACAAATTTCTCATAGGTGCGTTCATCTGACTTCGCCGTCAACCGTACAATGGGTTGTTGATTTTTTGATACTGCAGGATTAGCGTGCTTATCCAGAGCCGCGCGCAACCGCTGCACGGCTTTTCTGTCTTGTAAAGTCGAACTTGCGAATCGTTCGATGAGTTGATTCCATGTGTCTGGATCTTCGAGCATTGATATAACAGGGAAAATTACGGTACCAGTAACAATCTCCTGGACCAAAATGAAAACCGATCGAGATTGCGCCTCGCGTTCAGGAAGAATGTATGGCAACACTGATCCGACGAGCTTCTTAATCCATTCCTTTTCAACCATAGCAGGATCCGGTGATCTTAAGGAAGCTGCGGGATGTAAATTCCCGCCATTATATTTTGATGCAAGAGCAATGTCTAACTCGCGTGACTCGGTGAATTGTTTATTGAGATTTTTTCCTCTTAAAGCTGTCTCTGCCGCAGCGAAATCAGACACATGTCTGGTTAGTATCGGCACAATTTTTTGCATGGTGAAGTCTACTAGATCGATCTTGAGCAATCGGTCGCGTATTTGTTCAATTGCGCTTCTAATAGTGTTTTCGACTTGGGCGGGAAATGACGCGTCGGCAGATACCTGCGAGTACCAAGATAGAATGAAATCACGAATAATGTACTCAATAATCAAGTCCAGTGATCCAGAGATGACAAAAGATGGAGCGTAAAGCGGATAATGTTGTGCGCTGTCCGTTGAGAGCAGTTCGAGCTCGTGCTCGAGCTTGCCGGGCGCTATAAAAGCATATGAAGGGAATCGCACTCTGCGATACTTGCGCAAGCTCTCTGTCCTTGGGGATGACTGCTTGTAAAAGTATCCCACTGCTGCAAGAGACAATAGCGCGCAGGCGAAGACACCTAGAAGGAATGACTGAAAAGCAACCTGAGCCGTGTAATGACTTCGCAGGAACGCACCCAGAGCAATAGAACCCACCGCCCCTGCGCCAAGCATTCGTGCGGATATCCGCTGCTGCGTCATATTTTGTTTCCCAGAGTCGTGTGTGCAGATATAAATCTGGAAGCAGGAGGAAAGGAAGAACCTTGCGGGTTAATTGGAGTTGACCTTATCGAATCATCATGTGAAGCCGTGTCGGGCCTCCTCACAAAAAGCTGTAACAATTCTGACCACCTGTAGCTGAAGCAAAAATCTCGCTAGAGATTATGATAGAACCCTTTTACTTTCGGAAATCTTCAGAGATGTAAGGCTGTACAAACTGCTCTCTAGCAATAATGTGGTTCGCGGACTGACTATATCCCAAACCTCCACCAAATAGCGGATAAACCCTAACACGGTTTCGTCTGAGTCCCAGGTCCGTTAACTGCGAGGTGAACGCGTAGCGGGTCCAAGAATTTATCACGTGATACACTAGCTCTGGATATAGATGCTTTGTTTTCAGACCAGTTAGGCTTGACGCTCCCCATCTGGACTGGGGAAGAAGTTGAAGTGTAGTATTATCAGCTTCATATATGCTGCCTGTACCTAAATGAGGAATAGCAGAGAATTGGTTACTGGGATTCAGTGAAAGCTACACTTGTAGAACAGCCGGCATACAAATAACTTCTGGCATCGCAAACATCAAAAAATATACATTTATTTCAAAAACTAGTCAATAATCTATGCACACAATATACATCATTAAATAACAGAACGTGGACCCTCTGCGACTTCACTAGAAATCAATTCAGCGCACGAACAAATGCAAAAGGAAATCCGCACGTACAGATAGCCAGCAACAATACCATAGGCACCAAAACAAAACAAATATGCAAAAGTAGGCAATTTCATCAGCCAAGCACGCTCGAAAGCTGAGCGATCACTTTCTCTGTCCGCTCAATTAATCCCGGTAAGGCTTCTGCGCTAAAATCGAGTCTCCGTTTCTCTTCTGTATCCCTTGAGTCTTGAATCTGTGGGATCACGCCGCCATTGTCATCGTCATCGTCATCACTGCTCGAATCCCATGCGTCATCTTTATCTATGTCGACTTCTATAATGGACTCTGGTTCAGAACTTGTATTTCGCTCTGTATGCGTTGATATGTCCTCTAAAATTGATCGTCCAACCAAAGATCTTCGTCGGGAGTCAGCATGCTGTTGCACCTCATCATCAGCTGCAATCCACTCAAGATCTGCCTCTTCATCCTCTTGATCTCCCGTCTCAGCCAGCGCGATTATCGCATCTGCCTCATCAACAACCGTCTGCTCAACTTCATCTTTATACGACAATGACGCAATAAGTTTCTTAAGATGCTCCACTTCTGCAGCAAAATGCTTGATGTTCCGCAAGTGACCACGTACAGCTTGTTGTGAATTCTTGATTTCAGCAGGTACGGACAATGGCGCGTCTGTTGCTATCGAGATCGAAAAGTCGTCGTCCCATGCTTCGCGTGTTGCGGCTGTCGCTGGTATCAGTGTCGTTACAATAAACATATTATATTAAAGAGTAAACTTACCGCGAGGACTTGAAACTGAGACGGACGCGGTAGGGCAGATCGAAGCGGAACTATCGTCGAGTTGCTTCTCGTCTATGAAGTCTCCTTGAGAACTGGCAACCTGTGGCATTTCGCGATACATAGACAGCTGCAAGAGAACAAATAGAGTAGAGAAAAAACGCCAAATTCCAGATCAATCAATGTAACAATGCCCAAAGTTCAGTTGAAGAGCGAAAAAAAAAAGGACAGAGAGCAGATAAGCAGATGGAGATGTGTTTACATGTGAGGCTTCGCCATTTGTGTATGTTGATCGAAACGCGCGCGCGCTCTCTTTAGTTTTGTTTTATTATTATTTATGATTATAGAAAACTTTGTTTTATGCGCGCTTTTAATTTTTCTCTTCACTTTAACAGCTCTGGTCTGAGCCGCGCTTTCACTAATTTTCCATCTCGAGAAATCGGCTTACTTACTTGTAGATTGCTGCCTGCTGCAACTTAAGGGGCGAAATAAAAGAGCGAAAGATCTTGTGCAAAATTTATTGCGATGGCTCCAACAATCTCAGACCAAGTCCGCCGGGCCGCTCCTGCAGTCGACTCTGTCGTCTCCGAATACTGCGCAGGTTACATGAACCACGTCGAGCGTACAATCACCAGCGCCGATTTACAAACAGAAATTACTTTTGTTCGTGATCTTCTTTTGAATGCGGGTGCAAGTGCAAAAGCAGTTTCGACTCTTTGTGAGAGTCTGCTGAGCACTCTGCTGCCGATGCAGGAGGAGGCTTCGAAGCAGACCAACAGCGGCTCGAAGAAACTTGAGCAGGCACTTGTTATTGGTGCGCAGCGCGATGGTATTTCGTCAGTAGGATTATTTGGCACGCCAGTAGATCTGGACGCTGTTGGAGGTCGCAAGGTCGACTCGAAGGTCGATAAGAAGAAGCTTGAAAAGGCTGAACGTAAGATTCAGGCCAAACTTGAAAAGCGCGCGATGAAGTTTGTCGAGTATGAGGCCTCGAAGCTGATTGCCACGCAGACTCCAGAAGATTACGACAAGTTTTTCATGGAGGTCAATCCGCTTCTGTTGGGTGGTGCCGCGCAGGGCAAGAGCAAAGACATTAAGATTGAGAACTTTGATTTGTATGTTGGCGCTGGTCAGCGAATTTTGTCGGACACGACTCTGACGCTTGCATATGGACATCGGTATGGTTTAATTGGACAGAACGGTATTGGAAAATCTACTTTGTTGCGCGCGCTGTCGAGACGTGAGCTGGCGGTTCCGAAGCACATCACAATTTTGCATGTCGAGCAGGAAGTTTCGGGAGATGATACTCCTGCGCTGCAGTCGGTTTTAGATGCTGATGTTTGGCGGAAGCATTTACTTAAGGATCAGGAGGTAGGAGTCATAATAATTATTAATCACAGCAGATTAAGGTGGGCTAACAAGACTGTAGAAAATTACCGCGCAGTTGGCAGAGTTGGATCAAAGGATACAAGAGTTGGACGACGATGAAGAGGCACAGCGCACACTCGAGGTAGAGCGCAGTGAGCTCGACTCGACATTGACAGAAATCTTTGGCAAGCTGTCGGAGATGGAGAGCGACAAGGCTGAATCCCGTGCGGCTAGTATTCTTGCGGGTCTGGGATTTTCACAGTCACAGCAAAGTAATCCGACAAATTCGTTTTCGGGAGGTTGGCGTATGCGACTTGCACTCGCCCGCGCTCTGTTTTGTAAGCCAGACTTGTTACTTCTGGATGAACCGTCAAACATGTTGGATGTGCCGTCGATCACATATCTATCAAATTATCTGCAAGGATACCCCAGTACTGTGCTGGTCGTATCGCACGATCGCGCATTTTTAAATGAAGTCGCAACCGATATCATTCATCAGCACTCTGAGCGACTTGATTACTACAAGAACTCTAACTTTGACATGTTTTACTCTACTCGCGAGGAACGACGCAAGAACCAGAAGCGCGAGTACGAGAGTCAAATGGCATACCGCAAGCATTTACAAACGTTCATTGATAAGTTCCGGTACAATGCTGCCAAATCGTCTGAAGCTCAAAGTCGGATCAAGAAGCTAGAGAAGTTGCCGATTTTGGAGCCACCAGAGGAAGATCAGACGCTGACCTTTCGATTTCCGGAGGTTGAGAAGCTTTCACCGCCGATTATTCAACTTGAGAATGTGACATTTGCCTATAACGCTACATCGCGTACGATTCTGAAGAAGGTGGATATGAGTGTGCAGATGGATTCGCGGATAGCACTTGTGGGCGCCAACGGAAGTGGTAAGACTACGCTGTTGAAGGTGCTCATAGGACAAGCAGAGCCGACGGGCGGGATGGTGCAGCGGAACGCGCGATTAAGAATTGGCTATTTTGCGCAGCACCATATTGACGCCCTCGATTTGAATCTGAGCGCAGTAGGGTGGATGGCTAAGATGTGGCCGGGAAAGAGCGAGGAAGAGTACCGTCGACATTTAGGCGCCTTTGGAATTACGGGTACTCTGGGGATTCAAAAGATGCAGCTGCTTTCAGGAGGACAGAAGTCACGAGTTGCGTTTGCGTGCCTGGGACTTACGAATCCGCATATTTTAGTACTTGACGAGCCAAGTAACCATCTTGACACGGCAGGACTGGACGCGCTGGCCGAGGCGATCAATAAATTCGAGGGCGGTATACTAATGGTGTCGCACGACGTCACCCTCATATCGCGGACAGCGCAGCAGCTGTGGGTGTGCGATGACGGCAACGTGGAGCACTTTAGAGGAAGTATAGAGGATTACAAGAGAGATATTCTGGCGAAGGCGGATGCCGCAGGTGTGGTGCAGCAGCACTGATTACTGCTATGTTACTACAGAATGATAACAAAAGACCATATCAATGATTGTATAGTTGTCACAATCGATTAACACGAATGAAATTGCTTATATAATACAATCTAAAGCTTCAGGCTGATTATGGTCGCAAATTCTAGAGGCAAGAAAACGTAGGCAAGAAAACGTAAGCAAGAGCACATCGGAGTTTCGGGAAAAAGAGCTACCGAATCTTGCTAACAAAGATTTATATAACCCGTGAGACCGGACTAATCTGATAGCCAGCTAGAGAAACGGTAGTGGAGGGTATTCGCAAGAAGTTGCCGAAAGAGAGGATAGCGCTTGCAAAGAGAATGACGCTACCATTCTCTAGCAGAAACATGGGCAGGTGACGATGGAGACGAGAGAGCAAGGTCCGAAAGAGGCAACTAGTGTCGGAAAGAACGCGAGAGGCAGGGACAGTGCGCAGGTGGA
Organism: Kockiozyma suomiensis; assembly: GCF_038497685.1. NCBI lineage: Eukaryota > Fungi > Ascomycota > Lipomycetes > Lipomycetales > Lipomycetaceae > Kockiozyma > Kockiozyma suomiensis. Next base: position 237,698 of record NW_027117668.1, read on the forward strand.
GAAGAAGAGGGTTTGCAGAGATATATGAGCAAGGAGAAGATAAGGAGAATATCAAGAGAAGACGAGAGTATATGAATAAGAAATCCTGGGTATCGAGTATTATCCGCAATATCAACGCAGTCGACCTGTCTCCAGGGTCCTCTCCACGCTGTGCACATTTTCTCGCTGTTCAGTCTGGATGCCAAAGTCAGGGAGGAGTCATCGCATGCGCCACAGACCCGAATACGACTGCTATGATATCTACTTCTGCTACTGCCGCTGCTGCTTCTGCTGCTACTCCTATCTCGACTCAGAAATTATACTCTAAAAAACACAAATAATATTAATCTTGTCTAAATCACTATTATACTCTATGCCCAGCTTATATCTGTCTGCCGCTCAGAAATTACCCAATGCGGAAATGGATACCCGATCGAGCAGGAGCAAGCGGTTTGCGTAGGGCATTCTCCCAATGCGGAAACACGGTGAGCGTGTCCTAACCCTCCACGGCCTTGTGCGATGCCCGATAAAGCTATCGGGTGCGCAGCCGCACGCCTCTGAGTTCTCTATCTCATTTTGCTTCTCTGCTCTCTTTTCTTTTCCTCCTTCCTATTCTTCTTCTTCTTCCTCCTCCCCTTCCTAGGTATTACAGCTGTTCTCCGTTCGTTCGTTCGTTTGTTCCTTTCCCTTTCATTCTTGTCCTTGTTTGAGCCGATACTCGCTCTAGCCATGGCAGAACCCTCGATCTTGCTCAGACTGCCCGACGAGGTAACCTGCCAGGTTCTTTCCCTCCTATCGCTCGCCGACCTCATTAACGTCGCTTGCACCTCCCACGCCGTCCACGACCTCGTCCTGAAGAACAATGCCTTTTGGAGCTTCCGACTGCGTCGCACGTTCGACCCTCTCCTTCCCGAGGTCGTCCCTCCCTCCGCTACATCTGCCGCAAACGTTGACCTCCCCACGGAAGTAGCGGCTCAGCAGCGTCTACTCACAACCGATCAGAAAGACAACATGCGTCTCATTTTCGACGTTCACGGAGGTCTTGGCTCTCAGGCTCGCTTCTCGAAATCTTCATACTCTACCTCATACAACTACGCTACTGTCCATACAGACTCTGGTCGCCGCAGCGCCTCCCCTTCCGAGTCGGCTAATTCCTCACCCTCGCCAGGCCCTTCTTCCTCCTTTTCTAATCAGATCTTGTCAAAGTCTCAGCCTCGTTGTGTGCGCACGACTAAGCGTCGCCCTCGTACTCCATTCGAAGAATTCAAGCGTCGCGCTCGCCTCTTCCTCAAGAACGGCGCAGAATCGCGCGCCCGTTATGCAGACTTTCAATACCGTCTTAGCGTACGCGAAGAAGTGGTCACTTTAGCTTTGCGTCTTCTCCGCGAGAACAGCACTCGCAATTTCAGCATTATTGCTCAGTCGCAGCTTTTTTCGGCAATCATCTTCGATCAGCTGCTACCTGGCACCGTTCCTGTTGTTCACATTGACAAGCTGCCTTCGCCCTCGGCTTACACTCTAAAGCCTAATGCCTACATTCTCCAACAGCGTATCGATATGCTTCGCGTTGTCTTTGGCCAACACTTAATCCGCGCTCCTCAGACATTTGATTTGCGCGAAATGCAAGCCGTTGTCTACGACTCTTCTCGCTTCCCTCTCTTCACTACACCTACAGAGACGGCGCAATCGCGCTCCGGTGCTGGTAGCATGTACCGCGCCGTGGGCCCTCAACGTTTACCTGATTCAGCTTGGTCTGATATTGACGCTTCCTGCACAACCTCTGTCGTTCCTCGATTTGATGTCCTCATCTCAATTATCAACTTCTTTGTTCATCACTCTGAGCGCACTGCAACCGTTCGCGAAGGCTTGCTTCCTTTCTTTAACACACCGCCCGAGGCCGCAGACTTCACTTTCACAGACGGCGACACCTTTGACTTCCCCAAGGACTGGACTGGACTCTATGGATATTTGGCATTCTGGGACTTTGACGTCTTGCGTCGCACTTCAGGAGCCCGCACGGAAAACAAAAACACTACCGCTGTTCCTGACCCGCGCTTCAAGCCTGCCACTGCCTCTCTTCCTGGCTACGCACCACTACCCGGTTCCAGCTCCTCGTCGCCTGCCATGCCCGATCCTGCCACTGTCCCGTCTGTTGAGGCATTGCCATTCTCTTCTCCATCGCCTACTCAAATTACTGGTTACCACGGCGCGAGCCATCCTTCTGTTTCTCAGACGCCGTCTGCTACTGGTCCCTCATCACACCCGTCCTACCCATCGCAGAAGCCTGAGAGGCCCTCATCTTCGGCTAAAATTGTTGACCAGTTTGACGGCATGCAAATCATGCAGGTTGATCTGCCACCCATCCACGGCCCGGTCTCTTTCGTCGGCCGTGGTCGCGATCGTTACGACTACATCACCTACTCTACCCTTATTCCTCTTGACGCATGCTACGGCTTGCCTGGTTTCGCAAGGTTTGGAATGCGGAAAGAGTACATTCTGACTGACTCTGATGGTGGCTCTGATGATGGTGAAGGTGTCGTCTGGGAATATAATGGTGTCTATATTCCTGGCCCCAAGATCATGCTTGGACGATGGCGCGATGGATCTGATCCATCGGTAAGCAACGCCGTTGAAGGACCTTTTATGTTTTTTGCTGAACTGTGAGATATTTTTTTTTGCAAAAGAAAGTGTTTTATGTGTATGAAGTTCAAGTTGGGTGTCATAGTTTTTGCTTTATATGGGTGGTTTTCTTTTTCCTTACTACGGATTGTTTTTTTTGTTCATGGAGTATTTTTTCTGTTGTAGTTTGATATTTATGTGTAATGTCCACTTGTATTTATTTGTGATATCATGTTTAATAACTGAGACTGAAGTCAATGAGGCGAAAAAAAAATGTGCTGTATTATATTGATATGGTTCGTTTATGGAGATGCCGCTGGGTTGCGCGGTCTTCTTTGGTTTAGTTGTACATAATTCAATAGATTTGATGAATGTGTTTATAGCGACTTTTCGTGTATTTAATTGGGCGACTAATAGATGAAATATGTCGGCGGACTGCTGAAAGTAAGCCTGGTCAATCAACGCTCACGCGTCAAGGTCACGTTTTTTGCCAGCGCCACAACGCGTTCTGATTCGCGTCGAGCACACTTATCTTTCCCTCCCATACAAACAATCAATACGAAAATCAACAATATAATGGATGACGTTTCAGACCCATCAGATTGGACGTCAACTTCCCTTCCACAACTTGAACCTCTAGATACTGGTCTTCGATGTCGTATATGTAGGGACTGGTATACTGCGCCGATGATCACAGAATGCTCACATTCATTTTGTTCACTTTGTATACGGAAATGCATTGCCGCTACGCCTAGCGCAGAAGCTCCTTGCTGTCCCATATGTCGTGCTTCTGTGACTGAAGTGCGACTGCGAAGGAATCAGGTCTTGGAAGATTTGTGCTTTTGGTTTCGAAGTTCTCGAATGACAATGTTGGAGTTTGCAAAGGCGCAAGCAGAGTCGTCTCAGGAGAAAAAGGATGTGTCGGGTAAGAGGAGACGACACCATCTTGTAAATAAGACTGAGTCGTCTCAGGAAGATGGAATTCGGCGATCCTCGAGAATGCGGAGGAGCGTGTACGTTATTTCCTGAGTTCTCTCGGTTTTAATATTCTTTTTCTAATTCGCGATAAAGATCATACCAGGAGCATCTTGACCTCGATCATGAGCAGCCTACTGAAGATAATTCTGCAGCAAACAGTGGCTGCTTTGTCATTCTTGATGACGAAGAAGGTATATGGCACTGTCTCCTTTTACTATCTGACTTACCACTAACGCCACCGCTTTAGCTACCAACGGTCTCGTTCCATGTCCTGTTTGTAATCAACGAATGACAGAAAAGCAAGTAATGCGGCACATTGAATCCTGCCTTTCTGTTAAATCTATATCCTCTTCATCCCACCAACATTCACTAAACGGCACGACAGCATCCTCGACATCAAAACCCCCAAAGACCCTTCTCACAAGCAGCAGTTTCTCTTCAAAACCTTTCCAACGTCTTCCTAAACTACAATACAGTCTTCTCAATGAATCGAAGCTCCGTAATAAACTCCAAGATCTTGGTATCCCTGCTCACGGAAACAAGCAAACTTTACAAAATCGACATACTGAATGGGTCAGTCTCTGGAACGCGAATGCCGATCTCACATCTCCGAAGAGCAAGACGCAGTTACTTCGAGAGTTATCAGAATGGGAAGCCAGTTTAACGCGTTATGCATTGCAGGGGAAAAAAGAGGAAGATCTAGATGCTTGGGCTATGACTCATAAAAGCGATTTTCAAGATCTAATTGCAATAGCGAGGAGCAGTGTGCAAAAGAAGCAGAAAGCTGAGGAGAAATCATCTGTGATAGAAGCGGAGCCTAGAAAGCTAGAGGAGGTTGCAGTTGTTGAAGAGCCGGATGAAGAAATTACTTCTTTATCTAATAATTTTGTGTCTGGCGTATCGTCAGAGGATTGATAAGACTATGATAGTTTGGAGTCGGCATTTTTTATTACGATTTATGTATATAGTATACGCAGCATAGAAATTAGATTGTATTATATTCCTTTAATTCTCCACTGCTGCCGGTTTAAGTTCTTCCTTCTTCACTTTGCTATCGTCGACTCTATCTTCGATATCTGGTACATCTTGTAAAGTAGCCTTAGCCAACAGATCCGCAAGATCTTCACCCGAAACCTCCGCACGCTCTTCAGTATTCTGGCCTGACTCTTCCTTCAGCAATCGCGCGTATTCATCTTCGATATCCTCTTCATCCACTTGTCCCGTAGTAGCCTCGTTAATTATCCTACCTATCTCCGCCGTCTCCGCGGCTTGTTGCTGCACCTGCTCTACAAGATCTGCAACCTTATCTGCTCCACCGACTCGTTTGTTCAATTGCTCAAGTACCGGTAAACTATTCTCCATTATCCTTGTCATTTCAAGATTATCATGTGCACTCTCGATGTTTTCTAGTAACGTCTCCAGTTGAAGTTTATACTTCATACTCTTTGTAATCGTCGACTCGGCAACTTTCGACTTTTTAAGTTCAGCAAGAGCTAAGTTTTTGTAGTGCTCGGTCTGCGGTCTTTTGGAAATATATTCCGCAGATTTCTGCCGTGAAGCGATTGCCTGTGAATGTTGAGTTGAAACGCGTTTATCTAATTGGTGGATCATTGAGCATAGTTTTGCGACAGTCGTCTCTTCTTCTGATATAGGTGTCAGTGCTTCTGATCCTATTTTGAACTTGATTATCTAGTTTCTCATTAGAAATTTGTAAGCCATTTTGTAAAAAAAAATAGACTCACTGTTCCCGAAGACACTGCCTGTTGCATGTCACGGGTTATATGCTTGATCAAGATCGACATGTCCAGGTCAGACAGAATCGGGACATCATTTTGGTTCAAGTCATTGCCATCTGCCATATTTATACTCGCCGTTCCAAACGGGTCCACGGAAAACAGATCTTTTATCATCTCCACAGTGTACACTCCGGCGAATTTGAGAGTAGTTCTCTGACTTGCGGCCTTCACCCTCGATAATAGTACTTTAGCTGCTGCCTCGACATTTTCCAAAATCACGTAATCAGCTTCCGGTAATCCATCCTTTTTACGCCATGACACAAGTGTCTGATAGTACTCGCTGACAAAAGTGTCGCGGAATGCCCAGCGCGCCATCGAGGAGCCATATTTGATCACTCTCCATTGCGGATCTTTATATATGCTGAACTTTTGGGCGAGAAAAATTGATTTTGGCACAAATCTATGTTGCGCTGCTTGCTCTTCCTGTATACCAATTAGTATGCTGATCCTTGGAAAACATTTTCATACAAAAAGCTGATGAGAAACTTTCACGTACAAATACAGCACTGAGTCCAAGTGGCCGTCCCCACTTCGCGGAACTTAGACTATCTAATAACTTTGACCCAGAATGTATTACCAGCACATCATCACGTACCACACTACCAGCACTCCCAGCACTCCCATCCTCTTTATCCGTCTTTGGCACTAATGTCCGAGTTGCATTTATGAGTGCAATCTTCCAGACATTCACATTTGCTTCGTAGCCATCAGGATTCGAGTCCTTGAGTCGACGAAAGTCGCTGTAGAGCGACGGTATACGAGTCTCGGTAAATGATGGTTGTGATAAGATAAAATCCAATAAGCTCATCATATCTACTCTATCTTGCCCAGCATAAAGAAATTGCTGAAAGAAGACTGTGAAGAGGTTGGTTGAGATATTGTTTTTGTATATCGCGACGCGCGCGTGGCGCTCATCAAACTCAAAACTTTGCAAGTGCGCCGCATTTTGTGCGGCAGATTTTTTCTCTCAATTTACAGTCGCTCGTTGAGTAGTGATTAATTTCATTAATGTTTATAAGTACACTGTCAATAATAATCAAGTAATGACTCCCGCAGATCACCAAGTATTTTTGCAAAAGAAAAGACATATATTGGAAGACTTAAACTCTCCATTACCGGATCTAAGCCCCAAAGGAGGTCCTGATGTTCAGATTTTACCGCTTCTGAAACTGATCAACCAGCATGAGTTACTAGTCACGACATCATCATGCGCTGGTCGCGTCGCGGTATACGCTGAAGGAGTCAGGTTAAAAAATAGTAAACATGAAAAAGATCAGGAAGACGAAAATGAACTAGAAACGAGTGCAGTGATGGTGGGTGGGAAAGGCGGCGGCGGGCGGTGGTTGTACGTGACGCACGATGCTCCGACTGCAGAGCGAGTTGAGGGAAGGTCGTGGACTGACATTCTACTTGGAGACCTGCGAATCAGTTCATCAGCTGATGGTTTTAATGCGCGAGATACTTTGCATCGAAGATATGTACATTTCAAGTATGAACCGATGGTGAGTCCTCCTTTTCCAACTTGTTGAACCTTCAGCAGCAACTCACTAATATACTCTACTCTGCAGATTTTACATGTATTGTGCGCAGATTACGCCATTGCTATGAAATTATTAGGTGTGGCTTTAGCAGCAGGTTTTCGTGAATCAGGATATAACGGCAACATCCTCGCGATCCGTTGCTCTTTAAGAATCGATTCACCAATTGGATTCCTGTCGCCTGACGATGAAAACTGTATAATTCCCCTTGTGGGCGATTCATATCTTGCGCATTTGATGGCTATGGCATTAGAACGATACACAGAGAATAGAAGACGTATTGATAGATTACATGAGAGTATTATGAGAAGTTTGGGTTTAGATTCGGAAATCAAGAACGCGGAGACGAAAGAGGAACGACGAATTCGGAAGAAAGCAGAGGGTCTGACAAGACAGCAGCAACTTCTAGAGCAGAGAAATGGCGAATCTGAAGCGGGAGGGGTGGATTCTTGAGTAGCTGCTGATGTCTGACTTACAACGCGTATTATATACGCCTCAAACAACGGTTAAAATTATCTTGACGATGACAGCTCACTAGATTGCCATTAAAGGGCCCTGGCGAGCTCATATGTATCTAGAGGGCCAGTCAAAGTGATCTACCCTTACGCATGAATGGCCTCCTAATGCTATTCTTTTGAGTCGACTCAAAAGTTGATCTACTGTTCTAGTCGTTCAACTTATGCCATTGATACACCCGCATGTATATTCTAGTCTATATCCACCCAAATTCCCAAATTCTGTATATATAAAATAAAAATAATCAAATGAAAATAAAAAATAAATTAGTCAAAATGACCAAAAATACCAAAAATACCAAAAAATCAAAAATAAGAAAAGCGATCCAGAATCCAATAGCACTTACTCAATTCTTTTCCAAAGCCTGCAACTGCACCAAATCAAAGTACTTGCCCTTATTAGCTAATAATTGTTGATGAGTGCCACTTTCAAGAATACGTCCACTTTCAAAGACATAAATCATATCCGCATTTTGAATCGTGCTCAAGCGATGCGCAACAGCAATTGTCGTACGACCCTTGGCGGCAACATCAAGCGCAGCTTGTACGACCTTCTCAGACTCACTATCGAGCGCCGACGTTGCCTCATCCAATAGAAGAACCTTAGGTTCACGAATCAATGCGCGAGCAATGGCAATTCGCTGCTTCTGACCACCCGATAAGAGAGCCCCCTTGGATCCGCAGAGTGTATCGTATCCGTCGGGAAGAGACATGATGAAGTCATGGATATTGGCTGAGCGACAAGCTTTCTCGACCTGCTCGTCAGTAACTGGCCTAGAGGATCCTAGGGAGACGTTATATCGGATTGACCCAGCATATAAAACAGGCTCCTGTTGCACGAGCGCAATCTGCGAGCGGTAGCAAGCGACATTCAATGTCGAGATATCCTGTCCATCAAGGAATACGGCGCCACGCTGTGGTCGATAGAACGATTCGATCAGACCAATGGTGGTACTCTTTCCGCATCCCGAGGATCCCACAAGGGCGATAAACTGTCCTTTTTTCACAGAGAGGTTTAATCCACGCAGAACAGGAACATTCAATCGCGTGGGATAGCGGAAATGCACATCACGGAATTCAATTTCACCACTTGTCTTCTCAGCGTTAAGCATGATGCCTTCTGTGCTCTGCGCATCGATAACAGGCTCAGACTCTAAGAGCCTCTTGATGCTACGACCAGCGCGTAAAGCTTTACCCATCTCAGGCGCAAACGTAAAAACAGTAGTCGTGCTCTCGGATCCAAAAACGACAATCAAAAAGATGAGGAAAAACTGATACAAAGTATATTCACCATTTCCAACCAATTGTCCTCCGTAGTAGAACCCAAGCGCCATAATGTAGTACTGCATTCCACGAGAGATACCATCAAAAATAGCAGACTTGTTGCTGGCGCCACGGTTACATTTAACTGTGCGTGCCAAGCTTGCGCGATAACGCTCCATGATTTCTTCTTCACGAGTAAGCGACAAGACTGTACGGATAGCCGAGGTAGCTTCGCAGGCGTAATCTGATGAAGATGTGTTTTCCTTCTTAGTTTGCTCCATATAGTTCGCAAGGAACCGGAAACGGAAATATCCAATAACAAGAATCAATGGAACCGTAGCAAACATGACAAGTCCAAGCTTATATCCAACAAAAAGGGAGAATATGAGACCGCCAAGCATGACAACCAAAGACTCAACCATCTTATTAGCGGTCTCACCTCCAAGAGCATCGATGCTCTGCGCATCACTAGCAAGCGAAGAAGTAAGTGCACCAACAGAGTTCTCGCTAGCATCAAAGTACGCGATATCTTGGCGCAAAAGCTGACGAAATGACATGGCTCGGATACGGCGCATAAGTCTGCTCGAAGCATATCCAAAGGTTGCTCCCGCAATAGAGTTTGAGAAGAACAAAACACCTCCATGCATGAAAATAAAGCCGGCAAGAGGATATACAGAACGACGGAGAATCTCGTAGTAGAATGGAGTGCTATATTCTTGCAAGTAGGTGAGTGCGACTGCGTAGAGAACGCTGAGGCCAATATAGGCAACACCAGTCAAGGCACCAGAGTAAAGTCCTAGGAGCATAGCAGCAAGATCACGCTTAGCAATACTGTAAATGACTTTCAAGACAGTAAATGCCGAAGCAAGGTCTTCGCTCTCTCCACTTTCCACGTCGACATAAGTCGCAGTGGCAGTAGTCTCGATCTTCGCAAGTGATGTCATCTCAATGCCAGCCTTCTCGTCAAGTTGAGCCTCGCCATCGTCTTCGTCGGGTGCCGCAGTGAAAAGCTCTACTGCACCAGCAATACTTTGCGCTTCAACAAGACTGTAATACTCTCCCTTCTTTTCCAAAAGTTCGGTATGAGTGCCTTGCTCAAGAATGGTGCCAGTGCGCATGACAACGATACGATCGGCATCCTTGATGGTTGACAATCTATGGGCAATAACCTATTTTCAAAATAAAGTTAGTATAGTAGATTATAATTAGGTATAAGATAGCAGGACGAGACTCACTATAGTGGTTCGGTTCTTCGAAGCTCGATCAAGCGCTTCTTGCACAACGCCTTCACTCTTTGTATCAAGCGCCGAAGTGGCCTCATCCAGTAGCAGAATTTTTGGATCCGAAACAATAGCTCGGGCAATAGCAATACGCTGCTTCTGACCCCCACTCATCAAGAATCCGCGCTCTCCAACTTGCGTTTCAAGCCCCTCTGGAAGCTCGCAAATAAAATCCCAGGCATTAGCTTGTTTGCACGCCTCAATAATCAAATCCATTTTCTCTTCTTTGGCGGCGTACTCAAATTTAGTACCAATCAGACCGTAAGCAATATTCTCAAAGATTGTAACCGCAAATAGACTCGGCTCCTGCGATACAAGTGCAATGTTCTGTCTCAACCAGCGAATATTGAGATCAGTGATATCATGACCGTCCAAGGTAACCTGCCCTTCGAGAGGGTTATAAAAGCGCTCGATAAGACCAATGATAGTACTCTTTCCAGATCCAGAAGATCCAACTAAAGCGACTGTCTTTCCAGCAGGAATCTGTAACGAGAAATTACGGAGAACAGTAACGTTGGGGCGAGATGGATAAATAAAGCGAACATTCTTAAGCTCAATATCTCCAGAAACGGTTTGAAGACGCGAGCCAGTCTCAACAGAAGAGTCAATAGCAGACTTGCGATCAATAGTTGCAAAAATCTTTGTAGAGGCAGCAAGACCAGCGGAAATGTTGGCAGCGTATGGAGAGATGATGGTGAAAGCAAACGCTCCCTGGAACAGTGCCATAACGCACTAGCAAGGAAAATAATTCAAAGTTAGCAAAGGCAATAAATAGATAAAGCAATAACAAATACAAAAACTCACAGTCATCATGATGCCCACACTAACTTTATCCTCAGTCAATAACCGGGTTCCTTGCCAGTAAGTGAGAGCGTCAATGCCAAAGGCAAAGAAGTGCACAAGACCACTCTGAAGGCCGCTGGCATAACCAGTCTTAAGGTCCCACTGTTCAGCAACTTGAAGAAAGGTGTCAAAAGCTTGAACCATGCGCTCCTGAATTCCAAAGGCTTGCACGTTTCGAACGCTGGAAATTGATTCCTCAGCAAGAGTAGCGCCGCCGCCATAACCAGTCTGAGAGCGCTCAGCATATTTTGTAACAACTTTTGAACCATAAAGACTGACAACAATTATAGCAAATACATTTCCCAAAATAATAGCCGTCAATTCGGCAGACTGGGTAAATGAAAGGATGATAGCAGCGACAAAAGTCGTCGAATGAGAAATCACATAGCCGACTTTCTCAGACATTGCGTCCTGCACGAGAACGGTATCTGAAGCAATACGGGTAGTGATCTCACCGGCTCCAAGCTTATCAAAGTAGCCAATATTTTGACGTAAAGTGGCAGCCAAATACTGTTCACGAATGCGAGAGGCAAGAACCTCGGCGCGATCAATGAAAATGAAAGACTTGATGTAAGTCAGAATGGAAACAGCGGTTGCTATAAGTAGCAGAGCAAGCGAGTAATATCCAATTTGCCTCAAAAAATCATCTTTTGACATGGCATAGTACTCGTAGTTGCCATCCGTGTAGTTACCGTATCCGTAGTAATCGGATGTGAAGTTGCTGAACGCATCACTAGGATAATACCACTTGTGTGATGTTTCGTTGAAAAGCATGTTCTCGGTCTTGTTGAAATACTCATATGTTCCATTATTCCAGCTGCTAGTCATTCCATTTGGAAGATTGGTAAACTGTTCAGTCGCGAAACCAAAGACATAAGACATCAGCGGGCGCATGAGGCCCTCTAGAATAGAGGCGACGACTCCACCTGCTAACAGGAGTTTATCGTTTTTGGTCGCGTAACGGAACAATCTGAAAAACGAGGCAGATACCACCGGCACTGTGACCTGTTCGCGCAAGATATCTGCATCCTTGTCGGGAAGTCCAGCAAACTCATCGTAAACACTATCGATAGACGAATAACCCTTACGCGAGACTACAGAGGAATGAGAAGAAGCGGAATCATCTGAAAGCGACTTCGTGTTCACAGTGAGTGGAGCTTTCTCATTGTCGCAGTCAGCCATATTTGGGTAGTCAAGCACACTCAGTGTTAGCTTGTCAAGAAACGATTGCGAGTTCGACCGTGACTACAACAAAGGGAGAGAGAAGGAGAAGACAGACGCACTGGTTGTTATCAGAGTCTATCTATCGGCGCCTCGCGTATACTTTAAGGTTGGCCTATTTTCTGAGGCACATGTATTGACATCTCTCCGACAACCCGCGCGAATGCTGGGTTTTTTCTGTAACCGTTCTGGCTCAGGGCTTATCGCCCGTATTCGTCTTCTGGTGATCAGCTCGACTCACGCAAAGACCCACGCGCGGACCCCTAATCACGAACGGACCAAGGCTGTCTTGGAGTATTATGCATGCTAAGGCCTGAGCCAAAAAGATTATAAGCGGATTCTTTGATTTATAGTATTGGAGTACTGTAAGTGATTTCCGGCACAGAGATCATGAAAGTGCGCGTGTTTATCGGTTTGCATGAGATGTATGACTTTGATGACGCAGTCACAGGGTAACTATTGTCTGACCCGCAGCTGCTAAAATTGCAATGTTCGCTTTGCTTTCTTCTGATGTCCAGTTAATTCCGCATACTGTTTGTTTAGGCGCGGCGCTCCAGTGAGAAACTTGAATTATCAAACATCGGTTTTGAGTTTACTGATAGCATGGAGCGATAAGAACCCAAAGCCGCAGCTCGGTGTTTGCGTCGACTCACCCGAATTTGGCAACGGGTTTATTTGTCCGGCGATCCGCACTAGGAATTTCGAAAGACATCTTTCTCCTGCCTTTCGCTCAGCATGTCTTTAGATAGCGATTTATATTTGAATAGCAATGTCGCGACAGCTCGCTATATGGGTCACACTTTGCTCGGTTTGCGTAGTGTTTAAAAACTTATCTTTGGCAGCTTCATAGTGTAGCTTGTCTCACGTAGATCTGCTTAGCTATATCGAGTGCTGGAATATGACTCTTCGAAGCTGCCTTGGGACGCTAAGTGGCCAGATGCAGTATTTATTTAATAAATCTCGTCGTAGCTCGTTCGCCTGTAATAGGTTGATGATCAAAACATTGTCAGTTGAATGTATCTTTATATAATGCCTTTATGTGATCTTTTACGCAGGCCTTGAAAGCACCAAGTAGAAAAAAAACATTCTCTTCAAGTATATGCCGCCGTTTACGATAAACACGCATTATGAAACATTTTAATTTCGTGTTTGATAATTAGAACCGCTGCTGCAAAGTGTAACGATCCCTCAGATCGTCTTCAGTGAGATAATCAAATGCTTTCTTTGGCACTGCTTCTATCGCACTTTGGCCACTTCTCTTTGACGTCTAGACAGTACGGTATATCTGTACTACTATATTTTAAGCAAGGGACATGTTATGACTAGTGATGGTTTGTCGTATGCAAAAAAAAATGTTCGATAACTGTGAAGAGGACTTTAAAGTTACTTTCTGTTAGTCACCCCCGGTGTCCTGTTTCTTTATTGTTTCTCTTAATTGTCTTTTTCAATTTGTCTCTCCTTATTGGCTTTTTGGACTTAAAACGACAATGAGCTGCGTAGATGGTACTTCATGCATTGAGTTTGCTGATATCTGAAAAGACTCGAGAATTTTTATCGGTGTCCATTCTGTGCTATAATATTTTTTTCTGTTAAGGCAAAGGAAAAGCGTGCTCATTTTGTGGAAAATATATTGTCAAATCGCAATAGATAGTAGCATAGAACGAATTGCCAATCGAAAAAAGAAACATCAAGAGAGCAATCAATTGTCTCTCGAAAAGTTTAACATTGCTGTCGCTTAACAGATATCGTTGCACTTTGGATTCTTCGAGTCAGACTGGCTTATAGAAGTTTAGAAGCTCTATTAAAGGAGTTTTCGCGCAATATGAAGCTACCGAGCAGCTCTTTGTCATGATCTGATCTCTGTTTCTGCTCTGCTACTGCTCTGTCACTGCTCTGTTACTGCTCTGTTACTGCTCTGTTACTGCTCTGTTACTGCTGTGTGTCTGCTATGTGTCTGCTCTACTGTGGTATGCAGGTTGTGTTATTGGTGATATGGAACATAGATTGTGATGTCAAATCATAAGCTATTCATTTTAGAGCAGCTATAAAAATACTTCTGTTATGGTATGCGATTTCAAAATTAGTGGGCACCTGTCACTGAAGAACGATACCGTCGTTCGCTGTTAGTGACCATCATTACTCTCACCTTGCAAACTTGACGGTCAAAATTAGTTTTTTTTTATTATTGTATTTAATAATTAATTTATATAGCCGTGGCAATGACGAGCATGAATATATGTGTGTTTTGTTGTTTAAGGAGAATGAGGAGTAATAGTTTTAAAATATGCTTGCTTTGTCTTTTCAGATATTCATTATTTTCGAGTCAGATCTATGAAAAAAATCTATATATGAAAACCAATTACAAATTGATTAAAATAAATATTTTTTTCGGATCCTTTTCAAGTATTTTTAATTCGAATTGTGCGATTTTTGTAGTTGAATGTGTGCAAGAATTAAGATGCCTGCCATTTAAGCCTCGAGTAGATTGTCGCTGAGGCTATTATACTGCGTACAGACTTTTGCAGATGCAGCACTTGGAAATCTATTGATCTCTCTTCTTTATGTTCACCACTATTTGATTAAATTTTGAAGATCAAAAAATCATTTGACCAGATTTATTGTATTTCACCATCATCATCATCAAAGCATCCATTCAGATTCTATTTGACTTAAATTATACGGTTTCATCTACTTAACAATGTCGATTCCACCCGAAGCACTTCAGAAGGTCAGTTGCGGTAACTTGACAACTTGGCCACGCAGAGGCCTACATTTTTCTTTATTAGAACTGAAATCTGACAGAGTAAAATATAGGTGGTTCAAGAGATTGAGCTGAGGATCATTCAGTCGCAAATGGAACTCAGCAGTGTTAGACAGCAAATAAGTCAGAAGGAACGGGATATTCGATTAACTGATCTGACAATGAAGGAGCTTCGTGATATCCCACCGACCGTCGGAGTATGGGAAGGCGTTGGAAAAATGTACGTTTAAATCTATTTGCGAGTAGTATAATTTTTAATTTCGGGTGAGTAGACTCAGGCTAACTGAGGTGTTTGCAGGTTCATGAATGTGCCGATTACAGAACATATCAAGCGATTAGAAAGCGAAAAAGCAGATAGCCAAGATCAATTGAAAGCTATGGGAAAGAAGTTGAACTACTTGGAGCATACTTATAACAACGCAAAGAAGAATATTGATGATATTCTGGGAATGCAGTCGTGAAGAGAAGGAGCGAGGTGTACATTAAATTTTAGTTTGCAAAAAGATACTTGGAAGCAGGTGCATTGCTGAAACCGCCCTTGTTCTTGAATGATATCGCAATTTGTTATAATTAGAATGACAGGCATTTTCTCAGCGCCAATATCACGTCACGTCTTTCAGTTATTATATGTCTGTGTATGCGAGTTGACACGGTTTTGGATTGTAGTACATTTTGATCAATATATTCTCACATGAATACCAGTTCCGCCAAGCCTTAATATACATGATGAAATTCTTTATTGCTACCATATTTCATTATACGCTATTTATTATTTGTCATCGTAAGGAAGAAATGTATATTCCTACGCAAGACGTACATGACGATACTAAAACGCGTGTTCACGAGCGTGATTGTGAACTGACAGAATCTTTAATAAGCCGCAGCGCGGCTTCCACGCGTGTCCCAGACAACACTCTCAATTCAATTTCAATTTCATAGCCAAGGTGCGGCCATAGTTGCAGCAATGCCGAGTTTTGGCTCAGACAGTAAGTCTCGTGGCATAATAATATTTTCAAGAGTATCGGAAATTGACAGATTTTTTGACAGCGTCGAATACGATACGAATACTGATTTCGTCTGATAATCATGTGGGATATAACGAGCGCGATCCAATTCGCGGCGACGACTCCTGGAAGACGTTCCATGAGGTGATGATGCTTGCAAAAGAACACGAGGTGCGTTGTGTGTGTTTTGCTTTTATACTCCGAAAATGAAGTATGTCAAGGCTAAGATTATGAATTGGTGGTAGGTGGACATGGTGCTTCTTGCCGGTGATCTGTTCCATGAGAATAAACCATCGCGACAATCTCTATACCACGTCGTCAAAACTTTACGAGAAGCATGCTATGGTGACAAACCATGTGAACTCGAACTAATCAGTGATCCGAGCTTGTCTTTAAACGATGCGTATGCTATATTGCCAGAATCGATAACTTTACACAGTTCCTATCTAATTAGTTGATTTATAGCAGCGAGCACATCAATTACGAAGATGAAGATATTAACGTGGCTATTCCGATTGTAGCTATAAGTGGGAATCATGACGATGCGGGTGGAGTATGAGATTATATCTTCTATAGATCCAGGAAAAGCGATCACTGATAAATGATGAATTTAGGGAGGCAGTCTATCTGCGTTAGATATAATCTCCGCAACAGGTTTGATCAACCATATTGGCAAAATTCGCGAAAACGATAATATTACTCTAGCGCCTTTAGTTTTCCAAAAGGGAGCTACGAAACTTGCCATCTATGGCATGGAAAATGTGCGGGACGAGAGATTACATCGCACGTTTCGCGATCATAAGGTCAAATTCATGCGACCTGACTCAGAAAATAGAGGTGAATATTTTAATTTAATGGCCCTACATCAGAATCAGTATGCTATATAAGAAATTTTTTGTTGGTGATTTGAGATATTTACTATTCATAATTAGTCACGCTCACACGGAGACTGGATATCTGCCGGAAAACTTCCTTCCTCATTTCCTCGATCTAGTGATCTGGGGCCACGAGCATGAATGCCTTATGGACCCAATTCCAAATCCCGAGACTGGATTTGAAGTAATTCAACCAGGATCATCTGTCGTGACAAGTTTATGCGAAGGCGAAGCCGCCGAGAAATTTGTTGGGCTGTTATCAATCACCGGTATTGAGTATGAAGTCCAGAAGATTAGACTAGCGACCGTTCGTCCGTTCATTATGAAAGAAGTGGTGATGTCTAAAGATTACGGGATTTCAGCGGCGGCGAAAAACAGAGGACGCGTTATAGAGTGGCTAACAGGTCAAATTGAAGAGCTGATCGATCAAGCAAATGAGCAATGGCGATCAGCAAACTCAGACGAATTAGGACATCTTCTGACAGAAGAAGACCCTCCTTTACCGCTTATTCGTCTACGGGTAGAATACTCTGGAGGATATGAAGTTGAAAACCCACGACGATTTTCGAATCGGTTTGTAGGTAAAGTTGCAAATGTTAATGATGTTGTCCAGTTCTATCAAAAAAAATCGGCAAATATGACTAGTAAGTTTTCCTATCAGAGTTTTCATTTTATATTTCTGTCGAAGAGAGGTACCAATATTGATGATATAGGACGAGTAAATGATGTCGGAGAAGAAATCAATGTGGTAGACGCAGTCGAGCTTGAAGACATCAAAGTCCAAACTATCGTTCAGGAGTTTCTCAAACAATACACACTTGAAGTTCTCCCATCGACAGGTCTAGACAATGCTATAAGTCAATATGTAGACAAAGATGATCGACATGCGATAAAAGCGTTTGTCGAGAATACAATTGAGAATCAAGTGAAGCGGTTGCTAAGTCTAGGCGATGTCGACGAAGACGCAATCGACCATGCTTTGGCGCAGCTGCCCGCCGTCGCCGAAGAAGAAGCCAATTTAGGATCGAAAAGGTCCCGAGTCGTCGCTGCCGAAGAATCAGGAACAAGAACAGGGAGGAGACAAATCGCCAATACACCGGCTGCCCGCTCAAGGCAGATATCAGACAGCGAAAGCGAAGATTCGTCATCACCACCTCGTCGCTCGCGCGCCGCCGCCCCGGCAAAGAAGACCACCAGTACGACACGAAGAGCACATGCAACAACTACTTCTACTTCGGCTTCAGCAGCCAAATTGCATAGTCGTTCTCGTAAAGCACCAAGTCGTCAGACCCAGCCGTTGTTCAATGAGGATACCAGTGATGATCAGACGCCTGACTCTTTACAGGAAGCCGCAGACGATAATGAAGATATGCAAGATGCGGAGTCTATAAATGAAGATGACAGTGAAGAAGAACAAGGAGAACCAATCGACAAGCGACCCCCCAAACAGAGTTCAGCGTCAAATATTTCTCGCCGTCGCAATATGCTTCCTTTCACATCCTCCCGCACAGCACCTACACCGCAGCCACAATCCCGACAAAGGGCATCTGCGGCATCAAAATCAACTCGCAATATGCAGGCACCATCAAGAGCCCGCGCCAGTAATAGCAGAGGTCAACGAGCCCTGGAAGCCTCTAGGAATGCATCCGAAACTACGTCGCAAAGTAGAGCTCGCGTTGCTCCGATTGAAATTGTGAGCGATGACAGTGACGAGGATATTTTTAACTAGCTTTATCAAAATACAAAAGGCATTATATGACATTATAAATTTAAAAATCCAGAAATCCAAAATATTAGAATTCTATAACAAGAAGCGTGACAGTCCAAACGACTAAAACCCGAATAATCTGTATCATTGTAGCTAATTTTCCCGACCCAATCCATCATGAACGCCATGTACTATATCAACAAAAAAAAGTAATAAATAAGTAATTAAGAACCCTGGATAACCCGTCTTCTAAAACAAACACTAATTCCATATTAACTAAACACACATGAAAATGAAATTCTCTCGAGAAGAAAAAAAAAAAAACCTCGAACACCCATAAAACCGAAGAATAAAAAAACCCAAAAATAATGCGATTAAACAGGCCCATCAGCAGAGGCGCTGCCTAATTTCATCGCTTCGCCAGCAGCGCTCCACTCCTGCGAACGTCCCCATTGATTTACTTTATCAAATACGTCCCCAATGATTTTCTCCTCATTACTTCCAATAGCGATCATAGATTCGAAGCTTAGTGGAGCAGTTGTGCTTTGCCCATGCTGCGCGTCTTGAAATGACGGAGTTGTGTCATCGCCAGCGTCAAGATTTAAATCAAAATTTATTTCTCCTTTAGGCATATGAATGTATTCATCGCCAAAGAAATCAGAGATATCATAATCTTGTAGGTTATGGGCTCTCCTGCTCTCAGGAAGCTCAGGAAGTGGCTTAGATGGTAAAACCTTTTCTTCATCATCAGCAGTGGAAAACCTATCGCTGTGCGATTTCGACTGAGAGTCATACTGAGACGACAACGCTGGGCTAGGATTCAAAACGCCACCAAACACACTAGGGCCCTGCATCACAGCTGCTACTGGCGTCGAAGTCTCGGTGGGCTCAAACTGGAATTGCGAGGACGCAGACATTTGAGAAGATAAGGACTCTTGCAATCGATACTGCTGAACCGGAGACCTCTGGGAGGGAGTAGGAGAATACTTGGATTTGCCGACGATCAACGGTATAGCTGGAGCGATAGCCGCTGTAGACTTTACCACCGCCCCTCGCAAAGATGGTGGAGAAGGCTTTGAAAGGGGGCGATTAGATGGAGGGGGAGAAAGTATGAGTTTGCCACTAATGTTTGTCGGAGTCTTCAAAACAATTTCTTTTTCTTCCTCAATTTTGCCTCCGATAATCTGCAATTTTCCGGTGCTTCCGGGAATGGTGCTTCCAGTATCAGGAAGTGACATAGGAGTGTCGACAGCAGCTTGACCTTTGATTGGCTTTGTAGTGCAAACAAATGGAGAATTTATAGAAGGGGAATATTGAGGCGACGGAATGGCCGCCTGAGAACCATTGTATCCGACAAAAGACCTCACTAGTGGAGTTCCAACCGAACCATGAGATGCTGTGAAAGAGATATAATTAGAAAACTTTCGAAGGATGATATCAACAAAAAAGAAATCAGTACCTGCGCCAGGATCTCTCCAAAGATCTTTCCGAGCGAATTGAAACTCCGCTTGAGTATCAGGAAAAGGTGCAGGGTCAACCGCTTGCGGAGAGACTGGAGTTTCTTTCTCATCACCAGCCATTGACAGCTTGTCACGAATCTTCTTCATCTTAAGCTGCTCTTCAGCGCGCTTCAAAGTTTTTTCCTGTCTCTTCTTCTCCTGCTTTTCCTTATTTGCCTTCTGACGCTCAGATTTCTGCCGTACTCGCTCCTCCTTGTCTTGCTTAATCTGCTCTTTGCTGCGTTTAGATGGTGCAGAACTGGAAGCTCGATCGGAATCTTTCCGCTTAGTAAGACTCTCCGTGCGAACTAATGGTGGTCGAGGTATTGAGATGTTGTTTAAGCTTAAGGCTGGACCGGGAATGATGCGCTTGGTGGTGGGAGGCTGCGATGGATGTACCATTTCCGGCTCTTCTGTGTCAAAATTACGGAATGCCGGACTCGCCCCAACGAACTCGGGCTCATCCTTGGATCCGCTCATTGCAGACATGTGCGAAGACTGGTGCCGTGATTTGGATTGCTGGTCGTGAGGAGCAATGACAGACTCATTAGTCTTGAATGCAAATTGGGGAAAAGTATTAGCTTGTTGTTGAGGTTGTGCACTGTAGACTGCGCCCGAGTAAGGAGAAGAAGTTGGCATTGTCGCGCTGACGGCTGAATCAGTTGAAAGCGCTTGGAAGGCAGAGTGTGTACGATTTAAAGGCTGAAAGACAACTCCGGGTTGCATCGGACTAGACTGACATGAAAGATAGTCCAAGCCTCCACTCGCGATAGGAGACGGACCAACGCTATTCCATCCTTGGTGCAGACTTGGAGATTGCATGGCGCTAATTGGGGTCATGAGCGAGACAGGAGAG
Organism: Kockiozyma suomiensis; assembly: GCF_038497685.1. Lineage (NCBI taxonomy): Eukaryota > Fungi > Ascomycota > Lipomycetes > Lipomycetales > Lipomycetaceae > Kockiozyma > Kockiozyma suomiensis. The sequence goes on from NW_027117668.1 coordinate 258,433, forward strand.
TTTGCAACAGGTGAATCGTGCAAGGAGGGAGGAAGGCTTCCAAGGCTGCGCTGGAGATCGGTCCAATTGATGTTGCTAAACTGAAATGGGTCAGGTGGCTGTGATGATTGAATTGGAATATGCTGTTGCTGCTGATGCTGTCGTATGGGCAGAGCCTGAGGTTGAGGTCGTGACTGAGATTGAAGCCGTGACATCGCTTGCGACGGATCGCACATATTCGTTGATTTGATGTATTGCTGCTGCGGTCGGAGTGGTTGCATGAGTGGTTGAGGAGTAACCAAGGGCATAGAGGGCTTGACAAGCTCAGGCTCAGACAAAGCATACTGGGGGCTCCATTGCTGGAGGTGAGACGTATTTATTGCGGCACGAAAATGAGGTTGCTGATGCTGTAGAGAGTGATGATGCGACTGTAGCTGGAATGGAGGCTGCGAGAGCTCTTTCGAGTCGGAATCCCACAAATGGCCAAAAACAGTGGCCGACGAAAAATAAGGTGGCTCACTAGTTCTGATGTAGTGGTCTGAAAAGCGCTGGGCGCGAGCAGTGTCAGGCTCGGGGGCTCCGATGACGATATCACTGGCAAGCATGTCGAAGAAGCCGTTTTCAGTGGCGGATAGATTGAGCGTGCTCATGGCGGCCGACGAGACTTGGGTGGGCGCTACAAACATGCTCTGATCGTGGACGAAGGGACCGACGAGTGCGACAGACGGGTCAATTTGCAGACACTGCTGTCTCTGCTGCTGCCGGAAGTGAGGTGGAAGACGATGCTGCTGCGGGAGCAGGCCAGGCGGACCGGAATAGGCAAAGACGGGCTCGCGCTGCTGGTGCTGCTTGGGGTCGTCGAAGGCCAGGGGCGGCGGGTAGGAAGCTGCGAAGTTCGCTGCCATACTCTAGGCGAGACGACAAACAGAGGCGCGGGCAGAATACGACGGGAGGGAATGCAAGTCTAGGAAAATTCAAGGTCGGGGAAGCATCAAAACCACGGACAAGAGAACGGAGCATCGGGATTGGGCTGGAAGCCAAAGTTGCTTGGCAGCTGTCGGATGCACGTGAGTAAGGCACAAGTCCATAAGCAAGTACTGATTTAGGGTACTTTTGCAAACAAATGCTGCATTTGGCGCATCCAATTACCCTAAAGGGACTAGCGCGCGGCTGGGACTGACAGAAGAGTGTCAAGAAGCAGAGACTAAGCGTGTTTACTCTTTGACGAGCACCCCCGGCGGACTAGATCCTCGGCGAGAAGAAGATCCAAGGACGAAGGCAGCAAAAAAATCTGAATTTGCATCATCAGACTGCAGCAGATTGGACTTCGGCGCAAGAAGGCGCACGGGTATACGGCAGCCGATAACCAAAGCTCTAGAACAGCGGCCCTATGAAACCGTCTTTTTGTTGTGGCGAGGCCGACCCATTCTCTCGAACCTCATCTTCTCTTTAGCTTCTCTTTATCATCTCTTTATCATCTCTTTGTCTTCTTCTCCTTGCTCTCTCTTTGCACCTTATACTCTGCTCTCTAGCCGAACCCGGTTCTCAGTTTTCATTTCTCAGTTCTTCATGAAACGCTTCTCCGTGCACGTACCACTTCTTGATTTTACGCCTATCTTATCCATCTAATCCATCTAATCTCCTCTCCCACGACTCCCAGTTATTCCTTTCGTCTGATTATCTGCACTCCGCCATCTGATCATCTCGCCCACAGTACCATCCCCCGCCGTTCAGTTCCCGCTCAATACTCCGCCAGTACTCCTGCTTTGTACCACTGCCGTCTTTAATGTCAAGGTCCGCCAACCGACAGCTCACTGCAAACCACCGCCCTTCATCCTTAACAAAGCTCGCCCGTCCACTGCTTTCGCCAACGAAATTCCTCTTTTCGCCCTCAAGCTTATCGTCCTCTATCGCATCAATGCGTACAAACGCAGTGCAGTCGCGCACAGTCATTGCAATCAGAAACTCTGTAGATTCTTGCTTTGTATCGGTATTCAGTAATCCATGCCTGTCCATCTTTTCCTGAATGTCCCGCAACGTCGTAAAAATATCTGCCTTTATTATATATTCCACCAGTATCCGCCGCAGTCTCTCTAGCCCCAACACGCGATCTCCGCCTCCGATCTGCTCACCGACCTCTGTCGGCAGCAGCGCCTCGACCGATTTCGAAACCCGATTTCGATCGCCAGACACCAAATCAAGCGGACAAAATGCATATTGTCCTGCCTTGTCCTTTGCACGCATCCGGCGAAGCGCACAGGTGCGACAGTACGTCCATCCGACAGGCGCATCTCTAGACTGCATTAACCACTTCGGCTTAAATTCGAGTACTGCCGTCTCTTGACTTTTTTTTTTTAAATCCCCTCGAAGCACATATCCTAGCATCGAGCTGCTTCCCTTGACTTTATAACGCACCTCCTGCGCGATTGGCAGCTCATCAGATCCAAATGCGGCAGTCGCAGTCATATTTTCTACATACATGCCATATTCTTCCTCCGTATCCAGCCAAGTGCCATGCCGCTTCTTTTCACGAACTCCATTCTCGTCAAGACTAGATAATTGGCTGTTGAGTTCACGCAGCACATGCGGAGAGAGACGCACTAGCTTGGTAGCGACCACCATCCCCGGCTTGAACAGTGGCTCAATAGTGTTTTGCAAAAACTTGTAGACATCCAAAGTAGACGGCTGGGAAGGCATCTTCTTTCTCAGTCGGAGAAGATAGCCAGTCTGCGCCGATGCGTCAGTCGTGTAGCTCAGACCGGTTTACTATAGATGAAGCAAGGGTTAACACGTACGTAAAGTGGATCGGAGCATTCGTAGAGGATATTAGCAGCGCCTTCGGCAATATATGAAAGCAAAGTAGCATCACTGAGCCTGACCACGTCTTGCTCATTCATTAGGGATTTGCGGGATGATTATTAGTAAAAGCGGCGGGAGTATCTAAGCAGTTGTGTGCGCGGTCTGAGCCGCTTGGGCTTTTGACAAGCCCCTGAACTCGCTTACTAACTGTCATTCTCAGACCCTGCCAGCTCGCTATATCAAGTCGTACAGTTCATAAACAATTACAGTTCAGATATCTAGATTAAGAAGTTTATATACATATCATATTTACATCACTCTCGCTTACCGGTCAACCTCCAGCATCGGCCCACCGAAGTCTGAAATGGTTCGCACCATCCACCGCCCTTGCACTCCATTAGCACCCACGCAAACTTGACTCCTCTAAACTCCCTCCACCGGCTTTTCAATGCAGCCTCCCATCGCTCTCTCATAGTCTTTTCAAGCATCTCTTTAAATTTTGTTTTGCCAAGAACACTGACCACCCATTTCCGCGACCGGAAAACTAATTTCAACAACGAGCCAACGTTAGGAATCGAAATCTGATATACTCCTGGGGCACCAGCCAGTACCAAGAATCCGATATCTAACAACGCCCTTATACCAGAGTCTTCAGATATGTCAAACTCCGCCAAATCGTCACTAGTAATTGCAGTAGCCGCTGACTTCTGCCGTAGTAATTTCTCGAACTTTTCAAAAATGACAACCGAGTCACTATCTTCGGCTACTGCGGCTGCTTTTCGATCTCGATATATTCGGAAATAGTACTTGCTCTCTATGACCATATCTCCTGCGTTGATATTCACATTTATTCGTCTGATTTGCCCTGCCTCTACCACTCTTTGCAACTCGCGGTCAATGAATGTGGGATCATGAGGGAATAACGCATGTAAATGCGATACCATTACAATCGGAGGGATGGACTACAGCTGAATCAGTATTAAAATTTTCAAACCAAGAGAAATTGCTGGGACAGCATACTTTGCGAAACCGAAGTAAATCAGCTATTCCGTCAGCGTTGAGACGAGTTCCTCGCTCAGGAATAGGATCCCACATTTGTAATAGGGAAGCGTTGATCCCAAAATGAATATCAGATAACTGCGACAATTCTCCTTCTAATTAACAAGATAATTAGTAATGCGTTTGTAGAAATCAGATCTTGAAGCACAAAGCTGCCCACCTATCCTAACCGTGCTACTAGTCATTTGCAGTTTCGTCTCCCTAGCCTGTCTAGGCGACTCTACTGATTCCTCTGTCGGCTGCTGCTGTGTCTCATATTCTGCAATTTGAATCATATCAGAGCCATACCCGGGCTCTCGTTTACGCTTATTTCTTCGCACTGCTGAGGAATTTGACGCGGTTAATCTGATTGACATTGTCAGGATTGAACCGACTGTTTTTCCGTGTCCTGCGTATACTATGAAGAATAAAACCCATATATTAAATCCGTGTCATTCCAATATACAATCTGAATCTCTTCAGCTTTACTAAGTTCACTTGAAGTTGAAAACAATCAAAGCAGGAAATGCCGAGAGATGACGACTTGTACGCACTTTAAACTGAACTATATTATGTATTCATCACTCTATAATCTCACACTGGTACTACGGTTACGGCATAAAAATAGAAATACATTATACTTATGAAAACTCTACCTCCTAAATAATCACACGAGGATACCAGCCACCTTTATCGAAATCTCCCTTGTTTATCTGAACATTTCTCAAACGCAACAAACAAGAAAACCAAAAAATGGCCAACGCTTCAGTCAAGAAAAGAGCAGCTGCAAACTCAGAGGCTTTGAAGAGTCTGCATACTTACGCCGGTGCGATAAATTTATTGTATTTTTTATCGTATTTCTTGCTTCGTCGACCTGCTTCGCTGAAGCCCTTTGTGATCATGTCGATCCCGGCTTGGATAATCGAGTATCAGCTTGAGCGGATAGGTATGCTATTTGTGTGTGAATCAAAGGGTTAATAATATAAAGAAATTTAACTTGTAATTTTGCGAGGGACAGGACGACCAAAGTACAGCCCAACCAACGGCTCGTTAGTTTCGGCCGGAGATGATCTTCACCAAGCCGGACTAACCGAGTGGCTTTTTGATATCGTTTACGTTACGCTTGGATGTGATCTTTTTGCTGTGATTATCGGAAGATCTTGGGTCTGGTTTTTGTATCTTGTTGTGAGTTTTTCCAAGCATCTTAGTGATTTAAGTCATTTGTCTGATCTGGCAGCTGACTGACTGATGAATACAACTACAGATCCCTGTTTACGGTGTATACAAGGCATACACCTCATTTATCGGACCGATGCTCAAGCAAAAAACTGCAGCTAATGCTGCTAACGACGACGAACCTCCAGCTGCTCGCACCCGATCGCGAAAAGCCAAAGTCGTTCGTTCTTGAGTAGAGTATCCTGCTCTGCCCGAGTTGAGAAAGAGCATTGTATAATATCCAGCTGTCTTGTCTTTGAATTATATTATTAGTAGTAGAAGGAGTGGACTTTTTTCTGTATAAATTAAAATTTCCTTGAACCATAGGCAAACACCAGAAATGAGATTTATCAATCTAGTAAGGTAACTAGGCGAGAGAAGCAACAATACAACCGAGCTTGAGCATGCAAGTAAACAAATAGCTCCCATATATTGAATCTTGTAAGGACTTTGAAATAGGGCTATTTCTACAATATGCAAGCAATAACTCGCTAGAACTAATAAAACCTCATCTTTAACTGAATTTTGTATATTGCTTTTTAGTTCTCTCTAAGCCCAGTATATACAGCACTATGAATTTTATCTTAACCAAGTCAGCTAAGCAAGGGCATGTAACATAAAGAAAGATTTAACAACAAAAAATAACGGTTGAAATAAAACAAATCACGATGAAAACTGAGATGAATAGGAGCATGTCATAATATTAAAAAGTTATAAAATGTAGATTTACAAAGCGCTTGTTCCCAAATTCCATGCACCCATAGTGCCTCCCATTATCAGGGCGGAAATAGCCATGGGCTTTAATCCCATTGTTGATCTGTACAACGCACCTGTAATTGCGCCTGCTGCGATCGAGTTGTAGATGTCATGGTAACTTCGAGTCATATCTAATTCATTTAACCAAACAGTCAGATTTACTCCCTCCAAAACAAAAAGTAAAAAAAAGACGTACCAAAAATTCCATTGAAGATGTTGTACGAGATGGCGAGAATACCGGCAGTATTTCCAAGATATGGACCCCGTCGGGTAATTGCGTTTAAAATAGCATTGATTCTGATTCTCGCAGGCGCGTTTGCAGGAGTTGTTCTCATTCCCTCTGCGAAACCATAAGTGCCACCGACAGCTAGACCTATACAACGAACAAACAAGTTAGCATCAGGCTGAGACGGTATAATCATCAATAAGAATTAAGAAAAAATTGCAACACACCTCCCATGTACATTGTTCCAGAGCCATAACATAAATCATCCGACCAGCCCCGCGACGGCAGAAACCCTTTAGAACCAGGCAAATCACTAAGCGCATCATCTTCAAGATCCAGAACCTCCAAATCTTGCCCTAGTCTTGCGAGCGGATGCAACTGCGAAATGTCGACATCCTCCGACAGAAATGGGATGCTCAACTGCTTATCTGTATTGTTTGTTGTGTCTGGTACAAAACTGCTGCTGCTAGCGGATGTCTCTGATGAGGGAGAGCTGGTCGCTGCTGTTTGTGATCCTCCAAATGGCCAAACCATCTTTTTGCTTCTCTGTGTTTCGGGCTGTATAGGCTATCGTTGTAGTTCTGTAATTCCTCTATATTATCGCTAATACAAATCACAGCGCCAAAATTTATACAGCGAAGAATGCAGATACTAAGCTGTCTGTTGTGATAATAAAAATTAGCTAATGCTGTCGTCAAAATATCGTAGGATTCTTGTCGCGCGTAATTTTTTTTTTCCCGTCAATTACGGAAGTCAAGCAGTTGGAGAGTTAAGAATTATTTAAGTCGCAGTACAATTAGAGTTTTTGCAAAACCCCCTATTTTACAGTTTTGGACTTGATTTTTCAAATGTCATATTCAACACAATCATAACGAGGCTGTTTATACGCGCTCATTTATTTCTGGCAACGAGGAAAAAAAATGAATTTAAGGTGACAAATGGCGGAATCTGCACAAAACAATGGACTTGAGGACGACCATAGTCTATCATATCATTCTGTACAGCAGATCCATAATGCATTTGAGATATTCTGGAACGGCTTCTCTGCCAGTTTACAAGTATCCGATAAACGAGAATATGAACCGACAGCAACATTAAATGCAGCAGAATACGATATAACTAGTGAATTGCATATTAAATATATCATGAAATATCTTTCAGATATAGATTATTCTAGTAATGAAGCTGCTACGCAAAAAATACGCGTCCAATCTCCAAACGCGTTACCGGCACTCGACTCAGAAGCGGAAGACGATCTCGACATTGACGCAAAAATCACAGAAAACTTAAGAGGAATTAAATCTCTCGCAAACATCACAGAGCAATCGTCTGCGGCTGGGGAAAAAAATCGTCCTCGCAAACGGAGACCTCCAGAATTAATAGACTCCGACCGCCATCATAAAACTCGGCCTTCAAAAAAGCAAGCGCCCTCCGCATCTCGCTCTCGCCCGGCACGCCCAGCGCGACCTCGCTCGCAGAAACAGCCAGCAACATCCGGCGTTCTGTCATGTGCGATCCTTGTTAACCGCTACGACGTACCATCTACGCTCCGCGCACTAGCTGTCGCGCGGCGGAAGAAGCAAGCGGTTTTGAAGCGCAAACGAAGGGATGCGAGTGATCTTGACGTGGACGCTCTATGGGCTGCACATTGGAGAATGAAGGATGCGTCTAGAAAATCTATGAGTGGAAATAATAAGCTGAAGCAGGTGCATATCGCGAGGAAGCCGTTCCTTGACCGCACGTTGAGAAGGGGTAGACGGTGTTTTGATTTATAAGGCGTTTTGGAAGAAATCACGTGTAGAATATCTTTCTAAAATATAATTCAGAGTCCTATATGCTAAACACCAACTACAGCATAGATAAGGGGTCGAGTGCAGTTCTCATTTCATACTCAAGTGGGCACCTCTAACTCGATGAATTGTTGCTATACGGATAAACAGAAAACCAAGGATGCGATCAGCAATGAGTAAAATAAAACCCTACATCAATGCATACCTGTGCATTGTTGGGAACATCATTCTAATATTTACTGAATAGACCGGAAAAAGTCCATGCAGGCAGTGAAGACGACGAGCAAGATACCACCACCAGGTCCTAATCTAAGAACCTTGGGAATGAAACCTTTGTACAAAGCGCCAAAGCCTTCCTCCTTGGCGACAGTGAAGATACTGCCAAATGCCCAATTGTACTTAGGAGTGACACCTTCAGCCTTGATGGTATTTTGAATTCTACTCTTGACGACATCAAAGGGAGTGTTCAAGATTGTTCCGGCGGTTCCACCAATAGAACCAGCAATAAGATCATTGAGAGTCTGTTGAGTTGGAGTCTCCGCCTTGGGCATCAAGGCGCGTGCCTTAAAGATAACACCAAAGTATCCTGCATTCCAGGTGATGTGTCGCCAAAGAGTCGCCTCGAGGCCGTTGTACATGGCCAAGATACCCTCACTCTTGACAATTTGAATAGCACAGTCAAGTGGGCCCTTGTACTTCGAACCAGAAGCTCTGTCCTGCAATCGAATCTTGACAAGCTCGAACGGCACAACAACAAAGGACTCGGTAGCACCAGCAGTAGCACCGGTCAAAACCGAAAGCTGCTGATTCATCTTATCAATACCAAATGCGTTACGATAGAACTTTCCCCATTCGTCATTAGCTGCAAATTTGGTGGCTCGTTTCGGCGCCTCCATGAGGATCGGCGCAGTAATACCACGATAGAGGCGGCTAGGACCCTCGTTCTTGATAATTTTCGAGAAACAGTCAATCATGCCGGTATATGCTTCGCCATCAGCGCCGCCCTTGCCGACCTGCAGCTGGACTCGGGTCTTGACGACGTCAAGCGGGTACATGACCAAAATCTATTCGGCGCATGGGTTAGCAATTGAAGTGGAGAGTAGATCTCGTGAAATAAAGTGGAGTCGTTCAAGCGTACCTCCGACACGCCGGCAATAGCGCCCGAGAAAAATTGGTAAATGAACGGAAGACCTGGATTATAGTGTCAGTAGAAGAAAGCTCGCCGCGCCAGAACAAACAGACGGCCATGAGTACGCACTCTTCTTGTCGTTCGACATTGTATGTTAGGTTTAGATATAAGACCGGAAAAGAGGAAGCGGGTTTTCAAAGCGAAGCGGGCCGAGATGTTCAAGCCAAAAAAAACACAGCAAAGCTATAGTAATAGTCTATACCACAAATAAGATCTCGAACAATAGTCTAGATAAGAGAGATAAAAAAGATAGCGAGGACAGAGGCAAAGATGAGTTTTTGCGCTTATTCGAATTGGGTTCAGGCGGGGTCTTTCGGGGTTAGGGGAAAATATTGAGTGTGTGAATAAGAACAATTGCACCCGGGCGCTTTTCGGTAACGCCGCGTTTTTCGCGTGGGGCTCCGACTACGCTATCCGACGACAGTTTGTATCCGAGGCTTGAATGAATTACAATGCTCTCTACTACTATGCTGCTCATGGCAATCATGAAATTTATTGGAGTCGTGAGGTACAGGTAATGGGTGCTCTGCAGTACTATCGCACCCCGGTCTCCAGCTCGCCGGTGCGCTTCTTGGATTTGCTGTAGACAGCCGGTTTATACGGCACTGCAGCTGACCTGCTTTGTTGCTGCGAGGCAACGTGTGGGTAGGGAGCAGGCGCCGGTCGAGGGGGCTGTGCTGGAGGACGCGACGACGAGGAAGAGGACGGTGCGGTGGTAGACGGATACGTGGGCGCCGTGACTGGTCTGTAGTCACCGAGTCTCTGAACATTGGTTTAGTAATCCGAAGAGGGAACTATATGAAGAATAAGCATGAATGATCAAAGGGTACTCACGGCCTGGTTCTCTTTGGCTTTCTTCATCAAATATGTATGCACCAATGCAGCATTTCGCGTGGAGCATTGGTTTAAGTAACTGAACACTGCACCCAACACAGGCACCAGCGTCAGCAAGAAATCGAACGTGACATTAGCAGCCATTTTCATGTGTAGCTTATTAGGAATATCTAGATCCTCAGCCATTCGATTTAATCGCAGATGCATAGTGTACATGATCCACGGTCCGAAAACTGGAATGATTGAGATCAAAGGCGCTTGGCCTATTCCCCAGTCTGCCCAGTAGCAGCCGTACATGCACCGGTCGTGCTTCCATGCCGTGCTGGCTATATGCTTGAATACGGCTGCATCGCTCGGGGTCGTGCCTTCAGGTGCTTTGCGACGACGCGTGGAGCCATCTGGAAGAGTCTCAAAGTATGGATCTATGATAATGTTAGTATAGACTTGAGTTATCAAGTAATACAGGGTATGAACCTTTTGTCTGGAATTTCTCGCCGGCGTATTCATTCCAATAATCCATCACAATGTCATAGCCGGGCAAGTTCTCCAGTGTTTCACTGATCGCAGCCATGTTGCAGAAATAATCGAAATTCCGTTCCAAATATGGGTTTTTGTAACAGTAGGTTGAAGATAATGACTTGGTCCAGTGCTCTCACGTTTCTACGCGTCCAACTTCTCCACTAATTCCGTCTTAGAAATCAGAAAACGCTAGTTTAAAAATTGAAACGCACCTAACCCGCCAAGTCAAATGTAGATGGTCCTCGACTCTTGAAAAAAACGCGAAAAGCCTTTAGTTAAACTGTATGCAGGGACAAAAAAAGAGCTCACACTGCACTTAGTTTGATCGAGCCCTGCCACCGCCGACGAGTGTTGTTCCGATTGTCGTCAATATACAAGTGATCCGCCACAATACAGCTCAGAAAATAAAAAATTACAATCGTCGCGCAGACAAATATCTCAACCAATTGATATTATAATCAATGATACTGATGAAGAAAGAAAAGAGTGAACTGAGATTATTCGAGGTTAATAAAGATGACGTCATGTGATTTATAGCCGGGTAACATTTAAAATGTAAACTCCCAACGAATCAGAAATTCAATTTCAAATTAATATAAAATCTTGTTCTAAGATTCGAAGACCGCTTGATATTGCTATATTTCTATACGCTTTGCATTCAACCGAGAGAACTTTGAAAATTAAGAAAGTCATGTCAGAGCCTATTAATGCTAACCCGAAAATTCTGTCGCTTGAAGATTTACCGACACGAGATGCCGAACGCGAAATAACCAGCAGCGCAGGTAGCAAGTCCTCAATACTTCCCTCATCTGCGCTGGATTCTGTTTTCCCGGCGTCGAGATCATCTCTTGATGAGGTGTATAATACTTTGTTTATGATTGCAAGCAAGAAAGATGAGACTGAGGATGCAGAGATGAAGGAGGCGCCAGAGTTGTCGAGTGGCGAGTCTGATAGTGGAAGTAGCGACGACGACGAGGGTGAAGATGAGGAACCCATTGATGAGCAGGAAATATATGGTGCGTGATAAATTGTTATATTGGTATTGCTTGTTGGGCGCCTATCTAACTGGTTCTATTATTTTAGATCTCATTGCAACTATCTCCGACCCCGAGCATCCACTGACCCTCGGTCAACTTGCCGTCGTGAACAAACCCGATATTAGCATCACTCACTCGTCATCCCCCGCCTCACGCGGCCGCCGTCAAATAATTACTCGCGTGAATGTTGACATCACCCCCACGATCACTCACTGCTCGCTGGCGACACTGATTGGTCTCGGTATCCGCGTACGTCTTGAGCGATGTCTGCCGCCGCGGTACAGGGTTGAGATCAATGTGAAGAAAGGAACGCATCAGAGCGAGTCGCAGGTAAATCGGCAGCTGAATGATAAAGAGAGAGTTGCCGCTGCGTGCGAGAATCAGCAGCTATTGGGAGTTTTGTCGGGTATGTTGGCTACGTGTAAGTGAGTGCAGAGAAAGATAAATGTGTCTCTTATTACCTACGCAAAGGAGTTTATGTTCATGTTTTTCTCTTGCTCGGAGACTGATGGCGCAAAGTATTAATATATTATTAGTTGAAGATAGAAAATTTTCAGTTTTATTAGTAATAATAGTAATATTAATAATCGTTATGACTTGAAAGTATTTACTCTAAAAACATAGTAACAGAAAGTGCAATGGTATTTAGCTAAAAACTTACAACTACTAGATTTAATGTAAGACTTATTGATCCATCAAAATATTATTAACGCGAGAAGTATAATCAAAAGTATTTTTTGGCACCTTAGATGCTAACAGAATTCTCATTACTCTTTATAAAAGATCATCTGCGAGTTTAAAAATAACACGAGATGTTTGAGATGAGCTTACTTACAAATAATAACGATTCTATAGTTTAATGATTCGGTTTGCTTAGCTTGATAGCACGTATCAATACATTATATGTACAAATATGTCTTTATTTAAGAGTATATAGTATATACATCTCGAATGCCACTCCAAAAAAATTTTTGAAATATGTGAGAGAAGTGAAAAAGAAAGGATCAATACACAGTCTTATTCAAGACCCTGAGCAGATCGCCGCTGGTGCGTTCGCCGAGCTGTGAGCTTTAACATTTGTTCGCTTTCAGTGTACGATGGTGGCGGCACAGACTGTCGTTGTTGTACGCTCTTAATGCCGTCGGGTATTCCAGAACCGGATGCTGGGTACGAATGATAAGCGCGCAGCCGACAACGAAGAAGCTTTGCGATGAATACTTCGACCCTGGCTAATCTTTCACGAAGGTAGTCGGCCGTGAAGATACTTGTGTCCGAGATGCGACAGAGCCAGGTAAGGTAAGTGCGCGAAACGTGCGAAGCTAGAACAAGGAGCGCAAATGAAGTTGTGAGGATAGCGGAGAAGATGAGCCACGGGAGGAGGAGGAAGGCGAGAAATGCGAATGCGGTTGTTTTTCGAGTCGAAGGTTGGGTCATGCTGCGAGATGAGTAGGAGAGGAAGTATATGAACCTCTTATGTCTTTGATAGGTGCTCTTTTCATAAGAGAAGTGACTATTCCATGAAGGAGAGAAGAAATCTCACATGAGTCAGGTAAATCAAAACAGAGGCTAATTTTTGGGTGACTGAGCCGCCGAAAATCTTTTTGCGGGGCAAACAATATCAATGATTTTACAGTCTTATTTTCTGGTTTGCGGGAAAACCTTAAATCATGCTAGCTCCGAAACTCTTCACGGCTGCTTACTCTGTATCCTCTTTCTTTAGCAGTACATTTCCTATATTCTGTTCTTATACTTGCAATGACGGGCGGATTTGAGCCCTTGACTTCGACTCTCAAACCAAGTATGTCTATGCTCCATTTTTCTATCCGTACGCAATCGCAAAGCTAACAAAGAGACTCTCGTTAGCGACCGATGCGACAATTACAGTACGACTTATCAAGTCGTTTGAATACCGCACAGAACGAAATATGGTCCTTAAGGACGTTGATCTGACTAAGACAACTGCTGGCGACTTACTTGAGCTTGCAAAAAAGAGTGTGTATACGAGATATTCTGGCCTCGTATGTGGATCAATGCAAGCTGCTAATTTGCATCACGCGTCGTTTAGATATCCAGACTCAGTCTGCCTACAGACCTTTTCGGAATGTTGATTTCGGTATGCTGCAGTTTGAATGATTATGATGCTTAGAGAGTTAGACTTTCTAACTGGCCTTTTTTATTAGACACATTAAAAATATACACTCAAGCACATGGCTCAAAGGCACAGATTTTATTTTCATTGACTTAACAACTAGAGAGCAACTAAAACTGACCAAAATATAGACTTCAAATCTTATAATAAATCTGGAGCACGAGGATTGGATATTGTCAGATTACTCCAGGACCTTGGCAGATTATGGATTTGGTATCATTTCTCTGTAATGCTGTTATCTTGCTCAATGATATTAACAATTTCTAGTGAACGAAACTGAGGTGTCGATGTTCAACAAAGAGATGTATGACCAGTATAAGGCCAACCCTGTTGAGAAGTGGTGATGACCTGCAGAAGATTGGATATTTAATTAACGCTTTGCATAATTTGTTGCATGAATCCACGCCGGTTTGATTTCAATATGTACTGGAACAATTAGTCAACTCCGCTTGACGATAGCACCCTTTTTATTTATCAATTTTGTATAAAGATAAGTTAAAGATACATTGCATAACAGCATGTTACAATAAAGCGCCAAAACAAAAAACATAACCCCAAACAAAACGGACACTCTAATTTTCCATACATAAGTTACAATTATTACGCCTCAATATAGGTCTTGATAGCATGCTCCCGAGCGGCATTTCCAAAGATTTCGTATGCCTTCTCAATATCATCCAACTTGAAGCGATGAGTGATAAGACTCTCAGGTTTGAGTTTACCTCCGCGAAGCACTTGCAAAAGCATAGCAGTCGTGTTTGCCGAGACGAGACCAGTTGTGATAGTCACATTCTTGATCCAGAGTTCTTGAAGCTGCAAGTCGACCTTGGTGCCGTGCACGCCGACATTAGCGATACGACCACCGGGCGCAATTATGGCCTGGCAAGTAGCAAAAGTCTGCGGTACACCGACGCACTCGATCGCAACATCGACTCCAGGCTTTGCAGTCATGTTCTTGTTGGGAACTTCACCAGATGCAATATCGGCCTCGCTAATGATGGAGGTGACAGTGTCCATCATTGTCGTAGAGGCGGCTAGCTTGGAAGGATTGATGATGTGCGTCGCACCGAGCTTCTTTGCGACGGCAAGACGCGAGTCGTCAGTGTCGATCATAATGATTGTCGCAGGCGAGAAGAACTGAGCGGTTATGAGCACGGCCATACCTACGGGGCCGGCGCCGACGATAGCCACACTCTCGCCAGGCCGGATTTTGGCGGATTGAACGCCAACTTCGTAGCCAGTAGGAAGGGCATCAGAGAGCATGAGCAAGGACTCATCGGCTAGCGATTTAGGAGCTTGGTAGAGAGATGTGTCTGCAAATGGGATGCGGACGTACTCCGCTTGAGTGCCGTCGATGTCGTTTCCGAGGATCCAGCCTCCATTGAGACAATGCGCCTGCAGATTGCGCGCACAGTAGAGACACTTACCGCAGGCAGTGATGCAGGAAATAAGAACGCGATCGCCAGGCTTAAATGCAGACACACCAGAGCCAACGGACTCAACGATGCCGACGCCCTCGTGTCCGAGAATGCGGCCGGGAGTGACGGAGGGCACGTCGCCCTTGAGGATGTGGAGATCGGTGCCGCAGATAGTGGTCGAGGTCAACTTGACGACGGCGTCGGTGGGCTCCAAGACTTCGGCCTTGGGAACCGGCTTCCATGAGCGTTTACCGGGGCCTTCGTATACGAGAGCTTTCATGGTCGCCATTGTGCGCAGAAAAAGGGACGAAGAAGAGAAGGAAGGAGTAGTAGTAGGAGTAGTAGTAGTAATGCGGCGCGAACACGTGGAAGCAAGGCCAGTAGCAGACCGTATGAAGGAGAAACGCAGCATAAACGACGAAGAGAAGATAGCTTGCAAATTACAGGCTAAGGCGAATTAATTGCAGGAAGGATGATAGAAAATAGAAACTGGTCGATTGGCCGCCCTTTTGTAGCCGTCAATAAGCGACGATGTTTAGGCCCAGCGTTGTACACTAACACCGATTATGACGTAGCCAGTCACACCACACTTTCCTTCTCACCACCATCAGTCCACCGGCTCATCCTCACACCACTCCAACCACCTACTCATGACCCTCTTCTCCGCAGTCGACTCGATTCCCGACGACTCTCTCGAGTACTCCCTTTTTCTCGCAGACGACCCGGTATCTCCCATCTCCGACCTCGACCACAAGCGCACCCGCCTCGCACAGATTCGAGCAGACGCCCTCAGTCTCGTCCGGCCCTGGACCGCAGACTACATATGGCAGCGACAGCCCTTCAATCTAAAGCTCGTGGATATCCTCGGTCAGTTTTGCTGTTCTTTCGCTGATTGACCTCCCGCTTACCTCATTCATCCAGACGAGCCATGTTTGCGCGGAGTGACTGAGTTTGGCGACTGCATTGACGACGAATGGTTCATCGTCTTTATTCTGCGCGAACTCAGTCGCAAGCATCCTGATCTCTACGTGAAGTATGGCCTTTTTATATCCTTACCGGCTTCAGTTTGATTGCGTAGTTTCTGATTATTTTTATAGAGTAAATGACAATGATGGCGAGTTTTTACTCATCGAAGCCGCGAATGCTCTTCCTCACTGGCTGAATCCTGACAATGCAGACAACAGGGTATGTCAATATTCCGACCCTATCAACTCTTATACTGATAATCTTTAATGATACAGATATGGATAATAAATGGCGACCTATGCATCATCCCATCTGACAAAGCTGACGAAACCAGCGACATCTCATCCTACTCCCTCTCAGACGCCCTCCACTTTCTCAACAATAAACGCTCTGCCCTGATTCACCCCAGCTCTCTTCAGACTGCCGCATTTTCCCGACTATCTGCCTATCCTACTGCGGCAAAACTTCACATTCATCGTGCTCGTGTAACAGTACCACGTCGGGTCGCCCAGATTTTGCATACAAACAGATCATACATCGCCCCTGCTTGCGAAGCATTCATGCTCCGCGATCCCATAAGCATGCGTGTTTGCTCATCAATGAATACGTTCCCTCCTTCCGACGCTGTCACTTGTACGATCGAATTTACTCGCCTAATGTACGCTCAGATGAAAGCACAGCGTATAGTCCCGCCTTCCTTGTTCAAGCTTCCACCAGCTGGCTCTCCGGAGTACGATTGGGCTGAGCTGGGAATGAAGGTTGCCTGTGGATTTGAAATGCTTTGCGCTGGTGCTGGAAAATCAGCGCAAAAGAAGCGAAGAAATGATCTTCCTTCTGATCCGCGGTTTAACTCTTATATCGGCCAACTGAAAAAGGAAGGATTTTTTAACGCCGCCAGGCCAAATAGTCCCAAATATAATGCATTGATGAAGGAGGCGCAAAAGACTTATTTGAAGATATGCGGGGACGAGTACATTCCATCAGAGATCGGCAAGCAGATTGTGGCTCTTCTTGACGCAATGCCGACTGCGACTGACGACGATATTCGAGAGTGGGATTTTGGTCAAGTAGAAAACTCGGACTCGTGGCTTGATGTCGATTTTGATGATTTCGTCAAGACAATGGACTCAGTTGGTCAGCCCAACAACATAAATGCGGATATCGAAGAAACTGAGAGGGGAGAATATGACCAATTGCAAGGCAAAGCCAAAAATCTTTTTGAAAGATTAAATAATTTTGTCAGCAGCGAGAAATCGGGTATAGATGGTCTCACTTTCGGCGAGTAAGTTGTGTTTGTCTTTTATTTCAAACCTGTAGTTTGTGCTGACTTTCCAGTGACAATGTTTCGGATGAGGGTTCAGATAGCGAGGGCGATAGTGATGATGCAGACGATTACGACGAGGAAGTTGACGATGATGACGTTGACGAAGACGAGTTTTTAGAATTTTTCCTCAAAGAGGCTTTACGTGAGTACTTGTTGCTGCTGTTTATGATGTTAACAGTTGCTGATTTAAATGCCTTAGATTTATCTGCTGATGAGATTGATCAATTCAGAGCTGAACCGATTCCTGAAGCGCAGACAGCTACAGCCAAGACAAAGTCCAAACAGGCGCAGAACCGTAACAAGGTTAACGCGCCGGCAGCTAAATCGAAACGAGCTCCTGCAGAGCCAGCCGAGGACTTGTCAGATGAAGAGGACCCGTTATCCTACATGCCATCAATGTCTTCAGATCCTCAAGAACAGCTGGAAATCATGAAAAATCTACTCGCGAGCATGCAAAGCCAAGATAGTGGAGCTGGACCAGGCAGTAACTTACTTGCTAGGCTATTTTCGGAGTTGGGGGGGATGGATCCGGGAAGTAGTAGCAATTCTCGTTGATATATTAATATTGTAAATAGGGTTCTGTGCTATAGTGTAAATATTATTCGTATTAAAGATCATAACGAAAGAAATCGTATACAACATATCTACAGTGGTACTAAGTCTGCGGCTTGAATTTTAAGCTTTGACGCACCGAAGCTGTTTAAAAGTCTCAACATCGCGAGAAGTTGATCTCCCATAACAGTTTAATCGGGAAAATAAACTGAATATGTCTGAGTCAATTGATTTATTGGAAGTTCGAGACTTTCTTGTTAAGCTTGCCTACGAAGCTGGTGAATTGATCCTCTCAAAGACAGGAAAGACAGGATTCGTGGATAAAGCAAACTGTAAGCACACTTCGCTTCATTTCAATACCTCTAGCGTCCAGACTAATCACAAAATTTGATGTATCAGCTGTGGATTTAGTTACTGAGACAGATGCCGCTGTTGAGAAACTTGTTGGTGAAAAATTAGCAGAGAAGTATCCTAATTTCGAATTTATGGGCGAGGAGAGCTATGTTCCTGGCGAAACAAAGTTGTCCGAGAAGCCTACGTTTGTGGTTGGTGAGATTCAATTGGACTGGTATTTACAAGTTTGATTAGTCGCTAACTTTGTTATAGATCCAATTGACGGTAATTTACTCATAAACTCTCAAGCTAGACGCAAACGTATATTCTAACGCAAATTAAAAAATCAGGCACGACAAACTTCATCCACTCCTTCCCTTTCAGCTGCACCTCCCTCGGCTTCACCGTAAACCGAATTCCCGTCGTCGGTGTCGTTTACAATCCTTTCCTCAAACTCATGTATACAGGCGTCAAAGGCCACGGCTCATTTCTCAACGACGAACCCCTTCCTCTCCGCAAAAGCTTCAGCAATCTCACATTGCAAAACGCTCTGATTGGAATCGAATGGGGAACGCAGCGCTCGGGACCGAATTATAAATGTAAAGTCGATACATTTAATAAGCTCGCGGCGGAAGATGGCGGTATGATTCATGGATTCCGGTCGCTTGGCAGCGCGGCTATGAATATCTGCGCTGTGGCAGCCGGCCAATTGGACGCATACTGGGTATGTATCACTCTCTGATCCTCACTCGGCTGATATCAATTACTAACATAATTCAATGAAAAGGAAGGCGGATGTTATGCCTGGGATGTTGCCGCAGGCTGGATCATTCTTTCCGAGGCAGGAGGCCGTATTGTTGGCGGTAACCCTGGGATTTGGGACCCGTCCGTTGACCAGCGCGTGTATTTAGCAGTCAAAGGCGATGAAGGCACTGAGCAGTTCATCAAAGACTTTTGGGATAGTATAGTTGGTACTTTGGAGTATTAACTTTGTATGGTGCTTCTAGTGTTTGGTTCGGTTTAGTAAAGGTCACAAAGTCTTTTCATAATGACAGATGTGAAAAATGAGCTCAAAGAATATTAATTGATAAAACGATAATAAACCGGGCACAAAATTCTCTTGTAGGTATAAATTACAGATAGAAAATTCATTAGAAAAAACAGAAATATCGAACCAAACATCAGGATATAATGAATGATATGTGGGTAGGGTATGTCATAACAGAATCATTAAGCCATCTCAGGATCAAAAAAAAAAAAGAAAAAAACCTGAGAATCACTCACGTATCAACGTTTTCTAAAAAAAATGCAATCAATAATTTATTCGCACCATCACGCCTAATACCAAAGCGACCTCATACCTGCGAAAAGATCTTCAGATTTTGCAGTGTTTCCAACGATCCACGTTTCCAACGATGTTCTTTTCATTAGAAAACCAAAGCCTGTTTTGCCCCAGATCCGCGTAATCTGGCAATACATTTGCACAGATCGATTCAATAGACAACAGCGACCAATGAGCTATCCCGTCATCGTAATCGTCGTCATCATTAAATACATGGCCAAGCTCCTTTAGTACAATACTGCGTCCCTCTGCCCGTGCGTCATGCTGCTTCTGCCTGGTTGCTGCATGTTTGGCGTATTTCAACGAGATATTGCGCTTTGTTCGCGTTTTTGCAACAGCAAATAAGTCACGAATCGGGAGAAAGTAATATTCATGCCCGACTCTACTGTTACTGTCGTCATTATCTTTCTCGTCATTATCTCCATCTATTCTCTCGCATTTTTCGACAGGAGAAGACCCCTTGCGATCATCATCTGCGAAGTATATATGAGCCCAATCGTGAATTCTTCCTGGAGGATATGCCTTGCCTTCAAGAATGGTAGGCATTAACTCCAGACAAGTCTCATGTGCATCACATTGTGACTGCCCGGTGACGCTTTCCTCATCTTCCTCCGTGTGCCTTTGAGTCATCTTTCGATTCCGACGGCGCCTAAATCTGACTTTGCTCTTCAACCAAATAAAGAATCTGTCCTTAGCAAAGTACTTGACCATAGCTGTGCTGTGCCTGTGCGGTCTTGACACTTTCGACTTCTTGTTTCTGTTGAAAAACGCACAGAGTCCGGCCAGTCCCTGAAGCGGCTTTTGAACTGCAACTACCTCTTTTTCTTTCTCTTTTTCTTTAACTTCATCCAAAGCTGTAAACTCTTTGGTTTTTACAAGAGTACAAGCCCAGTTGACATTCTTGTGAGGTTTTTCAACGACCGAGAATAAGGATTCTTCAGATTTTTTTTTCTTGAGGATTCCACGCAAGTGATCACAGTCTTGCTTGGTCGTGCTGTCAGTGCATGCAGAGTCATTTTGCAATCGCTGATCCAGAGCCATAGATAAATTTTCGAGCGAGGCGGGGGAATCGGGAGATCCATCGGGTATCCAATCGGTTGTGCTCGAAGAGACTTGAGTACTACTTTCGTCTCCTGTAGGTGCTGCAGAAAGCGTAAAAGGTGTACCAGTAGAGTCAATAGAAGAAGCTAGAACAGGACATAATTCCTGATCCAGATCCGCAGAAGAATCTGTGTTTGGTTCGGAAGACTCGCACCTTTCATTAGCACCAACATACTCGTGAACCCAAGGTTTCGTAGCAGCCGCTTTAGCTTTCAGATGCGCATGTTGCAGATTAAGAGCTCGATAACGAGCGATTGCCGCGTCGACTAGCTTTCCTTCAGGTGAATTTAGAACAGAATATCCAGGAATGCCTTTAGCCCGTTCTGCCGTGCGCTCCACTGCACGTCTAGCGAGTCCCGCGCGCGCCCATTCAGGTTCAGAGTCTGAAGACGCATCGCTTAATTCCGGCTCGGGACACATTGCGGCAATGTCGCGAATTGGTAGCAGCTCAGAATCAGAAATCTCGCTACAGCACTCGAAATCATTTTCAGATGCCTGAACAAGGCAAACCAATTTTTGCTCAGGAATGCTGGTCTCAAAATATTTGCTTGTATCGGTGTCTTGCAGCGTAGCGACGCTTTCCTCGACCTCAGTATGAGACAAGTCTGAGCTGGAGCTGCATCCGCCGTCGCTCAGGGTATCTGAAACAGATTCTGTCGCTGAAAATTTATCCTTGAAAAGAACGCAGGGGGGAAACCTCCAGAGCCGGCATCTAGAGTTTTCTTTAGGTGATACTTGCTCATATGAGGCCACCCCGGAAGAAGTAAAAGCCGCCAACGAATCATTCTCTGATGACTCGTGCATCTTCATCTTTTGCGGAGAGAAAAAAGAGAGACGCAAAGGCATGTTTGTGCTCGACATATCGTCGTGACTGATAGCAGTATTCATTGGTCGATTTTTGAGGACTTCAGGTGCCGTTTCTTGGTCTTTCGTTTCACCCTTAGGCTTGGTAAAAGAGCATGCCTGTTCAATCGATGCGTTTTTCTCGTGATATGCTTCGAGACGAGCAAAGGCTGCCTTGATCTCTGCTTTGGTCAAGGGTTCCGACGCCTGCCAGGCAGTTCGCAATCGCGTCCGAGGCGCCGGAGCAGGGCAGCCATTTTCTCCGTCTTGATCTGCACGAGTCTCTGTCGTTTCACCGTCGTCATCTTCAAACACAGAAACTGGGGGGAGTGAGCCGACATTGTATGGTTTCTGTGCATCCTGCTCAAGAACAGAAATCGGAGGCAGAGTGCCTGCATGGCAAAGTTTTTCCGGCTCCACTTGTTCGATAACAGTGAAGAACGACGAGTCCTCGCTTTTGCCATAATCTCTTAAATTCCTGATAGGAGACACATAGATCGAAGACTCCTCTTCAAGTTCTTCATCATTATCATTAGAATGAAGTGATTCCGCATCATTCTGATCAATCTCAGGTGAAAAATCATTTCTGATATGCCCTTTCTCAGGAGTTTCGACGACATTCTTTAATGCACAGTAACGCTCAATAGCTGCGTCAATATCAATCGCAAAAGAGCGAGAAGAAGCAGGGCAGCTCTGTACAGGAGCATCGGTAGCTTGCTGCTGCTCAGGCACGAACTCTTTGCATTCAGTAGCACTGACAGGTCTATTAGTGTGCGGCTCAACTGGGATTTTGGGAACAGGAGACGGAGGGCGAGTCGACTCCGCTTGAGGCACTTCGCCGTCACATACATCTGAAACAGTGCATCCAGCAATTAGCATATCAAAGCGAAGACTGTTTACATCGGCAGCCAAAGGCAAAAGCTCATTGTTGGTGTTCTTTTCTGGCAAATTACTGAAACCTACCTCTGGCACTGTGAACCCAGAAGCCAGCATCATATCAGAGAAGCTATCGATCTCGACAGCTAAGGACGCAAATTCTTCTTCCAAGAAATCTCCTTCAAAAGTAGCTTTTGTTTCAGCAATGCAAACTGAGTTATCTGTTGGGTAAGAAATTGAGGAATTTGAATTACCGATTGGAGCAGAATATTTTGTGACGGGATGTGCATTCTCCTGAGGAAGGGCGAAGGGCAGAAGGGGATAAACCTCTGCTGAATGAACTGCATTGGCTGTAATTTGAATTCCGCTAGAAGCCTTTATGGGAGTGTTATCCATCGGGGCAATTTGGTGACGAGACACCTCGCTAGCCGACTTGGGGACAAACTCTTCGCCAGCGATTGTCTTCCATTGTTTTCAGTTAGCAATCAAAGCACACACAAATAAAATCACAGTCAAGACGAAACATACAACTTGGGACATTGACTTTTCAACCATCAAGTTGGCCTTGGTTGCAGATGCAGCGGTGTGTCTGCTGGTGCGATTGATGATTTCTGTATCGGCCGCAGGCAACTTTCTGTTTTTATTCTCAGCAGGCGCCTGAGCTGCCATCTTGACCTCGCTGCGAGCCTTCTCTTCCACAGTATAGAATCTGTACCTTGGCGCATGAAATTTAGTGTAGCTAGTGTAAACCTGATATGTAATTAGCTATAAGACTGGTAACGTGAACGAAAGCGAGCGACTTACAGGCACAGGCTTACGAGCCTTGAGAGATGTGAGGACTTTAGCGTCTACGACCTTCGCCAATGATGCCGCGGTAGGCTTCATGTAGTGAGGCATTTTTGTTGCAGGCTTCTTTGTCTGAAGTTGAGCAGAACTGTGGATCTGCATGGTTGTGGTGTACTGGAAGGGACTGCGGGGGGAGGTTGTTGTAGACAGGATGTGGTGGTGGTAGTGGTTGGAGGCCGCAGGTTGCCGAAAGGCCAAAAAAGATTCTTAGCAAGTGTATGCTGAAGTTCAGTATGAACGGAAAGCTGGGAGGTGGCGTTGAAGAGTGAAAGAAAAGTGGGAAATTGGCGGGCGATTGTTTATAGGCAGTATGGTCAATATCGAAATCGTGTCACGATGAGCTCGCTCAATTCAGCGCATGACGCCAGAAATCCGTTGTTTTTAATCTACTCTGAATATAGAAGCAAAATAAGAGAACAGCTCTTAGAAACTTCTTTTATTTTGCTATTGAATAATATAATATGAAAGAATCAGTACAATCAGAATTTACGCGTAGCATATGTTTACATGTTGCGTTATAGGCAATCTCCATTGGGTTAGGTCTTCTACGTCAGGGTTAAGTTTCTGATCACAGGTTTTTTTCGTTTCGCGTCTATTCAAAATGTAGGATCCAATAATATGCAGTATTTCCGCTTGAACTAAATTATGAAAAAGCAAACGAAAGTGAATGCAGGTTTCATTGCGTCCATGTATCAACTTATCTTTGATGTTGTCACAGTATTAGTTTTTATATCAGGGTTGAAGAATTACAATGCTTTTATCCTAAATTATGTGTGTTATTTATACTATTCACATGATTAATACAATCTATTTTGGGCTTTGGCTAGGCATATATAGGCATCAATTGCTGTGATAGTTTTTTTCTAATATCATTTCACTGCCGATACTTTCGTTGGTTTATACATATTTAGCTTTGGAGAATAGTACCTCTCTATTCATGTTAGTATATTACGGTTTTTACCGGAATTGAACCAATCCTTCTAAGTCATCAAGTTTGGGCATTTTAAAATGACTAGCACCGCAAAGTACAAGACATCGATCTTAAGCGCAATACGTGATCGATCACTTCTAATGTTATTGAATGTGAAATTATAGAATTTATGTCAGCGTCAAATCTAAATGAGGAAAAGTTGCCAATTGATTTTTATACGACCTTGATCATATTCTTGTACCGAGCTGACAAGATGGAGAGTTTAAGATCAACACATCTTGCCGCACAGATTCTGCATTGAAAGCGTGGCGGTCAAATCAGACATGGTAATATTCGTACGAGTGGACCGTCACAACCTTGTTGTTGCATATGGACATTAAGTTTGAATTGTCATCATCATATGTACAAGAACTAACTGTAAAATCATATTCATAATTGAACTGAGCCCTCAACTTTCCCACTGTATAATTATATTGAATTCCGCCTATGTATAATACGTCTAGTCCGATCATTGTGCCTCGCTACACCTGGAATCTCTGGAAATTTCCCATCCTGCTGAAGCTGTGAAAAGAGTGATTTCGCATACTCATACCCTACATCCGAAATCTCATTGAATTTACCAAATTCAAGGGTTCCATATTTTTCAATAGGAGGACGTATATATACGCATCCGCGGGTGTTTTTTGCTCTTTCTAGAGCGCCAACGGAGGAGACGTACGCTAGTCGCGCCTGAATATCTGCCATGCTAGGGATACTTGGTTGTCGAGAAAAAATATTAAGTCGGTTGAGCAAAACCCAGAAACCTGCAGGAATGTTAGCTTTTACAGAAAATAAAGCATGTATAGATTTATTTACCAGAAAGGGAATCACCCCAGGTCATGGACGACGTATCATCTACACTTCCCACGTCAACAGCAAAAACCACATTTGCTCCCAGCGATTTCATATGCGTAACTGTAAGATTATCCACATATCCACCATCCATAAGCATACTTCCATCATCAGTCAGCGGAGGCAACAAGCCTGCAAGTGACATGGATGCTCTGATATACCTCCACGCATAACCTGACGTGTGAAAATCCATTCTCGAGTGTGTGATATTAGTCGTGTTGTTATAATATTGCAGCCAGAAATCTTCGATTCGCGAATCGCCAAATGCCTTCCATATCCCTCTGTTGAATTCATGGCCGGTAGTATAGCTAGTGGCAGGATACGTTAGATCAAATAGCATCCGCCATAAACTGGCCATCCGACCAGAGAACTTCTTTAATCGGCCATAGATCGGTACCATATCAGAATCACGCGCATACAAACCGCCGACAAATGCTCCAATCGAGGTTCCTCCAACAATGTCAATCGGAATTCCAGCCTCCTCAATAGCTCTTATTACTCCGTAATGCGATAATCCTCTAGCTCCACCACCGCCAAGAACTAAACCGACGGCTTTCCCTGAGAGAATCCGCGCCAATCGCGTAAAGTCACTCTTATGAATCTGACTGGTAGAATATACAGGTGTTGAAGCCATTGGTTGCCGTAATTTCTGAAATTCAATCTGAAGAGTATTTTGCACCCGATTCTTGAGTCTCATTATCTGTGTGCCCAAAAACGCCGACGAGGTACTGGAAACTGGACCACGAAATTGCATTTGCACATGATGATGGGAGTGGATCCATGATCTATTTCTTAGCCAGTTCTTCGTCTGACCTGCCGGGACATATCGATCTTGATGCAATAGTACTAGTTCCTTTCTTGCCGTGGATTTGGTAGTGAGTAATACCCGCTCGTACTCTCCAATAGAAGGATCCGCATTAGCATCCGCCAAAAGCAATATACAATCGGCTTGGGAGATACATGTCTGCGTCCAAGGAGATGTCACTGAGGTATCTGCCACGTAAAGCACCGAATGATATCGTTCCTCCAAATCAGTCAGATATCCACTTAACTTGAGCTTGCCAAGCTTGTTGAATGAATGCCGTCCCAGATGTTTCAAGACTGCTGCTTGGTCAAGTAATATACTTGTTTGTCCGATCGTAGCAATCGCTCGTAACAATCTAGTAGCAAACTCTTTAGCAGGAAGTCCTGACGTCACAGGAACAATAGCAACAGTCTTGAAATTCCCCGACATCGGTATTGTCGATCCTTTCGTATTTTCGTAACTGCCGCGCAACTCTTTATTCACTAGACTATCAACTCTCGTTGCAATCAGTTGCGAGATTTTCATAGTTATTGCAGGATTCTGTAGAGCTAAACTTTCAAACAACGTGCGTGGGAATCGCACAATTTCAGTGTCGCGCACGGCATGCATGGTGAAAGGACGTTTGGAGGACGCTTGGTAAAGGTTAGCTATAATTCTTGATATCTGAAAACTATAAAATAGAACTTACTCAGCACTTCTAACTCTCCAATACTCTCACCTTTCCCATATTCGTCAAAAAGCTCAACCTCATCACTCTCATTTGTCTTTAGAGCTCGTAGTCTACCATTTAATACAATGAAAATTGAATCAGCCTCATCTCCTTGACGATATAGCACCTCGCCAGCTCCAATCTGGACCCATTCAAGAGCAAAGTCAAGATGTAAAATAAGACTCGAGATGACGGAGGTCAATCGCTTAGCCATTGTAAGCATAACAATAGACTGCCGCTCAATCAAGCGCTCAAGAGATTTGTTTGGCAGAAATCCAATAAAAACATCCGTTGTGGCCCTGATGTCCACAAAGGAATTGTAGCCAGACATTGCGCCTAGATATCCTCCAATACCGCCGGGTTTAACAGTGTATATAGTCTTGAATTGACCAGACTTCTCTCGAGTGCACACATCTAGAAAGCCATCAATCACGTAGTATAATCCGCGGTTGGGATCTCCTTGCTTAACTAAACGGGCTCCAGCCTTATAATGATATATTTCAACATCAGCGCACAGATCTTGCTTGATCGACGTAAATGTTGCTGGGGGATTATATTGATGTATGTTGCTTGATGCCACCGAGTCATCATCTAAATAAACGTGACTACTACTGCCTAGCCCTAGACTTCCAAGTCCTGTAGGTACCCCAGCCCTCGTGCTATGTAAGGACTGACGACGACCAGCACTGCGTTTAGACTCAAAAGCGCTTAGACGAGGACTGTTCTCAACAGACACAGGAGCGGGAGACTTTGCTTCCAATGAAAACTTTGTCACTCCTAGAGCCTCTAAAATGCATTCTAAAACTGCTCCTTTCATTTTTCTGATCGTTTGTTCGTATTCGTCTTCCAGAATTATAGTAGCCTGACTTTCGCTATCGCTGAGCAAATCCTCATCATCGCCAAGGTCTGAGAAATCAAGATTACCGTACCCGCTTTTCAAAGATTTTGTAGACAGTTGTAGTCGTAAGCTTGGCCGTCGAGGATACAGCATTGCTGACGCATGGACCGAACCATGTCTCTGGGGTACAGGAGCGTTCGAGGCCAAATCACCAGCCATCACTCTATCATGCGACGCTATTTCTCCCTCGATAACTTCCTGATCTTCTGGTATATGCTGAATATTCGGTCGGTGTTGGCTAGATTTGGGTCTTTCCGCTCGAAGCGAGTTGATAGATGAGGGTGCAGGGGAGGAATCTGAAGTTCGCCGTTTTGACGTCAAGGCCTGCTGGTGCTTTTCCTGAGGCGAATTAAAGTGATTTCTAATCTGCTCAATAGCATCTGATCCGATATGGCTCGGCAAGCTATATCTAAGAAGTTCATTGAATGCTATTTCAGTTTTCAATATCTCGGAAGTTAGTCCGAGATAATTGTTTCCAGTCTGAAAAGTGACTCGTTGAAAGCGCGCAAGAATGACTTGAACAATATGAGCTGCAGATTTAGGGTATTTCTGAGTCAGGCGTCGAAATGCTTCTGCGGGGATTATAGCAATTGTGCTATCAACTGACGCGCGTGCAATAATTCCCGCTGGATCTATTAACGGCATACGCGTCCGATGTTGCTTGTCAGAGTTTGAGCTCTCAGTGAAGGTTGGCGAGGTCAATTTCTCAGATAGAGGTGGAATATTGGGGATGGGTAATAGGCTCGGGCTTGCTGTTAGAGAATCAGATCTCATGGAAACCGATTCTTCAAACATTGGTCGAACAGGAGGCGAGTACATAGATGAAGATGGACGTCGCTCTCGCTCGGACTGTATGTTGACGTCGATCTCCTCAGTAAAGAGCGATAGAATTGTGAAAAGAGACGACATCGGTGCGCCATTTCTAACCTCGGTCAAAAGCTTGTATCCACTGTCTTCGTCTTCGCTGTCAACTGATTCATCGCTACAGTACGTATGGGAAGGACTGCTTGCTGGCCTGGCGTAAATCTGAACTTCTCCGTCAACGACCTGCATAGCCTAGTTAGATAGAACGCAGAATATAACACCAAACAACGACTCTTACAATGCAGAATCCCTTTTCTTCACTCAAGAGCATGGTATCGCCAGCAATGAGTTTGCGTGTTTGAACATGCCTCGTTAGTTCATGAACGACTGCCTTCTCCAGATATCCAAACACTTTGATCCCGCTGAAAAACTCATCGAGATAACTCGAAAATCCGGGTTTGTCAAAACTGCTGGGCATATTTGAAGGATAAAGAAGCATGTCCAACTTCTGCTCAGTTCTGTGCCTTTCTTGAGGGAGTCGCGAGTAAATATTCAAGTAGCGGTAGCGCACAAACGCCCAGACTATTGTTCCAAATGCCAGCATGATAACGAGAAGAGAGGAAAACGAGAGAGTGATACTAAATGAAGTTCCTAAGATAGAAAACACCTGGGCAGGTATATAATATGCAACAAGGGCGAGAACACGATATGCGAGGCGAGGAAGTAGCCACAGCAGCCTGCTCGTCAGGCTATGCTGAGAAGTGGCAGTTTCTGGCATTGTCGTGTTGCCGTCAAGTGTGCCTTGATCTTCCTGCTGAGCAGCTACAAAAATAGAATATACTACCACTGCCACCAACAGTCTGTCAGTGCATGCAGAGAGACAGCCGAGGGGCCATCGCATGCCTGATAACTGCATCTGGGGGATATCAAGAGGCGTGAGACGAAAGACAGCTTGAGCTATTGATTGGACGTCACTAGTTGACCTCCACAGACAGGGTTTGAAAAGCCCTATAACAGGCAGTAGAATCGCAAAAAGAGAAATAAGAGAAACGGAGAATCCTTCAATAATGAGCACAGCTGATGATCTGAATACTATCTTCCAATGACCCGTGACGTCACGCCTCCGCCTGGGAATCACGAGGGCTAGGTTATTCTTCCTGAAATTTCTAGTTGCTACAAATTTTGAGTGCTACTCTAGTCACAGATCTAAAAGAGAAACAGCAAGCATTTTTCAAATGGCTTTGGCAGAGTACGTGTTGTTTAGCTGACATTTAGGTCCATGAACTGACACTTACTATTCTTGTTGTAGGGTCGTTGATATACCAGTAGAAACCAGCACGTCAGCAGAAAAGCATTCTTTAAAGCTAAACGATTCGCACTCATCTGTCAAGCGCACGATCGCAGACGTCGAGGATGCAGCAGATGAAAAAAAGTTAGATTTAGTATCTAATGGTGGACAATTTCAAATCAGCAGCTCTGGTACAGAATCGCCACAGGCGGACTCAGAACTGGCGTCCACTGCCTCTACCCAAGCTCCGGAGCCAAAACGCATTCGCCGCGACCATGACCCAGCCAAAGCCAGATTAGAAGAAAAGGGCCGAGGGCGACGAATGTTTGGACATATATTGTCGTCCTTGGGACAATTTAAAGAAGAATCCAAGCGGTCTGTCGTTGTATCTAAACGGAGCTTAATTGACAAAAAAGTTCAACAGTCTCTTGCCCAAGAAGACGAAAAGATTCATGAGGAACAGTTGAAACGATCACGAGAATTACAAACACAAAAAGATCTTGATAGATTGAAAAATCGAATCGAAAGCTTGCGAAAAGAAGCCAAACTTTTACGCACAAAGTCAAAACCTTCAATATCGTATAAGCCCTACACATTCACTGACGCGGAAGAAGACATTTTAGATAAACAGTTTGATGAAGCAGAAGACGAGGTTGACAGATTATGGGACGAGTTTCATGTAAAGTATCCTGATATCAAGAGAGAGCGAACTCCGATTCCATCAGATTCAGAATCAGATCGCGACTCATCAGATCGTGAGCTGCCTGCACATCCGGTCTCGCCAAAGAACTCGTTATCAGCAAAAGTCGAGAATAGTGAACCAGAAAAGAAGAATGACGGTGCTGAAGTTTTGAATAAAGTAAAGGAAGCAGGAGGCTCAGTGAAATCTTACAACACGGCAACTGAAATAGCGAACGACAATGTCCAAGTGGTCGCAGAACTGAACAAGAGTGACGGAGCTACCATTGGCGATGCTGCTAAAGAAGAGAAAAATAACAAACCGGCTGAGAAGCTCAAAGAAATTAGCAACAGCTTTGAGAGACAAAAAGAAACTGAAGAGTAAGTAAGAAAGTCTGTCGCTTTATTCTGCGTGATTGCTTTATTTTTTGCCTTTGCGAATAATTGCTTGTAAGATATACTAAAGATGTATCCACTGTATTACTGAATTATTGTATTTAGCATTTATGTCTGGAGTTTGAAAAATATTTTACGGTTTTACAATGCCCTGAAAGTATTCGTAGAAAATATAAGAAATTATACCGCATAGATTGTGTATATGGCATGTACTAATCTTTGCTGAACAATGCGACACCAGTCATATTGTTGGGAATATATTACACGTAGTTTACAGTTGACATACATATAGACTTAGATGTAACTGAGTATGTCAAATCAGTCATTATTCATATCCTGAATCACTCCTTCGTCTGCAACCAGTCGGTCATTCTCCGCGCGAGCCTCTTCCAATACATTGCCAACATTCCTTGCAACCTCGTCTTCTTTCAGTCTGCGTCTGATCAATTTTGTAACTTTCTCGGCTACTGCAGTAGCAGCCTCTGAGCAGCTTAGTAAAGTCTCAATCTCAACTGCCAATTGACCGGCTTTATATATTTGACAGATTTCTTTGTTGATGTTAGAAGTCACTGACATAAAGCCATGTCGCAAAAGTTCTTCTTGCAGTGATGCATCAACTAAGACTGCTGTTTCATCTGTGTCATCTGTGTCCATGTCAATCTCGTCATTTTCTTTTGCCGGTGTAGTAGCAGCCGTGGTTGAGGTAGCTGCTGTTAATGAAGATTGTGCAAGCTTCATGTTGAAGAAAGAAAACGTCACACACACAGGAACGTGAAGAACAGATAGCGGCACTGGAACTTTTTCTGTCGGAGGATGAACAACAACTTGTCGCGCATCACCCGAGCCGACAATGGAAATCTCTGGCCGCCTATAGTGCAGAAGTGCAGCACTTACAGCTAGACAGCCTGCGTCCAGCAAGCCACCGTCGTGATCCAAAAAATGAACATCGGCCCTCACTAACCAACATTTCTCTCCTGCAAGGATGCATAGCGATTCTGTGTCTAAAGCCTGTGACTGTCTGATTGATTTTTCAATAATCCGTGAAATCACTAGCTCCTCTTCCGATTTTCTTCCAGCTTCAAAAGTTGGTGCTGCCATCGGGCTGATCTCGGTCGAGATGACAAAAAGGCCGTCATATGGCCGATCTGACCGAGGCTGAGTTACCTCTGCTGATATTCGAACAATGACGCGAGTTCTACCTAGGTGTACGTCTACCGCACCGTATTCTGTAGAGCTGAATGATATGTCAAGATTTCGCATTTGTGAAAAGGACCGATTATCGAGCCGGACATTTTCTGTTAATGCCTTTAGCACAAATGTATTTTCTATCAGTGTCGGCTTTAAATCTCGGGCCATCGTGCCCCTTTTCTCTTTTTGTGGTTGCTATTATTTGCTTTAAACGTTGGGATTGTAAAAAAAAAATAGGTTCAGTTGGATAAAGAGAACTTCAACTTTTTTCAGGGACCCCGAAGTTGGGAGGAACCGTCCATTTCGTCTACATAATGCTCAGCGTCTACTCTTCCTTTCGTTCACCACTCACTTTCCTATCTACACTATCACAACCATCACATCCACCCTTGTTTTATGAATCACCCGGGGGAATATATTTTATTTAGATTATTCATCCATTTTTTATAATTGCGGAACACCCGCTCTATTTAGCTTTTAGCTCCTTGCAAGGGTCAGTTATTCCTCAGCCGTCCTCCACTCTTTTCTTTTTAAAAGCATCATTTTCTTTTATAAGCCTTGCTCTACTATTTTTTGTCTTGCCTGAACACTGGGATCTATTTAATTTTACATCTCTTTCGTTTTTGCCTATTTATGCACTTGTTTTGGTCTCTGCTCGCGTTGTGAACCGTTCAACGCAACTCGAATCATTAATCTCGGCACTATATCTCTTACAGATGCCTTCTTTTCATACGAGATTCTAACGGTATATTGGACTAGAATTTTTTATTGATCTTGCCAACATGTATCAAAACCGTCCACAATCCTCTCATATCGATCGTTACACCAGCGCACCTCGTCGAGATGTGCGTAATTCCCATGAACGCCGCGACGGCGACTATTACGGCTCTGTGTCTGCTCCTCGTGGATCTTATCGTTCTCGGGATAGTCACAAGTTATCTGGTCCAGAAGATAACGGATCAGGCTCGTCGATTGTCCAGTACCGAGACCCCCACAAACTGTCAATCCAAGTTCCTTTCAATCAATTTAGCGAATGGTACCAGCAGACACTACCAGTCGAAGAAGAACTTCCATCTAGTGAGGATTTACAAGCCAAATATGATGAATACAAGCTAGATCTTTACGCTAGACTCGCGCGTGGATTTGTGGTACAACATATTAACGACGTCTGGTTTAAAGAACGTTACGTTCCGGCATTGGCAAACGTGATCAAAGGGACCGAAATTGAATACAGAAAGATATGCTACAGCAAATTTATGAGCGATTTTGAAGCCGGGAAATTTGACCAGTTTTCTTTGGATGGCAACCGGCGTGAGTTGTACTTTTATTTGATTCCAGAAACTACAACTAACAGCAGTATTAGCTCGACTACCTGCTGCGAGCTCTTCAGCTGCAAAAACCGATGATAGCGTCCCAAAAGCTGAAAATAACCTAGGTACAGAAGCAGCTTCGAAAGAAGAGCGAATGGACATTGACAAAGTGGACGAGCCAGTGAAAAAGGATGAAGCCGATGAAGCTGACGAGGATTCACCGTCTGCGGACCAACATGAAGCATCAGCAGAGCAAAAAGTAATAATAATCAAATCTATTGCACCCAACATCTCTCATGCACAGCTATTGGAACTTGTGAAAACTGTGCCTGGATTTCAATTCCTATCACTCTCTGATCCCAATCCTACAAAACGTTACTACAGAATTGGATGGATCATGCTATCTGAAGACAGTGACCCACAGGCTGCGATTGAGATGCTCGAGGGAAAATCGATTTCCACATCTGATGAAAACTCGAACGAGTCGGAATTTGTCGTCCATGTCGGCATCCACTCCATGACTCGGCCAATGAAGCGCAAGTTTCTTTACCCCTACCTATCATCCGTTGACTATGTTAAGAAAGATCTTGAAAATATCAAGAAAGCAGCGGTGCAGTTTGAAAGCGAATTTAACGACCCTTTATATTCTGGTCTAGACAAAATTCTCAAGCACGCTGAAGAGCTTGCTTCCAAAAACTATCAAGCTACTATGGAAGCGAAGAAGTCAGAGGCAGAAGATCAAGACGAAGAGGGAATGGTCATTGAAGAAGAAGATGAAGGCCAATTACAGAATGAAATTGACAAAAAGCAGCTAGACTTGATATACTTTTACTTGAGACAGGTCTACTCATTTTGTTTTTACTGTATTTTGGGTTGCAATTCCATTTGCGATCTCACCAAAAAGTGCCCGGCCGGCCATTTACGCAGAGCGCTTCCAGGATCTGACGCCGACGAAGAGACATTGCAAAGTTTTCGCTCACCTGATAACCGAGTCGAGCAATGGATACGGGCTTGGAACGAAAAATTTAGTCTATTTATCAATCCCGAAGCTGCTGATTTGAAGAAATTCGGTGGTATTCCAGTTTCTGAACTTGTTGAAAACGAGATTACGACTCATGTTAAGCAAGAAGACGAGCAGAAATACCGCTGCAAGGTTGGTACTTGTACAAAGCTATTCAAAGGCGAGGATTTTGTGCGCAACCATATCATAAAAAAGCATCCTGAATTTGTCACAAGTGTTGAGGAAGAGGGTGCGCTTCTGAACTCATATGTACTAGACGCCTGTCGTCTTCTACCCGCACGATCTGATGGCTTCCTACAACCTGCTTCCCTTGACAGCGCGTCAGAAGAATCAGATGCGGAGAATCCTTTTTCTGGATCTAGTCTTACTTCAACATTTGGAGGACTTCCGACCAGTCTCCCGCCCTCCACGTTGAACGCTGCACGTATATCTAATGGCAATGGTAATAATTTTCACCAGGCAGATCCATTTGAAGCCAGTCAAACCTCTTCTTTTACGCCGAGTGGTCAGAAAGGAAAACGTAACTCAATGACTCACAGTCATAATTCAAATACACCTCAAGGCAGAAATCGAGATCAAGAATGGCGATCAGGAGATCGGAATCGGCGTCGTTCTCGCAGTCCATTACCTCGTGATCGTGGCGATTATCGAGATCGTCGTGATTATAGGGAAGATCGCCGCGATCGTGATTATAATCGTGGTCGCGATCACCCACAGCGTGGAGAGATTGATAGGTACCGCGGCCGGGGTGAGCGACATGATGGTGATCGACCTCCGCTTAGAGAAGATCCGAGGGCTGGTGCTCTTGGCGATCCCAGAGGACGCAGTCTCAGGAGTTATGAAGATATTGCCCCCGAGACTGTTGAGTTAGATTATTGAAAAGCAGGTTATTCGTATGACAAGTTTTGGCAAGCGACGCTCCTTTTGTAATTTATTTTTGGTGGTTGATTTGTGATCATATAATAGTTATATGAACTACTAATAAAAGCGATTCTGATTAATTACGAAGACAAGTGCATTTAACTGTGACAATTGATTCATTTCTGTCTACACAAATCACGCCCCCGACCATAAAAATAATAATACAGACGCGCAACAAAAAAAAGCAAATTGCTTCGCGAGGGAAAAAAGGTTAAATCAAACAAGGATTAATTAATGATCATGGTCTTGCATCCAAGTCGATTGTTCGATAAAATATAGATTTAAGTCTATTCAAACAAAGGACATTGCCCCTGGTTAATGGATGTTTAGTATCAGAGATTCCTAAAGCAATAATACCAGCTTCGCATTCGACAGCATTGTAATTCTCGTTGCGCAAAGCCATTCGCGAATCTGTACCAGATCGAAATTTAGATGCCGAAATAGGACTCGTAAAGTATGAAGCGAAGTCACTGTCATCTGCCACTGCGAGTTCATAAAATGAGCCGATTGATTCGTCGGATTGATTGTCTTCATCCTCGAGTGATCTATTTGCAGATATGAATGAAGACGTAGAGGCAACCGCAGCAGCACTGATCTCGCGTAGCGCCCTTTGAGAAGAAGACAAATCGTTCGAATCATCCACATGCGTAGGTTTCCAATCAAGAATTCCCAAATCACAAGGTTCCTTTTCAGAAGGGAGAAGACGAGGAATATCGGTGATAATAGGAGGTAACGGATTTTTCATTCTGCTTTTGGCTGACCTCAATTTCTCAGCACTATAAGCGTGCACCAAATAAGGCACGTCGTCCATATGCTTAGCGTTTGGCGTATCCTCTGGAATCTGAGAGTTTTTATGATCTTTCTCAGAAAGCTTCGCCACTGGCGATGGTAAAGAAGGTACAGTAGAAGCTAGAGCACTACTCATGTTGGAAAGAGCATCTGACGCATAAGCTTCGGAACTAGAGGACTCAGAGTTTGAGATTGTAGCAGACACTGCTGTTCCGGGAGTCATACTTTCATAGCACGGAAATTGAACTCTAATCTCGTTCATACTGTTTGCTTTTAACTGGGGCGGTAGAGGAGGCGGTAAAAGGGGAACAGGAGGATGTCGACCACTGTTCAAGCTGAGATGCTCTTTCGAAATCACATGTAGTAAACCGGCTTCGTATTGGCTCCGAGAATTATGATCAGTGACAGAAAAGTCGGAAGTAGATGCGTATTGAAGATTGAATTTGCCATTCAAGTTCGATTTGTCGGCAGCGACTTTTGCTGAACGTGCAGCGCGAGGATATCGTCGCAATGGAAGCATTGAGCAATACAGCTCTCTTTGGTCTTTAGTCCTATGATAAAAAAAGGTTACGTTAGTATTTGATTTGATTGCGAGGGACTCAAATTTGTGACCACAGAGAAACGAACAGATAACGGGTATAAACTCCATTTTCAGAATTGAGAGCAGTCATGGTGACAATCTTATTAAGCCGAGGAGGCTGGATATTCTGAGCGTTAACGTCAAACCTGGACAGAACCGAGATATTCGTCTTTTGCGACGAAAATGCCGGAAAACTCATTTCGTCGGACGAGCTGGTATCAGAGGACTTGATTTCTAATAAAATAACAGTTTCAAAACCAAGATTTAACGACAGAAGCTCTGCAAATAGCTCGAATACTTTGCCGATATCAACAGTAGCACAGCAGTCAATCTTAGTATCTTCGCAATTCAAGTATGTAGGGAGCTGTTGTGATACAGAGGTAGATCCGAAAGGACGTTGAAACTCGCTCAATTTGTCAACAGGACTGCGGATATCAAATTCCTCAGCGGAATACATGCTGGTAGTGTCAGAGAGCTCAAGAAACGAGGAAGAAAATCCACCGCGATATCTATTTGGAGAGTCTCGCGTCGCTTCTAGCTCATTGTTCAGTATT
Organism: Kockiozyma suomiensis; assembly: GCF_038497685.1. NCBI lineage: Eukaryota > Fungi > Ascomycota > Lipomycetes > Lipomycetales > Lipomycetaceae > Kockiozyma > Kockiozyma suomiensis. The sequence goes on from NW_027117668.1 coordinate 295,328, forward strand.
TCCATGACATCCTCTGCATACTTTTGCAATTTTCTACGTTCAAAAACATCGAATTCTAGACGGGGCATTGAGCTGAAAATACTGAAAGCCCCCAAAGCGCGACCTGTAGTCGTGATCAACGGAGCAGAAGCCCAAAATTTGATCTTTGGGAAATCTTTGACAAGCGGATGATTCTCAAAGCGCCAGTCATCAGCAGCCGAGTGAATCACGACCGGTGACTCCGAAAGCAAAGTATGTCCTTCCAACGAGCTTGACCGAGAAATCTCGCGCAGTCGTTTCATGCCAGCACCACAAGCAACAAGCTGCATATTCTCGGCCATAACAGATATTGTGGCACCTTTGAGCTTGAAATGTGAACGAGCTGCTATTATTAGCTTCTCAAGTGCTTTCTTATTCTCACGCGTAAAAGCATATTTATAGCGCTTAACTTCTGCAATGCGTGCATCTTCGTCAACTGGTATCGGAGGCACAAAATAGCTCAGATGAGATGGATAATCTTCTGGCTTTGGGAGATTCATGGAGAGGTTGTAAATCCCATTCGCATAGTTGATAATGAACTCGTCATAGCGCTCAGCCGAAGCCTTGATTGCAGCCATAATGTATTGGTCGTCAGATTCGTTGCTCTGGCTATCGTCATCTTCGCACGACAACTTGTCAGTAGACAGAGATGCGCCATTGATTTTCTTGGGACTGAGATATCCCTCCTTTTCGTTGGCTTCTCTGGCAATAGCTAGAGCAGTCTGAGAAGCCGGCGGAGGAGCGTAAATCCACAGAGGCTGAACCGGGCCGTCTTGGGGAGCTTGCTGAGAATTGACAGCTTCTTTCGGCGATGAGTCCAAGCCTGATTTATTAGAATCATCAGCTCTTGAGCGCTTGACGGTTCCTGACGTAAACAGAGAAGCTGCAGTAGGCTTCTTCTTTTGACGAACAGTATCGCGATGGCGGCCAAAGGTGCGTGACAAGAATCTGCGGAAGACAGAGTACTTTTTCAACGTAGAATCGTTTGCGGCGGTGTCGTGACATTCGGCTTCCATCGTGGAGAGAAGGCTGGCAGCATGGAAGAGAAGGAAGGAAGCGGAGGTCGTTTGTATTTTACTTTATACAACACCGGATTCAGATTCGAGCTGTCTGGCTGCCCCCAGAGTATTATGTCATAATAATCACGTGAATTACTAATTACAGTCATTCTACGTTGCCAGTTCGAGGTAACTAGATGAGTAATCAGTGTAAGAGAACGCATGAGATAGTAGTCACGACAACTACTATTTATCTTTATAGCATTTTTCTGCTAAGAAATCGGACTCTTCCTCGTGCTGGTCTACTATATAGTATAAGTCCGGTTCGAACTAGGTTCGCACCCATTTCCTCCTTGTTTTCTAGAGGAATCCGAGACTCGGTTTGCAACCCGCAAACTGACAGACAGCTTTGACGCGTGCGCGTAGAAAGTTTCGTTCTTGGCACAAAGCTTCCACCCAGTTGCTTGTACAGCCCTCGTATCCTTAACTCATACGGTCTTGATGCCAACAATCTATATCTGGAGGTAAAACGCGTGCATCAGAATGGCGTTCGGAGACACTTTTGAAGACGAGAGCTCCCGCGACTTCGACAGCCCGTTCTTAAAGTACAAGAGACAGCGATCAAAGCCAAACAGATTAAAAATCGTGGCTGTCATAGTCGCCTTTTTGGCCTTTGGCCTTTGCTTGCTATTATGGTCAACGACTCCAGAGAAGGTGAAGAAGCACGATCAGTTGAAGCTGCAGCAAAAGGTCTCGCAGGAGCCTCTTCAGCGGCGCAGGAAAAAGATGTACTGTGAACCTGATCCACCAAAGCAGAACGCGACATTGGTCATGCTTGTTCGGTACACACATTACTACTATACTCTTACGGGAATAGTTAAATGCTAATAGATTTGTCTAGAAACTTTGAGATTGATGATGCGCTCAGTAGTATGCGACAGATTGAGGACAGATTTAACAGAAGATTTCGATATACCTGGACTTTTCTTAACGACGAGGAATTCACCGAAGAATTTATACAGCTCACCAGTGGCATGGCTTCTGGAGACACAGAATATGGCATTGTTCCAAAAGAGGAATGGACATGGCCAGAGTTAATTGACCGCACTAAGGCGCGCTCAAACATGAGAAAGATGGAGGAAGATGGCGTAATCTATGGTGGTTCGGTGACCTATAGGTGAGCAGACTCAAAGCGCTTAGCATATTCATTTACTGACCCGAGTAGACATATGTGCCGTTATAACTCTGGATTTTTTTTTCGACATCCACTTCTTTTGAAGTATGATTATTACTGGCGAGTGGAGCCTGGCATCGAATTTTACTGCGATTTAAATTAGTATGGCTCCACTTTATTAATTTCTGCTTGCTATAGCTTGTTCGTTAGCTAACTAATAATTTAGTGACCCTTTCAAATTTATGAAAGATAATCACAAAGCATATGGATTTGTCATTGCCATGCCCGAATATCCGAAAACGATTCCTTCGCTTTGGGACGCCACGCAGCGATTTGCTGCCAAATATCCAAAGTACATCGATAAAAATAACGCGATTGAGTTTATCGTTGATGGAAATAAAGGTATTGAGGGAGAATACAATATGTGCCATTTTTGGAGTAATTTTGAAATTGGAGATTTAAATTTTTGGCGTAGTGAGGCATATTTGAAATACTTTGAATGGCTAGACGAGGAGGGGGGTTTTTATTACGAGCGATGGGTGAGAATACAGCATCAGCAAAATCTTTTTATTTCAATGAGACTAACAATTCAATTGAATAGGGTGACGCTCCCGTCCATTCGATTGCAGCCGCGCTTCTTCTTCCCCGAGACAGAATCCACCATTTTGCGGACATTGGCTACAAGCACACTCCCTGGATGAGATGCCCATCAGACGACGAGTCCTATATCTCTGGCAGATGCTTGTGTAACAGGCAAGAGTCATTCGATGAGCATGTATACAGCTGTCTTCCCCGATGGTTCCAACTTGCTGGTCGTAGTCCCGGGTCACAGGCCTACAGGCCATCCTTTTAAAATTTCAGATTTTGTGAATATTTGGGTTATATTCTTTTTGACATATATTGAGCATTTTAAAACTCATGTGATTTCCCGCACTGTTTTTTGGATTTTTTGGGAGATTTATCAACAGCAAAATTGCAAATATCTGTAAGGTGTCTAGCCTATTTGTTGACTTCATTATTTTGTACATTATCATCATGTAAATTGTAATTATCGCAATGCTATTCGGATGCACCAGACTTGTCACGAATAAAATAGTAGCCTCTATCCAATTTCTCTCCAAACTGCCTCGTATCTAGAATGTCACATTGCGCATTTTCCTCTTGCAGATCTTCCCATCGTAATTGCTCTCCATCTTCACCAATTCTATTTAGAGGCTCGATACCGGTCGTATCCACGTCTTGCACATGATCTACAAATATGAGTTGTCGTTGCAGGTCACGCAGTAACTTCTGTTCTTCTTCCTCGCTCGTTGGAACCTGCAAGCCTGACCGACGGAGAAGTTGCCTCAGTGAAGAGGAATTGATATCAGGGTTCGCTTTCCCTGAAGAAGACTTGAGTAGAGATTGCACTTTCCATGTACTTTCTGATAAAACGCTGTCAAGTTCCTCGTTCGTAATTACTTGGACTGAAGGCCTGGGATTGGAGGCACTTGACGAAAAGCGAAATTGTGTGAGTTTTAATCTGCACGCAGGGCAAACCGTACCACGGCTGACTATTGACCTTAAAACCATCAATGAGACTGGTATATTGTTATAAATAATTCTTTGAAGATAGTTTCTGCTTTTTTCTATTTGCCTCTCATTCCTCTTCGTGCGAGGCTTTTAGAGGAAGTTGAATGTGTCTTTTTGCTGATAAAAATCGGAGATCAGAGACGCGTTTTGGGAGTCACAATAAAAGCGCTTCACGGCGTAGCATCTGAACAATAAAAATCGTTCGGCAATCAATCTAAGATCTGTCTCCGCAGTCCGGTAAATATCAGCAAAAGGATTATATAAATGCTGAATATTTTTAATGTCTACTGTAAGAGCGCGATTGTCTGCTGCTAAAGCAGCAGTAGAGAAGAAGAATTTCGGACTTGGTCGAGATGAGTGTCGAGAAGCTCTTACAATTGATCCAAAGTCTTATAACGCGTATTGCACCTCAAATTGTGTTTAGACTTGATCTGAATATTGATACTGACATTTTATTTGTAGTCTAATTCTATTGGGCTATTGTGAAACCGGTTTATCTGATTTTCAAAATGCGGAAACCTCATACCTACGAGCTGGCGCTCTGAATCCTAAAGCTCCAGCGGCCTACCAAGGTCTATTGACCGTTTATGAAAAAGCAGGACGAATTTCCGATTTCATCAAGACCTGTTATAAGCTAGCTGCACTGTATCAAGAGTTGTGCGTTTATGAATCTGGTGCTATTTTTATACTCCATCTTGCTGACAACGAACATTCAGGGACGACGTTGACCGCTGTACTGCTTTGATCAATAAAATGCAAAATATTGCTATGATCAGTGGAGAAAGAGCTGATGTAGGTATTCTCTGGTTAAGATTTTAAATTATTGTTAATGTTTTTTTCCAGCAAATTGAGATGATGAAATCGCTTCTGCCTGGCACTGTGATATACAGTTTTCTTGAAGCAAGAATTCCACATCCTGCGACGACGCTAGAAAAACTTACAAACCTCATTGAGATCGAAGAGAAGGAATTGATACAAAGCACAATTAATAAACAAAGGAATAAGCTTGGAGTTAATCTAGGAACTGTCGCAGCTAAAATCAGGCAAGAAGTTTATGAGAACTCAAAGGTACGTTATAAAGCTATAATCGATTAATCTGACTCCTGACATGATCTACCATTTAGCTTGAGCAATACTACAGGGATCTGCTCAACTGGTCTGATGACGAGCAACAGCGTCGGCAGGTCGAGGGCAAGCTGCTCACTTTCTTGTATAATCAGCTGAGGGTGATCCCAGTAGACAAGAAAAAGGCACAGAAAACTGTAATCCGTGACAAGCTGTGGGAATTGGCTACGGGAATGGTTATCTTGAAGACTCCTGTGGAATTTGCATGGGAAATTACCCTGGAATGGAATAACTGCCGAGATCTATCTGAGCTCGACGAGAACCTAATACGGGATTACGTGAAAAAATTTCCCTCCAGCGGCCTTTCAAAAGTTCTTCAAGCGTTTCTAAACTCTGATATATCGCCTTTTCAACATGTTGCTGAGAAGGGTACTGATGATACTGTTTCTGAGGAGGAGAAATTGACTGTGGTAAATGACATCTGGGATGAAACCGAAATTTTGGAAAAGTTCATGGTAAGCTTTAGCTGGACTTATTGCATATACAAAGTTAACGATTTTTATCAAGGAGGGCTATGAAATGAGGCCAGATTCGCCTTTGGCGAATAGAATTCTCGGAATATACTACTTACACATCGGAGAATATGAGAACGCAGTCGAATTATCATTGGCTGGCTTACAATTGTTGACAAAATTGCGCTCGCAAACTGGGTTCAATTTATTCCATCACCGAAATGCTATATCGGCTACATTGGGCACAGCATATGTCTATTACCAAGCCCCTAGACATTTTGACCAAGCGCTGGACATATTCGACAAAATTATCAAAAAAAATCCAAACCATCCCCAGACCCTGATTGGAAAAGCTTTGATTTATAAAGAACAAGGCAAAGTTTCGGAAGCCTGCAACCTATTGCGACAAATTCTTGTAGATGACAGCGATAATATTTCCGCACTGGTGGAAATGTCATGGTGTCAGATATTGTTAGGAAAGCATGAAGAAGGGCGAACAGGACTAGATAAGTGCTTGACGTTAGCAACCAAAGATGATCCATATTCCAGAAACTTGAGGGCAGACATTTGCTGGAAAATTGGGAAAAGTTTATGGGATGAACAGCGTAAGTTGTAGACTCAGATAGTAACAGCCATTGATGATAAAACTTGCTGACCTTTTTACTGACTTTAGCTGACCTGCGAAACGATAAGTCGCGGGCCTATAATGCCTTTCTAACGAGCTTGAAGCATAACCCGAATTACGCAGCATCTTATACAGGTCTTGGTATTTACTTTGCAGATATTGTCCAAGAGAATGAGCGTGCTGGAAAATGTTTTCACAAAGCGTTTGAATTAGATGCATCAGAAGCCGAAGCTGCAAGACGGCTAACTGAGACATTTGCGAACGACAGAGATTGGGAGCTGGTCGAAGTCATTGCAACTCGATTTGCTGAAGCAGAGAAGAGGAGATGTGTTCCCGGGAAGGAATCCACGTGGCCATACCGAGTTTTGGGAGTGGCATATTTGGTATGTTTTTGTCAGTTCAGCATATTTTTACTTGTACTAATCTATGTACATTCAGCAATCACATGATTTGGTGAAATCTATACAATCATTTCAGACAGCTTTAAGGGGCGACAACACTGATTCGAATTCATGGACTGGATTAGGTGAGGTGTATGCTGAGTCTGGTCGATATGTCGCTGCTTCAAAAGCATTCGCTCGAGCTAGCGCTGTTGATCCTGAGAATTGGTACGCCCGTTTTCTACTTGGCATGGTGCATCGACAGATTCTTGAATTCGATGAAGCAAAAGATGTTTTTGAATCAGTGCTCCGGGAGAGACCGGAGGAGTTTGTTGTATTAGATCATCTCTGCGAGACTTTTGTTGCCTCTGCTCGTCACAATGTTGAAAGACGCTATTTTGGCGATGCAATTTCAGATGCTATCGAAGCGCTAAAGATTTCCGGCCGAATCTCAAAAATCAATTCGAGGACTTTCGATTTATGGAAGAACACTGGTGATGCTATTGAGATTTTTTTGCAGGTGAAGTCTATGGTATCAAAATTTCCAGCCGAAGTTGTTTCAGAGCTATTTCAATCAGTTCAAATTGAAGCAGATATCTATAGCGAAATTTCAAATATTGATGAAGCTGATGGAGTTTCGATTAATAAGCTGGCTAGTGTCGAGTGCTCTGATATACTTCAGACCGTGATATATTTCTATATATTAGCATTCAAGATTTCACTTCTAATAACGTTTGGCACAAAAAGAAGTAAAGCTGTTGGATGGTTCAATATTGCCTGCGCAGAACTAAGAGCTGGTATTAAATTCGATAGGAGCTTTCAATACGAGCAGGCTGCAATTGAATGCTTAAAAAATGCAATCAAACTTGAGCCGAAGAATGCGGTATTTTGGAATGCATACGGTATTGCCACTGCCGGCCGATTTCCTCTTATTTCGCAGCACGCGTTTATCCGATCGCTTATTATAGATCACAAGCAAACTGTTGCATGGTCTAATTTAGGCGCAATGTATTTAGTTAAAGGCGACCTTGAGCTTGCAAATTTAGCTTTTGAGAAATCTCAGTCCGCCGATCCTGATTATGTTGCATCATGGGTTGGCCGAGGTTTCATAGCTGCTGCACTCGGCGAGGAAGAAGAAGCGAATGGGCTCTTTGAGCATTCATTTTCGATTTGCTCTGGAGTAGATGTAATTACTACCTTTTATTTTTTTGTATGCCTGCGCTGACTTATGCTTTAGAAATTGGCACATCTATTGTACGCTGCAACTGCATTTACTCTCATGGCGAACTCCAATACTCGTTTACTTACGCCGGCGCATATTGAGCAGCTGATATTTGCATTAGACAAGTTCTTGCTACTTGATCCTGAATCTGTGCCTGCAATGCAATATAAAGCTCTTATCTTAGAGAAAAAGGGCGAATACTCGAACGCTATTCCAACATTGAAAGAAGCATGTAATAAACTTGAACAGTCATATGAAGACCTGGAATCTCCTGAACTCCTTGTTGAGTTTGCAAATGCAAATGCACAATTAGCGCGCATTTATTTGGCAAAGAGAGATTTTGAAAATTCTATAAAGGTATCACTTACGGTCATTGATTTATCTGAGGGAGATGATAATTTGCGACTTAGTCGTCTGTCTGTGGCTCTGACCGCTGGTTTGTCATATTATTACACAGAAAGATATGATGATGCTTTAGAGATGTTTAATCTAGCTAGCGCAGATTCTGATAATAATCCTGATATCACCGTCCTTCTTGCTCAAGTGCTATACGCTTTGGGAGGAGAGAATCGTGAAAAGGCGTCCGATGAGCTATTTAATAATATCGAGCAGAATCCTCAGCATTTAAAGTCAATTTTGCTTTTAGGAACTATTGGATTGATTGATGACAATGGCGATATTATTGATGCTATCGAAAGTGAAATTACAGATTTTGATGTTGAAAAAAGAATGGATTCCGGCAATGACAGCTCGATTGAGCTGCTGTTATCTGCACTAGAGGGAAGTAGGAGCGCTGATAAAATCCCTTCGAAACGGCCCTGGCTGCAATCCGCGATGCTCAAACCATCTGGTTTTAAAACTTGGAAGCATGTGGACCGGAAAATCGCACTGGAAGCTGCGTTACTGGACAAAGGTATACAAGCCGCCGATTTAAGCGATGAACTCATGTCTGTTGGAACTTTTGCAGATACAATAAAGTCAATTTTTATTGCTCCTGGAAATAAGAGAGCTTGGAACGGCTTAATTGATGTAGCCAGCAAGTATGTTGAGCGTGGTCCATTGCCGGAGCATTACCTGACTCGCGTCACTGATAGCTTTAATGAGCTAACAGTGTAGAAGAGATGCACTTGAAGGTTGTAGTTATTTGTTTTTGCTACTGCGCCTTGTGATTGTTGACCAGTACACAACTGGTATTCATGTTATTGTATATAATTACAGATTATATAGTTCAATTTTCCTAACTCCTCACTTGATTTTCCCGCCATGATATATAAAACCAGATTATTGCTTTTGCATTTCTAATAAGTCTATCAACTAGAACTTACAGTCCATATTCATCCCCATCTATATCAGGCTTAATTGACTCAACGATCACCATACTCAAAACTCCTGTAGGTAAAGCATATAATAATCTCAGATGAAGTCCTTTGGTCAAGGCTCCAAGCACACCAGCTTCTTTGATAAGATTTTTAGCAACGAGGATCAAACTATTAGAGTCATCAGGTCTTAACGCTTTGATTTCAGCTGAAAATGCCAGTTGCTGTCGCGTCTTTACAACATCAAGAAAATTAGAAATAGTCTCACTTGCGAAAGTAGCGAAAGATGAAGCCGCTGCATATTGTAACGTAGATAGGTCTTGCGATGATGTACTGCCACCTGATTCGAAATTGGATCGTTTTCGCATATACTTTTTCATATTTTCCTAAATCACGGCAGTTAGCTAATTCTTTCTCAACGTAAAGTCCTGGATTCCCGGTCGCTTACATAGGCATACCAGTAGCATATTGTCGTAGGTGTGTACATTGCCAAGCTCTGAAACAAAATATAGTTAGATAGCTTTCAATTTACGCTTCATATGTTCGTCGTTACCATCCAGTATCCACGAAAAAATCCTTTGATTTTCTCTTCTTTGTGAATTTGTACAATGGTTTGTCTAGTTGATACTATTCCGGGTCCGGTCACTAGTTGCATTCGGCCTTTTATTACTTCCATAGGCGTCCACAGAACACTGCTGGTAAGCTGTATAAAGGAATTAGCATCTCAATTTGTTGCAGTGAACGCATCGTGCAATCTACCTCAGCAAGTATTCCACTTAGAGTGTACGTGATTGCTGAATCTTTTCCGTACTGAGCGGAAAACTCTTTCTTTGCTTGCCGATACGATACCAAATATACAGTAAATGCCGGAGCCGATAGTAATGCCGAAACAGAGACACCCCGCCAATATTGACTGAATGGAATTATAAATTTATTATTCACAGAAGTTTGCCGCAACGTAAGAATCGTATCCACTGTATTAGCTTCCAATTAGTTTCTCTTTCTTGCTAAATCCAGAATAAGTGAAAACAGCAGGATTGCACACATGGATGGAAGACGACTGAGCTGCCGACAGCGCCAGCACTTAACAATCAAACTCTTAGAAAAAGGATCATAAATATTTCAATCATGTAATTTCTTACACTGCAGCCGTCACTGTTCCTAGATCTGCCATACTGACTTGTCTTTATACAAATTCGAAGTATCGAAAAGTCTCCGTAGCAGTAAACAGGTTTGAACTCGCAAGTCAAGATGTAATGCAGGACCCTCGTTTGGAAATTAATAGCAGAGAACGCTATCCGGAGACTGCTACAGCGCCAGATTCATCTTCTACTGAGACAGGTATACCGCTTCAGATTCAATCCACCGTCACGATAGAGAATATCTTTGTCAAGGTAATCCAGTCCCACCGAATTAAATTTTGAATATAAACGTGCGGCTCAGATGCCATCGCCGACACATCATGACTATTCTAAAGTTAAAAATGCGAGTGGACAATCATGCAGTAGAACAACATTCGTTATAAGGACTGAATAGTTATATGTACAAAAAAGTGTCTCCATTAAAACCTGCTCAAAAAAGCCAATTCAAGGAAAGGTCTTTCATATCACTTACTGCGCATGTTGTAGAGTTGTATAAATATCATACGCTTCATACATCATAACAATTAAAACCGCTAGTAATCTAGTACTTTTTGCTCCTGAGTAGGTTCTTCAGGCTTCAACAATTCTACAATAACCATACTTAAGACTCCAGATGGCATACTATACATAAGCCTAACATGCAGGCCTTTAAACATTGCCTTGAAAAATCCAGCTTCGGCGATCAAATTTTTTGCAACTTTTAACAATCCCATTTGGTCATCTGGACGTAACCGAGCAACTTCTTCAGAGATAGCCAGTTGCTGACGAGTTTTAACTACATCGAGAAAATTGGAGACAGTGGCAGCTGTGGTTCCAGAAACGACGGACGCAATTGCATATTGGGAAGCCGTCAGATCGATCGACGGTCGACTTTTTTCAATATTTCGGTTGCGCAGATATATTTTCATTTTTTCCTAATAGAAGATTGAAATTAGCACTTTAAATCACAAGAAGATAGAACAGCAGGAAACTTACGTATGTGAACCACCATACAATTGAGTGCGGAGTGAAAACAACGAGACCCTATAAACTTTAGCAGAAAAATCAAATAATCGTAAAGGCAACGATACAAGTTTACCATCCAATATCCTCTATAAAAACCTTTGAATCCCTGTGTTTCGTACATGCGTTTCATCATAGCAAAGGTTCCTCCAGAGTTTGACTTCTTGATTTGCATATTACCCTTGACAACTTCCATAGGTGTCCACAATAAGCTACTTGAAAGTTCTGCAATTGTTCCACTGGCAATATAGTTCAGAGCTGTATCAGAGCCGAGGTAAGGAGCCAGTTCTTTCTTGGCCTGACGATAGGATACGAGGTAGATGGTAAAAGCTGGCGTGGTGAAGCCGACGGCAGCAGACAGGCCACGCCAGTACTGAGCAAATGGTAGTTTATACCCAGTTGATAAAGAAGTTTGCTGTAGTGTTCTTATTGTGTCGACTTTAGGAATGTTATTAGCTGGTGTCTATATGAAACGTGGTTGGTTGCACGAAGAACATACGCGGATGAAAAGCCACTCGACTGCCCACTGCACCCGCACTATATCAACAAAGTTAGAATCTGCAAGCAACAATTAACATGGTCTGTAATTACACCGCAGCAGATATTGTAGCAAAATCCATTATGTAAATCGTCTACTCTTGTTTCAAGTTTGTAGACACAGGCATCAGTAGTAATTTAAAGACAAATCGATCCTAACAAACCAAACGACAGACAAAAAAATCAAAAGCATACGTTTATCGATATGACATAATGCTTCCAATGATTTCTAAAGATAAAATTATTCACAGATTGACCAGGCAAAACAGAAAATGTAGCTCGAGAACAGTTGTGAATTGCTCATTTGTCGCACTGGCCCAAAATTTCCCGACGACTCGGCGCCGACAAGCCGAATTTCGTCACGTGATTTGAACGAAGCAGCGAGCAGCTAAAGTTTTTTACGCTGACATGACTTTTAGCAGTATTGCTTCTACTGCTTAATATTCAAGACGTTGAGTACCAGCGAATTTCGCTGCAGAGATAAACATGGCCCCAGGCGTGTCAGATAAGAATCACAGACGGAAAAGACTACGCAAAACGCGGACTAAAGGTTAGATACCGGTTATTTAGAAAAGTCAGAGCAATTTTCTAACCTGTACAACCTCTTATAGATATCTCGTCAGAGTCGTCATCTGCTTCAGAGTCAGAGCAGGAAAGCTCATCAGCTACAGAAAGTTCAGCTGATGATGACTCTTCCAGTGAAGGAAGTAATAGCGACTTGGATCTTCCTGATGCGCTGCCATTGGCACAAGCCGATCAGTCGGCATCGCTGATTGTGAAGGCAGGTTTCCCGCGCAGGGTCTACTCATACTAGTACTAACCTCTGAAATTAGAACCCAGTGGCGGTAAATTTAGTACCAGATGCAGAAACAGCAGACGAGAATGCATTTCTGGAATATTACAAGGCGAGTGTGAGCAAAGATTTTTATGAAGAGCTCCAAGCTTTACGCAAGAAGACTGCTATTGATCCCAAAAGCGCTGCGGAATACGACAAAATTTTGAATGGTGCGTTAAGTGCCGGTGCAAACTTATACTCCAAAGAGGAAAAAGAGATGTTATTACGTAGTGATGGAAATTAAAAGCTACCTGGACAACATTAAGGGTTAATAAAGGGCAGGCGTTATTGGCTGATTATTTTATAATCATAATAGAGACTCAAATTATAAGATTCTGTATGACTTTAAGTGATAGTAGTATTTACAAATTTACTAGTGCACCTTTTAGCCAACTGTGAAATAAATATGAAATAAAATGAAAGCACCCCATGCTCAGAATCCAGAAAAAAAACGCCTTAAAAATGCACCTATCGTTCAGTCCAAAACCATAGCTTCGCCGTCAAGGTACAGCTCATTAACATGCTCATGGTGTATGTATTTAATAATATCCTCCAAGACGTACTTAATATCGTCGATAGACAATGGCCGAGTCGTTTGCCTGCCGCAGCCGACGGGCAAAAATGAGCGACGCCGAAGTCGGTGGTCGAGCACTAGTAGAATCGGCATGGGGACCAGGCCACCACCCAGAGGATGTGTTGCCCGAGCATGATGAGTCAAGGCGGCTCGGGGGTCGAAGAGTAAGGGAATGGTGAGGTCGTTGCGGCTGGCCGGAGGACTGACCGCGACGGCGTATACGACGGCACCATGAAAACCAGATAGGCTCGCGGCGGCACGAACGTGAAGGTCGTCGCACCCGTCAAAGAAGGCGAGGATCGTGCAGTGCTGCTTTGGCACTCGTAAGAGCTGAGACGGACTGATCTGGACAGAGGCGTCTGCTCCAGGCTGAAAGACGTGCAGCGGCCAGGCGGGAGGAGAATCGAATAGGACGGCAGAATTTGCCAGGGGCGAAACCAGCGATGGCCGGGACATTGCACGCGTAGCTCGATAGCGTTTTGGAGTCAATCTGCCAGGGCTGGGCGAGAGCGCGCGTTTGCGCGGTGAGCTGGCAAGGACGTCGGTGGCCATTACGCAGGTGGAGGCGGTCATGGGGAATGAGAAAAGTTGCGGGGAAGCCGCGGGTTTAAATGGCAGAAAGCGTGAGCGCAAAACAGCGTCGCGTGGGCAATAACTAAGCCGCACCAGCCACTGTTTACCTTGTGCCCAAAGAACGTGTAAGCCACAGCATCAGCCACCACATCAGCTGCCCTATGCTCTGTGCTCATCCTCACGTCGGCCTCTGTTGCTCGCAAACCGGTGTTGATCAGCCTAAGCACTGCCCTACCGGTATTCCTATTGCTCAGGCTGCGCTCAGGCTGCCGTGGTCACTGTGCTCGTCAAATAAAGCCAGCAAGCCGTTATCGGCGATGACGGGCGATGACGGCTGCTCACCAATCGTTTTCCCGATTGGATCATCAATAATTTCCCCGCACGCCGTTCGCCTAATTTTCCATCGACAAGCCACACGCGCAGCCATAGCTTCACAAGTCTCGAGCTCCTAACATAGTGTTCATGCAGTGTTCGCAGTGTTCGTATTTTCAGATCTTTCGTTATGCGAGTAAGCGAGCGCGCTCGACGAGCTGCCGATATGCCGCGGCCTGTTTAGATGCCATGTAGCCATTGCGACTTCGCAGGATGCGCCATTCGCGTGCGTTCTCGCCAGGTCGCACAAAAACTGCCTCAGATGTCAAAGTAAGCTTCACTAAACTTTCCAGAATCGCGGACTGATCACTGTTAGCAACTTTGGTAGGTTTCGGTAGTAGCGGCTGCTTCAGGAACTCGACTACGCTGCCGACCTCGGGAGCCCGCGATACACTTAGATATTTCACCGTGGACTGCAGCGCTGCAATCTGATAATGGAGACTGTCGACTTCTTCGGCACTGGCAGTTTGAACTTGTCCCTTCAGACGCTCAACTTCACTTGCCGCTCCCGCGCTTTGATCGGCGACACGTCTTAGCTCCGTAATTTCGTCTTGTAAGATCGTCACCTCCGCCTTTAGCTTTTCAACCGTGTCCTTCAGGCTGTCTTCGATCTTTACATGTCCTGCTAGTTCGTTCTCGATAATCGACAATCGCTCTAGACGTTCTTTGCTCTTCTGGAGCCGCGACTCTAGCAGCTTGTTCTTGATTGCCGACTCTTCCAGTTCTGTCTCTTTGCTGTGCATGCGAGACAAAACTTCATTTAAAGACTCCTCAAGCTGATGCACGCGTGAACGAGCCCTCTTATTTTCCCCGTCTTCTTGCTTCAAATCTTCAACTTTGACTGCCCACGGAGTAGGCACTTTTGAATCTGTCCGCATTTTATAAGTCAAAAATCAAAACGATGTAGACATATCAAATCGAATACTTACACGACTCGATCCCTTGCGCTCCTGACAAAGCCCCCAGTACTTCTCCGAGCTGCGTAACTGCAGTTTTAATAATCCCTACGCAGACAGAAAAGAATCCGCCCGCCTCTCTGCTTGCAATTACAGGATTGGAATCCATCTCATTCCGCATGATTTCCTGGATCTCGTCAAATACGACCTTCTGGTTTCCATCAGAGTCGCGAGTCAGAGACAGACTCACCGCAAAACTTACATTCCGGATATAGGACGTAATATTTTGAACCACGCTTTCAATCTGTGTTAACAATCGTATAATCTTCTCGTTTGGACACTTTGACTGTTGAATGTTCTCCTCAATGATAGCTGTGACTTTCGCGGCAAGAACCTTCATCCCTTTCCCCTGTGCTATCAATGCCTCAGCCGTGCTTCTGAAGCTCCCCATCAACTCTCCCTCGTATGATTTTTTGGCTAAATCACTATCGAACTCGTCCATAGAAATTTCGCTCAAAACAGTGGAAACAAGATCCAGAGTTAGATAGATTGCGCTATCCATGTAGCTTCTTACAAGCAGAATACTCTCTTTGGCTATAATGTGCTTCATCTCGCCAAATCTTGCAGAGCTCGAATCTATTTTTTTTGATTCGTAAAGCTCTGACAGCACTTCTATAGCATTCTCAAGCTCCTGCAGATTCTTATTCGCATTACTAAAGTCTGTATCATCTTTGAACCCTGCGAGACACTTATCCAGCGCCTCTTCTGCGTTGCTAATTTCGGCATTGACAGCCGCGCCGTAGTTCTCAAATTCAGATATTGAACATAGGCTCATAGCCGTAGCGAAGCAAGTTGAATACTTCCTCACCAGTGCCAGCTTATCACATAGATCTGTTGATAGCGTGACCCGCATCGCCGATTCGCTATTCGCCGAGCTAACATCTCTCAGCATTGACACAATTAATCCGGCTTTGAATGTCATTCGTTTAAATCTCAATAGAGTCTTTATTGACTCAGAAATAGTAGCCAGGGAGTCCGGAACGTACGATCGGACTAGAGACAGATGCTCAATTGCTTCCTGTGCCTCTAATCTTCTCAACTCTAAGTCAATTGCCCTTACCTGGCTCCGTTGCGCCGATGCTTGCAGTTTGCGGTTGAGATCAAACATTTCGCGAGTTCGGCGAGAGATCTCTGACGATTCAACCTCCTCCAATGATTTCTCCTCTCGCAGCCGTTCCAAATCACTAAGTTAATTCTGTTAGCAAGTGCAAATTTTTTATGAGCAGCTACACATAACAAGCGATACCTTTGAAGGGCGGTGACAAGTTCTCGAAACTTTTTAACAGTATACTCATAATCGGCATTTGAATCTTCAATCTGGGCCAGTCTATTCGCTTGCTCTCTCAAGAGGACATCTCGGTAGCCAATTTCATCCTGCAATTGCTTCTCTGTCTCCAAATGACTGGTCTCAATCTCCTCGTTAATCTCTTTCAAAGTTTCCAAATCCTGAATTGACATTCGCATTTGTTCAACTTGCTCGCCCAAATTCAGATTCTTGACTGTAAGCTCGTCAAGCATTTGATCTGCTCCAGAAGCAGCATCAAGCTGCTGGCGTAAATTATCTGCGATCTCCTCGGCGCGATGTAGTTGTTTCACCACCGACTCGTACTTTTCTTTCAAATTAGAAAGCATCTCTGAATCGAGCTGGATTCTTTTCAATTCCGAACGAAGATTTTGAGTCTCCTCCGAATTTTGATCTCGTAGACGAATAAGCGCTTCTTTCAGTCTCGAATTCTGTTCCTCAAGCTTGCGCAATGTTGCGTTGTCGACTGCGTCGCTCGTCGACACTTGTTGATTTCCATTTCCCAAAGCCTTTAAAAATTCTTTCTCTTCTTTCAGTATCTCTATTTCAAGAGTAGCTTCCTCAAGTCTAGATTTGATATCCTCGAGCTCCTCTTTCAGGTTTTCTCCTTCTTGCTCAGCAACCTCTCGATCTACCGTAAGAAGTTCAATCAATTCGTCACGCTCTCTAAGCATATCATCCAATTTTCTTTTTTGGTCCTCTAACGTCCGAATCTGGTCCCGAAGTTCTTGCTGCGAGTCAAACATAGGCTTGATCTTACCTTCAAGCCTAGCTATAACGCGCTCCAATTTTTCTCGATCCTGCTTCATCAGTTCCATATCTAGCAACCGTGTTTTATCACCTTCGCGCTGTTTCTCCAACAGTCTAATTTTGGCTTGCAGGCCGCTTACTTCTCGTGAATTTATCATTGCCGAGGCATTTGTACCTGGCTGAACCGAGACCGACGAGCCGTCGAGCGCAGATGTTGGTGGGTCTTCATCAGATGCCATGGATTCGTGGTAGCTCCCACTATAATTTGCAGCTAATAAACTGGGAGTGAGTAAGTGATAGTTTTATATGCGATTTGGGATATATCCAGTCGCGTATCGCAACTTTTCAAGCAAACACTGGTGCGGCTCAAGTCTCGACGCGTCTTACTATTTTACTATTTACTCTGATGAACGCGTGTGGTCCGAATATAATTTAGCGACTTAGCCCAGTTTACTATTTGAATTTAAGCGCTTCAGCAAATTTTAACCCGAGTCTCGTGCCAATGCAATTCCTATCAATATTTATGCAATACTATACATCCAATCTGCTTCATTATTTTGCTGACCCTTAATTTTGGCCACTTGTTCCTTCCAAACTTCCTCAAATACTATTTTCCGTCTCGTGTTAGCAAACCAAGTCCATGCACCTCGACCTTCAAGAAAATAACTCCAATCCTTCAAATTTGCAGTAGTAATGTACATGGCAACCTGTGCCCAGGTCTCGATCGTGCAATTTATAAGTGCCTCTTCAGCGTCTGCCTTACCATCGATACGGTCATCGTGTGAATTGCCGATGAGATTAGACAAGAGCTGATGAATCTGGTCAAAAACTAAGTCAATGATAGCCTGGATTTTTGAAGAGTTAGCATCGTTCAAGCTGAATGAAAAAAAGCATCACTAACTTGACCCAGCTTCTGGCGCTTCTGTTTGCGAAACTCTCGATTTTCTTCCTCGAGTATACACAACGCAAGACTGTCATCGGCATAACTATCTGGTGAGTCGTCGTCGCTTTGTAAAGGTATAGGCGTCTGCTCTATCCGAATTGCCAATGTGATAAAGTCTTTAATTATCTGAAGCCCTTCTATCATGGCTTTGCGGGGTAAATTCATGCCATTGTTGAATAATTCCCCCAGTTGCGCTATAGCATTCATGTCAGTCCTCCTGATTTATAGAAATTGAAACAATTTGTATACACATACTGCACTTCAGTATCTCGATTGCCTGTTCGGGCGTACGGATAAGGTTATGTGCGCAGATCAGCAACCTTACGTACTTCAACGAATCTTTTAGCAGTGCCTCATAACCCCATAGATTCGTTCGTCGTCGTTTAGATTCTTCACTTGGAATGCCACTGACCACTTTCTCCAGCTGCAAATAATCATCCAACCCGTATCTCATCAAATCGGCATACCACTCACCAGTCTCCCATAATTCGCAATCTTGCTCATTATGTAATTGAAGACGGGTAAGATAGTACCATGCTTTAACGCTTAGGACACGAGCTTGTGTATGAGCTTGACTGAGAATGATAACATCACGTAGATGACCCACTGGAGGACGCAAATGCCGAGGAGACGCCCAGAATAAAGTCAAAAGCAAACTATAGTTATTCTCGAGAGCTTCAAGGTCGCTGACTTTTAACTCCATCGTCCTGGGATATAGACGCCCATTTAACGGGGTAACTAGACCCACCAATCCTGGCAACACCTTCCTTGCATCCGCGCGTTCGCTCGTATCTTTGATTAATTTGGCGAGATATTTTAAAAAGATGTGGAATACTGTGTCAGACATTGACAGCTCCAGAGTTCGATCTTTGTCTAATAAGAAATCTGGAAATCCTGTACTTGTCTCGCTCTCCAAGTTCTCTAATTTGCGAACTGCAAAAAAGCGATACATCATTGTCGCCAGACTTTTAGTTCCCGGCCAATTCCATGTCAACGAAAGTGTAAGACAGCGCGAGAAACTTGCTCGGCAATATGAGCTGAATTCATTACTTGTTGTGCTTTGGCGCGGAACGCTGAGAAGCTTTCCCATCATTGTTTCAACTGCTGCCCAATCTGCAACGCTGCGTTGAACATCTGAAACTCCTTTTGTATCAAATTGATATAACGGACATATACTGAAGGTAGCATACCATATTTTCTCGTATTTGTCAACATTGAATGCATTCTCAAGCGATTTGCAGTCGAGAAGCGAATACAGTAATTCCCAAAAGCTAGGAATATGAACAGACTGTAGCTTGTTGGCATTGTCCATGATGTTAATAGACATGACCCATACTTCGACAACATATGCATCGTGGCCGATTTGTAAATCAAGACGACTTCTGTGAGTTCTCATAAATTGGTAAAGGTCTTTCGTGCAATATTCTAAAAGCACCTGAATCAGAAGACGTCCAACATTTGCAAACTCACGGTCAAGAGATAAATGGGAATAGTCGTCCATATTTTCTTTAAGCATGGCGCAGATTTCATAGATATACAGCAACTGAAAGGCAAGCATGTAAAATGATAAATGCGAGAAACTAGTGGCATAGCCATGAAACTGTGTAAATAAATCACTTATTCGTACTGTCAGTCTTTTAATCACTCCAGCAAATTTTATAACACTGTCATAGCTCTCGTTGACTAAATTGAAACGAATGTAACGTGCTAAAAAACAACAGAACTCATATGCTTGCCGAAATTGCTGGTCTGTAATTTGTCCTGTATTGTGTTGTTCACTCAAAGCCCAGACCATTAACATATCGAATCCTGTCTCTAATTCAGACAAAAGAGTTGAGTTCACGCTTTTCCACACAAATACTGAATCACGCTCAGGAATGTAATAATCCATTGGCTGCATTGCTTGACGATTCTCTTGCATATTGGGCATATGAAGGGCATTATCCAAGCCACCTTGTCCAACAAAAGTCGTTGGTTTGAATCGCGTCTGATCTTGTAGAGGAAACACATCAAACGTTGCTGAAAATTTGAGCACGGGGAAGTTAAATTCGCTAATTGAATACTGTTTGGAAGGCTGTAGATTCAAATCATATGAGGGTCTGTCAGCCACTTGAGATGAATGCGCATTTCTATGTGCACCCCGGCCGCCATTCATCTTCGGAGATTGGCTATTAGAAAGAATGGGGAACTCATCTCCCGTATTATCAACAATGTTAACAAACGTCGGAGTGTCGACAGGTCTTCGAATACGCTGCTGAGGTGGCAACAAAGTTTGTTTTTTCGATTTCCTCTCTTTTGTTGATGCCGACGATGCCTTTGATAGCAAATTATGTCTTCTCAATTCATCATCTGGAACAAGATTAGGACCGCCAGCAAATACTCTGTCAATCTTCACCTGCCTTCGTCGGCGACAACGAATTGCATACTCTCCACTCTCAACTTCTTCGTAACCCAGCGTTCGATGCCGTCGGAAGGGAAGCAGTGGTGGACCCATGACTTGGACTACACCTGGAGGAGGCGGAACCACAGCAATCACGCCTGGTGGTAGCCTCCTCTTCGGAGCTGACGCCTTTTCAGAAGCCATATTTTCTATTACCGGGTTGATTGAGGCCTCTCGTCTCTTGAATGATAGAGAGGCCGTTTCGAATGCCTCGTGGGTACCTTCGCGCCATCTTTGGAGTACATCTGAAACAGTCTCATTGTCATCCGAATCTTCAAAGTCAAATAGCTTTTGCGATGGGGAAGATCGTCCAAAGCCAGGTCTCTTCACGGCCTCTCTAGCAGCAATTTTCAGGAATCGGGGAGGCGAACTACATTGAGAGTCCGCAAAATCTTGCTGGGATGCAATAAAAGCATCTAATATACCAATATCAGGTAAACGCCTTTGGGGTTGCTGACGTCTATGATTAGCTTTTTTTCTCTGCTTTTTCTTTTGGCTGTTTCCTGAACTTGTCCGCCATGCACCAGAAGAATTACGAGACTTCTTTGTCGGCCGCCTCGCACGAACAGAAGACTGAGAACTGCGCGGAGTTTTTGCAAACCTACTAGCCATTCTATCAATGTGATCTGCTACTTCCATATCATCACTATCTGAATCATTATATAAATTTCGAGGAGTAGATTGTCGTTGAAATTGTTGTGACACAGGCCGAACGCTAGAATCTCGACTGCCAATGTCGTTATCCGAATCAGAGCTATCACCAATAAAATTTCGAGATTTTTCGTCATGAAGCCGCGAAGAACCTATTTTGCGCCGAGCAATACCTTTTCGGAGCTCATCATTGCGACGATGCAATTGCGACGGCAAGAGACGCGGTGTTGTTTTCTTTGTGGTGGCATTCTCTAAGGTCAAAAATGAAGGAGGTAGGACGCCGCGTATCCGTCTTTTTAGCCGCTCAAGCTCTAAATCAGAGGAATTACTGGAGTCTTCAGATTCCGAGCCTGAGCTTGATTCATCAGAAGGCTCCGTAGAAGATGCGTAAAGTTGATTACCGGAAAGCGGATGAGTTTCTTCTGGATCAACTGCAGATCCATCACGCGCGGCTACAGACGCTGAAGCGTCTCTAGTTAAATCTGCCGACGGATGCGACACAGAGGTGAGTCGTCTTCTGGCGTAGGTTGTAGTTATGCTACCGGCTTGCATTGCAGAATCAATACCATTTAGTTGTGCCTGGCTCGGACCGCGGGAGGCTCGGTCATTAGTAGCACCGGTCGCATCAGACTGCGCAGCATTATTTCTATCTGACGACTTGCGCTTAACTCCCTTCTGCTTCGGCAAAAATCGCTTACCTTTGTCATTCTCATCCAAAGAAGACAACTCCGATGCTTGCGTTGACATGAGCACACTACCACTCTCGCTAGTACCGTCTTGTGTAGACGACGGCTCAAATTGAGAATCCTCGCTATATCCTCCAGCAGCCTTACTGATACGCTTTTCAAGAGACACTCTGATAGGCTGAATTCCGCGCCTTTTCAATTGCTGCTCGTAAATTTGGCGGTCAAATCGGTAAGGCATGATCTGTCGAGCTGTACGTTTGCGGAAAAAATGATGTGAGTTTTCGTTGGCATTGACGATAGCCATAGGGTCTAAATTTTCTCTTTCCGACCGTGACTGTGGTACAATGGACTGTGGTGCAATTGGTGTATGAGCTGAATTTTCGGTCGAGAGGTTGCTATCAGCGACAATTTGTGCCTCAACATCGACATTATTTCCTAGTTCTGAATTCATTGTGTCAAGAGTTCCTGCTCTTCGTTTCTCCCGTTCTTCGTCGGCTTTGTGGAAGAGCTCTCCTATATCAAATTCCTCCATTGACGACAGCTCTGAGAGTGGGCTAGAAGGAGGGGATTCTGATATTTGAGGCGGTGGAGATGGAGATGTAGAGAATTCCGGGAGGACTGGAGCTGGAAGCGAAATCTTAGACGAACCCTGCGATGACTTTACAGACCAACGACTGCTTTCTGCAGTAACCGCATGCAACGATGCACTGTCCGACACTGTCATTTGTGAGCTCTTTCCTAGGGCGCTTACCCCGGGAGAAGATATAGAAAGGGCAGACTATAACACGTTAGGGATATCTACTTGACTCAGATCTATAAAATACATACCGCTGTCAAACTATCGTGTCTGACTGGCAATGCAATCGAGTCTTTTGCAGGTTTCGGCATTGCATCCTGCAAAAAATCTGAATCCATTATTAAGGTCTCGCTCTTTTCTCTTTGATTTGACGATGATAATTCTGAATCTTGTGAAACTCCTCCCGGATCATGCGTTGCTCTGGTGGGACTCCTAACCAGCGAAATTTTCTCGTGGCCATTGGTAAGCGGATCCTGCGGTAATTGCGGCACTTGGCTACTCCGCAGTACGTGTCTCGAAACTATAGTAGTAGGAGTGGCATTCTTACGAACAGTCAGCATGTTAGTCGTAATTGAATAAATGTGAACACACTTACTCTCTTGTATTGTCTTCCAGTCTGTTTCCTTGCCTTCGCGGTCCCTCGCAGCTAGACACACAACTTAGTACTGAAATAAAGTAGTAATTCACCAGCTACTTACCATAGAGCTGTCCATGACGGCCTCAGATAAAAAATCAAGTTCATCCCGATCAGAATTTCCTCGGTCATTGTTGTCAAAAAGATGCTCGCCGATATCTAGACTGAAAACATCACTGTCTTCCGAGTCCGAGACATACGCATCTATTGAAGTCATTTGAGTATATGCTGCATCCAATACATTTCAAAATACCCTGATGACTTGAAACGAAAGAAAGTATATCTGCTCTTCTATGCTATTCGCAATTATCAGGTTGCGCAATTCGGCTCTTCGAACGCGTGTATCCCACGCGTCGCTCTGCCAACTCGCGCCTTCCAGCCACACATCACGTGATACAAGCACACTTTCTTAGTCACATGACTGTATGTAATTTTCTTTTGTCTGATTGGCTTAGATTCAACTTTACAAAGTTCGGGTTGGCTTTCAGAACGCATCTGAAGTGCGTATCGATCAACGTTCTGTTCGACAACAGTTTTGCAGTTTGGTCTTTGAAGTTGCGTTTTCGCTGAATAACATCCTTATACAATGTCGCATCAGGATTTGCCGCCTAAGGGAGGATACCCAGCTCTTCAATGGAAGGTAAGAACGACTTGAAATAATGTGCATACTGCAGACGCGACATGTTCTTCGCAAAGTGTATTGATATCACTTCTGAGCGAGCAAAGAGCGGATGCATAAGAAATGAAGAGACATAGCATTCTGATATATGACATGTAGCGTAACTTGCCATCGCGGGGTTTCCGGCCATCTATTTACCTGGCAATTATGGGTGGCATCTCGCTGCTGGGCTGTATTCCACTGACACGCGGTATCCGGGAACGAAGGTACATCAATCATTCGTCTTTTATCCGTCTTCATATCGAAAAAAGCTGCTAATTATTCCACGCAGAGAGTACCAGCGTGAAAAGGCTTGGTCGAGATTATACCTTTTACCTCTCTTGCAAGCTGAATTTGATCGTGATTTTGTGCGCAGGTCGACTGCTTTGGAGGCTCGAGAACGGGAGCTTATGAAGGATCACCCCGACTGGGCCGATAACAAGCCAATCTATAATGATGGACGGTACGTGAAAAGTCTTCTCAGTGGGTTTTGTTTTGAACCGCTATGAACTAACATAACTCGCTATTCAGAGCTCGCATACCTTCCTTTGCCGTCCTTGAAGGTCAAAAGAAGGCTTATTTTGTTTACTCTGACGAGTCCGTTGATGTCAAAGAAGCTGCATCGTAAGAGATGCACTGGACGTGATGAAGGTCGGCTTTCGATAAGTTTGGGTTTGATATACGGCATGGTTACAGGTTAATTTAGCGCATATGTGAAAATAAAACGTTGCACTCATATAAATTGCGAAGCTGTCATAGCACGAATACGCGCTTGTTCGATGAATGATGACTGCTTCCTGAATAAATGTCATATATCCTGTCTTTATTTTTATCCAATAACCACAACCACAAAATGTCTAATAATTCTAGAGCAGCTACAGGGCTCGTGTTGTAAAAAAATCCGAACCCCATCTGCCCCTCAAACAAAATAAAGAAGAAAACCCAGAAACCCGAAAGTCACAAACAAACCAAAAGTACGCCGCATCAGACAGTGATATTTAATTCTTGAGTAGCCAGCTGTAATGTAAATAAGCTTAAGAGCATGGAGAGCAGATCGTTTTCATATTGCCTTGGGAGTGAGCAGAAATAATCTGACCACCTCGAAGGCCGATAATCTTGATAGCTTGAACACCACTTCTGTGCCACCAGTAAAGAATCTGAGACTCCTTATCTAACTCCCATCTTCCAGACGTGATTTGTACTTGCAAATCGCCGTTAGGGTAGTGAAGATCAGGCACATGAATCTCAGTAGCAATTCCCTTGCCCAAATTATCGTCTGCCGCTATTGTCATAGTAAACGCAGCCTTCATAATGTCAAAATTATATTCTTCAGGCACACCTGAAGTCAATAGAGGAAACGCCCGCACAAATGCTTCCACGGCACGACTGCCAACGTAATCGGTGCGTAGCGAATAAACACCTGGACGACTGTACCTTTTGCTTGACATCAGCGACAAATGGGAGCTCGAAGATGATGAGGCTAGAGTAAATTGGGACATCTGAGTTGAGTCGGTCGAGTGCAAGCCTGCGTCAGAGTTACTATAGAAGCTCAAATCTTCCCCGTTCCAGTGGTCCCCCCATTTGTGTGTGTTGCAAGCGGCATAAGTCCAGTATGTGTGATGTAACTTCGAACCTTCCAAAGCAAAGATATTAGCATCCAATGCCCGAATCTGAGTGTCATAATCGCCAGTTTCGTAAGCAGTCTTGTCATTCATGTCAAATGGAATTCCAATCTCGCTCATAAGACATGGAACACCTTTGCCAAACTTCTCGACTCCTTCTTGCTTCAGACATTTCAACTGGTCGCGCAGACAGTTGCGAATTGACCGCTCACCGAATCGAAGTGCAAATGCAGGAGACCAGTACCTCCCACGCAATACGCCGACGACGTCAACATTCCAGTAACTACTCCAATGTTTTCTAACCAAAGTCAGACCGTCGTAAAAGTGGGGCGTAAACACCATTCTAGGCTTGACAGCTCCCAGCTCAAGGAAGTCAGGGGGGATGGCTAAAACAGGAGTCTGAGCAAACATTATCGCATCCGGGTCTATGCTTCGCATAGCATCAACGTATTTGTGCCAATGTTCAAGATAGTAGACATCTGCCCATCCTTCCTCGGAGAGATCAAGACCGGCAGAAGATTGCAAAAAGTAATCCGGCTGCAGAAGCTGGCCACTAGTATCATCAAATACGCCATGCTGAGCCCAAATACATTTGCCTTTTTTCCATGAAGGACTGCGGTTCCAGCCATATCGTGACTCGTCATAGTCAGCTGGTATCCAAGCAGACCTGTGAGTTTCATTGACCAACTTTGTGCCTACTTTAGAGGCGCCCAATGCACCGAATTCATATACAGGAATCTCAACGGCTCTTCCAGTACCTATAAGAAGAGACTCGAATGGAGAAGGACAGGTATAGGAACGAAGCTTCTGGTGTTCAGGATTCACCGATAGATCGGAAAACCCAAGAAATCCACGATTGGGTTCATTCATTGTTTCCCAGCCAAGAATAAATCCATCATTGATACCAGAACTAGCAATTGCTTGAGCAAGGTATTTGACGGCATCTATAAAATGATTTTGCAAGTATTCTTGAATGTTCACGCCGTCTATTATAGCGTTTGGCGCAAAGTCACGACCAGCCCAAAATAACGTGTTCATAGTTAAACAGGCCAGACGCTCATAGTTCGTCGCCCAGGTCATTCGCGGGAATGACAGAGGTTCAGGCCAAGTATTTTGGACAATTGCGGCTTCGTTATATGCAAACGAAGTTGGGTCCAAGCCAGCTGCGTAGAGGGTCCACATTGGTGCGCCAGATCCACCAGAGAAACGACTCCACTGCGCGAGTGAGGTTAGCCATTTAGTGACAAATGTACACGAAACATCTCGTGACTTACGACGTCTTGATGCGGGTCCATATAACAGAAAAACCCATATTCTTTAATCTTCTGCAGTAGCAAGATGGTGCTCTGCACAAATTTATCATCGTATATGCCACTATAGATGCAATAGTTAGCAGTATTTTATAGTTGCAAGTATGCGAATGGACGCCTTACGGTCCGGAATGCTCTAGCGCCTCCCATGTAAATACATATCTCACTACATTAAAACCCCAGCTCTTTATACGACCCAAGTGGATATCGGCATCCTCTAAGGAAAATGGTCTACCAGCAAAAGAAACGTTGTCGCCATCAAAAAAGTTGTCCGAGATGTGAGAAGGAACGGAAGGCGTTGCCGGCAGCTTCGAGTCGCCAGCCAGATTGATACCGCGCAAGGTGATAACGCGATCATTCCGATCGCGGAAATTACCGTCACTGTCAATCTCGACAGAATATACCATATTGCTTTGACTGCTAAACTCGTTGCCTAAAAGCTGAACAGTGATAGAAAGAAAAAGTAAGGAGGCGCCAGACGTGAGGAATACGATCTAGCGAGAGGCTAGTGTGTTTGATCGCGGCGTGATCTATTTGGGACTTCTTTGGCTGTGCACCTGTCTCGGCTGAGCTAACTAATAGATACGATCCCGAATACGACCTTACATAAAGCTTGTTAATTAGTATAATCTGAAAAGAATTCGAAAAATATTTAACATTGTAATATGGCTGCAATTATGGAGTTATCAAATTATATCACAGATCTATGCTATTGTTGATCAATTGCCCAGTATAGAGCCTATATGTGTTGTAAGTAGCTACAGTATTGCTTGCCGATTCGGCATTTTCCCTGAGTTGAATCTGCTTCTACTTGAAGTTTCCTAATTAGAAGATTAATCGACTTACAAGTATTGCTTTCAGATACGTCTCTTCTCTAGACATTTTGCAACCGGTAGATTGCATAGAGAAGAAACAAAAACCCTACCACCTACTGTACTTGCACCGAGTTTTATCCTAAAAAATTGCATTAAAGATTTATTTGTACAAAAAAAAGTAACTAGATGTAACAAGACTCTTGAAACCCTTTCAATATGATACTCCTGCAAACAAAAGCCCTTCGCTATGAATTTTTTTCGGCTTATGAAAACAACCTAGTTTTTTTCCTTTTTGAATTTCCCCTCCCTCCATTCAACACACATCACAAGTCACAATCCAGATGAAATTATCTATTTTATTTCATTCAAAACTATGATTGAGAGCATTTAGAATTTCATGAGATGGGGCTTGTCACCCTTCTTCAAGCTGAAGCTGCTGGCAAGGTAAGCCTTAAGAGCAGGCACCTTCTTGATCTCGGCCAGCAGAGCAGAGTCGACAGCCTTCTGGTCAGCGACGCGGGTCTCGCTAATGGTCTTCTTCTCCTTCTTCTCCTCATCCCCAAAGAACTCAGCCTCGCCCTCCTTCTTGGCCTTCTTCTCGTGGGCAAAGTAGGCAGAGGTGAACTTGGCAACGTCAACGGACTCGACAGAGACAACGGTCGATGTGGCGATGACATAGCGGGCGTTAACTCTCCGCAGAGGAACTCCGTTAACCTTGAAAGGACCGGTGACAAGGAGAGTACCATCCTCGAGAGACTTCAACAAAACGACACGCTTACCCCGGAATCGGCCGGCGAGGATGATAAGAACCGCGCCAGGAACAAGGGAAGCGCGGAGGACAGTAGGACGGGCAGCCTTGCGAACCTAGATTTTCATGACATGTTAGCAACAGTGCTGTGGAATTTACAACGGCTGCAGTTTTTGCAAAGCTATAGCTCGAAAGAGCACACACTCAAGTCAAAGTCCATATTCTTGGTCTTTCAGCATTTGCATTTGTTCTGCAGCGTTATACACAATCACAAAATAAATATATATACCTTCTTAGGAGCCGGGATATCCTCAGCAGGGTACCACTTCGAGGCCTTGTTGACTGGTATAGCACGCGAACCGCCGTTCTTGGCCTATAAATCAGATATTATTAGAAAATTATCCTTCTTGAGAGTATTACATTCATGAAACGAGAGACGACGACCACAGATCCAGGCGACAAATAACCACAAGTAGCTTCATAATTCCTACAGTCAATGGTAATCTGAATAGAGTACTTTTGGGCTGATATATACTTGAAAGATGCTCAAAACACTTCGCCGCCGACTCTGAATATATCTTCTGTCCTTGCTCTGATGAAGTCGTCGTTTCCGATATTCTGCAATAATAAATTTGAAATTCAAAGGAACACTTACACCTCCAATTTGCTTAGTGACAGTGCTCATTTTTATGATGTATAATATGTCCTGTTGTGAGAAGGGAAAGGGACACTTAGCTCTGGCTAACTTCTCGACTTTCGATCTGTCGCTGGTTGAGTGTCGGGTACGAACCTCTGCAGCAATAATCCACTGTACCTCTGTGTGCTCAGTTTACTAAAAGCGTGACTGCTTTAGGGCATGACTACTGTAGGGTTTACAGTTACCCGGATACTGTTTGATAATACGGTTAAGGTTTTGAGATACCAATTACGATAATACAATAGCAACACAAAAATTTTACTAAATATAATTAACATCGCAAATTATCTCACATACTTAAATCAATTATCTAAGACTTCTTGAGGCGATAAGTCATGAACGCAGCACCCAGTGCAGTTATACCGCCGAGCTGCAGGGTCACTCCAATCGCATTGACACCTTTTGGCGCCTCGTTGCCTCCAGTTAGCTCATCAGATTTGCCAGGGTCTAGAATGGAAAAGACAATAAACGAAACAAAAGTCGAAATAAACTGAGGAACAGTAATTGAAACATTGTGTAGTCCGAGATAGCTTCCTGCCTGATCTGAAGTCTCATCTTCCTCTTCCTCGCCGCCTTCCACTAATTCCTCGACATCATCCGATGTAACTATCTCCGCCTGAGGAATCTCAGAGGGTGATTCTTCGGCCTGCGTTGCACCAAATACGTGCTCCGCAGGTGCTGCTTGACGCGTCCTTCTTACCGGTGTACCGCTGGCACTTGCCTCTCTCTCGACATCCATAGATAGCCCTTCGTTGTCCTCGCCGACCGGCGACAAACTCTCGTATCCGTCAGAATTTGTAGTCTGGGGCATGTTAAGCTTGCGAATTTCTTCGGCTAGCAATGAGTAAGGCGCCCATGAAGCCAATGCCCACGAAAATCCACAGATGCCGACGATAAATGTGGCCGCGCGCACAGATTTGACAAAAATGGAAGCAAACATAGCCAAGGCATACACAAGGTGCCCACCAATCCATGCGGTTACAAGAGTAGGCCTGTATGGAGAAATGAAATGCATAAACTCTGCCAGCGGCTCCGGCAACGACTCATATGTAGACTTCAAGGTATGCTTGTTGGAATTTGGCGGTACGACAAATACCGGAAGAATCAAAGAGCAGACAACAGTGACGACAGAGTAAATAGTCAAAGCCAATGATCCTACGCGGCCAACATCTCCGACCAAATCTTGCGAGTCGGAAAGATCGCCCGCGTCGTATCGCACATATATCTCGCCAACCCAAGTTGACGAGTAAAACAAGAACGTAAACCACCCATACCATGCAAAAAGCTGAACTGTAAATATCTGGCGAATTCTTCGCGGTAGATGAAATCCAGTATGAAGAAGTGAGCGCAGGATGTTGTAGACGGTATGCTTATTCGCATTCTCGTCAGTAGCCAAGAGAACTCGCTCCTCGACAGCCCAAGACGTCACGCCCACACAAAACAAGAGGGCAAAGGAAGAAATTGCGCAAAGAATTTTAAGTTGAGTGTCTCCGAGGAAAGTAATATAATTGCGGAGGTCAAGGAAGCCAGCGTAGAATCCAATCAGATGACCGATAGCAACCATACGTCCTGCCCAGGCGTTCGCCAATTCCTGCTTAGACTTAGGCAGCGAGTCCACAATTATAGCACGGCAACAGGCTTGAACTGTATAACGCAAAAGAAGGGACAGAAATTAGCAACATGAATTTGAATATAAGGGCAAACGTCGCATACCTGCATTCACGCTGAAGTCAGCAGCAAAGACTGAAAGAACAGCCACAATGATTGTGACATTTGAGGCGAGAGGATCAGCAGAGATGAATATATCAACAACCTCACGAGTCCAAGCCATGAGCATTAACGATCCGCCGACGAGGACCGAGCCGATAACCATAAATGGTCGCCGACGGCCGTATCTTGATGTAGAGTTATCTGACCAGACGCCGACCACAGGTTGCATAATGAGACCGGACAGTGGTCCCGCGACCCAAACAAATGACAACAAAGACTTTGACATTCCTAAAGATAATAGATAGACGTTCACATATGTCTGCTCAACGCCGTGGATGGAGTGTCAGTACAGACATAGCAGAAGTATTAGTAATAAAATGAAGGGAGTACATATCCATGTGAATTGGAGTCCAGCAACGCATATAGTAAGCAGCAGCATGCACATAGTCTCAGAGGACCCGCGCACAAATGCGCGACCGGCCCAGCTGCTATCGGGCCCTGCCATTGCGGAAGTTTCACTATCAATGGTGGCGAGAGGTGCAAGTTTAACGAGCGCAGATATACCAGCTATTATCAGTGCCAGTCACCGCCGCACGACGATAGCGTTCGTCAACGTGTGGGAATTTCACGTGACTGGAAAGATGGAGTGGTCGATCCAGCTCGATCTATGGTTTGTGTGTATAGTGATGATGCAGACTTAGAAGAAAGGAAAGAGGTCAATTGGATTATATATGATTACTTGAGATCATGTTTATTAAAGCATCTGGTTAACATTCGATTATTGCAGTATTACTCTCGCTGAGATAGTTCAATCACATTCATAAAAATGAATCACATACACGTTGTGTAGCTAACTCTCAGTAAATCTTTTCTACAAACTTGTAAAATTCGCGTCCCTGAATCTCAGCAATTTCTTTTTCCAACGCGGTAACAGATCTAGATCCATCAGCGCCAGCGTAAGTACCGCTGCCCCAAGCAGAACCACCGTGCACCTCGTCCATGTTAGACATTTGTGGAAACGCGCGGTATCCGGCGGGAACAAATGTGATGCCGTGATGAACGATTGTCGAAAGTGAATTCAAGACAGTGGTCTCCTGACCACCCTGGGGAGTACCGGTGGAGACAAAGAAACCGGCCGATTTGCCGATGAGGGCACCGGTGGCCCAAAGGCTGCCGGTCGCATCCCAGAAGCTCTTCCACTGAGCCGGGAAGGTGCCGTAGCGAGTCGGTACACCGAAGAGAAATGCATCGTGCGAGGTCAGAGTCTCGTTGGTAGCGATAGGGTAGTCGGGCTTAGCAGGGGCGTGCATCTTGGCGAGAACCTCCTCGGGGAGGGTCTCGGGGACCTGATAGATGGTTGCTTGACCGCCAGCAGCCTCGATTCCAGTCTTAACTGACTTGGCAAGGGAGCCGACATGTCCGTAGAGAGAGTAGATGATGATTGCGACGCGGGGAGCCATTGTAACAGAGCAAGATCAGGTGCAGTAAGAGTCGAGGACGGAGTAATCGAGAAAGGAGGAAGGAGCAGTGGAGGTATTGAGAAGACAGACAGAGACAGAAACAAGGATGATTTATAGCTGTGACCAGGTCTTGGATCTTGGATCGAAGACGCATCATTGATAATTTCACGTGGGATCGCAGACAAATTGTCATGATTAGGCAACTGATGACCGAAGAGGCAAAGAGCCGAGGAGGTTAATTTCTGACTCAGCACAATATCATCAATCTTAAATCAGTTTAGCTGCTTTGCAAGCACTTTTTCATTCTTTGTAAGTTAGAGCTCGGACTCAACCTCAAAGCAGCCTAACCCTATGCTTATATTTAGTATGATTATCTAAGCCTTACAAACAATCCATCATCTGTTCGGACACGTTCCACCGCTGCGCTCCTTTGCTTGTACTTATACCCTTTGCCTGCTCGATATTTTTACTCATCCCGCTTCTACATCAGGATTGTTCACTATGGCTCCCAAAGTTGCTGTACGTTCTTTAAATATGCCTTATCTCTATGCTCTGTTCTAACTCCACCCCCCAGATCATTATCTACACCATGTATGGCCACCTCGCCGCCATGGCCGAGGCCGAGAAGGCCGGAGTCGAGGCCGCCGGAGGAGAGGCCACCATCTATCTCGTCCCCGAGACTCTTCCCGAGGAGGTTCTCTCCAAGATGCACGCCCCTGCTAAGCCCGACTACCCTACCGCCACTCTCGACGTTCTCCAGGAGCATGACGCTTTCATCTTCGGTGTTCCCACCCGTTTCGGAAACTTCCCTGGCCAATGGAAGGCTTTCTGGGATGCCACCGGCGGCCTCTGGGCCACCGGCGCACTCGCTGGAAAATACGTCTCGCAGTTTGTTTCCACCGCCGGTCTTGGTGGTGGTCAGGAGACCACTGTCATCAATTCCCTCTCCACATACGTCCATCACGGAATGATTTTCGTTCCCCTGGGATACGCAACTGCCTTTGCTGATCTCACCAGTCTCGCAGAGGTCCATGGTGGCTCGCCCTGGGGTGCCGGCTCGCTGGCTTCCTCTGACGGCTCGCGCCTGCCCTCCGAGCTTGAGAAGACCATCGCCAGCAAGCAGGGCGAGGCCTTCTACAAGATCGTTGCCAAGTCTTTCTGACTACATGGCAGTAAATCAGATGAGAGTGCAGTAGACGGTATTGCTGAAGGAGTTGCCGATACGACAATTGCTGAGGCTTCTCCTGAGACTGCTGCTCCTGCCGAGGTTTCTGCCAAGCCAGTTGCAAGCACTATACAGCCTGCTTCTGCTTCTGCCCCTGCCGCTCGTACTGAAGAAGATACGGGTGTCTGTGGTATTAAACATTGTGTTGTGGCTTAGACTGCAGAGTTGTATTATGTTTATTTGATAAACTTTTTAGATTAATCATTATGTACAATACAAGTTCTTGTTATATTATATCTGTCACTAGAATTGTAGCTCCTATCTTGAAATCATAGATTAGTATCAATTAAGTTCAGATTGATTAATCATATTTGATAGTTGCTCTCATGGTAATTGTTATTGGCAGATCTGCGCAAATAATAAATCTTTCTTTAAAATTAAATTTTACTATTTGATAGTCAGACAAATACGGGCTCCGGTGTTAAATTCGAGTTCAGATAGCACTAGTTTGAATCCATTTGCCCAAAAATGGCCAAAAAATGGTTATCAACCAAAGTTTATAGATTAATAATCTGAATGCGCAGATTACATCTTTGGGTGCATGATTTAGAGCTCTGCGCCGACCAAAATCGAGCAACAACCAACCAGAAGATAATAATATCCCTTTGACCGGTTTGCCAAATGATGTTCTAATGTCATATTTATATATATTCGCGGAATGATGACTTTTATCAAGAAATACTGCATCTACAAAATAGCGATCGCAAACTACGACCGCAAAGCTGGACCCCCCGAACGTCACTTATATTAGCAAACAATACTAAAAAAATAAAAATAAATACCTAAATTCACTATATTGCTACTTCATTACTTGATTGGCACGGTTTTTATCCCTCTAGTTCGCGAATCATGATTGGAAAGGAGCAAAAAGATAGTAGCCTTACTATAAGCAAAATAGAATTTGGCATATCGACAGCATCAGAGAATGGAGAGCTGAGATAGTAGCTAGTGCATTGATTTAGCACGCAAAGACTGAAAAAGCTCTACTTATATGTTATCCTCTATACCTTCTGATAAATAGTAGAGCAGAGAAAGAAGGGAACATATGTCGACTACGGAGGGCTAGATTACCCGGCTTATCAAGAAGTTGGTAACTAAGGTTTTTTTAGAGTAAACGGAGCACATCGATGCTAACATGCCTTCTGTCGCTTTCACAGTCAACAGATATAGTTATACACATGTCATGACGAAAAACAGCTGATCAATCTTATCATTCTGAGAAAACACCAACAAACAGTTATTTTTTCGCTGGTATATTCCAGTCAGAACAATCACCTGCGATAGACCGTCGACAAAAATGTCCGATCAATCGCCTCCCCAGGTGTCTGACGCGAATATGAACTCCGGCAACGGTGCTATCAAGCGGCCATCACCACCTTCTGGCGACAGTACAGATAATGAAGCAATGTCAAAAAGACCAAAACTTGCTACATCTTTTTCGATGCCTCCACCAGCAGTTAGTTCCCTGGGTTCTCCGCTGACGCCAGCACTACAGTCTTCGCACAACTCTGCAGTCAACTCACCTGCCCACTTCTCTCCCGCCGTGAGCTCAACTGGAACCCCGATTTCGATCAATAGGAGCCTAAGTCGAAGTACTAGTCCAGCGAGCTCGCCAATCATGCGGCCTCCTAGTATCAATTCACCTGCAGCGCCCGGTTCACCGATGCCAGCCAACAACATAAACTCCACTCCCTCGACAAGCGGTGCGGCTCCAATCGGTAAAGAAGATCCCAGTGATTTCTCAGATGCTCTACTTTCAGCAGGTGTAGATTTACGCGCGGAAGAACAACTACTATCCTCATCACTTCCGATTCTTTCACAGCCAAACCGATCCATTACGGACTCAATACCCGGCATGTCACCGCTCTCAGTAGACGGCAGCATGTTTCTAGGTGACGACCTGGCTGATTTATATACACAAGATCCTATCCAAACCCACCGTCTTGCTCCATTTTTAGATATGCATGTCGTTCGCAATATGGTCGCTGAATCTGCGCTCGGATCAGATGTTCGAGTACCGCCGCTGCCTCCACATTTGGCTCTGCAAGTCGCTAATGGGGAAACAAAAGACAATGATGCTCTGGTTTTAATATCATTAGCATGTCGTGAGTGGTTGAGCGACATCCTGACGGCCGCTGTCATAACTGCACGGTACAGACGAGAATCTGGAGTGCGAACCAGCAGCACTTCAAATGCTTCAGATGTGGCGAAAGCGCTTCGACACGTCGCTATTAAAGAGAAAGAAAAAGAAGAAAAGTATCAAATGGAGAAAGCCCAGCTAGAGATACGAAGTGGAGGCGGATTTGGTGGATCATCAGATGGAGGATCTGGCGGAGGAAAAGCTGGAGAAAGCGGTAACCATGCTACAGAAGAAGTCATGCACAGACAAACCAATGCCACAGCAGCGCTAATGGTTTCCGGTGGTCGAAAGAAATATTCGTGGATGACGGGTGGATCAGGAGCATCTCCATCACCTGTAGCAGCCACACCCGGTGGACCAGCTCGGAAAGATTCGAGCAACCCAGGTCATGGTGTTAGAATGCGCGAAGCCAAGGAGGAGCCCGGTGTTGTTATGAGGGATTTACTCAGTGTACTGGAAAATGAGCGAGTAGGTGTGGAAAAGGCTCTTGCTAAAGGATGGACGCGTCTTCGCGATTAGTTTTGAGAGCCGTAGGACAATGTAAAATTTGCTATCATCTGTCATTGAACTCAATTTTTTTTGAGAAGCAAACAAGGTTACTGCTTAATAAAAAAAGGGCATTTGTCTTGCTAGAGAGTGAACTGTTCGATAATCCATGAGAATTCCTCTACTTGGCTACTGGTCATGCCTTCTACCCGTCCGTCCAGCGCACGCAATAGAACATCATTCTTGAAACGGTCGCTGGCTGCATCCCAGCTTGGACCCGGAATAAAGCTTGGGCGGATCCATTTCACGGTGATACTCGCATCAGCTAAACAAATTTGCTTCTCTGTAGAACTACTGTCATCTAGCATCTTGCCATAAGGAAGAAGATTGGCTATTTGCTTCATTAATTTTGGAAATTCACAAAGCTCTTCTTGCGTGGTCGGAAATTTCATACTAGCACATATTAACAGCTTTCGAAGATTTGGTAGACTCTTGATTGAATAGCTTGGAAAATTCGGAAAAGATTCTGGTCCGAGGAAAAAGTTTCCGCGAATAACAATCTTCTCGAAACTTTCCCAGAAGCGACGAGAAAACCTGGCAGATGACTTGTGCGGAAACGCATCCAACAATGTTACGTTTTTGAATAGTGGAGAATGCTTTTGGAGTTTCATCGCAAGCGTAAAATTGCCTAATCCATCGGTGACAAGATGAGAGCCTAGAAAAGTATCGCCTTGAATAGTCAACTGAACTAGTCGCGGAAACGCACCGGCCAAGCATTCAATTGCCTTTTTCCCAATCGGGCAGCCACACATATCCAACACCT
Source organism: Kockiozyma suomiensis (assembly GCF_038497685.1). Lineage (NCBI taxonomy): Eukaryota > Fungi > Ascomycota > Lipomycetes > Lipomycetales > Lipomycetaceae > Kockiozyma > Kockiozyma suomiensis. Next base: position 331,879 of record NW_027117668.1, read on the forward strand.
CAGCTCTCTCAAAGCACAACTTGCGGTTCGGATGTACGCCAACTTCGGACCACGAGAAATCTCTCAAGTCAATACCGTAAAGATTGACTACCTTCACATAGCGGAACCTATCCATAAATCTGAGAAATCCGGACACAGTCACTTCAAGCGGACAAGTGACATTAATTTTAGCTAATTTCTCAGGTACATCCGTGTCGAATCTTGGAGCGTATATCTTGTCTTTGAGTAAATGGGGCTCACATCGGTATGAGAAAGCAGCATTAACAGCCGTTTCAGTAAACTCACGAGTGCGGTGTGAGTGTTTGCAGAAAAAGGGGCAATGCTTTTGTCTAGATTCGCGATAGAAGAATTTCAGCGATAATGAACTTAAATTAGGACATGAACTGATAATCTCCGATAGTGATTTCCCACTGTCTTTAGCTAATCGAGGAGACTGGTCGTCTAGTTCGATGGTTACCGTGCACAGGATCGAGAGTAATTCAGGAGAAGCACGAAGTATACTGGCATATTTGAAAATATTATCGTGCGAGCAGAATACGTTAGAAAAAAGACGTTTGCGTGCCTATGGCTAGATAGTTAGCCTTGATGCTCATTGAACAAGCTTAGCAAAATAACTCACAAGAGGAACAAATGCTTTACACACCGACCCAAATGATCCGATTCCTTTGTACATCCATTGATCTCGTGGTATAGCGACATGAAGTCCATAAGCGTACTCGGCAATCATATCCAATATTTCGGGTGGTAAACGCGTAAAAAGGTCATTCTCCAGATTAGCCGGGGCAAAATATCGTCGCATGGCCGCCCATTTTGGTTGACTTGAATCAACATTTAACCTCCCATTCTGCCTGGCATCCAGAACACGGAGTAATCTTTTTCTGATCGTTATATCATTGTCTATGCCTTCAAAAGGATCGAGTGCCAGCTCACTCTTGAACTCTGGATCAATATGAGTTGCTAGTTCCTTAAACATCCGTCGCTCAAAGACCAAGTGAGCAACACAACTATCAAGCCATTCCTCATACTCCTGTTCTCTGTAATTTTTTGAGCAGTCAAAATAAAGATTAACATCTGCTCTCATTACTCGCTTGTAGTCATTGGCATCCAACGTTTCACAGGTAAAGCGGGACCAGGGCTTGCGAGTTTCATCCAGCTCATAATCCCTATCAGATTCCATTGTCACGATAGAATAATTTTTGCCTTCTGCTAAAGATATTCACCGCTCAAAGAACACTGAGAATTCATACCTCACCAGGTCTTAGGCAAGAGGTTCATAATGATATAACTGAGTCATAGGTAATTGGTCGGTCAAGTATTCCGCCTCAGCCGTCACAATCAAATTGATATATTAGCCTCAACTTAAGACATCAGTAACCGCATATTCAGAACTTATATAGAGATTTTCAATCTGAAGTGATTCTATTCGAGAAAAAAATATGTAGAAATCTGCGAGAGGTTTAGTCAGTCTGTGCTTAGTTACAAGATCATATCTTTGGTTAAGTGCGTTCTCAAAATGCATTGCCCTGCTCAAAGTCTCATTTTCACTTAAAGTGTATAGACAAAATGATTCGTACGTTTAAAACCACATTGGCACAATTACATGGAGCATGATTCTCTAGAACGACCTATAAGATCGATTTACTAGTATAATTAATTTATGAACATTTTAATTCCAATTGTAGAACAAAAATGCACATGACAAAAATAGCTTCAAATAAACACGCAATACTTCATATGTCGATCATGACCAAAACCAATGAACCAAATACAAAAAACAGCAAATATTGGGAAAAAAAAAGCAATTTTTTCTACTAATGCAATCAATCATATCAAGCTAAACAAAAAAAAGAGAAAAAGAATAGGCAGAAACCGAACTCGACAACACCTTGCAAAAAAATCATATGAAGTTAACCCTTTCACAATGATTGTGTATAATGCATGCTAATTTGATATACAAAGAATAAAAACTGCTACTCCTGATGCTCGGGATTAGGAGAAGAGGGATGAGATCCGTATGTGTTTCCCATATATCCATACTCGTCATCGTGGTGCAGAGTGATTGAGTTGAACTCTTGGAATGGATCATAATATTCGTCAAGCGATGCCTTATTGCTTCCGCCAGTGTTACTCAGGCTCGTATTTGCAGTTCCATTGCCGGTAGCAGTAGCAGTAATTGAGGACTTGGCGCTTCCACTCGGAAGTGCAAAAACGACAGGATTGTTTATATCCGCATTCGATTTGTTCTTCATCGAAGGGTATCCGTTATTGCGCAGACCACTGGCCGACGAAGTCATTGAACCATTTGATGCCAGTGCCTGCTTCTTTCCAATATCAACACTTTGACTGTCCTTTAGCGAGCGGAAGTTGACCGCATCAACACCCTCGCTTGGTGTGGGTATCATCGGTGGCGTCGTATTTCTCAATAAAGCCCACTGAGTATTTTTAAAAAATGGATGTGCTTTCACATCGGAAGCGCCTGCTCGAGATCCTAATCTTCTATTCTCATCCTTGCTGAGCAATTTACGAATAAGCGACTTGCATAGATTCGAGATTGGTTGGGACTGACCGGAAGCTGTCGCAGCGGACGGCTGGTAAGTGGGGAATTGGACTTCATGTTTGAGAATATTCGCAAATGTAGCATTGCGGTTTTTGCCCTTGAATGGAGTTGTGCCATATAGCATCTCATACACCAGAATACCCAGCGTCCACCAATCAACAGCAGAAGTATGACCATTGCCCTTGATAACTTCGGGAGCAATATATTCTTCGGTGCCAACAAAGGAGTTAGTCCGAAAATCGGCAATGCAGGCTTTTGTATCTATTGCAGGCATCGAGTGCTGGTTATTGCCTCGTCCATTTGGCGTTCCTACTATAGTAGGTGCACCACCAGAATCAGACTGCTTAGAGAGATCAAAGTCAGATAACATGATATGACCTGACTGATGAAGTAGAATATTTTCAGGCTTCAGATCACGATAGATAAATCCCATAAGATGCAAGTATTCTAGCGCAGCGGTAACCTCTGCGGCATAAAACCGGGCGTCATCTTCTGGAATACATTTCCCAACGCGAGTTTGTAAAGCTAAATGATGTTGTCAGTAAAGGCCAATTTCTGCGTGCTTGTACAAATATCATACCTCTGAAAAATTCGCCTCCCATACAATATTCCATGCACAAATAAAGATATTCATCTGACTGAAATGAGTGATAGAGGGTAACAATAAAAGGGTGGTTAGCAGTAGCCAGGATCTCCTGCTCTGCCAAAGCGCGCTTGATCTTGTTACGTTTGATCATTTCTCTTTTTGACAAAACCTTCATGGCATATAATCTGCTACTCTTTTTTTCGCGCACGAGATAAACCTTGCCGACATCTCCCTTGCCCAGTAACTTGATCTTGTCAAAACTTTGAGGGCCAACCTCTACGCTTCCGACCTTTATTGAGTTTGACGAATAAGTTCGGCGAAATGTAGTTGGCATACTTGGTGCAATTAGCTTTTCGCTGAAATAATCGCCCTGAGCGGGTGAGGTTGGCCCAGGAACAGGAAAGGTAAGAGGACCAGGCGTTGTTCCAGGCGAAGCTAAATTCAAAAATCCCGTGGGTTTTGCAGCTGCCGTTGCGCTAATAGGCACAGGCTGTGAAAGTGGAACCGAAGGAGGACTAGCACTAGAAGTAGAAGACTCATCTGCCTCGTCCGGGGTCGCATCTTGTGGGAACGAGCTTTGCTGCTGCCCCTGCTGCTGCTCCTCCAGCTTTTGCAGGCCGTTGGGAGCAGAGGCAACGCGACGTAGCCGTTTAACTACTTGTCCAGGCATGTATGATTTTGGCGGTCGCTGAGTAGGTACCGCATCAGCTGCCAATGGGAGTGACGCAACAGAGGATTGAAGTGCATCGGCCGGTGTCCTAGGCGGAGAAGGAGCAGAAGGAGGGGGAGGAGTCGGCTGTGTCGAGGCAGGCGTAGACGAAGCAGCGCGAGGGTTCGGGTTCGACGGCGAGCGTAGACGCGCAAAGCGATTCTTTGGCGGCGGGGGCAGGTCAACCTTCTCCAGGGCGGGAGTAGACGGTGGCGACGACGGAGGCGTAGTTGCAGAGTCGTGCTGAGCGCCGTTCAGCGAGAAGCGGAAGAGATTGCGCAGTCTCTGGGGAAAGTGCGAGGCTACAGGTGGAGCCGAAGGCGAAGCCGATTGCGCCGGCAGAGAGGCCATTTTGCAGGCACAAAAAGAATAAAAAGGCAAGAAAAGCTCCTAAAGGAGAAGAACTAAAAGGAATGCAGATATTCACAAGCAAACAAAAACGACAGAAACGGACAATAAAATAAAACAACAATGGGATGCTGGGCACCCAGAGGAAGAGCGGCGATGGCTTGTTGGCCAAATCAATCACGTGATAGGCTGCAGCAGCGCTGTCCCAATCGCAGGCGATCCTAGATTGTGGAGACCGACAGTCTGCGATTAAGACTTCAACACAAGAGATGTGTAGATGATTTGTTTATTTTGTCTCTAATCTATCGATAATAAGTATGCCAAATATACACTACACATAGCAGAAGCCTCTACAATATCGGCTCAAGCTCATTGCGCATTCAACCCATGACTAAGCATAAGAGATAATTGCAGTCGACGACTGCCTCCACGGGATCCCCAGATCCATTCGAAATCGCTCGATAGTTTGGGTATCCATATGCTTCACAGCTCGCGGCTCATCTATAGGACCCACCGTCTCTAGAATTGTATAGCGCATGTAATTCGGCAAAGTCACGTATCTCTGAGCAGACGCTAGCAAAGAAGCTGACCCAAATGTATCGCCAAATGCACAATTGTCGCAAATAATAGCTATGTCCACACCTGCCGCTGCGGTGTCAAGTGCTCTTGATCCGGTAGCAGGCTGGCTATCAGAGTAGCGTTCTAACTCATCTACTTGTCCGACCACACTGGGGAGCAGATTGACAGCCTCTAACAGCTCTTCAAATTGCTCATTCGAGATAGGCAGCTTGATATCCGCAATTATTTTGAGCCTCTTTAGCTTCGGCAAAGCCTTAATTTTAGACAGCCGATATGTCGGCAGAATAGATGAAGAAAGCATGCAGCAGCCCGTTATCTCAATCGATTGTAGTGTTGTCCATAACTTGTATGTCAGCATATTCTTCAGCTTCTGATCTGTGCACCTAGATAATTTCACATCGCAAAGCGAATCAGTCCGATCTGCAATTGCACACAACAAGTCTACAATCCCACCACTAACCGCAACAGCTTCTACCGATTTCACTCGAGGTAAAACGCAAGCCAATAAATTCACTGCTTCGGGACTCAACTTAGGCGACGTTAATTGTAGCCACTCGACATTTGGCAGCCGCATCCCTAAATCTTGCTTCGTAACAGTCAATCGAGACATATCTACATGGCCAATCTGAAGCACTTTTAGGTTTTGAAAACCTTGGGCAAACATTGTGAATGGCATAGTATAGCTCTCGAAAATAAAATTCAGGTTGACGACGTTAGAAGCGCAGCCATCTAGTAGTTCTCTATCCAGACTGGGTATAACTAAATCCTGGCCTTCCCGCCCGCTTGACATCCTCGCCGAGATAGTTTTCAAATTCGGCGCCTTTTGTACTATTTTAACTAGTAGCCGCGAGATCTGTTGTGCTTCTTGAGTCGTGGCTGAGGCAAATTTGAGCTTGAGCACTTTTATCAGCCCGCCGACATGAGTTGATCGATCCATGAGAACCGCTAGCTCCTTCAGATGATCCGCATTATCTATCGTAATAGATTTGAAGAGTATGGGTTGAAGCTGTAGTTATCAGCATCACGCTAATTCAAGATATTGCACACAGGAACGTACCAGACAATTAAATGCGCGATTTACACAGGCAACTTTTGCTATCCCAGGTTTGCGATAATGATCAAAAACAAGCAGGTAAAACATTTTGTGAAATATGTTTTCTAATAACTCTGTCGGCAACTTCATGATGTATGACGAGCCATCACGCGCAGGTATTAATGCTCTAATCAAGCCCCATTTCTCATCTTGCAGGAACTCTGGAAACTTTTCGCCAGAAGAAATTTCGCTAGAGCGAGTTTTCAGCTCAGTCGCATAATCTGCAAAAAGTCGCCGCCTTATTCGCTTCAAGCGCTTATTTCGATTTAACAACACTGCTGGGCGATCAACCCAATATATATCAATATCGTAGTCCGTTGATTCGCCTGCATACTGCTCTGGCCTTATATTTGGCTCATAAACCATGTTCCAGTAGTCTTCTCTTTCAATTGACCTAGAGTCTTTACCATTCTTGTTTAAAGTAGCCAGCTCGCTCTCTATCGGTGCTTTATCTGAGGGACTTGAAACGACCGCCTTGATTACTTCTGATTCGCTCGGTTGAATATTTCTTTCGCCAAATCCAGTGCATGCTGCAAATCCCTCACTCTCCGATGTCAAGTCTCTTCCAGCATAAGAGATTTTAGCAGGAGCCTCCATGCTCGGTCTATCTGACTGCGAGGTGCGTCCGATCAGCTTCGCAATGCATCAAACTAAGCTACAGACAGTGATATCAGAAATAGTCAGACATACAGCCCCTTGACCACTTGCATATCAGGAAAATGTCTAAGCGCTTTCCACCATCAACTGCGTTGAAATCAAATCGCGAGCTGGTTGACTGCTGCTCCGATAACAAATCGCACTCTAGGCGATGAGTGCGGACCGTCAACCGGTACACGCTGATAAAGATAAGGGGTTAGTAATTTTATAGTCTGCTGAAGTTGTTACGCGGTAATATGGCATCATGTATTGTACAGCAACATTTTGCATTTAAATTAACTCACTTGTCAAAAGCGGCTTGAAAGATTATTTATATTGATATAGGTATTCAGGAAATTGTCTACTACAAGGCTTTGGCGAAGTTTAATCATTGAAAGCATCTGGGTCGTCAAATAATCAACCTTCTTCGATCTTGAACGGTCAGCAACATATTCTCACACAATGGCCGGGACAGCTCGACGAAAACTATTATTGATGGTATATTTTTTTTAAAAACTCGTTATATAGTGATTGAGTTAAATGGTTGGTTTGCTAGGGTCGAAGTGGATCCGGCAAGTCTTCAATGCGGAGCATCATTTTCAGGTGAGTGCGTTTTCTACTGATGACTTTTGTATTTGTCTTGCTAAATTTGGTTGACACAGCAACTATTCCGCATTTGACACTCGTCGATTAGGTGCTACGATCGATGTTGAGCATCAGAATCTTCGGTTTCTTGGGAATATGACTCTCAGTTTATGGGATTGTGGAGGGTATACCGTTTGAAAGTTCAGCAGTGTTTTTCGAGACCGCGGCTGACTTATTTTATTCATGAATAGACAAGATGCTTATATGGATAATTACTTTTCTTCTCAAAGAGATAATATTTTTCAGATGGTTGAGGCGTTAATTTTTGTTTTTGATGTGGAATCGAAAGAGCTTCGTAAGGATATTGAGACATTTGTGCTATGCCTTCGCAACCTTTATGAGTTTTCACCTAGTGCACGAATTTTTGCTCTTGTTCACAAAATGGATCTGGTGGTGGTTGAAAAGCGGCAAGATGTATATCGGGCGCTTATGCACAGTCTTGAAGATACGTCTGCCATGTTCTCTTTTAAAGTCCAAGGATTCGCAACTACGATCTGGGACGAGTCACTGTATAAGGCGTGGTCAAATATTGTGTGCTCACTGATTCCTAATGTTGGGATCTATCAAAAACACTTGCAAACTTTTGCGGAGATTTCAGAGGTTGATGAGGTTATTTTATTCGAGAAAACTACTTTTTTGGTGCTTTCTCATGTCACAAGTAGTAAATCGCCAGGATTTGAATCTGATTCCACTCGATTTGAGAAAATCAGTAATATCATAAAGCAATTCAAGCAAAGTTGCAATAAACTTCGATCTCAGTTTCAGTCCCTGTCATTGAGAGGAAGTGATTGTTCAGCGTATCTGGATTCTATGACCGCCAGTACAATGATCATGGTTGTCATGGCCAACAAACTGGTAACAACAGGAACAGGCAGTGAGGAAGCAGAGTCAGGCGTCGTTGATCTATTAGAGAATGATGATCCATTTTCTGGAGAAGCAGAAAACAATATTATTCTTGCCAATATCAAGATTGCTAGAAAGATGTTTGAGAAAATTGAACACATGAGCTTGGATGGATAGTGTATAATAAAAATTTCGGGGTTTTTCAACGCGTCTTTAATTGCTGAAATTTTTTTTGTCTGTTACTATCGTTTTATATTTTTGGCCTAGGAGTTCAACTGCATTTACATCCAAACGTTTGAAGGTCGCTTCTCAGCTGTAGGATTTACCGACCAGCATTGTAATAACATCTTAAAAAGTGCATATCATACATTTCTGTTTCATTTCTCTATATACAGTTACAGTCTCGTTATTATGCAGCGCTCTCAGGAGGTTCAGGCAAACCGCTGGCCTTCAGTTCCCTCTTCGTCTTCCTAGCTTCATACTGAGCGTTTTTCTCAATCCAACCGTAATACTCCTTTCTTGTAAGTCTTCTCTTCTCGGCTTCAATTGCCTCCGGGTCTGTAAGTGGTGTCCTACCAAAACGACGCATTCTGGGCTGCCAATGAGGTGATGGAAGTCGTAGATTAGGGCCTAACGCGACGCCAATGAGCGATCGCTTTGGATGAAAAGGGTCGCGGTAGTAGCGCACGTATCCGGGCTCTTTAGCAATGATAGTGTAGTCGCGTCCAATAATTGCCTGCATAATAATGAATTAATATCTATTCATTTAGGATTTTTAATCATTATTCAGTACTTACATTTTCTCCAGGGTACCATTTGGAACCGCGCTGTCTGAAAATGATTTCGCCGACTCGAACATATGCACCTGTCCCACAGATCTAGTCAGCGTCTAATAGCACATAAACATACCAAATGCTCATTTCACATACCCTCAGTAACTTTTAAACCCAACCGTTTTCCCGAAGAGTTGTAGTCGTTTGTTCTCGAAGAGGCGGCTTTCTTTGTAGCATATCGAACGAATTGCAATTGAAGCCCATTTGTCTGCGATGGTAATTGCTGCTGTCGGAAAATTGAGGAGCCGACAGCAGCCTTTTGCGACATAAATGACGCACTGCCTCCTATTTTGGCCGCGATACTCCGCAGAAATGACATGTTGACAAAACTGACCTGCGAAATAGAGCTAACAAACAATATATCTCTCTGCGAAAAATCTCGGATGTAGTAGAGTGTAGCATAATCGTTGCAAATTTAAGAAGGTTATGCCTCGATTAACACTGAGACAGACGCCGCGCGTAAAAATATTGAAAATCACGGGATTGGTGGCTGCGGCTCAATCTACAAGCATAGAGACTCTCAAAATATACACACGGAACTGACTTTCTCTGCATGCAAATCCGAATCAAAGAGAAAATGGACGATTTGTTAGATTTGAACTTTTCAGAGGACTTGTCTCGGAAGCAAAACCAGCAGCAGCATACGAAGCCGTCTGCTGTAGAAGCAACATCGCCGTCAATACCTCTGACGCTGGAGCACTCGAGGCCAGCTTCGGCTGCGTCCACAGCAAATTACACGGCGCTGCGCGCTGCTGAACCCACGCCTGCTCGTCAAGAGAAAAAGAATAGCACTGGAAAGGACTCATTTGCGTCACTTGTTTCTTTCTCGTCTTCCAAAGCTCGTGATGCGGCCAATCGCCCTCTCAATGAGCAAGAGAAGGCGCGACAGCAAGTAGCATTTGGAAGCACTGCGAATCCAGCTAGCATTGGCTCAGACTGGGCTGCTGGATTGAGTTTCGACTTGCTTGATAACTTTGGCTCGAGCAGTACTAGTAAGCTGTTGTGATATATTTTGTGCATGAACCATACTGACCTCGCTTATAAAATAGCTTTGTCGGCTAGCGGTAGTCAATCTACTTCGACGCCAGCAGATGAAGATGATATTCTCGGTGCTCTTGCCAAGCCAGTAGAAAGTCAACGGCCTCAATCAGCGACGCGAGGTTCACGACCGACACCACCAGTGTCTTTTTCGTCTTCGTCTCTCGACTCTCTTCCTACTCAACCTGTTCGACCTACATCATCTACTCGACCAAGCCAACATCTTCAATCAGAATCCCCTTCGCGAACTATTTTTTCTCCATCATTATCAGAAGATCACTCATCGGCTACTTCTACCCCTCCAGCGATGTCAGAAGCAGGAGACGTGTACGTAGCTGAACTAGTAGACATGGGCTTCTCTGCGTCTCATGCGCGTCGAGCATTGGCGCAGACTGAGTCTGGAACCAATGTCCAGCAAGCAGTCGATCTTTTGATTCGTGAGGCGCATGAGCGAGCAAAACGCCTTCAGCGAGAAGGGAATAATGAAAAGGCGTCTTCGAGAAAACCTGCTAGACAGCAACAAGCTCATCGTCGACCATCTAGGTATGAGGGCTCTGTTCCCGTTGATGTGTTAGCGCCACATCCAGATGACCGCCCAAGACGAACGAGAACCGATAACCCCATTGACGAAGATGAATGGCAATCTATTCCCTCAGTATATAGTGATGAAACGACTAGTAGCGAGAGACGGCGACGAGATGAAAGTCTCTCCTCGCAATCCCCAACTCAAGATTTCGGGAAAATGGCTTCTGTGTTTTCAGCGCACTTACGCAGTCGAGCGGAAGTTTTGTGGAAGCAAGGTAAGCAGACGGTTGCAAAGGCAGTCGAAGAGTATCAGCAACACAGTAACGGTGGAGGCAGTGGATTCTCCGACGATGGGAATCCACGTTGGATGCGAAGTCAGATACGGTATAAATTTGACGATGATGCTACAGAGGTCAATATTGAAGAGCCTATACCGGAGAATAAGACTCGCCGAGAACATTTGGCTACCACTTTAGAAGCTAGTCTTCTTGAGCAGCAGGGCCCGCCACCTAAACCATCCAGGCCAGCCTCCTCTCATAGATCATCATCTTCCTCAACTCGCCTGCCAACTTCTACAGAAAAGGGACCTCCCCCCAAGCCAAATAGGCCGCCTATCAACCAGTTCGAAGACATGGAACAATACGTACCGTCCAATCGTCGCCGGCCGCGTCCACCTCCAACCCCACGTTCGCAACCGACACCGCCAGCACCACAGCTGCGCCCTAAACCGCCATCAAGACCGCAGGTTGATATATCTTCTATCCAGCTTGATGATCTTATGCTTTCGAGAACAGAGGGCACGGAAGCGTTCAAAAGAGGCGATTTTTCTTCTGCGAACGAATTTTATACGCAGGCACTGGATATGACGCCGTCTCCGCATTTACTCCGGACAGTGCTTTTGTCGAATCGCGCAGCCTCGCTATTTAAGCTAGGAAATATGAAGGCTGCATTGGTTGACGCCGAGGAAGGATTGACTATTATTGGCACCGGAAAGGGCATTGATGAAGAATATGAGCCAGGCAAGAAATTAGTTGATATATGGGCAAAATTGACACAGCGCAAAGCTGAAGCCCTCGAACAACTCGAGAGATTCAAAGATGCTAAAGAAGCTTGGGAAGAGCTCGTTCAATCCGGACAAGGAGGCAAAGTAGCTTTGGACGGTAAATCTCGCTGCGATAAAGTGATTAACCCGTCGTCGTCGAAACCGTCTACGCCATCCTCTTCGACACGAAGTACCCCGAAACCCACTCAGAGGCTTAAGTCTACTTCGATTGAAGATAGCGCTGCAGCACAAGCGGCATTGAAGAAAATCAAAGAAGAAAATAGAAAACTTGAAGCTGTTGATGCCGAGAAATTCGCATTACTCGATGGCGTCGAAGCAAAGATCTCGGCATGGAAACACGGCAAGGAAGAAAATTTACGAGCATTGTTAGGGTCTCTCGATACCATCCTCTGGAAAGAGGCAGGGTGGGTGAAAGTTGGCATGGCTGATTTAGTCATTCCTAAGAAAGTTAAGATAAATTATATGAAGGCAGTTGCGAAGACTCATCCGGATAAAGTGCCAGCTAGCGCGACCACTGAGCAAAAAATGATTGCTCAAGCTGTATTTGTGTCGCTCAATCATGCGTGGGATGAGTTTAAAAGGCAGAATAACATACAGTAAAGATAGTCGCATACTCTCTTACGAAAACGTATATAGAGTCAGTTTTGTTATTTTATGCATATTAGTGATAAAACGAGCATTTAAAAAAAGTTTTACAACCAGTAGAACTCCTTCAAAATCATACACAACATGGCCTATGTATTTTTATATAAAGCAGACATCATAACATTCTCCCCAATCAGTTCAGCATTTCTCGCCTCCTCTGCTCTCGCCTCTCAGCTGAGCGAGCAAGTTTCTCAACTCTGACAATCATCTCACCTAGACACTGGAGCTCATGGTTTGATCCTTCACCGAGAGGAAGAGTGCCATCAGGGTCGATTTGTGATCCAAAATATAAAGCTCTATGAACATCGTTTGCAAAATGCATATATCGCTCTTCATTCGCTAGACGTGCAGGGAGCGACATAATTCTAGCTTGGAGGTTTGATAGAGGCACGTCTAGCTGCAGTAGAATATTCTAAATTATCGTTAGAAACACACATTAAATGGAAACTAACTATAAATTACCTTCACAATGTTTCCAAGCTCTGATACTCCAAGTGCGTCTACCTTATTCATATGTAACCGATAATACAACTTCTCGCTCTTGTACGGCGAGAAAGAACGTGCATCTAAGAAAAAAGTTAGATAAAAGGCCATTGAAAATTTCAGAGTTTGTGATACCTGGCATGCTAGCGGGACCCATTACTGCCGCCTTCCCCTTGAGTTTTGTAATTTCGGTTTCAGCCTCGTATAAAAGTTTTTCTAGTTCCTCGATAATCTCATTAGGGGGGGCATTTTGGAACGATGCCGACAATTTGGACGACAATTTTGACAGATTAGAGGGCTTATTCCAGTGATTCTTTGAAGGTACACTATGAACATGCGGTACAGAATTTATCTCTTTTGCTGATAGTGGAACTGGCACTGATGGCTCAGCGTTAATTCTTGGAGAGATTCGCTTATTTTTCACAAGCTCGCCGACCAATTCCTTGAGTTCAGCAATTTCAGATCTGGCAATTTCGAGATTTTGCTCCAATTCTAAAGAATGCCTTAATGATGAGTTCAAAGAGTCAAGCAAACGTACTTCATCGTCCCCACGATGCGCAGCTGCGTCAGAGATCACATTGCGGCTCTGATGATTTTGAACTGAGACTGGTCGTCGAGGTGAAGGGTGAACAATCTTAGACTCCTCGATTGCTCTAGGTGGTACGACTTTTTGGAATGGCTTGTAAATTTCAGTTTGTGACCGATCAAATATCGGACCCTCATATGCAAAACTGACATCCTCGTCAACTGATTCATTGTCGCTATTGGCAGCTGTTTCAATAGTGACTCGATTTTTAATAACAGACGACTGCGCTAGCGGTGACTCCGCCAACTTCCTTGTAGACGCTACACCGGCCGTCTTATCAGCTTCACTAAAAGATGAAGGAGGATGCACAAACATACTTGGAATCTGGGCAGCTTCGTCTGCAACTTTTTCATTTTCTCTTTCAATTTGCTCTCGATGCCGCTCTTCAAGTTGTGCGCGTAATCGTTCAAATTGGAGCTCTTGCTGCCGTAACAGTTCCAGCTGCTGCTTTTGGAACTCATCTTGCTTTCTCTGCCAGAGTTCTTCCTTTTGCTGAAACTCATTTTGCTTCTTTTGTAAATCGACAATTATCTGGTCTCGATTTTCGCATTCTGCAGTTAAATTGCGCAACTGATGTAATAAAAAAGTTGTATCCCCATTTGGCGCACTCTGGTGAGCTCCATCATTTTTGTCATTCACGGTAGATGACGGACGCAAAGAAGCAAAATTCGTGGCTGGATTATCCAAGATGGTTACTGTCGTCGCTTTGCCAGTTGTTGGTTTCTCTTGTTGAGGTCGTGTTTGTCTTTTCGCATTTAAATTGGCCGGCATCGCTCTAGAAGTGTTGTTTATACTAGAATCACTTAACGCGCGGTGTCGAAATGTTGCAGGAGATACGAATACTGAACTTTCGAATGAGGGAGAACCGTTCTATAGAATGTCGTCAAAATCAAAATCAGTTTTGCTAAAAGCTAAAGTTACAGAAAGAATAGCTACCTGCATGTCTTTTCCCGCCCGTCTATCTATATCAGTGCTGCCAATGGAGTCAACCACCGGGGCTTCAGACACTTTCGAGGAACTTTGTGATTCGCCGTTTGTTTGTGCTGATCCTGTTAGTCGCTGCGCGGCAGACTCATCCGTCGAAGTAAACCCCGTACTCGAATTTACCGTATTTTCCACTTCACCAGATTTTGGATGCAGATCTATTTTTTTTACTGCAATCGTTGGATGAGTGAGGTTAAATTCGTCGAGTAATTCTGCCAAGTGTTTAACGCGACTTGCTTCCTCGTTTTGATCATTCAAGTCTGTAAAGATAATTAGTACATCGCTAGATAGTTCCACAAAGCACTTAAAAATTCTATGATATCGTACCTTCCTCTGACAGCCGACTCAACTCTCCATGGTCAAAGAACGGAGACGCGATGCCCTGTAAACGATCATTACCTCCGGCAATGCTATCTGTTGCCCATCTGTATTCCGTAGATAAAGTTGAGTCTAAAACAGACGGCAAATTATACATATTATTTTCCCTGGAGTTATACTGAAAGTCGCCTGCTACTGGCGATACTAATGGTGCAGCGACCATGATGTTGATTCTCAGTCACGTCGGTTCAAGAATGTTGTCAACAGAGGAGCCGTTTTGCTGTTCACTGCTCAGCTTTCAATATAAATTGCAGATAAGAAGGATTTTTTCTTCTTGCTCGAAATTTTGCGCGATAATGACAATCGACCGCCTGTCAATTATCAAAAGCCTGAAGACAGCAACGAGACAGGCTCAATGTTTGTTTACGCGTCGACATATTTTGCAGGCTGAACTTACGGGTGTTTGTACCTTACATAGAATAAATTCTAGTTATGGCATAAAAGCATAGCCGCGACGACTATATACCTACTATCGAAGGTTAGTTTGGGGAGTATGGTCCGGGCTGGGAAATGAAACCTATATTTGACTGAGTTGTCCCAGCTATGCACCTACGCGTCTCCACTATTGACCACGAGTTGATTTGACTGTATCAGCCATCTGGCAATTCATCGATATAGAAGAAACCTTTACATGCTACTGGAGTAATCATTCTAGTTATTAATATATCATTATTGCTGGTAAATTCCACGCCTGATGATTCACTATTCAATTTCCTGATTGCAGATGAAGACTCTATTCAGATTGTTATACTAAGCCAGGATGAGTACAGACGAAAGTGACTAACGACCAATGGTTTCGGCAATACCACAGCAACTTATTGTGTTAGCGTAGTATCAATTGGATTATGCAATGTATAGGATGGATATGCGGACCATATTCGGTAATCTGAAGTCATTCAATTATGACGTTGGTAAACTGGATATCGGCAGTTTGATATCGGACTATCTCTTTAGAATGTATCATACCCGGGACTGATATCATTTCTAGTGACGGTTGCAATTGCTACGAGGTTCAAGGAATGTCGACGGCAAGACGTAGCCATTCTGTGTCTCTGTTCATCAATCTGAACAAATAGCCCCACGTTATTAGGACTTTGGTCCTGTTTCGCCCTCGATTTATAAAGTTGAAACGTGAATTTGGGCTGTGATGTGAAAATTATACCTGCTGGGGATATTTTTTGTAATGTTGGTTCAGCCAGCAAGACTCGATATTCGAAATGAAATAATTCTTTTAAAAACTCATCTCATATAACTTTTGTGTCTATATCACGTAATGCGTAATAAGCTGTAAATTGAAATTACTGACGCGGTTGCGCGAAGCATTTGCATGCATTATATATTACGGACAACGCGCTACAAAATGCTGCAATCCAATAATCCCGAAACCACAATAACTTGGCTACAAATAAGCCTTTTGGCCAACGTCTGACTCAAATTCAAATTGAAAACAGGCTACATAATGAAAATCACCGAGAACACGTGATAAAGGTCTACGAGCTGTGACTGCTAATTTCCATTATTTTTCCAAAATCATGCGTTAGTGGTTTAGCGGTAAAATTCGTCGTTGCCATCGACGAGCCCCCGGTTCGACTCCGGGCTGACGCATTTTTTTTTGCTGTGTTTCTAGTCATGCCCCATTGAAGTATATAATCCTCGGCAAAGCTGTCGGGAGACTAATTCAAGATAAATGCGTGTCGAGGTTGGCTAATTTGTGGGTTGAAGCAGATAAATTAAACTAGTCATATTATTACAAAATAGAGCGATTAGAGCACAGTGAAATAAAACAAATAAATGTATAAACGGGAAAGATTCAGGTGTTAATTAATTGGCTTCTCCCTTCTTCTCATAATCAAGAGTTTCGCCTGTAAGTTCAACATTGGGGACCAATTCATCCATGCTCAAGTTGCCGTCTCCCAGCTGGGTAACATCCCAACCCTCAGAGTAAAGGTACTCACGGAAGCGCTCGTCCTCTTCATCAATGCAGTCCTGGCTGATCTTGGGCAGCAAGAAGATTGCGAGCAAAGCCGAAAATACACAGAGCGAAGACGACACCCAGAACGGAGCCTGATTGCCCTTTAGAGTATCGTCGCCTCCAGCGTTGCTAATGATTACAGGGAAAACATAGGTTCCAACAAAGGCACCGATCTTGCCGGTGGCGGCAGCAATTCCGTAATACTGTCCACGAACAGAAGTAGCGCAGGTCTTGGAGGCAATGAGACCGATACAATCACCAGGGCCAAACTCACCAAGAGTTTGGAAGATACCGTAAATGACGACAAATCCTGCGATGTGATTTTGCAAATGGCCATAGAGAGCAGCCATGATATAACCGACGATGGCTTGCAAAGTGACACCAATGGCGAGAGTATATCGAGGACCGATGAGGTCTGAGGAAAAGGCACCTAGGAAAGATCCGGGAAGGTAAAACAAATTTAGAACGACGTTCCACCCAAAGGACTTGTATAGCGATCCATCAGGGATCACATGCTCCAAGATGGTAGTCGAATAAAGAGAGAAAGAGTAGGCAGAGAAGTCGTAGATAAACCAGATGAGAGACACAATGATCAGTCTGAACCAGTAGAAGCGCAAGATCAAGAGATAGGGAACGGACTTTGCGTTTCGCATGGTATTCTTGCGGAATTGCTCGGGCTCTTTGAACTTCAAACGAAGGTAGAAGAGAGACATGGGAGGAATGGCACCAAGACCCAGGGAGACACGCCAGACAGTGCCGAGATGGTTCTCGCTGCAGATCCAGAGCAAAACAAGAGGCACAAACGCGGATATGACAAAGCCAAAGTCAATCATAAAGTTGGTGAAGAAGACAAACATACGGTTACGTTGTCCTGATTTGAGCTCGTTGGATGCTTCAGCGCAGGCGACAGAGCCAGCGGGGTACTCGCCTCCGATACCGACACCGATAAAGAAGCGGTATGCAGTGAGAGCAGCTAGCATACCAGGAATAGAGCCACCGGCACCCCAGGAGCCGGAACAAAGGATGGAAAATAAGATAAGGATACTGGTAGAGACGAGCATGCCGAGTTTGCGAGAGTAGTGGTCGGAAATATAGCCGAAGCTGAGCTGGCCGACAACAGTACCAGCAAATGCGATGGACGAGACATTTCGGGTGGCAGGAGAGTCGGCATACTGTGTAGGATAAAGAATTTTCAGAATGGTGTTGACAGAACCAATAACCTATTAGAGAGATAATTAGTACATTGCCGCTAATTACAGACATGCTACAAGCATACATTGTTCAGGTATCCGTCGGAGAAGAGACCAGCACCTGTGGCGAAGATAGGCCAGAATTTTCCCTTCTTGGGGGGGTGCTCAGTGTAGGGAACTGCCTCCTCGGAGGCTCCGTTGATGGAGTCGATTTTACGAGGTTCGAACTCTTCAGTGGCAGACATGGTGGCAGTAGGATGAGAAGAGGGGGAAGGAGAGAAGGGGGAGGAAGAGATAGAGCAGAGAGCAAAAGAGTGCAGAGAGAGAAAAAAGTATAAGTAGGAAAGTGTGGGCTGGGATGAACAAGACGGACGAGATAGGGTTTTAGGGGAAAAAAGGTAAAAAGACGATGCGATAGCGAGTGCGAAGTTCAGACACATGTAGCGTTTATTGGATACCAAGGGACCGTGTGCGCGTCAGAGCCGCTCGCACCTGGCTTTTTCCATATTCATGCTTAATTGGGTTTTGGAGTTACGTTCGTCTATCGTAACTTAATCAGAGCGAGAAAAAACAGATACCTTTCTGCAGAGCCTGCTAACAAAGAAAGGCCGGTGATGGACGCCGCGCGGCGCTGCATCAGCCGCCACATAAACCGATGGCGGTTTACGCCTCAAAATTTGAGGTACGGGAGAAGAGTGAGACGGACCAAAGATTGCAGTGCTGGGAATGTGCCGAAAGGAAGAGGCGTAGTGACCGCACCCTGATATGGCTATTCTGCCGATAACAATGGGATCTGAGACTGAATGCGCTGTATATCAGAGAAAGGGCACAAGATAGCTTAGTACGCTACGAAAATAAAGGCGTGCGGCACTGCACAAAAAAAATCAGCCACTGCTTCTAGAAACTCTAGTTGACTAGGAGTGGGACCCTGCTAAGAGTACTTACTACTCTCGTTATTGCCCTGTTCGCTATTTGACGGCGACGAGAAAGCAACTGCAAATCCGAGGAATTTTCTTTATTCTCAATGCATTTTCACTGTAACTGGCTAATAAGATTGACAGCGAGCTTATTTGATTTTGACTTTACTACTGCTATCCGGCCGGGAGACAAAGCCATCAGCGCTCATTAACCAACCTAAGCAATTGATGACCTAGTAAAGGCAGGAAGTGGCTGCTCTACCGACGCAGTACGCTGCTAAATTGAAGCCTACTCAATAGATAACAATATCCACATAATCATACCAATTTAAAAAAAATTAATACTAGTATATATTCAAAGGAGCAAGACACCATAAACCTTGAGACACACTACTATAACGCCAAATACACACAAAGTACACACAAAGCACTCTCTAGTCACTCAGATTCAAGACCTAAAACAAAGCATTAGCCCATACAATCATCGACCATACACGCTTATGGTTAGCAATGAAGTATCAGCTGATTCTGCTCGATCCTTCAAAATTGCTAGCTTTTCCAAAGTCGCAATCTTGGGCTTTGCATTTGCTTTCTTTGGCGGCAGTCCAAATACGCTCTTCACAGCTTTCTTAAATTTCAGCTTCTTCTCTGGTGTTGTCATCGAACTTGGCTCGAGCATGTTTGTAATATCATGTAGCGGATCGGCGTCTGCTTTGTATTTTCTCTTCAGCTTTGACGAGCACTCAATTGCGCTTGAGGGTGCAACAACTTGACACATGTCCAGTGCTCCAGACAATGCAATAGAATTTATCTCAACTTTTGACTTTACCCCCTTCAGATTCTCTATGACTTTACCCGTCTTCGATGGTGTAATTGGTATCTCAGTCTGCTTCAAAAACAATCCCGGCTGTCTTCTTCGCAGATCCTCAACCCACTCATCGCAGTCGCTATCAATATGATAGTCAATCAATCCCTTCCAGGAACTGGCGGCGGGTAAGGTGCGATTAATGTACACAACAATTCCTCCACGCTCATGCACAACTTTAGCTGCATTCCGAACAAGCCTCTTGATGCCGATAACCTTAAGCGAGGTTCCAGCAATAATCAGAAGATCCGGACGCGATTTCATATCTGCGTCAATGCAGCGACCTATGTTTTCTCCATCAGGGTGTTCTTCTCCATAGAGAACAATATTAGGCTGCACCAATACTCAATTAGACAGGGATTAAGGCTATTAAAATTAATCAATCTACTTACACGCAGCAACCCAACTCGAGGGCATCTCTTTCCGAGACTGGTACGTTCTTCAGCTATAGAGGAATTGCGTGAGTGAACATCCTTTTGAAACTCGTTATAAAAGAAACAAATTACCTTTTTCAGTGCAATTCTGGCACTCAGGGATATACCCATCTTCTAGTAAATCACAATCCTCCTCGCTCCAATCAAATTCACCGCAGCACAGTGTGCATTTTAATCTATGAATGTTCCCATGTAACTGCACAACAGTAGACTGTTTCCCCTCTACTCCAATTTGCAAATCTTCGCGACTCTCGAGACCATCAATATTCTGTGTGTAGCATCGGAGTAATTTTTTCTTGTCGTGAAGCAACTTTATGAATTTATGAACAGAAGTTGAGCGGGCACCGAGAATACATGACCGCAGCCGTACCATAAACGTGCAAAACACGGCCGTCGATACAGGGTCCGAAAATAATATCGAGTCAAATAAATCCTTTCCCTTCACAACAGCATTAGGGTATTCCTTTTTAACTAAATTGTAAAGTCCGTTTTCGGACCGAAAGTCCTGCACATCATACTCGTCAGTATACCAAACAAAACAGCACGCACGCGGTCGAGTACTACGAAAATTTATTTCTCTACCAAAACGCGCTCAATATAAAAAAAAAATTATAAACTTACAGGAATGCCTGCATTACACGATATCCCGGCACCAGTAACGAAAAGAATGCGACGGGCCTTGGAAACTCTGGACGCGACACCGCCCACAAGACGCCCTACATCAGCGGTACTTGCAGCGTCTGCTAGACGCACAGAGACGGTAGCAGGCTGCTGAGGCAGTAATGGCATTGCAGGAGCCATAGTGTGTATCTCTCGTGGGGAGAAGCCAACGATCAAGAAGAAAATGCTCAATTGGCGAGGGAGAGTACAATTGTTTAGCGATGAGAGTATGAAGAGATGAGTTTGCGATCTGTTGTGTCGATTGGCTGCCACTCTATAATGCACGAGCACCACGCTAGTCCCTTTTAAGCAATAAATAAACCTCAGCGCTCTTTATACCAAAGATAAACAACCGGAAAGTCTGTAAAATCAAAAACAAATGACTTTTTTTTTTCAGCATCTTCATTAATATTTGGTCTATAGACAATTGTTTGATGCATATGTAGAATTGATGCTTTCTGTGTTTTGGTGCAGCACTATCCTCTCAGTGTGATTAGTGACTCGATTAGTGACCTGTGATTAGGGACCGGACAGTCTCTAGGCCCTCGTCCTCTGAACTATGTGCATTGCCTAACTCCCCTCCCCCGCCGTCGCGATACCATATCGATTACGAGAGCCAGATCAATGATTTTCTCTCTTTGATCTCAACTATCAATTTTGCTGATTGAGGCTTTAAATTTAATACCTGATCCGAGAACAAGTGTACGATCCATTGCAAGCTTAAGCCGCTGATTCTACAAGTGTCCGCGTGCTCTCCTCCGGCAGTCATTAAACTCGCGCAACACGTTGTCAGCCAATTGCTTCTCTTTTAGCAGTATATACTTTGGTAATTAAGTATCTATATATGCAGATCTCTTATTCTTCGATAATTATTAGCAGTGAGGCTCTCAGCTTGCTGACTGGGTGCGTCGGACATTTCTCTTTTACTTCTCTTGACGTTCATTTCCCACCGAAATCGGTCTTATTCGTCCAGGAAGATTTTTTGAATTGCTTGCTAATCAGATATTTTGCAGATCTATTTCAGTAGCATGCTGGGCTATGGTTTTTGCCCCACAACTTTACGATATCGTATGCTACCTACAATATTTCCGCATGCAAATTGAAAATAGGAGAGAAGGCTAATCAGATTCAAATTAGTTTCGGAGACAAAATGCAGATAACTTGTCTATGTCGTTTTTGTGGTTGTGGTTTATCAGCGATATTGCAAATATTACAGGGTGTATCCTACAAGAAACTCTTCCAACAATGGTAAATTCAACTGTTGCTGCCAACTCGATTAAGGCCTATGCTGATGAATGATATAGACAATCCTGGCTGTTTATAATACACTAGCGGATTTGGTATTGATTTTTCAGGTGACATATTACCGCAGACGAAGAGTGCGTCGGATTTTTCTGATGTACTCTTCGAATGTCCCTCCGCGCAAGAAAGACGCGGCTCTCGATCACGAGGGAGAAGATATCATAAGTGACGGTGGCGACGACGATGAAGAAGATGAAAATGATGAAGGCTGCGAGTATTTTCAAAGTCTTGTTATTCCTCCAAGACGAGTGTGGAAGTCAGGTATGTACGTGTTTTATGTAGGCAGCTACCATGGCATGCTAACAGTAAAAGCTATTTTCAAATTTGGGATTATCTTCATGATCGTTTTGTCGTCACTTATCGGCCTTTACTGCGCTACAGACGGTCATCTTTATGATTCGCCAATGAAGTATTACAACCCGCAAATTCCACTTCATATGTGGGGTCAAGTGTGTGGATGGTTTTGCGCCTCAATATATGGTATGCTTTTTCTTTATTGTTTTTGCCGGAGAAGGCTACTAACTTTAGCCATCAGTGACCTCTCGGATTCCTCAAATTATTTTAAATTACAAGCAAAAGTCATGCGCGCACACGTCGTTAATTCACTTTTTATTTGCGTCAGGAGGGAATTTGATGTTTATTACCTCAATCTTGGCATTAGATAATAGTTCTCATTATTTGCTTATAAACTCCAGCTGGCTTTGTGGGACTTTTTTTTCATTGATGTTGGATTATTTGGTAAGTGGTTTGCTGCTTAGCGTATGTTTGCGTGCACTAACAGGCTATATAGATTGTCTTTCAGTCATGGCATTATGATCCTGCCAGATATGAACCAGTCGAACCTAGACTAGCTGAAGCAAAATCTGCTGAATCCCCGAGATTCCAAAGCGACGGAAAGAAAGTAAAATGAGAAGTGCAAATAGACCAGTGTCCTTAGATTCTCATGGTTTGGCTCTTAGAGAGAAGCCTATAATTCATATGCAGCGCTTTAATTTAGAGAATGGGATACATAAAGAGATAAAGGTGGAAAATGGAGTTTATTTGGGTAGTTTTAAATTTGAATTCATCTTAGATATCCTGTAAGTAGTACACGTCACTCTTGCGAAACAAGTAGCATCTGCGTTGGAGTTGTGTTATGGACTGCAAAGCATGATTGACCATACTTCAAGTACAGTGTAAGCTGACAGTATCTAATTTTCTATGGCAAGCTGGATAGAGAGTCTGAAATAAGCCAACTAGCTGCCAAATAGTTAGGTTTACGTTCCACGTCATTGCGGTACTGAGTCAAAAATTAACAAGCTTTCATATACGTTCACCTAACCCACAGAGCTGTAGACCCTGAAGCAGTCATTCTCGACTGCCATTAAAAAATGTATATTGAAGGAAGAGGGATTTATTCAGGATAAATCTGTAAAAGATAATAACCAAGCCAACAATGACTTGCAACATTGAGGTATCAAATGCTGAACTATGTCTTCCATTTAATCATTTGTCATAACGATCATTTGCAAGCGGCCTGATTTACATATTGACCGCCGTCATCGTAAACAAACCAACTTCTCGCTTTATAGAGCCCGATTCTTTCCCTTTCCCCCGCAGTCTCTCTCTTGTGATCTCTTCCTCTTTTTGCTCTGCTCATCTTTACCCTTTAGCTTTCTCCAACTTTTTCCGCCTTCTTCTCTTATCATTACTCGATGGTTTTGATCAAATCTGCTCTCTCAGCGGCAGCTTTAGTGTCTGCCGTAGCAGCTGCTCCTAAGACTCCCATGACGGCAACTCAAGCCTACGTTGCTGGTCATCATGGAAGACACCACTCTGTCTCACCGTTAGAGGAGGGTAGAATCAATGCGTTGTTCACTCCTGACCAACTTCCTTGCGTATGCCCCACTTCTTTTCTCTTGCTTGTTACTCGATACGCCTTTGGGCAAATATTTGCGTCAGGCCGCTTGCTAACTTTTTTTTTAATTTTTTTTTCAGCATGTTGCCGGTGTTGCTGCCTGTGTAGACAACGTTCAAAAGTCATTTTTCAAATGTAGTCCTGATGATGTTGATTGTCAGTGCGGCGCATTAGTCCAGCTTGAGTTGTCGTGCTATGGGATATGTCCTCAATCGGTTTGTATGCGCCATTCTTTCTAGCGGAGCTATATGCTAATCAGATTTAATGTTAGCAAATTCTCATGGAAGTTGCCACGACTATTGGAGACGTTTGTAATAAAATTGCCATGGGATCAGATGGCGTTCCATCTGTTGTCGATAAGGATGACAAGATTCCTGCTAGTTTCGTTGAAGATGAAGCAATCTTAGGCTTCAATGACGACGATACTCTTGAGTTGACAAATTCTGAGCAATATGGAATGGCTGATGAGCTCCAAAAAGATCCTTTCTCCATTGTTGGGGGTGCTGATGATTCTGGACTTCCTGATGTATCTGAGGACGTCACCTATGGCACTCCTGTATCGGAGGAGACGTCGAGTGCCAAGGCTGATGCCGCTGTTAACGCTGAAGCTCCGATGATCTCTGAAGCTCCGTTGATGGTCGACACGCCCTTGATGTCTGAAGCTCCGGCCGAAGAACCTCACACGCCAGAGGCTCCGGCTGAAGAGCCCCACATGTCAGAGGCTCCGGCTGAAGAACCTCACATGCCAGAGGCTGCGGCTGAAGAGCCTCTCATGTCAGAGGCGCCGGCTGAGGAACCTCACATGCCAGAGACATCCACTGAAGAACTTCTCATGCCAGAAGCGGGTGCCGATGCAATGTCGCCGGCGGCCACTGCCGCTCCCTCTGCGGAGAATGCAGCTTCGCCTACGACCGTCGATCAATCGGCAATCACTCCTGTTGCCGTGTTTGTCCCGGAAGAGACAGTCCTGACTGACTCCGATATAGCCATGACTGTGACTTATCCTCACATGGTTGGCTACTCTGCTGCCCCCGCCGCTGCTACACCCACCTCCGCTGGTCCTGTCCCGCGTTCGCTCAACGAAACCTCCGCGGAGCCCAAGAGTAATTACAACTCAACTAAGTCCTTCAACGAGACCGGTTACGACGATGAAGATAACGAGGAGAGCGACTCGGGATATAAGCCCAAGCGTAACAAGACCAAAGGCGGCTTCTCTATCGACGGACATTACTCCAACTACACTGGCAACCTTACCAGTGTCTACGGCAACATGACTGGAAATTACTCTGGTAATGGAACATTCCCTGTCTTTGAGGGCTCTGGTATGTCCTCCTATGCAGCGGTTAATATCGCTGCTACTGTTGTAGTCGGTCTCGTTACCTTCGCCGGATTGGCGCTCCTGTAAAATCTGTGAATATCGCAAAACTCGTTTTATGCCCTTGTTTCTGAGACTGTTTCGTAAGACTGTATTCTTATTACCTATCTGGGGAAGCAGGAAAGTCTTTGGGTCAACTAGATTGTCTTGATAAAATAAAATTGTATTACTTTATAATGAATCTGTCTTTTAAACAACTACAATATCGAAAAATACGTTTGAACAACTTTTAAAAGCAACTGAAATATATATACATAAGACCCGCTTCCGAAATATATAATAATGCAATACAACTTCGCACCATGACAATAATTTTTTCTGGTTCACCAACTTGAACTTTAAGGATTCTAATTTTAACCCTTTTTGTGCTTTCCTGTTTCCTTCAAATGCAAATAAAAAATTTTCCCCATGTACAAAGAACTTTTTTTGGCTAATAGCCATGACATAATATACATAAAGCAAACACAACACACAGCAAAAAAGTAAGAAATGATTCATGACTAACGCGACTGCGACCACCCCTACCACCATCATAATTGAGACAGAAAACGCCGAAAACAAACTAAGGTAGACGCAGACATTGACATCAAATGTTCTTTTTGAACTCCTCAGACTTACTCACGATGAGTTGGAGAGATACAGTCTGCATTGATACATTCACGCATAATGATTAAGCTTGAAAAGTCTGATTTTCCCAGCTTCGCTGCCAGATGCAAACATCTCCGATCCGGCACTGAATGCAGTCGCGGTAACTTTTCCAAGCGGAGTACCCGAGGTAGGCCAATTCTTGAAAACGGTGCCAGATGGTAAGTGAGCGAACCGGAAGGCATCTTTCTTTGCGCGCGATGCCATTCCGAGCATTTGTCCGTCGTGAGAGAACTGTAGTCCGCTAACAGACGTCACAAGTTGATCTAATGAAAATGAAAGTTTTGGCTGGTCGCCATCTTTTTTTGCTGTATCGTATACATTCACGATACCACTCTGACTTCCTAGCGCAACCCAATTATCGGTAGCCGCAAGCGCGGTGATACCCACGCCGCCGAAATCAGCCCACCGAGATACGAACCGTCGCTCAGAGGTACTCCATTCCCAGATTTCACCAGCCGAGTTGGCAATAGTGATAAGTCCACCATCTTTGCTCCAAACAAAATCAGCTACACCACCACCCTCGATCTTGGCACCCGAGATCCACTGGCCGTTATTGGCGTCCAGCAAATTGACCCAGCCACCTGAACCAATTAGACCAATAAAACGACCACAGGGAGAAAGCTTGAACCGCTCCATACTGCGCTGACTTTGCTCGTGTCCGTACATACGATTTATTTTATCCACATTGCCAGATTCCAGATCCCAGACATAGAAATAACGACGGCGACCACCAGCAAAGACACGGTGTCCGTCAACATGGAATTCAGCAGTCTGGATAGGAGACGAGCGGATATGCAAGGAGGTCGCAAGTGGATTGACTTTACCGTCGACATTGTAAATACGCAGACTTCTGTCGAATCCAGCGGAAAGAAGCAATGGAAGCGATGGGTGGAAAGAAAGTGTTTGGATAGCGGCTTGCGAAGGCGCTTGCTGATTTGCGTCTCGAAGTCGAGAGATATCAAGGATACTTGCTGGAAGAAGTGTGGAGGCTGTTTTTTCAGTATACCGCTCCGAACTCTGAAGAATCTTCTTGAGCGGATTTGCAGAAAGTTTTCGCTCTTTGTCATCTTCAGCTTCAATGTCGTCACCTGAAGAGACCGTATCTGAGTTGTCAGAGTCGTTATTTTGTCGCCTTGAGCTCGGAATAGCCCAATCGGGCGCCGGATAGAGTCGCTGGAATTGAGAGCGAAGACGGGCCGAGTATTCATTACCGTCGACCAGGTCATCATCTTCGGTAGCACGTAACTTACGAAGGCGGTCACTCGAGGCAAGGGATATACTCAATCTCTCATCGTCACTGTCAATCCAAGCTGGGGGCGGACCACGTTCCTTTTTGTACTGGCCAACAACGGTGGTAGATATTGCGCTGTCTGCAGAAATGATTGCGCTGATTGAAGGATTACTGAGACCATCAACGACGAAAAGCTATTAAAAAAAGTTAACATAAAAGTAACGCACAGTAAATGGACTGAACACACTCACATCGTCATCATTCACGTTTGCAAAAGTGGTGGCCTCTTCCTCATCTTGCGCATCAATGTCGTCGTCAGATTCAGATGACTCAACATCAGCATCTTCTTCAGTGCCAAATTGAGGAACAGCGGCATCCTTCAAGCCATTTTCGAATCCTTCATGATCGCCAAAGACAGCACGCTCAAGAGCAAGCTCGACATCGTCTTTTTCATGCTCACCAAGAGCGTGCTTCTGCTTCTTTGGCGGTGATCCAGAGAATCCACTAACTCGCGAAGGAGCAGAATTCGACAGCTTCTTCGGCATTGCGCTCCGGTGAATGGCGTTGATTTAGAGAGCTCCAATTGCTGCGAGAAGGAAGGTGTGATGAAAGAAGACAAGTGACAAGAGTTGGGAGAAGGGCAAGGAGAGGCCTTGTATGAAGAGGGATGATTTGAGTCTGACGGCTGAGTTGGGACAAATGACGAAAAAAATCTTTTTTTTGCCTAAAGTTTTTCTGTGATCCGCGCACCAAACCGCGTGCGCCACAGGAATTTTTTCATCTTCTGCAAAAAAAAAAGGAAAAAATAAAAAAAGGAAAAATGAGGACCACTTTTTTGAGCTGCTGCTTTTTTTTTTCGACGACTATGCTTTAGCGCATTCTTCTCCACTTCGTCTTTTTTGTGATTAGTCTCGACGCGAGTGTTCGAGGCGCCAATTACCGAGACCTTCCTTGTCTATTTCACGTGATGCCATCTCTACGTCATTCCTCCCAGCCGGCGAAACAATGTCCGTCATTAGCCGATATCACATGACATTCTGTGATATGCGTGAGACGTGTGACCTCGTGCGAAAGGTGGTAGCATCTCTAAATTGTACTGCCAATGAGTTCTTGGACAAAGCAATGTCGAAAATGTAAGCAATAATTTTGTTTCACTTATAATGACTATATTTTCTGACAAATATCCGCACGTTCGGTTTTTCTAGACTCGTGTTTGGAAGCCCAGGCAAGAATCTGAAAGCTGCGATCTCAAAGGCAGCACATATCAGCTCTTCTCCAGCAGGTCCCTTTGACGCGCTCTTATTGCTCGGAGACGCGTTCAATTCCGAGACTCCCGAGTCTGATATGGATGAGATTCTGGATGCCAAAATTGTTCCCTCACTTCCCACTTACTTCTATTCAAACGACCGTCTACCGACAAAGATTAGAAAAGCTCTCGAGAACAGCAAAAATGGCAAGCTATGCAAGAATTTAACGTGCTTTGGAAGTTCGGGCGTAATAACTACAGACAAAGGGGTCAAAATTGCCGCTGCTGGTCCGGGGAGCAGTATTTTTGAAATTGAAAAGCTCAAATCTCAGAAAAATGTTGATGTTTTAGTGACTGCTCACTGGCCAGAACATATAACCTTATTATCTGCCAGCGCCAATGAGAACGAGACGGTAACAAACACAAAGACGGATTTCCGGATATCAGATCTTTCGTCGTTGTTGCAACCTCGCTACCACTTTTCGCCAGGAAAATTGTTTTGGGAACGCGAGCCTTATCGTAATGAAGGGTATCTAAACCTGGAGGGCGGCGGCGGCGAGCGTCCTACGCAATTCATCTCACTTGCGCCAGTTGGCAATCTAGAGAAAAGTAAATGGTATTACGCTTTTAACATTTCAATCCCATACATTCCCCTTCCTCTGCCGGAAAACGCGACGGCTAATCCATTGATTGAAGGGGCAAGGATCAAGGCCACTCAAAAGCCTGCGAGTAAAGAAATACGAAACGACGGCGAAGCAGATTCAGATGATGATGAAGATCTTATTTACGGCGTCAGCAAAAGCAAAAGAAAGCACGTCGACGGAGACGAGGATAGATCTTCGCGACGAGACTCTAAGCGACGAGGCAGTACGCGGAGAATGCAGCAGACTCGTGCACAGCGTAAACCTGTCGACGCTTCAACTTGCTTTTTTTGCCTATCGAATCCTCAGTTGGCGCAACATTTTATTGTATCGATCGGCAATGAAAGTTACGTGACGACCGCTAAGGGCCCACTTCCGAAGTCAAATTCATCGAGATTAGGATGTCCTGGTCATATTTTGATTATTCCTTTAGAACATCAACCTACAATCGTATCAATAGAAGACCAAGATAGTAGGAAGAATGTACGAGCTGAGATGGATAAGTTTAGAGGTTGCATCTCGAAAATGTTTGCGGATCTCGGTTATACCGCGATTGCATTTGAAATCAGCAGACACAACGGTATTCATTTTCATACTCAAGTTATTCCAGTTCCAAACGAACTGGCTAAGGGTGTTGAAGAGGAATTCAAAACGGCTGCTGAAATGAATGGATATACTCTCACTCTAGAAGAAGTAGCCGAAACAGAAGATTATTTCAAAGTCTATCTTGATGGCGGCAAGACTCTTTACGTTCCACTGTCACCGGATTCGAGATTTGATTTACAGTTTGGTAGAAAAGTGCTGGCTACTATCTTGGATCTTCCTGAACGTTCTGACTGGAAAAAATGCGCTCAAAATGAGGAAGAAGAAGTAAAAGATGCTGAAAGATTTAAAGAATTGTTCAGTAGGTATGACTTTACTCTGGAAGAGTAAGCATAATAGAGAAGGGAGTTTCGATACGTGTGTAAGATAATTGTAAAATAGATCATAAGTTGTATTACAGAGATATCACTTATACAAGGACATATTTGAAGGTGATTATCGGCACCTTCGCAATATCGTACTTCTTTCTAAATTTCTTTACCGCCTTTTCTAATCCTTCTATCTTTTCCCATAACGCCAGCCTCACCGCATCGTCGGCTTTAAATGTCATCTCCACCACAACCAGATCGACTTCATCCTTGAGTAGCCCAATCTTCACGCGATTATCATCATCGACGACAGCTGCCGGATACAGCTCCGCGAGAATTGTGCCTATCTTTGCAATATAAAAGCCCCAAAACATATACGAGTATCCCAAACTACCCTTTGTCTCCTTTACAACTAGATTGCATAATCGTCCAAGTATGCGTTCGTCAAAAACTTCGCCCCCCCATCTTTCGCATAAAATTATACCAATCAAAGCGCGATCAACATGCGACAATCCAAAAGCCTTGGCCAGAGGTCCCGTAATTGCAATATTAAGGGCTGCTGTCGCCTGCACATCCTTTGTGTAAGATGCTTGGTCATATAGTAAATTAGCAATAGCGGGAGCTATACGCTTCGAAATGTATGATGGAGTGAATGCGGACATTGAAAAATCCAGTAGAGTAGCGATCTTTTCAGACGCAGGTTTCGCGTGATCTAACGTGCAAGAGACTAGCGGATCTTTAAATCTAATCGAGTCACTCAAAATAGAAAACAGGAATCCTTCCTTGATTCCACCTTGACAAAAGTATACTGAACCAAGTACGGAAGTTGCAGATATTAGGGACTGCACCAAGAAACATATGCTAGGCAGCTGCATAGCTCTTCGCTTTGATATACGAAACATATCCTCAAGTTTGGCAGCTATTTGCTCGTTGATCTGACGTTGCGTGACTTTGTCGAGATCCTTCAACGAGCAGCGGTATCCATTTATGATTGGAATCGGATAATGTTCGTCCTCAGAGAGCATACTCATGATAAAGCATCCTAATGCTCGAAAACCGCCGCCAGATAAGTACAAACTTGCTCCTTTCAGAGAGAAAGGAAGGTTTATCTGGCGAAGTGCCGTTGCAAAAGCTTTCACCAGCTCGGCTTTCAGCTCGGCTATATTTTTTGACCGCGAAAGTCGCAGAGAGAGAGCTGCCGCCCCATATGGCAGAGATACAGCCGTTTCAGATATCGAGAGTTTTCTACCTAAAGTCGACACCCAGCTTATCTGTATACTACCGCCTCCGAGATCCATTACAACCCCATTGATTTCATGATAGGAGGCGGCAATCCCTAAAGCTCCATATTTTGCCTCCATATTCTGTCGTAAAAGAGATATTTTCCATTTACTATTAATGGATCTAATAAGGCTTAGTAGATCATCTGAATTTGCAGCAGAGCGAGAGGCCTCTGTGCCAAACAATGAGACATCTTCAGCAGCAACTCCAAGAGCGCGACAGACTGCGTCGAAGCGGCTCAAAGCCGCTCGTAGACGGTCAAAAACTGATTTTGAAATGCGGCGATCAGATGAAGAAGCAATCGCATCGTATAACGAGATTTTGGCTCGGTCTTGGAATACGATAGGTAAATTTCGTGCCGACGGTGTGCCGTTTAGATCAGTGACTGAGAATCGCACGGCGTTCGATCCAATATCGACGATCCCGACCAACATGATAGTCAATAATTGGAGCACACAGATAAAAATCGGTGCGTAAGTTGATACAGCGCCGTAGAAACAAAGTCGTAGGCTGTACCTGGAACCTGCTTGCCTTGAAGATGGGGCGACAAGTATCGTGGCAGGCGCTAAATCACAATAAGCCCAACGTGCTGTGCGGCGCGGCGGTTATTTCGACAGCTCTCGCGAACGAACATTCGTCTGATGTCATCTGATGTCATCTGCCGTGTCCGAATTCTTGCTACCG
This sequence comes from Kockiozyma suomiensis, assembly GCF_038497685.1. NCBI lineage: Eukaryota > Fungi > Ascomycota > Lipomycetes > Lipomycetales > Lipomycetaceae > Kockiozyma > Kockiozyma suomiensis. Next base: position 363,664 of record NW_027117668.1, read on the forward strand.
CTCTGCAGATAGACAAACGAAGTCAGTTCGAGTCTTCTAGTGTTGTTTAGTTTGCAAACAAGCACTCCAAAAAGGGCCAAAGCGCTTGTCCAATTCTGGCGTGCTCTTCGCCAGCAGAACCCCGTCGCACTCTACTAGTCCCTCAGGGGAAAGTTTCCTGGATCCGCGAGGCCCAAGGCCCTAGATGTCGACAAAGCGCACAGCGTGCAGACCGCGCGCGAGTGCCCAGCGATAGTAGTGTCATGATTATCAGTCTGTAACAAATCAGATGATCATGGAACTGCAGCAGGACTTTTCATTGACGCTTCGGCCGAGGGCGGCTGCGAAACGCGCGCCTGCCAACGCACCGCAGAGCAATATGCTTCTGGCGCGCCAGAGGCCGGCTTATGTACATCCTTCGGTTCGTCATCAGCATCCGTGTGGTTTAAGCGGATAGCTGCGGTCGGAAGGTCTATCTCATCTAACGTCAATGCGTTGCGATCACAGAACGCGCCGAATGCAAGCGAACGAGTCATGTGCAATTGACACCAGCCTCGCAGCGGACTATCCCTTGTCTCGCAACGCGAATCAATGAACAGATAAAGAGATGTCAATATCCCGTCTAAGCATCAGAAAGCTTTACAGCTCTCTGGCTGTTACCTCACCTCGACTTCTCTTTGCCGCTGGTCGCACAGGAGAACAGGAGCACAGAAAATGGCAAACTCTAGCGCCACATCTGGAGTCTTGAGACGGCAGATGCGATGGATTTGTGTGCGGGACCATACTTACAGTTCCACACCAGCTACTGAGGAGCAAGAAGGAGCAATTGAAGTTGCATCATCTGCTTCTGAACCTCAAAAGACTGGCGACAGTGCCGGTGCTGTTCCTCCTGCCGACAATGACAGCAACGATCCGTTTCCTCACCACTATGCTGGTGCAACTGTTATTTCGAGCAGCTTGGAAATATCCAAGGACGACTAGAGATGATGCCCGGAAATGGGTGAATTTGTGATTTTTAGACTAGGTATATGCTCCACACAATCTTCTACGCAATTGATTTCCAGCGTCGGATGTTATTTTGAGTTATGTTTTGTTTTTGTATCGTGAATATACTTCACCAATACGTTCCAATTAATCAAGGGCATCAGAGAATTAATTTTAATGCCAGCATATATGCTCAACTACCATTCTGTGCTTAATTCATAGCCAGCTGACAAGTGTAATGCAGTTAAAGAGCAATTAGGGCGGTTGAGAATGACGTGGCAGTGAGTCATGTGGCTCGCGCGCTAGGCTCGCTCGAGCTCAAGCCACCGGAGATCTAATAGCTGCACTGCTTTGCTGCTAAGATACTCTTCAGCAGTCGGCTGTTGATTTCCAGATAGCCTTATCTCAGAAGATATATTGCATCTAAAATTCTGTCACTGCTGACGTATTCTTCATGTCTTTTCTTGAGTATTGGTGCGATTATCTACGCCCTGCGCGCGAAATAGATTAGGACTGTATTTACTGACCTTTTGATAATAGTACTGTCTGCGATAAGCAGCTCACTGTTCCAAGCAACAGTATACTATACTGTTCAGAGAAGTAAGTCTTTCTGTGACTGTGCTCGTATATGCTGTTTGCTGACTTTGAACTACGCACATAGATGTCGAAAATCTGACAAAAAGTCCGCTAGCAATATGGCTATCTCGCCCAGCACTTTCCACACCTCTTCGTATTCTACATCACCTAATAGTTCCTGGTCTTCGTCGCCGTACTACTTATCTCAGCATCTGCCTGTTGGTCGATCTCCCTCTCAAGGCAGTGCCAAATCGATTCCGCACCAAAGTAGAAGTGGGTCCGCTCCGGAAATATATGGCTCGTATTCTTCTTCAGTAACACTCGCGAAGAGCTCTCGATTACATCCCAACAGTATATACTCCTCCTCTCCTCGCTCTATTGATCTTGTCTCGCCATTTCGTGTACCGCAGTCTGCTTCCGATCCTGCTCCGGTTGTGGAGAGCGAACTGATTTTTGACCCAACATTTGACGTGCCGTTTATGTTTGATCGACCATCCCGGCATACTGCTGGATCGAGTCCACCATCTGGTCCTCGGGATGGAAATGCAAAGAGGTTATTTTAGTTTAGCGACGCTCTAGAGCAATGATAGTGATGCTGCCAATATCTTTTCCACCTTTTTATCGTTTCCACCTTTTTTTTGTTTTGGAGTTTGCCGTTATTTATTTGATGTTCGACGTTTCTGGAACTAGATGATATTTAGAAGAATTTTTTATGATTTGTCTGTTATTTTGCGCAAGATATATTAAATAGAGCCTAAATTAATGATATTAAGTTGGATATGCTACCCTGATACACATGTAGATAGGGCCAATGCTTTTTCTCAGCAATAGACAAGAGCAGCAACTAGGAATCCAATTCCAGACTATTACCAACTATAAAACTCCTCCAATTGAATCACCGAGATCAAGCCTGATCCCATATTCTCATCAAGTAAAATATTCAATATATGCATCAGCTCGTCTGTGCAATATCAGACGGCCAGATTGTATTCTTAGCCCACTGTTATTGTCCTAATTTCACGAACAGTTAGCCGACAAACCCCATAATTCAATTCCGTGATAACGTCCCCACACGAACTATTAGAGTACGTAAGTCTTAGCTTCTTGAGGCTTTGCCGCACGGCCCAACGCGCTTAGACAAATATATTTGGCATCAACTTCAGCAAATACCGCAACTCTCAAGTTCCTTTGTGCATCTCTCCTTGACGGTCCATAGGCCGTTTGTGCCGCGGGAAATCATGGATGGCGACTACAGTGATAAAATACCGTTAGATCATCATCCTTTGAACTCCAATTCTGAATACTCGAGCCGAAATCCATTTGCAGATAGTGATGTACTAGCCTCTGAAGAAGATTTTGCAGAGGGACACCCTTTTACAGCTTCTCCTTATGAGCAGGTCTCCTTGGATGCATCTGATCCATTTGCTAATCAAGACTCAAGCTATGTTGTTCTGCCTCTCGAGGATGCGAGAACAAGTGCGCATATCCAGCATAACGCGGGATACGATCCCGGCGAGGCCTCTGACCTCAGCTCATATCAGCCCTATTATGAAGATCCTTTCGTCGATCGAGCAGTTGACGACAGTTACGCAGAAAGTACTTATACTGCTGATGTATCCCGCCGTCAGTCTAAGAAGGTGCCCTCTCGAAATGGCGCGCCTGGGTTCTACGACCGCGTGAAGATGCGAATGGGATTTGGACCTAAGTATTCCGATATGGATCTACCATTGGCAGAAACCGGAGCCGCTTTTGGGACAATTGATGGTGATCCTATCAGAGCGCAAACAGCTACAGCCGTCTCACAATTCGAAGATTCATCAGGCGCTGGCGATTTCGACATTCGCAAGATATTCAACAAGATTTTAAGACGTAAGCCTATCGATCCTTCTACGCTTGGGCCGCGTATTATTTATCTCAACGATGCACCAGCAAATAAAACCAATGGATATCTCGACAATCATATCAGCACTACAAAGTACAACATTGCGACCTTTTTGCCAAAGTTCTTATTTGAGCAGTTTTCAAAATACTCAAATTTGTTTTTCTTGTTTACTTGCATCATTCAGCAAGTCCCTGATGTTTCCCCAACAAATAGATGGACCACGATCATTACCCTCGGTATTGTGCTTAGCGTATCAGCGGTAAAAGAGGGCATTGAGGATGTCAAAAGACGAAACGCGGACAAAGATTTAAATAACGCTCCAGTTCTGGTTTTCAAAAATGGTGGTTTTGAAACGCGCCGGTGGGTTAATGTAGCTGTTGGTGATATAGTGCGAGTAGAATCAGAAGAGAGCATACCGGCCGATTTGATTCTGCTGGCATCGTCAGAGCCGGAAGGACTCTGCTACATCGAGACAGCAAATCTTGACGGCGAGACAAATTTGAAAATCAAGCAAGGTCTCACAGAAACTGCCGACCGCGTCAGTCCAGCTGATTTGGGCAACATGAAGGGAACGATAAAGTCAGAACAGCCGAACAGTAGTTTATATACCTTCGAAGGGACTATCACTCTGAGCACCGCCACGGGTGAGAAAGAAGTTGCTTTAAATCCGGATCAACTCTTATTGAGAGGTGCAACTTTGCGAAATACCCCCTGGATACATGGAGTGGTCGTCTTCACTGGTCATGAAACAAAGCTTATGCGAAACGCCTCTGCCGCGCCGATTAAGAGAACTGCTGTCGAGCACATGGTTAATCTCCAGATTATCTTTTTATTTGGAATACTCATTACGCTTTCGCTCGTGTCTACTATTGGTGACGTTGTCAAAGAAAATGTCTCACAATCTGAGCTTGGGTATTTGTACATTGAGGGCAGAAGTATGGCGAAACTTTTCTTCCAGGATATTCTCACATATTGGATTCTTTATTCAAATTTAGTGCCAATCAGTATGTTTGTCACTATTGAAGTTGTCAAGTTCTATCAGGCTTACTTGATCAGCTCGGATTTGGATATGTACTACAAGCCAACAGACACGCCTACCATCTGCCGCACATCAAGTTTGGTGGAAGAATTGGGTCAAATCGAGTATATATTTTCGGACAAGACTGGAACACTGACTCGAAATATTATGGAATTTAAGCAATGCTCCATTGCTGGTATATGCTATGGCGACGAAATTCCTGAAGACAGACGCGCAGTCGAAGTCGATGGCCAGATGGTTGGTATTTTTGGGTTCGACGTGTTAAATCAAAATCTTGATAATCATCCAACAAAAGACGTTATTCATGAGTTTCTGACTTTGCTATCCACATGCCATACTGTGATTCCCGAGATTAAACCGGACGAGGAAAAAATCAAGTATCAGGCCGCATCTCCAGACGAAGGCGCGTTAGTCGATGGCGCCGCGCGTCTTGGCTACCAATTTACTACGCGAAGGCCAAAGTCAATCACTGTCAATGAGAGAGGTCGCGATAACGAATACGAGTTACTTAATATCTGTGAGTTTAACTCTACGAGAAAGCGCATGTCGGCAATCTTTAGATGCCCAGATGGAAGAATTCGTCTGTATTGTAAGGGTGCAGATACAGTCATTCTGGAGCGACTCTCTCCCGGTAATCCTTACGTCGAGTCGACACTACAGCATCTCGAAGAATACGCTGCAGACGGTTTACGCACGTTATGTCTTGCTATGCGCGCAATATCTGATGATGAGTATGCCGAGTGGAGCGCGATATACGATCGCGCTGCTACGACTATGAATAATCGAAGTGTGGAACTTGACAAAGCTGCCGAGCTGATTGAGAAGGATTTATTTCTGCTTGGAGCTACGGCAATAGAAGATAAACTTCAAGATGGCGTGCCTGACACTATTCATACTTTGCAGACGGCCGGTATTAAAATCTGGTATGTTTCAATTTTATTTTCCAATCGTTTTACAGAAGACTAATGTTAAGCAGGGTTCTTACGGGTGATCGACAAGAAACCGCGATTAACATTGGCATGTCGTGCAAGCTACTGTCAGAAGATATGAGCCTGTTGATTATCAATGAGGAGACCAAAGAAGATACGCAGGCAAATATTGTTAACAAACTTTCGGCTATTAAGGGCCAGAATGCTGAGACAGTCATTCTAGATGTAAGTTGACCTTTTTTCTGTTGAGGCTGACAATTTTTACTTACCTTTTTACTAGACTTTGGCGTTGGTCATTGATGGCAAATCGCTGGCTTTTGCTTTGGAGAAAGATCTTGAAAAAGACTTTTTAGATCTTGCTGTCATGTGCAAAGCTGTCGTCTGCTGTCGCGTATCACCATTACAGAAAGCTCTTGTTGTAAAACTTGTAAAGCGCCATCTTAAGGCCATTTTGTTGGCCATCGGCGACGGAGCAAATGACGTGAGTATGATTCAGGCGGCGCATGTTGGTGTCGGAATCAGTGGCATGGAAGGTATGCAGGCTGCTCGAAGCGCTGATGTCTCGATTGGTCAATTCAAATATCTTCGCAAACTTCTACTAGTACACGGTAGTTGGAGCTATCAGAGACTTAGTAAAGTTATTCTCTATTCTTTTTACAAAAATATCGCTCTTTACATGACGCAGTTTTGGTATGTGTTTCAGAACGCGTTTTCGGGCCAAGTTATCTACGAGTCGTGGAGTATTACTTTTTACAGCGTCTTTTTCACTGTCGCTCCCCCTTTTGTTCTCGGAGTGTTTGATCAATTTGTGAATGCCAGATTACTTGATCGTTATCCTCAGTTATATCAGTTAGGACAAAGAGGAACTTTTGTAAGTATGATTGAAGATTGTCTCTGCGGTCTGATACTAATCTGCGAATTCAGTTTAATGTGCGAACCTTTTGGGCTTGGATTTTTAATGGATTCTTTCATTCGGTAATTCTGTATATCGGTGGAATTTACACATACCGAGACGGATTTCGTGAGACTTCGGGATACGTTGCCGGTCACTGGGTCTGGGGAACTGCCTTGTACACGGCATGTGTTGTTACAGTCCTTGGCAAGGCTGCTCTAGTCACCAATTTATGGACGAAGTGGACCGTTCTAGCTATTCCTGGCTCTTTGATTCTCTGGCTTATTTTCTTTCCAATTTACGGCACTGTTGCTCCTATCCTTGGATTTTCCCTTGAATATCAAGGCGTTCTCGGTAACTTATTCACTTCTGTGGCGTTCTGGGCAATGATTGTAGTAGTACCAATGCTGTGTCTGATACGTGATTTTACCTGGAAATACGCAAAGAGAATGTACTTTCCACAATCTTACCACCATGTTCAGGAAATACAAAAGTACAATATTGCCGACTACAGGCCACGAATGGAGCAGTTCCAAAAGGCAATTAGGAAAGTGAGACAGGTTCAGCGTATGCGCAAGCAGCGTGGATTTGCTTTCTCGCAAGCGGACGAGGGTCAGTCGAGGCTTATTCGGGCTTACGATACTACGCAGGAACGTGGACGGTTTGGGGAGCGCAAGACGCTGCGAAGGAAGTAGGCGATACTGTCTTGTATAGCTTGTTCTGTGAAGGAATCTGGATCGTTCGTGTTTATATGAATCGTCGAGACCAATTTTTAGGATAGTGAATGAGAAAGTACCTAACATGCACTGGCATGTCATGATAATATGAATGATCAACCCGAACTCATGCGAGTTACATAATAATATTGATGAATCTGCTACATGAGTATCTTTTGGTAATCATGTTTAATTTCATATTTCCGTAAGCGCTACTGCCAATGTACTCCAACTCCATATATACAAACCCTCTCTTTCCCATGTTGCTAGAATAAAAACAGATGATCAGATAATGTACAATCGACTCCTCATATAAAGTATGCAAATAATTGATCACTGCCCCCCTTTTTCCCACCATTTGGTCACATTATATATATCTTCAAAATTCGTCATCTTCTGATGAAGCCGCATGCTTAATCTTAAAGGTCGGATGATGATCCACTACGCCTGTCCTGGACAAACCCATCCATATCCAACTAACAGGATCACTAGGTAGCTGAATCTCGGCTGAATATTCTTCAACAAATTTGTGATCCGCAGCAGTGACCTCAGAGTAGTAGCTGAACTCCGAGAAGATAGAAGATGTTCGCCAGAATGAAAGTTTTCGCAGACACGCGATCACAAGGCTGGTCGCCTGACTACCATTAAGACAGTGCAGATAAAGAGGGGAATGACGTTGGCTGATTATAATCTAACAGAATAGTTAGTAAAATACGGTGTAAATATTGTTATGATAGATGGGAATACCTCAATCGCCTGCGTGATTTCTTTGTGAGTTAAAGGAACGTCCTTTTTTTTTGATTTCGAGGTTTTGATATGGATTACATCGATCCCCTCTTCTTTGCAGAATTGCTTGATTTCATCGATAAGAGGCTCAGGAGTGAGAGACAGAATAGTTTTAAGTTTCAGTCTTCGCAGGAAAGGAAGATTTAGCTTGCGAGGATAAAGTCCTCGAAACAGCTTTGGCTGTACGATACCGAAGCGCAATGGGGTCACGAGTAGGGGCGTTCCGTCTTGCTCAGCATCCGACTTCCTGGTGAGTTCAGCAAGTTTCCAGGGTTCTTCTATGGTCTCTGTACTAGACCGCCATTCCTGCTTCGACGATTCCACTTGCATCTGTAATCTGTAGGCGACTAAAGCCAAATTCGTGGGGTCGATTTATTCTTGCCAGCAGAATTCCGTCACGTGAGTCGCGCTACTCTTGCCATGAATGCTTTTGCGTCATAGTCACGTGAATATAGCATATAGGGCTCAGCCCTACAGATAGTTAAATAGCAGTCACGCATGAACGCTGCGGCGCTCGCTCAAGCAGAGAGCGCTCAGTCTTGAGTAGGAGTTCTGTCCTTGATTTCACTCTTCAGGTTCGCCCATCAACAGAAACGGTACGTGTCGACCCCATTCTCTAATAAGAAAACAAAGAGGATTAGACTAATTAATTGTTTCTAGAATTCCACACATATTTCAAAATGTTTGTTAATTTCCGCCTTGCAGTGCTATTGCAATGCTCTGCTGATCATCGGTACTAATAATTGCAATATAGGACTAAACGCACCAAGAAGGTCGGAATCACCGGAAAGTACGGTGTTAGATACGTATGTGGTTTCCTATAGCTCTTTTCCCTCCATCAAGTTTGGAAATGATGATGAGGGCACAAGGGACTGGTATAATAACAACATGATATACAGGGTTCGTCGCTCCGAAGACAATCGAAGAAGCTCGAAATCCAGCAGCACTCGCGTTACCTCTGCTCTTTCTGCGGAAAGACTTCAGTCAAGAGAACCGCTACCGGTATCTGGAAGTGCAAGTCGTGCTGCAAGACTGTGGCCGGTGGAGCTTACACCCTTTCGTATGTGCTTCAAATTTTAATTATCTTTTTATGAATAGGACTAGTTTGCTAATTGCAGGTTCACAGTACTACCAATGCCGCTACCGTCAGATCTACTATTCGTCGCTTGAGAGAATTGTCCGAGGTCTAAATGAGAAAATAGCATTTGTTTTTGTATTTTGTAGTATAAAAAATGGTTAGGGATCCCGTCGGGGTAATATACAAACTTGTCAAAGTCTTCATATTTTTTACAAAGGCTACTTCATACGATTCATTGCAAAATGCTGGGTGTCGTTACTTAAGAGTTGGTAACTAAGATACACTGATGCGCTGTTTCAATAAAATTGCTGCTGATTTATTTCCGTCAGACACATACCTTATCCAGCGTTGGCTCTCCTCATAGCCTCGCTAAACCTACTCCACTCCACTTTATTATACGTAGACGTATCTGCTCCTATAGGGATGGTAAACACATCACAATCCTGGGATGGACGACCGGCATGGGCATGTGAAGCATAAATATGTATGGTTGTGGATCGTCTCAGCCGGCGATGCTCGGGCTGGGTGGATGTTATGGCATAAAACTCACAATGTTTTTGCGCGACTCTTTGGGCTATAAAGAGTCGCAGGGCTAGCTGGACCAGGTCCCTTCTTTTCCCCTCTCCTCCCAAACATGTCGCATTCTACCAACTATTCCACAATATTTGATAATTATGATGCTCTCAAACGTATTTTGACTTCACTGGGGATAGTATCAGATTTTAAAGTGAAAAAAACAAACTAGTATACGCAGAGAAATCGACACGTACAGTCTGCCTAATTGTGTTAGGCGGGGAATACCTAATCTGATGGAAGAGTACCCGTGTATCATCTGCCTGCTGGTTCTTCCCACTGAGGAAGATCCCAGACTCGAAGATGACTCAGAAATCAAAGAGCAGTATGATACAGTCTCGGAAAAGCAAAATAATATTTCAGTGGAGTCTCTGGATGATTCTGGTGAGGTTGCAGTCTACGATGGTACGAATGACATAGCGCGTCTTGTACCTTGCGGTCATCTTCTGCATAATGCGTGTATAAAGATGTGGATAGAACAGGCTACTAGTAAGTTTTAATCTTTGTATTTATCTGTTATTTAAGGGTCGTGTATCTAACCAGTCGCTTTCTTCGCTCAGGTTGTCCTACTTGCCGCACTAATTTCAATGTGATTGAGATTCTTCATACAGTAACAGGTATCTGACATCTTGGCTTTATCGACAATAGTTGAGCACTCACTGACATTGCGTTTCAGGACATGTAGCGGACTCCTATTCTGTAGAGACGAAGGTGCAAGCAGCTGACAACGACGACGCTTTTGATGAATCCATGCTTGATTTTGAGGATGAAGTACCTTGCTTGTGCCTCGTCTGCGATTTTGGTGGTCGTGAAGACGAACTATTACTTTGTGACTCCTGCGATGCTCCTTATCACGCTAGCTGCTTGGGAATGGATGGAGTGCCCATAGAAGCATGGTATTGCCCTTCTTGTGTGGACAATCACATTGTCACTGAATCTGTTATGAGAGAAGCAAACACCAGATCGGCGCGAGCAACGCGTCGAGCTCGCGCTTCTCGACCTTCAAGGACTCGTGCTCGAACTAGGTCAAGTGCTTCTGGCGTCCGAAGAGCCACAGGCCGAAGCAGGCAGTGGGATCGTGCATGGCAACTGGTATGGGACCGCCTCAATCATGATCTAGAGGAGGATCAGGGAGACGCTGCGGCTGCTGCTTCGCGGAGCGCAGATACTGACGAATCGGCAGGTTCGTCTGGATCTCGACGTCGTAGACGCGCTAACCGTTCTCGCGAGCAGAGAGAGGCAGACGAATGGAGAGTGTGGAGTCTGCGTTTGCGGATAGCGGAAGCAAATGGCGGATCGTCATATTTTAGAAATACGGCAACATTATTTTTCAATTCTGGCGCTGATGACGATAAAGAGACTCCCGAAATGACGGATTCATGGAATATGCTTGAGCAAGCTTTGGACCTCGAAGAGTCTGCGCAGCCTCCTACTTCAGGTGTCCGTCATCGTCCGTCTCGAACATTTGCTGATTGGCATTCAAAAAGATCGCGTCCTTCTATCACTTCAGAACCAGAAAATCAATCAGAGTCGCCTGAATCTTCAAGAAAGCTGAAAAGGCCAAGAGTAGCACATCGACGGAGTGATGTAGGAGACGTTGACCACCATTCAGATAGCAAGACGCCGGCGACTGCTGCTAGCTCCATCAAGACGTCCTCTCCACCTGGTACTAGTGGCGAAGGCCACTCGTTGATGAAGTCTTTGCTTCAAGATATTCGTAAACCGCCGTCTCCATCGAATGAGGCTCATTTGGCCACTCTGACGAATTCGCGCTTACCAAACGGTGAAGGAACACTGCCCACTCCTAGGTCCTTGTCGCCTCTTCCACCAGTTGGCAGCCCAGCTTCGACGCCTGTCAATTTCTTTCGATCACCGTCTGGTTCACCGATTCTTGCCCCTTCGGCAGAATCGATTCCTTCGCCTTCTGCAGATGCTAAATCTCCAGCATTGAGTCCCACCACGCGCGGCTATCGCGATTCGTCTCCTCCGGTTTTGTCATTAGGTGCGGATCTTGTGCAGACGTCGTCACCGGTAGCAGTCACTAATCCGTCTGCTTCTACGGGATCGATCACTTCTCAGTTGACGCTGGAAGAGAAGACGCAAATACAAGAAATTGTAAGGGATGTGCTGAGACCATTTTATAGGTCGGGGGATATATCTAAAGACCGCTATACAGACATCAACAAGAAAGTCAGTCATGTGCTTTATGGCCTCGTGCTCCGTGATCGCGATGTTGGCATACAGAGTAAGGTTGAGGAAGATTTACAAGAAAGGAAGCAAGTGTGGATTAATGTTGCCAAGGCGAACGTAGAAAGCGAGGTCCAGACTAAGGTGAACTAGAGGGAAGTATATAGCTGTATATCAAATTAGCTTGGGTTTTTGCATGTAAGATTGCATTACGGGAATGATTTGGTGCAAGTTACTCAGTTTTTTTTGTTGATTGATGTAACATTTTATTGCTAGCTTTGGCGTACAGGAATTTTTTTGTTTTCCGTTTTATTGTTTGTTTGTTTTTCGGTGTTAAATATTTTGTCTTCATTGCTGTAAGAGTTTTAGAAGGACAGATTTTGTTCTGAAATAACGGAACAAGAATAAAGCATGATGGGATTGATTTGAGTCCCGCTATCTATATTTGAAACCGAAATTGAGTCCCAAATAACGAGTCTAACGTACGTCTGTTTATTGTGACTCCGGTAGGCTTCCTGATGACTTGTTGCTTTTCTGTCACTGTTTGCGGATGACGCTGATCTGATAGAGAATTATAAATTTGGCTAAATTCATGTATATTATATGTACACATTCGTTATATGGTAAACTAAAACCCATATTTTGCACCAGACTCCTTTTTATTTCTTTTCCCGGAGGCGAACGACTCTTCTAAACTCTCTCGTTGTAAATTAGCAGAGCTGATCAAAGTTCTCAGCTGGTGTTTGCCTGAACTAATGCCCTTTACAGGCTGCACAGTCTGAAGTGCTCCTGAATCAATAAGGCTTTGATTATAGCTATACTGTTGGTCGACACTATAGTCAACAAATTTTATCGGCGCTTTGCGTTTGGCATGGCGGCCTTGTAAAATTTGCAAGTTCTGCTCACTCAGACCTATTTCTTTTCCGAGGCTATCCATATCAGATGGCACACTGGCAAGGTCTGACGTCGGCGTAGGAGATGTTTGCTGCTCTTTTGGTGCTGGAGAAGGATCAGTCTCTCCAATATTTATTTTAGGGAGTGGTGGAAGTTCTTTTAATAGAAGCGGTTTGTATGCTCCTGTCGGTAGTTGAGGTATATGCGGAAGATTGTCAGGCTTTTTGGCTTCTAGTTCAGCAACGAGACCTAGCAAAATATCAGCAAGATACATCAGAATAACCATGAGATATAGCAGATTTATACACACCCAAGGAGAAATTAGACAATTTAGATATCTTTTTCTTTACTGGAGGACCACTTGACGGTGTTGATTCGAAATCATCAACTGTACGCTTCATTCCAACACTTTCAGTAGATATACTATCTTTTCTACCGGGATCGTTCGTGTTTAAGGCTTCTACTTTTGAAGCCGTACCTTTAGACTCAAGCCCTGATGTCTCTGGAGAAGACTTCATAATTATAAGAGGCGTTGAGTATAGAGAATATTTGTAATGTACAAAGTATGAACAAGTGATTAAGAGCAGACGGTGGTTGTCGAATAGCTGTCATAGCGAGTGGAAGTCCAATATCTGAGCCGCATAATGCCCTAACCCGAATTATTTCTCGGCCACGCAGATTGCTTGGATTGAGCAAGACACGTAATTTTTTCACGAATAGTATTTGGAATTGAATAAAATCACGTTTAGCTATTCTAAAGCAAATTTTTAATAGATAGAGCAATTCTACTTGACTATTTGCTATTGAATCAGCTGGCTTACAGGGTACCGCAGGGCGACTGCAACTTAAAACTTGCCAGGAGCTCAATGATGTTAGGGTTTTCACGCAAGGAGCCAGCGACCTGGTGTACTGGAGCCTACTTCTCTCAGGCTTTTATATATTTGCCGACTGCCAGGAGATTAGATCGGTTTTCTAGCTTTGTGTCTAGTCAATTGCCCTATCTTTAAACAGAATGATTCAGCTACGACCAAGGCAGATCATTGCTCATGCAATTGCCTTGCTAGTTGTCGGAAACAACTTTGCTGAGGCAAACGATGCCAGTTTGTCGTTTCCTAATCCCGTGTCACCGAATCGTGTAACAATGTCGGGTAAGTTTCTTGAATCTGCCAATGCTCCCGCCGATACTAATGGTAGTTGTTCTTATGTTTTAGGTTGGGACAAGCAGGGCTCTGTAAAACTCGAATCTGATCGCGTGTTTCTGACTTCCCCCGGCGAACAAGGACAGAGCGGAGCGGTGTGGTCGCAAAGATCAGTGCCATATTCTGAATGGTCTGTCGAACTCGTGTTTCGAGTCTCTGGAAGCGACAGACCGAGTGGCGGTATGGCACTATGGTACACTGCTTCCAGAGACGAGGGTCCCGTATACGGTGCTCGCGACTATTGGGATGGCTTAGGAATTATGATTGATTCTATCGGAGGTCAGGGACACGTTCGTGGTCATTTGAATGACGGCTCAATTGGATTTGCTTCCCTTCCATCTCCACAGTCTCAAGCTTTTAATCAATGCCAGCTACGTTACAGAAACACTGGTGCAATGATCATGCTGAAACTGACTGTTGGACCTGAGTTTTTGAAGGTATTTGCACCTTACTATTCCTAAATATTAGCAATTCTAACTGTTGAATATGATCATATAGGTTGAAGTTGATGGTCGCCCGTGTTTTGAGTCGCATGACGTACAGCTTCCGCCTGACTACTTCATTGGTGTCTCTGGTGCCTCATTTGATAATCCAGACAGCTTTGAGATTTTCTCATTATCGACCACTGGTACTTCAACAGCTCGATCTGATACCGCTCCAAAAGTGAAATTGGACCAGCAACCTCCACCACGAAGAAATTCTCCTCCCCAGAGACAGTCTCAGCGTCCAGCTGCGGTCTCAGATTCTGGCGTCCAGGAATTGGTAAGATTGCCATATCAGTATAGAATTAATCTCTTCATTATACTGACACTGTGTGAAAGGCGGATCAAATTGCAGCGCTACAAAAGCTACTCGAAATGACGACGCAGAAAGTCGTTAGTTTGCGAGAAGAGGTGGAATCTTTACATTCTATCAAACCTTTGATTGAGCGACTAGATCAAAAATTGTATGTAACCTATAGCAGTTTCCAGGTGCTTCTAGTTTATTTGTACTAACAACCAATAATTTTAGGGGTCGTGTGGAATCGGTTGTAGGCCGTACGGAAGCACAGTTCCATGGAGCAACAGCAAATATGCACGAAAGCACAAAGCAGAACATCGCATCTGAAATTACGCGGTTGACAGAGAAACTGGATAAAATCGACTCCTTATTCAAAGAGCATACCACTTCTCTTGTCGGTACACTACCTGACACAATCTCCGAGGCAATTACTAAGGGAGGTTCCAGCATCTGGTTCGTTCTACTTGTTTTTATTCTCATTCAGGGTGGTATCGTCACAGCATATGTAATTTACAAGAAGAGAAGGGATGGCTTTCACCCGAAATATCTATGAGCACATTACTAGATTTCGCGACCCGTTAGAATAAGTCTGCATTCAAGATATTTTTTTATTTATTCCTGGTTTTGTACAAAATTTTAGATTTCTTTGCAGACTTTGCATTGGTTTTGATGATTATTATTCAATAATAGTAGGCACAAATAACTTTTTCTGATTGCATGCAATTCTAATAATACATTTCCAAAACAATAATCTTTTTGAAGGAGCCAAAGTCAAAAAAAGTATGGTTTTCTGCTAAACCTCTACCTCCTCGAAATCATCTTCGTCATCGTCATCATCTTCGTCATCATCTTCGTCATCCTCCTCGTCATCATTCTGCTGCAAGCTATTGTAATACGCAGCAATGGCATCTTCCGCGTCAGCAGCAACAGCAGGCATTCCATCGTTAGCAGTATCAGCATTTTCGTCAACGAGAATACCTGCTTTGGAGTCAATGGCAGTATCCACCGCCTTGACATCCCCTTCGCCGGCTTCGGGTTCAGCGCCAATCGTACTTTTCTGATACCAGACTGGGAGGGCGTTGTTAGTGGACTCTTCAAGTTTGGCCTGTAGCGCGGCCTTCTTTGCCCTTTCGTTGCCGTCTCCAGAGAGATCAACTTCAAGGGATAGCGCATTGCTATTGATACCCTTTGCGGCGTATCCAACTGAGTCTGGTTCTGTATCTTTAGAGCCGATACTTGTAGAAACTGCTGTCTTCAATGAGCTTTCGAAGTCATTGCTAGTATGATTGTTAGAGGAACGTTCATTAACATGGCAAAAATAACTTACTCCGGGATAAAAGTGTCATCAATCTTTTTGAGAGTGTCGATGATTCTTCGGATCTGCGACATTAGTCTTGCAAGTCTCTCTTGACTGATCTTGAGTTCATCACTGTCGTCATCATCATTCAAGATCGTGCCACAGTCTGCACACACAAAGCCAGAAAGGTCAAGAGCTTGTAATGGTAAGACTTCCAAAGCGGTGTATCGACGCTTACAAAGAGGGCACGCATAGCCTTGACGATCCACGTCCTGTGTAATTCTGTTAGCGTATTTTTCTCAAAATTAATTTGATAACGAGTAAATACGTTTCTCATTTGGTCGTTGAAAGTCTCCCCGAGCTTATGTACACGCCATTTTATTGCATCAACGGCCTCTCTGTACTGAGTATAGTAGTATGTGCGCTGTATTGGTCGCTGCTGTCCTTCCTTTGGTTCGGCTCTCGAATGACTTGATTTGATATTCTTATTAGAAAATTGATCTCGCGGAACAATATCTTGCTGTGCATCTTACATTTTTAGTAACCGATCATCACGAAGCTTTGCGCACAATTTATGAAGCTCCTTCTTTTGGATTCCCACCATCTGGGACAAATCATCGTCCGTTAAACTTGCAATAACTATGTCAACTTATAGATTCAAGTACCAATTGGGTTTGAAATCATACATATTGTGCCTTAAGATAGCATCCAAGATAATAATATGGCGAGTGTCGTAAAAGGACCTGGCCACGTACTGGATGAGGACTTTGACGTGCTCCATGCTTCCTGCCGCTACTCAAAAATATAGCAGAGCTAAATCTCAGTCCTGATATATGAATTCGTCTATATCATGAAACTTCTTGTCTATTTGATCTAGGCGTAGTGCCAAATGGATCAAGTGCTAAATATATTTGTAGTCGCTGCTAAATCTTGCCTCTTACCAGAATACGGTTCAAGAGGCATAGGGTTAGGTTTATACGAAGTATAATGCGCAACGGGTAGGTATAAGATATGTTCTCAATACTCGAATGCGTGTTCTGCCATTTAGCATTGAGATTAGGCCGTTTTCATGAATTGTTTCTATCTTATCTCTTGATTGGTCTTTACTGCCTGTCTCTCCCTTGCTTTGAAACGTTTTGCTGAGGCTGTTTATCGTCTACTGGGAATGACCTAGTCGCGAATTTCTTTTCTTCGGGCGTCATCTACTCTGAAGGGATCATGATTACCAGCAGTATCAGCGGATCTTGCGCGGATGTCGCGGATCAGCCACAGACTGATGCATTTATGAAGGTATTTTGTGACATTGAGGCTTCACTTTTTTTGTTTGGTTTAGAACTAACTCTTTCTGCGAATCAGGCCAAAAAGGTGTGCGTGCCGTTGTCGCAGCTAGCTCTTACGTTGACACGCGATACTACTGCTGCCAACAAGTTCAAGATCGTGGATGGGCTAGAAGATCTCCTTCATACTTTGAATAGTATTCCCACCCATGTTTTCAGTCCTCAGCTCTGCGATTACGTTTTTTTTCCTCTCTCTCATTTGCTTCGACTGCGTGAGAGACTGGACGATCGGTCAACTGAGCTAGTTCTTCAATGCATTGAACTTTTGATACGAAATAGCTGGGGGAAGAATTTACAAGTTGATATGCTCAAGCAGCTTATGGTTCTTCTCACTCTATTGCTTGATCCTCCTCCGCAGCAAAATAGAAAGCAAGCAGGTCGTTTTATTTCAGACGAAACGAAGAGATCTGGATGCAGAGCTCTCAACGAGCTCTTCATTGCTTCTTCAGCATCGCGCTCACTGCGCGCTTTTTATAAAGATGGAAATGAAATACCTGCTCTTGGACATGCAGTTGCTGTATTGCTAAAAGTTTCTTTTGACGCAACTGATGTCGAATGTAGCTGCGCTGCCATTGATGCTTTGCGGACTCTGCTGGTTAATGCTATCGAAGATGGTGATGTGCTCGCTAGTTTCCTTCCTGGGTGTGTTTCAACTTTATCCAATCTACTTATTCCGAGCGCTCGGAAAACGCACTACAGAGTGATGGTAAAAGCTACAGAATTACTTGGATTTTTACTTGCGTTGTGTCTTGCCGACATTGATTTTCAAGACAATTCATCGTCCGGATCGAAAACAATCACCACCACAGAACCGAGCTCGGTGCCGATGGCCCATGATACCGACATTGATTCGAACTGGTCATCCTCTTCACCTAGTTCTGATAGCAAACAAAATGCTGCGACAGATTTTCGAACGCCAAGTTGGCTTAAAGCAACGAAGACACAAGTGAAACGCGGCTTGGAACCCGTTCTCGGTCTAAGAACACACCATCGACGTGAAGTACGGTTGGAGATTAAAGTGTTTTGTATAAGACTATTACGATCTTGTTTTGATAGCTTAGACAACTGCCGTGCAGTTTTATTAGTTGCGATGGTTTTATTTTGTTGCGATGCTGACGAGGAGATTAGTTCCGATAGTTGGGATTTTATGCAGTTGTTTGGTCGTGAAACGCCTGACTCGCAGGATATAGTGAAAATGGCTGTTTATGACTGGATTACAGCACTACAACGAACGTTGGCACTACATGATGACGACGTCAAAAGTAAAATGCTGCAACAGATGAAGATTGGGCTAGAACTGTTACTTGAATGGGAAACAGAGATGACTGTTATTGAAGAGTCCATAATTTCCAGCTTTTTCTCTTCGGTGTCATTGACGTCTTCGTCACCGTCGAAAATATCATCCTCAGATATACTGTCTTCATCATCTGATCTTGTCTTCCAGAAGAATGCCGTCAGTTCTGGTCTGACTCCGAGAACTGATGGAAGATTTGATTTTACTCCACTTGACATAGTGCAAATTGTCGGTCCGAAAACCGCAAAAGAACTAGAAATGGTACTAGAGGCTATCGGAGCTTCGCTAATGTTTCGGAGTATTGCAGATGAATGTGTTCAAGTGGCTATTGACTCGCGTAGTGATATAAAACTGCAACAGGTAGCATATTGGATGTATATACATATTGTTCAAGGCTCAAGAAAATCTACCGAGCTATTTGAAGATTATGAGGCAACTGTTTTCATATCTCAGGCTTCGGAGCAGCTCAATGAGACTTCGCTATCGCTTATTGAGAAACGCATGAATGATGATGAGCTGACTGAAGATGAAAGCACTCTCGTTCGGCTGTCGCTAGAGGGAATTACACTTTCTGCGGATATCATGAAAGAGGAGTTCAGAGTGATCTTGATGGAAGTTCTGTTTCCTGTCTTGAATATGGTGACGTCGCGATCTCTTGTTGTTCGCCAGCATGCGTATATAGCGCTCCACAACATTGCACTGTCTAGCGGGTATACATCCGTGAGTGAGTTGCTTGTCCAAAATGTGGATTACGTTCTCGATGCTATATCATTGAGAATCAACTCGCTTGATATTTCACCGCGAACTCCAAAGATCCTCACTGTTTTAATTAAACTTGCGGGTCCCAGTGCAATTCAATATCTTGATGATATTGTCGCGTCTATTTTCCAGCTTCTTGATAGCTATCATGGGTATTCTCGGTTAGTCGAAGGGTTTTTCGAGGTTTTGAAGGCTGTAGTCGAAGAGACATCTATCGCTTATTTGACCTCAAATTTAAGCTTGGAAGATGCACCCCGCTTGAAGCGCGAGGGTATTTGGAATTTGCAGGAATTACTCACTGAGCTGCAAAGGCAGCCTAAATTCGAATTGCACGAGCCAGAAAATAATGAAGATCCCGATGAAAATCTCGAGGATACAAAGAAGAACATATCAGAAGACAAATATATGAAGGAAATGGATCATAGAGATGAGCATCCGTCTGAGCCTCCTGAGATATGGGAATCGCCATTACCAAAGCCGTGGTATTTTATCGTGAAACGCATAGCTTTCCTCTCACGATATTATCTTTCGCACGCTTCGTCGACTCTCAGGTATCAATTACTGGATCTTCTACACATCGGAATCCCGGTTCTTGCCACTAGCAAAAAGGAGTTGCTGCCTATTATCAATGATATATGGCCCGCATTAGTTCCTAGGCTGAAGGATCCTGAGCTGCATGTTGTGACAGCTGCGTTACAGGTCATGGGAGATTTTAGCAAGTACTCTGGTGATTTTATGAGTTCCAGATTCGATGCTGTATGGAAATCTGATTTGAAAGCTTTATTTCCTAAAGTGGTGCCTCGCTCAAGGGAAGGCAAATATTCACGCTCGGCGCAAATTTATAGAGCTACTACAGCCTACCTGACGATTGTGTTACGAAATACGAGGTTAAAGGAATTGCTTTTTGTAGATATTTTGGAGACATCGGCGCCTGTTTTAGGACATGTTCAGGAGCTTAAAGAGGCGATGGAGGAAGTGTCAAGCGATTCCGTCTGGTTATATCTCAATGTTGATAGCTTTGTTTAGTGGTTTTGTTTGCTTTTTAGTATCTGGAGTTTTGCTATGGCGTTTGTTATAATCATTTCTTGCGACATCAGGTCTATTTTTTTCGAAACGTTCTGCTAGATAAGAGAGTGTCTATTTTCATAACTTAAACGTTGAAATCATATAGGGGAATATCTATGCATGTTTAGCAATAAAATGGTTTTACAGAGGATGCCTCAAATTCAAATTGGAAATAGGATATAGGTTTATGAACGCTGAAGACCGTTAAAAGTGTTATGCAGTGGAATGGACATAATTCTAATGGAGCAATTAAAAATACAAAAAAAGTTCGAAAAGTAAAAAAACTATAAAACAAACAGATCCGCTGCATGTCTGAAGGACCATGAGGGTATGTTTGAAACCGCAGATAGAAAAATCTTAGCAAATTCAGACAGTCACAGCATTATGAATCAGATGCAAAGGTATATCCATTAAAGGCAATGCTATTCGGTGTTCCTGGAGGAACTGAAGGAACATTAGTTAGCATTCCTGTCGTTGAGATGTTTTTGATCTATATTCATTAAATTAGTTATATCTCCATAAAATATCGATAAATTTATAGACAATTACAAGCTGCTGGATATCGGCCACTGATGCACTTGGATCTTTTGCTACTAAATAAGCAGTCAATCCAGCAACCAGAGGCGAAGCCATCGAAGTACCAGATAATTGACGAGTAGAACTATTGCCAGAATTCCATGCCGACAGGACGTTGACGCCGGGGCCAAAAACGTCTACGCAGCTTCCGACATTGCTGAATGATGCAATTGCATCATTGATATCGCTCGCACCAACTGTCATCACAGAAGGTTCGCTAGCAGGTGAGGAAGAGCATGCATCTGTACCACTGTTTCCAGCAGCTACGACGACATGAATTCCTTGTTGAACGGTAGCACGAACAGCTTCATTGAGTGCGGAACTCAAAGAACCACCCTGCTCAAAAGTCAGTCAGAGGCTTTGTTGAATCAAAAACAAACGAACATACGAGACTCATGTTGATAACACTAGGTCCACCGTTCTCAGAATGTTGTGCGGCAACATATTCCAGTCCTGATATGATATCTGACGTCGTTCCAGATCCACGATCATTTAATACCTATCTGTGTAAGTTATATTTCTCGGATACCATACTTAATCTCACAAGATGTACTTTGACCGCCACAATAGATGCTCTTTTCGCAACGCCATATGTGGCACCAGCGGTTGTACCAGCGACGTGTGTACCGTGACCTACTATATCTGTATTGAATGACATACGAACGAGATTGACCAGGGTGGCGCGTCCAGTAAACTCCTATCAGGTTTAAAAGTCAGACTGAAGCTGAAAGAAATAGCTAAGTCAGCTTAAAAAGATCAAGTTTCTACCTCATGATCCACGACTATGCCAGTATCTAAAATGTAGACGGTAACACCAGCTCCAGGATCAGAGTCGTATCCAAAGGTGCTCTCCGTCTCGTTGGTGAGAGTCTCCCGGTGCGATAATCTAGCCAGGTTATAAGGTGCTCCTTGCTGAACGTCGACGGCGTGGAAAATGACCTCACTCTCGACATAATCGATTTCAGGCCGCTTTGCGATGCTATACACAAATGAGCGCAGAAAAGTCCCAGAGTATCCTTTGATTAGCCTTCCATCAAATTTTTTAAAGACACGCTGACGAAGTCCATGACCCGAATAAGATATCTGAGAGTTTAACCAGCTGAAATGCGACTTGATACTGCCAGGATCAGAGTTGGACGAAAAGACAATGATATAACGATCACTTATAGATCGCATTCGTGTAATAACTTTAGGGTATGCAATAGAATCTTCAGATATAGACAGTTCATTGGTATTGTTATTGCTCTGCAATATATTGCGGCGAGCGAGATCCTCTTTAGAAACTGCTGTGTCTTCGTCAGCGGTCGCTCTCGAGCCAGAAAGCACGAGTAGGAGCAGGCACGTTTGCAATAACCAGACAACAGGCCAGCGCATTTTTTGTGATTAAAGGTATGAGGTATCAGAAAGATGCGGCTGCTGCTAATAGGTAGGGGAAGTTGCTGGCTGCAGGTAAGTATAGAATGAAAGATAAGTTGGGAGTAGGCAAGTGTTCACTATTTACCTACACATGATAGTCTGAATCAAAATATCTCACTACGCGATGAAGGGCGGTGGGCTAGTTACTTTTCTTTTCGTTTCTAATCCAAATATTCACCTAATACTGAGTTTATAACCTCGTTAAATTCAAGAATATTAAGTATATACATCAAAGATAAAATATTCAAATATATAACGACTTTCCCAACGAGCTACATTGTTCAGCTCAACTTCAATCATCGCTACTGCTACTGCTATATATCTCTGTCAAATCATCTTTGTTTGGAATATGAAATACCGGTCCAGCAGTAATACGCCAGGTTTCGTTCCATCTATTTGTAGATTCCATTTTGGCGCCGCCTCTGATCTTTAGCATTTTATCCGGGTTGGTGAACAATTCCTATAATCAACATAAAATTAGCATCCGTCTTCAGGTATTGATATATTAAACATACAATCAATTTTTCAGCAAGATCGCCAACTGATTCGAAGCTGAATCCATTACGCCCATCGCGTACTAATTCTGACAACCTGTATAAAAGCATCAGTCCAGAAATGATAGCTAGTTGACACAAAAATATCTTACGCAGGAAAATCTCGCGCAAGAACTGGTACTCCACAGCCAAACATATCCAGAATTTTCATTGGCAAGTCCCAGCCTGACGTGGAGAGATGCATCGAGATACCAATATCTGCCGCGCCAATAACTAGTGGATATTCTTCTGCTGAGAGCCAAACAGTTCGTACCGTTACATTATTCCAAGCTCGAGCCTTCACATTCTGCAGAAATTCGTCCATCAGTGGACCTTTCCCAGTAACCACGGCTAATATACGAGGAAGGGGAATCGACGGGGTAGAGCTGACGTCATATTGTGACAGTGCGTCAAGTAGAAATGTAAGATCCTCATCTGGAGTGTATGATGTAGAAGTGACAACCAGTTTGTCGGTCTGGGGATTGAACTCTGAAAATATCTCACTAGTCAGCAGAAGCTTTGACTTTGCTTCGACAGTCAGAGGTTGAAATTGCCTAGCTGGGCGATCGGGTAATGGGATAATACGAAACGAACTAGACTCCATGTCAGTAAAGCATGTCGGCGTCAACAAGAAGCAATACATACTTAAGCCCAAACTCTCTGATTAGAACATCTGCCATAGACTTTGTAACACAAAAATTTGCAAAAGAAAGTCTGCCAAAGCGTTGCTCATACCATTTGCTTAACCTTACAAATGGATGTGTATTGGATTGAAGTTTAGTTGCGAGAACAGTGTATCCGAAATTATGCCAGTCGATAATAAAACGAGTCCTCCTAGATTGAATGGTAATAAAAATGTAAGAAATCAACAAAGTTGGCAGGGATGGAGGGTTCTTGTCAGTTAGTATACGACTTAAATTCTTTGCGGACGTATAGCAGTATTCAGACATACCTGCACTAAAAGATAGTCAGCGCCTTTCAACCTTTTAAGAAGATAATACAGCTGGTAGGTCTGATAGATAATCTTCAGCGGTGCCCTCAAGATGAACGGAAGAGATGAGAAACCCAGCTCCTCCGCAGGTCGTATGGAATGAATCGTAATATCAGGGTTATCGGATATCGACTGTAAAGGAGCAGATTCTGATTAAATATATAAGTGTTAAAATAGATATTGGACAACAGCAGGCAAATTAAACAATTTCACACCAGTATAGCCACAGAAATCCACAATAAATCCTGTCTCAACCAAGCTGAGGGTATGATACTGCATTCGCGGGGACCTTCCAATGTCGCCCAAGACCAGCACAATAGCTCTCTTGCGCGGACTGATCTCTGGATCCTTGGGGATCATGAAATAGAGAACCACCGGGATGAAAAAGTATATCACCAGGCATATCGCCACAATAGTCGAGGTGTTCATTTTGACGTCGACTGAAGTAATCAGCAACTTCTTGGTGGCCGGCAATCTGACTACATTTCAATTTCTGGCAGACGCGTTATTTTGGTTGGGGTCTTCAAAATAGAGTTTATATTAGAGTTAATGCGTGAAGTTAATTGGGCTGTCGAAGCGGGTGTTTTTCTGTCGTCGTCTTGTTGAGACAAGGTCGCTGTGTCAACGATGTCAAAGCCGCGTGAATTGCATGTCTTCACGTAAAGATATTTTCGATGAGTTGTGTCGGTTTGACAGTGATTGATGATTTAGGATACTGCTGGAGATACTTCAAATTCAGCCCCTGAGGCAGCTGTCGATATTTCTCTTGTTTTCAGTCGCGATGGACCATCTACATGGCGAACAAAACATGGATGACGATGACGCAGTTATGATGGATCTAGATGATACATTTCTGGAAAATTTGCACAAAGCTGAAAGTAATCACGGCGAGGACCCTTTTTCAGCTGTGGACGTATGACTGTTCTGCATTTATAGCTATGCCTCGATTAACATATATCTGACCAGAAGCATTCTGCTACATTTCAACCACCGCATTCACTTGAAATTCCAGAGCAAAATCTTGCAGCTGCACAGGTGCTAGTTGTAATTGACACAAACTTTGCTATATCTCACCTTCCAATTTTGGAAGACCTTGTTAACCTTCAAAAAGACATTATTTATAAATACCTGCTCGTCATTCCGATGACAGTTGTTAAAGAGCTGGATGGCTTGAAATCTGCGGGGGTCCGTGTAGAACATGGGCGCAGAGTTAACATTGGGTTGTATGCGCGGCAAGCGATCCGATGGATCTTCCGGGCGCTGGCCACGTCTAATCCGGTTGTCAGAGCTCAGAGACTTGACGAACTATTTTCTGATACTAAAACTGCTGGTGATGATTCTATCTTAGATTGTTGCTTTTATTATTTAAAAAAGCGTGATAAGTCAGTCGTTATCCTTTCCGGCGATAACAATCTGTGTATTAAATCAATTGCGAACGGTAGGATTATAGCTTTTGAAGGGACAGTGACCGCTATGAGTCCTGGCTAATAAGAGCTGTATTAGGAATTCCGACAATATCATATGTCCCCACCTTGACGGCTAGAGATATTGCCATAAAAGTTTGCGGTCTTCCGTTTGAATATTTTGACAAAAGATCTTCATCTCAAACTTCCAGTGAAAAAGCTGGAAAAGGCGAAAGATCTAACTCAGGTGCCGTGGCCTCTGGCACAAGAACTGATGGCAAAGCGAAAGATTTAACTGAAGTTGATGAAGATCTTGATGACTACTTTACCGCTTCGAAGTCGCTCAATTTTGTTCCTTCGTTACTCAAAGAGAGCTATTACACTTTGCGCCAATTCGGCTCAGACCCTGATTCGAGATATTCCGACCGCTCAAAGCCTAGTGAGTTTATACTGCAAGAAAACGAAGTTGGTTCAGAGTCCACACCGAATTTCGTTACTAAAGGTATGAAGCCCTCTGAGCGGGCGCGACTTTTGAAGGACCAGACGGCTAAGAATGACTTGGGATTCGCGTCCGACATATCAAAGCTGGCAGGGCCTTCTCAGCGGCCTATATCACCGAAATTTCATGATCCACCAGGTTCTCGTCAAATATCAAGCCGGGAAACCCCTAAGAAGAGCGATAGATACTGGTTTCCAGAGCCTAACATTACCATCGACTCTCCCAGAACTTTTAATGACCACGTCACTAAACCCGGCAGAGTCAATAGAATTCGAAAGTCACAGCGACAAGATATCAACAATTTACCGAATGAATGCACTTCTCAGGCGGAAGGTGCCTCTGACAAACTGACTTCTGCGGAACAAGAAAAATCCGCAGAATCTAGAACTAGAACTGCACGTTCTGTTCCCAAGTTGCAAAGAGGTAAATACTGGTTTCCTGAACCGACACTTACAATTGACGCTCCTATTTCTTGGTCGCGACCGAATGAAACTCGGCGTACCGGCAGATCAAGGACTCCAGGCCCATCTCACACTTGAACGACTACTGCTTTTCTGTACTGGATAACTGTATATAATCTATAATCATTTGCTGAAGCATTTTACCAGACTTTTGCGGTACAGTTATGAATATTACGCTGGGTATGAGCGCTCTGCTCTGTATCTATTACTTATTGTAAAATTGCATCATTTATACATGTTTGGTTAAGCTATGCTTTCTAGTAACGCATGAGATTTTACTTAATCGAATAACTGTATAGAAATGATGACCTTTTGATTTAAATATTGATTGTGTCTCTTTCGATCTGATGACTGCTATAAAAACCGTGATCATAGTACGTTCTATTACGCATAATCAAGAAGTAGTTTCTTCTTAGTGCAAATCTCCGTGAATAGGATGCCTCCAGAGACCTCGGACATTCTAAAAATTCGTATGCAATGGATATTCAGACCAAGTGCGTAGATTGCTACTGCTTGTTTCAAGTTCAAGAGTTCTGGATCCTTCGAATGGCTTTTAGTTCCGCAAGCCTTTTGTTTTTTGCAGCTACCAGCTCTTCCAGCGTAGGTTTTGTCGCCGACGGCGGTGGTGCCACTGCGGAAGCCTCTGGAGGTTGTTCTTGCTTTTTGCCTGTTATACGCGGTGGCTGGCCATTAAAGTCACTGTCCTGCGAAAGTAGTAGAGTTAATATAGTATAAAAAAAAGTGAAACGTGTTCTGTGTATTGCTGGTGATAATATAAACTGACATTTTCAGGTGAGATTAGCAGCTCACGCCTTTCTTTACTGTGACCACTTAGACTCGCTACCTCGGAAATAGAAGAACTACTGCTGTATCTGCGCCGCCTTATACGACGGTGAGATGTGGATTTGATACTCATTGGCTTGGCATAGCCGCCGTCATCTGAACTGGATATTAGCCTTCTTCGGTTCCGCCGACGTACTCCCTTCACAGTTGACCTCGAGGAACCGGTTGAGCTATACGAAACGTCGTTAGCTCTTCTCTTTTTAGAGGTGGTAGCCTTGATTTTGGAAGCTTTAGGCGATAGAACAGTAAATTCGTCCGAAGAATCGTAGTTCCGACTAATCCCGGTATTGCCTTGTTTGCTTTGCAGCCTACATGACTCATCTTCGCTATCACCACTGTCCGTTGCCGTTATTCTTCTTCGCCTTCGCCTTCGTCTTCGTCTATCTGCTCGGACATTTCTTCCTGCTTTACTGTCGCTGCTATCGTCAGACGATTTTCCTGTTGCCCATTTGCTGTCATTTGTTTCTTCGCTATCTTCTCTTTGTGGATACTTCTGATCTTCGCTATCCCAGCGCTTCCCCTTGTTTAGTCGAGTCTTCGAATGTGCCGAAGCCTGCATGGTAGTCCTAGAAGTAGACCAATCAGATGTTGGAGTTTTGTTATAAGGTATGTCTAGGAAGTCATTGCTTTTGATGGCTAGCCGCCCGCTACCAGTGATCCCCCAGTAGTCTCCGACGTGGGATATCGTCCGACGAAACATATCCGAGGCTGTATCAGTTGATCGCATCTTTTGTGCTTTCCAACTTTGCAACCATGTGTCGCAGTCAAAAACAGATGCAGCTTCCACTGCTTTTCTTGGAACGTAATTAACCGCTGAACCTAACCGCTCTTGAACTTGGCTCTTTATCGCTTTCAAATGAAAATCTTTGTCGGCGATGATAAGCTGTAAGTCTATTGTTTGCTGATAGAATGCTGATGTCTTATCAGTTTGGATCGATTAATCGACACTAGCCAGAGTAAAATGGTACGTACCATCGACTAAACCAAAAACACTAATAACGAAATCTCTATTATATTCCGGTCGCTCAGCTGGGATCATTCGAAAATTCCAAATCAATGGCTGTGATGACCCCGCTAGGCCAATTGATACCGTCACAATTAGCTGTGATCCATGTCAGCGCAGCAGAGGATTCAATAGCGACAATGGAAACGCACATTACTTTCTGACTTAACCGCTGATATTTTGCTTGACTTGTCAACTGGTCCATCAGTAAAAGCACTTGCTAGGCGATCGACCAGAGTTTGGAAGTTTGATGTTTCGGAGGCATCTACGACGCAGTCGTCTCTCTAACAACGTATACAGTAAGCCCCAATGCACATGAATTCATGAAAAACCAATAAATGGTATATTACTTCCGCTCGCTGTATAATCTCGTCATGTGTTGGTGAATCAATCCAAGCATGTGTGAGATCAGTAACTATTAGAGTGTATGCTGTATCAGTCGCGAGAAACTGTTGGAGCATGCCAGTTACAGCTCCAGCTGATGACGCTAGCCGTAGCGGTAACCATGTAGGTTTATTCATAGTTCCCCAAATTCTTTGCTGTCATGAAAAATCCATGGTAGCAGCATTACTGTAATAGACAGCAAAAGTTGGGCTTTCACGGTTGGCGCGACGCGTTCAAGGCCAAGCAAGTTTGGCGAGTGATCTGTGATTTGTGACTACTATTTCTCCCACGCGGAGTACTCATCAATCTGTTAGTTCCGACCGTCAAAGTACAATTTGATAAAAATTATCACAAATTATTGATCCGTAACTCTTTGTTTTTGTTTTGCTTTAGAGTAAGCACGGGATATTTTATCAGCGATGGCTTCTGCTACCGAATCTGATCAGCCGACTTCGATTGTGCTGCGAAATCAGACCGCGCTATCCACAGACCTGACTATTGGGCTTCATCCTCTAGCAATTCTCAATATATCAGATTATTATACTAGAGCACATTTGTCCGGAAACGAATGTAAGTATAATCCTATTGGTTGGGATCAAGACTATTTCATTTCTCTCTCTTCACGACTGGAAGCTAATGATCACACCAACTCTCAGTGTTTGGAGGCTTACTCGGAAAACAAACCGGCCGCGACGTTTCAATTGAACAGTCGTTTGAATTTAGCGTAGTAGATGGGAGGATTAATGAAGAGCTATTAGCCACTAAATTGGAGCAGTTCAAGACTTGTTTCGAAGATCTTGAGTTTGTGGGATGGTTTTACATCCCTCTGCACCCTCCATATGAACCAACAGAGGCTATATTACAGGCCCATCAATATCTTGCAAGATTCCACAATGACACCCCACCATTACTATTAATTCTTGATCCGAGAGTAGACCTCTCTTCAGCAAGCCAAAAGCTGCCAATCACAATCTACGAAACGCTATATACCGAAGGCGGGAAGCTAGTGTTTGCAGAAGTTCAACATAGGATCGACAGCTTTGAAGCTGAGCATATCGGTGTGCTATATGTGGCTAGACCTGATCAAGTTGTACAGACAGGTCATGATACGTCAAGCTCTTCCAAGAAAGGTGCCAGCAGCTCGAAGAGAGATGAGAAGGATGATACAGATATGGCGCCTAATAGTAATGCGGATGAGATAGTGTCACAACTCAATAGTCAAGCGAACGCGGTAAAGATGCTTTATTCTCGTGTTGAGATTATTCGCCGGTATCTAGACCACATCTTGACAATTCCTGAGGAAGCATTTACTGCTGCCGACTTTGAGATCTTGCGACAAATAAATGCCATGATTGGTCGATTGAGTACAGAAAATATTGCTGTGGTTGCCCAAGGACAGCAATTTGATGGATTGCTTGCAGCTCTTCTGGGATTGGTCACAAAGGGAGTCAAGTACGGTTTGAATTTGAATACAAAGAGAAATGCGTTAGATATACAGCTGAAAGGCCGCTCAGAAAGGATACCGACCCTACACAGGCAATGATTTGCTTGGAGTCTCATATGTTGTTACATAATTGTGTCTGTTTCGTAGGGTCTACATAATCCTTTTGCTTTAAGTCCGAATTTTGCATCTTTTTTAGTTGGTAATTTATAGATTATTTATCTTACATATCAAGCGTTTGCTTCTTCTAATATTCTATCCGTAACATCTTTCACTGTTAACGAGCACCTTAGCCCATTTTCAACTCTCTCTCGTTCTCCTATTGCAATGGCTTTGCATTCTCGAAGTAGCAGAACTATATGGCCCATGTCCTCCGTGTCGACATCAAATATCATCCACCACCGTTCTCCTTCAAGAATTTCAATATCAGCCTCACGAGCGGCAAGCCAGAGTGCTGTAACTGCAATTGCATTAGGCTGATGTAAAATGCTTATCTTGACTTTCATACTGTCGTTTAAATATCCCCATGCCCGATTAGCTAAAATTTCTCGATCTGACACGTCGCTGATTTTCAACGCTGAGAGATACTCAAGACATAGGCTATATGGTACTACTACATGAGTGTCAAACGCCAATGTCGTCAATATCTGTAATTCTGTAGTATATATCGTATTCAGTTTTTCATTGTTGTAATACTTGGCATTTCTCCGAGAAATTGGTTTGCTGCCAGTTGCTAGAGGATCTTCACATGCTGCTTCCACCGCAGCCGCAATCGATTGTGCAGTTTTCGGAGTCTCACATAACTTGACTGCAATAAAAAGGCATCCTGCAACAGTGTCCTTTATAGAATGCTCAAGAAATCCTGCTAAGAGGTGGAATCTGTGAAAGAGGACGAGGCCGGTAGCAATCACTGGTGCTTCGAGTCCGAGTATCGCACCAGCTACTTGAGCTACACTACCGCCTGTATAATGAAGACGAGAGACTAAAGAAGCACTGGCTCCTCTGGTATTTGATATCAAAATCTGTTCCGCCGTCGCCAGAGCATTTATGATTGGGGCCAATGGATCCGTGGCTGGTTTGTCCATTGGAGGGCTTGTAATTGAGAGGACAAAGAATTACTTGTGACGTCAATTTTCAACTCCCAGTGTTAAATTTCTTAGCTCGCAAGCGGTCACAAGCAAGCTGGAACGGCCAGTCGTCAGGAGAAGTAATATGATTGCTACAAATTTCCCCCTTCCATCTAATCGCGAGAGAGTATACGAAGATTGCCTACCATGCCGTATAATATCGGCTACAGGATTAATGGGTGCCGGCGGTTATATGCTATTCAGCTCTCGATTTCGCAACCCAGCAAGTGAATTTTATCGAGAGGTTAAGCCGTCGAATATACGATTCGTCCACGGCAGTATCAAAGTTGTGGGTGCTGCCATGATTACATTTGGGATTCTTCGGGCAGGGGACGGGATTTTCTGGCGACAGAACACAGTTACTAAAACTGAATTACGCAGCAGCGAGAGCAGTAAAGATACACATTAGCCAAGTTGGATTCTACATCTCTAGCTGAATCGTTTTCATGTCGTCGAGACTAAACACATTGATAAGACCCACTCATTTCTTTGTATATAGACCGAGAATTTACATGCAATAAATGTGCGCATCGCAACTACTGCTGCTATCATCGTACATGAATTACAGAGCCATAATCCAGATCGTAAAAGGCAAGTTCTCTGAGACTATCGTCTAAAACAATATCCCGGCCTTCAGCATCTATAGATACCAGCTCTATTTTCCGTATTGGTATTTTATACCATTTAGCAACGAGAAGTTTCAGTCGCTGCACGGTTAGTCCTCGAGGAACCTTCCTACTTTCTGTCTTTGATCCCCTGACAAATGTCAGGTCAAGAACTGCGTTTTTCTTTTCAATGCTATCTGAAGCAACCGGAGCTCCATACTCTTCACATAGCTCTGCCCATCGAGAACCACTCATATCGAAATCTTTAAATTGGCCTTTACTCACTTTGGACATGAAGTATAATTCAGCGTTTACCCTCTCCTTCTCCGAGACCTTCATATTGTTGACCGCCGAAAGTCCTCCCCAATGCCCAATGATATATGCTTGAATCTCATCCTCTTCCACGCCACCTATCAAAGGGTTTTGCTGGAGCCGAAGATCGGTAACTTTGGGAAATTGCGAGCGCAAACGATCTAATTCTGTCCACGTGGTGATTTTATTGTATCTGAGGTCGAGAATGCGGATCGATTTAAACATAGCCATTCCTCCTCTAGATATTTTGTTATAAGATAAGTTTAGCTCGCATAATGAGGAGTTCTCGCCAGGAAAGGAGATTGTAGGAATTGAAGAGAAATTATTACAAGAAAGATCGAGGATCTGTAGTGATGGCCACGCATGATCAAACGTCAATTTCTCATCGCACAGGCTGTTTTCTGCAAGACTGCACTCTTCTGCGGCAGGAAATATTCTAGGCAAGATGGAGATGGTAGACGGAGATATGAGCGTGAAAGTAAGCGAAACCGCAGTAATTAGAGAGAATGCTTCAGAGAGGTCTGGCGGTATGTCCCACGATATAAAATGGTTCCCGTTCAGTCGTAATATCCTTAGCTGAGAAAGTTGAATAGTAATTTTTGCAACATCTGCCAGAGAGTCGAATAAATTGTGCGACAAGTCAAGATGCTGGATCGAAGGAAATAATGTTTCGAGATTTCCGGACGGATATGCAACACACTGTCTATCTAGTGACACTACAGTCAATTGGTCTAATTTTCTTGAGTTAAAAGATTAGCAGAGCAACATTCGACAGATTTATGAAAACAATTTGGCAAATCCTACGATTGTCGAATCCGAATTTTATCAAAGCCAACTCTCTCAGCTACCTTGTTGCCAAACACAATATCCGTCTTTTCGATCTCATCCAACTCAACAGGGGCATATCTATTTCTCACCGCTCTTCCAAACTCAACTTTATCGTCAAGTTTTTTTGAAGCTTTTATGAATGTTCCACTATTCGGTACGCGGGTTTTGAAATACTCTAAGCCTTCAAAGGAGCCAGAGTGTTTCCCTCGACTAGCGTCGTCCCATTCAATTCCCAGTGCTTCAACAGCTTTCCATATCGGTAGACGACCAGCGTATCGAAGTGTTCCTATATTAGACTGAAGAGAGACTCGAGTAGGAGGATCCATATTGTGAAGGACAGAACTAAGATAGCGCTGCCACTTGTAAATTGATTGGAATAAACTACCATCTTTACGCAATTACCCTAACCCGAAGAGTTTAAGGCTCATGATCGTAGTTAGACTTTTCTGAATTTTGTGTGGGTAAATAGAGAGTTCTGAAGCAATTTCGCAAGTCCAACAAACAAAAGTCAAGATATTCGATGATTCGGCTACTTCGATTAGCTTATTTAAATTATAGCGCAGTAAGTATCTGGTAATCGATGGTGGCATCCGTGTGTACAGTCTGATACAAGCTATGCATGCATTCCTTTGCGGCTCCGAGAGGCACTACTTAAAATTCAACATTCTTTAGATCCTTGATAGTAGGATAGCACTGTCGCGAATACTCATACCGTTGATCATGCTTTCTGCATCTTTAGCAATGCGAGCATACAAGATACGTCGTCTCATAGCCTTAAGAATTGAAATTGAGCATGGCTAAGAAACTATAGCAATTGATAACTACTAGTGTATATAGAATGAAATGAAACATCAAGTATGATTGCAATCAGAAACATCAAAAACCAAACAAATTAATATGCACCCCAAAAACGAGTTGAAAAAATAAAACAAATCAGATACCACAAAAAGCATTTTAGAGAAAATCCCGTGAACCAAAAGTCGTTAAAAAAGCAGGTATAGACAATCATTAATAGGACAAGGCAAAAGTACTTTATATAATCTATGTGATTCGACTTTAAAGTGTACTCTTTGCCCATGTTTCAGTATCTACATTTTTTGATTTGGCCTTTACCACAAACGGATCGGACTAGTAGTAGGGTTAGTACATCCAAACCTTATCGATAGAACAAGAATACTTGCATAACATACCAACAAATCTTGAGGCGTAGGCCGCACCTCGACATCTTTTATCAAGCATCTGTCAATACAATTGCAAAACTCAGAGCTGAAAATGCCGTTATCCGGAAGACGCGGTGCCGGCTCGTTGACTATTTGCTGTAAAAGATCGAGAATGCTCAGAGGCGCCTGGTCAGGCCGATCGAAGGGGAAGTGACCAATTGCCAGCTGCAAAAGCATGAGCCCGAGTGACCAAACATCACTCTGCACAGAATATGCCGCACCCTGAATTCTTTCGGGAGACATGTATGTAGATGTTCCAACAAAGGTGTCCGCGATGGAATTAGTCAGCTCGCCAGACACACCAAAATCACATAATTTGATTTGGCCATGCGAATTGACCAGAACATTCGATGGCTTCACATCGCGATGGATAATTCGGTTGAGGTTGTATAAGTATGTAAGGCCTTCCACAACTGCTTCTGCAATTTTGCCTAGAATATCTTCTTGTAGAGGACCCATTTTCTTCAAAATGCGGTCAAGAGAAAGGCAATCCATGTACTCCATGCACATGACGACGTCGCCACCGTTCACAAAAGCACCATAAAAAGAAATGATGTATTTGCTATGACATTCATGCATAATGTGCAATTCGCGAACAATCTGTTTGCGCACAGCCGGCTTTGCTTCGATGTGGATCATTTTCTTTGCCATCACTGTCTTGGTGGGCAAGTGGATGACCTTCGACACCGTTCCACCATTTCCTGCGCCGATTTCGGATACAGTTTTAAAATCTTCCATGTGCAAATCAAGACGAAACTCAACACCAATCTCCAGCGTAGAGAGCTGCTCAACAAAATTGTTGTGGTACGACAGCTCAGCGGCGCCACCGGGGACCTGGGCGTCCTCAACGGAGGCAAGCTGCAATGTCTGCGGCAGTTGACGGTGCGCACCCGCCAGCAAAGAGCTGGAAGATGAAGGAGCACTAGAAAGTAAGGATCTGTCGCTGTCAAGTGGTGCGGAGAAGGCAGAGGAGGCAGAGGCAGCTGTAGGAAGAGAGAGTTGCTTGAAATTCCTGCGCTTGAGAGTTTTTGACTTCATAATCACCGGCTCGGCCGGTGAAGCCGTTGCACGAAAACATTCGGAGTCTGATTCTGCTGCAGAAATCTGTTGCGGAACTGGTGACCCTGTGCCAATAGGCGGAAGGAAAGGTGATGCAGGTGCGGTCGTGATCGAAGATCTGCGAGAACCGACAGGAGAGGTCTGAAGGGATGCGGAAGAGCTATTAAAGGCAGCTGCCTCAGGCGGTCGAGACGAGTAAGCTACAGACGAAGCTGGAGAAAGTAGAGGAAGTTGTGAGCAGGTGGGAAGGGCTGGAGGCGGCGAATGGGGCGGCGCGACCGACTGGACGATGGACGAGACGCGGCGAGGGCGTGCGAAAGGCGACGGCCGCGGCTGCTGTGCAGACATCGGCGATTTAGGCAGGACAAGATCTGAAAGCAGCCCAAAAATGTCCGATAACGGCAAATCAGCACAGCCAGCGCAAGTATTTGTCGACCGGAAGACGGCAGAGAGCGAGAGGTGGAAAGACGCGAGTCACGACGACAGTGAAGCGGTTGGGAGGAAAGCCACGAGACCCTTAAAAAGTAATCAGTACTGAGTTTACCTTGGTACGCGTACACGTTGGCACGATACTGCAATTGCTCTGCTCAAATACAAACCAACATTTTGACTCGCCTCTCTCGCAAATCCACATCAAATTACCACAGCTAGTTGTCAGCCGCGCTACATTGCTCTTGATATTTCCACCATGAGCGACTTTGTCGATCACAGCGCAGAACTCGACAAGGACGGAGAGGATGATAACAGCCTGGCGTCCGATGACGAGCTTGATCCGCAATCCGGCGGCAAAGCCAGCAAGGATGACGGTGGCAGCATCGAAGACTCCTCTGAAGAAGACGAGGAAGATGACGAAGAGGAGATGGCTAAAGTATGTGATACTCATCATCAGATACCGATTGTGCTGTGTAATTGCTATTTGCAAACACAGCTCTGATCTCCAAAACACAATGCTTGATGAACTAACCACCTTATAAATATAGGTTCGTGAAGGATTCATTGTTGATGATGACAGCGAGGAAGATCTTTCTGATGGTGAACGGGAACGGAGGCGTCGACGCCGACGAAAGCGTAGAAGACGCGAGCTCGAAACTAGCGGCGA
This sequence comes from Kockiozyma suomiensis, assembly GCF_038497685.1. NCBI lineage: Eukaryota > Fungi > Ascomycota > Lipomycetes > Lipomycetales > Lipomycetaceae > Kockiozyma > Kockiozyma suomiensis. The sequence continues at coordinate 399,710 of NW_027117668.1, forward strand.
GGCAACTGAGAAGCATCACGATGACGACGAGCTAGATGAGGACGACTTAGATCTTGTAATGGAAAACACTGGTCGCTATGATCGTGGTGTATGTTTTTCCTTTTCATTTTTGGGCTAACTATCGGTGTATGCTGACTGAACGTGACCTGTATAGCCCGCTTCAAAGCGACAGAAACGAATTGATGAAGGTCTCACCGACATTTTCTCTGATGAAGAGAAGGAAGCTGCCGACGAAGAACAAACCCCCGCTGGTCGCCGTGGATTGATGGATGAATTTGCTGGTTTTATCGAGGACGACGAGTTTTCAGATGAAGAGGGCGAACAGGCAGATGTGGCAGAAACTACCCTCAGACCAGGTTCTCGCCCTGGTCGGGTATCTATTCCTGGTGTCAACGAAGAGCAGCTTGGTGAGATTTTTGAAATCTTTGGCGATGGTGAAGAGTACGGTTGGGCGCTGGAAGCAGAGGGGTTTGAGGAACAAGACGACTACGAAGACAGACCTACTACCGAACTCAAACACGTCTTTGAACCCAGTGAGCTAGCTGAGCGTATGCTTACAGACGACGACAACGCAATTCGTGCTAGAGACCAACCTGAGCGCTTCCAGATCATGCGTAAAGCTTTTACCAATTACGAGCTTTCAGACGCCGAGTATGAACTCGAGGAAACCTGGATAGTAAAGGAAATGTCTCAAATCAGAGAAAAGTTTCTGGCTAATAACCCGAATTTGGAGACCGGATTCCGCAGAGCAGTCAAAAAAGTTTTGGAATTTTTTGTCAAAGATGAGCTCGAAGTGCCATTTATCTGGCAACATCGACGTGACTATCTCATCCAGGAGCGCAAAAGAGATAACTCTGCTGCCGCATCAGCTTCAGATGAGTTTGCTGCTGATCAATTGTTAACTCAAGATGATTTGTGGCAGATTCTTCAATTAGATATTAAATTTCATTCGACGGTCGAAAAGAAGCGCAATGTCGGCAGATTGGCAAAAGATTTGAATATTGATGATAACTTGTTTAAAGACTATTATTCAGCTGCTAGCACTCTTGCGGATTTTCAGGACTTATGGGACTACTTGCAGTTCAAGTTCGCCGCTAAAATCAAGGATCTTAGCGTCACGCATACTGGTAGCCGTGCGCAGCACGATGAAAATGACGATGATGAACAACAAGACGACGACCCTACTGTTGTTTCGCACTCTAAGCGACCTAGCTCGCGATATCAGCAGTTTGAAACTATTCGTTCTGGTCCACTTTACAACCTTGTTCGATCCTTTGGTATTACCGCAGAGCAATTTGGTCTCAATTTTGCTGAAGACAAGAAACTGCATTTCCCAGAGGACCCAGAAGAGATGCCTCTCGATCTCGCGGATCAATACACGCGTGATCCGGTCACCAAAGAGCCGACTAGATACAGCACAGGAGAGGCCGCTTTTGAAGCAGCCAAGAATATGTTCTCAGAAGAGATTTTTCACGATTTGCGTACCAGAAACTTTCTACGCGAAAAAATTGTTCGTGCTCTTGTTAGAATGGATGTTTTTGCTACTGAAAAAGGCAAAAGGTCAATCGATGAGACCCACCAGTTTTATCACTTCAAGTATATGCGCAATCTTGAAATGGCGGACGTTCTCTCTGCCCCGGAAACTTTCCTGGAGATTCTGCAGGCTGAATCTGAAGGATACGTGTCTTTACGTTTTAGAATCTTCGAACTCGAGACTTTCTTCCGTCGAGTGCTTGGAAATTTCATATCTGATAACATGTCTGACATTGCTAGTGCATGGAATAAAGAGCGCCAGAGTGTTTTGCAAGCGGCAATGGGCAAACTGATTCCTCTAATGTGTCGTGAAATTAGAGAAGAGCTACGCTCAAAATGCCAAAGAGCTGTTGCGCAGAGCTGCCGTACTGCTTTGCGCGAGAGATTGGATCAGGCTCCATATAAGCCTGCAGGATTTGAGCTTGGCACAACTCCCCGCGTTATTGCTATCTCAAATGGTATGGGCGAGTCTCGTAAAGACGCTATTGTTTGTGTCTATGTCGACGATCAAGGCCGTGTTTTAGAGACTATTAAGCTTGAGGATGCTCGTGATGAGGGTTTCCGGACAGGTCTGGCTGATATCGTTAGACGTCGCCGACCGGATGTTTTGTGCATGGCCGGATTTACAATATCAGCTAACCGTCTACAAAAGGATATTCTTGATGTCATCTCTCTTGAAAATCTTACTGTAGGGGGTGAAGATGAAGGCGGCTCTGAGCAGCCAATTGAGTTGCTTTGGGCAAATGATGAGGTTGCTCGATTGTATCAAAATTCTGAACGGGCTGCTGCTGAATTTGCGGAGCTTGCACCGTTACTACGCTACTGTGCAGCCTTGGCTCGTTATGTGCAAAGCCCAATGCTGGAGTATGCTGCTATGGGGCAGGATATCGTTTCCATTGAGCTTCATCGCCTACAGACTCTGCTCCCGGAGGATATGCTGCGTGAGGCTATTGAAACGGCTTTTGTCGACATGGTTAATACTGTTGGTGTGGAAATAAACGAAGCAGTCAAGGTGCCTTATGTTGCTAATTTGCTGCAGTATGTTGGGGGCTTGGGTCCGCGCAAGGCTTCAGGCATGCTGAAAGCAATTTCATCGGGACAAAATGGCTATCTTAATAATAGGTTTGAGCTGGTGTCGAATGAAATTGCAGGAAAAACTATATTCATGAATTGTGCCTCGTTCCTTGTTATTCCATGGGAAGAGCAGGACGTTTCATCTGCCTACCGCTCGCTTGAAGAGACTGAGATTCTTGACTCCACAAGAATTCATCCAGAAGATTACGAGCTCGCGCGGAAGATGGCTGCTGACGCACTCGAACTTGACGAAGAAGATCTCGTTGATTTAGAGAATCAAGGTGGTGTGGTTGCGCAGCTGATGGACGATGATCCAGAGAAGCTGAATGAGCTGATCTTGGAAGAATATGCTGAGGAATTGTTAAAGAACTTCAAGCAGCATAAGCGGGCTACGCTGGAGATGATTAAAGAGGAATTGCAGCGACATTATTTTGAAGAACGTCACGAGCTCAAGAGATTGACTGAAGAGCAGGTATTTTCTATGCTTACGGGAGAGACACGCCAGTCGGTTGCGCCGGGTACGGTTGTGTCTGTGAATATCCGCAAAGTAGGCGATAGATACTTGGTAGCCCGACTCGCTTGCGGTATAGATGGTAATGTCTCAAGTATGGATATGACAAGTCGGACTGATATGCCATATCCCGCTGCTCTGTTCTATTATGGTCAGACTGTGCGTGCGCTCATTAAGAGCATAAATTACAGCACGTTTCAGGCTGACCTTAGCCTTGTCGAGGAGGTTGTTGAAGACGCTTTAAAACATCCTCTTAGCGTGAAGCTTCTGCGAGAGAATCGTGATCCTCGAAAATGGGATGATTATGAGGAAGACAAGGATAGAAATCAGTTTGCTGTTAAGCGTGAGAAGGAGCAACGTGCCGCAAGAGTCATCAAACATCGGTTGTTCAAGCCATTCAATCGCCGACAAGCCGAAGAGTATCTTGCCCCATTGCAGCGCGGGGATCTGGTTATTCGTCCGTCGTCAATTGGGGTTGATCACATTACAATAACTTGGAAAGTTGCCAAGGACGTATATCAACACATTGCGGTACTTGAATTGGAAAAGGAAACCGATTATTCTTTAGGCCAAGTCCTGAAGATTGACGATGAGCGGTACTCTGATCTTGACGAGCTGATCTTCATGCATGTTCAAGCTAAGGCTCGAAAGGTTGAGGAAATGATGAACTCGGAGAAGTATCGTCAGGGATCAAAAGAAGATGTCGAAACTTGGCTTACTACGTATACGGAGGCGAATCCTCGCCGCTCGAATTACTCTTTTTGCTTGGACAAGAAACATCCTGGATTCTTTGATTTATGCTTCAAGGCCGGTCAAAATTCAAAGATTGTTACGTGGCCGGTGAAGGTTATTCCGAATGGGTATCAGTTGAAGAAAGCGGTTTATCCTAGCGTTCAGGACTTGTGTAACGGATTTAAGTTAATGTATCAGGCGAGCATGAAGCGGAGGTGATAATGCGTTGAGAACAGAAAGATTGAACGAAAGAGCGCGATAGTCTGATTTGTTTAACTGTGAATGTGTATTTTGAAATTTCTTTTTTGTATCATACTAAAAATATCTTAATGACAAAGTTTAAACTCTTTCGATTACTATTACGGAAAGAGAGAGATCTATTTTAGCGATGGCTCAATCGATGAGCATACCTGAGCATAATCAGCCAATCTCTCCCGCTCTCTGCTATGCACTCCAGTCCAGAACATAGTCCATTTCTTATTCTCTCGCGGGAGTTTCATTGAACCTTTCGACCGCTCAAAGTACCATTTATTAACGGGATTAACGGTACGTGATCGCCAGATTAGTTCTGATGGAAATAGCTGCATGACCATTGCTTTGAAGACAATATCAGCTACACCAGCTGATCCTTGATTTTTGCGAAGAACTGCCAATTTGTCAAGATAAGCCACTTTCGAGCCGTTGGGAAGATACTCCCAAGTGATTATGGCGCCTCCTTCGTAGTCTCCTGCTATGACTACACCTGCTATATGGCCATTGATACGGTTGAGATAATGCTTCACATCGAGGTTTTTTCCAAAAGAATTCTCGATTAAGCCAACAAGTTTCTGCATATCGAGGTTGACTTCGGTGTTGTGTGCGACGCTTTTGAGACCATTGAAGATTTGTGGTGAGTGTTGCCACGGAAGAGTAGAAGCAGGATCAGGAAAATACATTCCTTCTTCACTATAAAACATCATTACAGGCATTCCATGCCGAAGTAGCGTCGTAGTATGGCTCGAGGCCTTTCTGCCATCTACAGGAAGAGATGACGAAATAACTGGACGATCTGTGAGTAAGTTGTAAATCAAGGGATTTCGCGTTGATTGTAGACCGGCGACTTCAGGTGTCGTGATCAGACCTGATGTGGTTTTGGGAGCGACGGCGAGAACTTTTCGAAATGAGTTGAGATTGGCGATATGTGTATCCGACTTTTCTATCGAGTGTAATTCTGAGAGAATATCTTCTGACTCTTGCTCCAGATTGACAAGAATATGCGCGCCCGAGTTTCGTTCTTTACTTGGTATACCACCTCGAGGTTCAATATAAATCACTTTGTCTACCGCGATTACGTCTGGTTCGTTGATGCCACTGAGTTTGCTGACGATTTCATAAACTATATCATCTGCAGAAGCGAATGCGTATCGAGAAACACCATCGATGTAGACGAGAGGAGGTACGATTGGAACAGCTTTGTTCGTAATAGCAATCAAAAGCAGATGCGGAAGAGTCCATTTTATAGGCTCAGATAAGCGACTTTGAGTAAAGAGCGCTGGTAAACTTTCCGCTTTTGCAACAGAACGAGATCGCCGGATCTTATGATGGTGAAGATGGCCTTGAGTTGAAACTTGTTCGTCAGTTTTGAAGGTTGCTGAAGTTAGGTTGTGCATCTGCGCCTTTTTATGCGGCTTTTCAATTGCGTTAGCAATGCGCTCTGAAAGCTCTGTCAGATCTTTCGACTGCTTCCTGTTGGCATAATGCCCGATAGTAAAATCTGCAATATCCTCAACGGGATCGATGACGATAACAGGACTTAACCCAAGTCTTGCCAATCTAGCGACGGTAATTCCAATGTCCGACATCTTCTCATCAGATATAAATGAAACAGCCTTGATTTTAATCACAGCGACACGAGTCATGCTGCGAAGCTCAATAGGGGCCGAGTCATAAAGATTGAAACCACCAGCAGCATCTGAAACTGAGTTTAGCAGCTTCTTGGTAAAATCCTTGCGCATCATTTTCTCTTCTGCCAGTGAACGAGATGGAGTCGGAGCAGACGAGAATTTCGTAATATAATTGCGAGCATCACGTTTGGTTGCGCTAGAGCGGAGTACGGAGAGAATTAGTTCTTTGCTTTCGGAGAGGTCGTCTGCGTCGGCTTCCTGGTTCGCATAACGCGAAGCGTTGAAATGCGACCTCTGCTGAAGGAGGAAAGGAATCGTAGAGGATATTATGACTGGGCGCTAGAAGGAAAAATGTTAGAGGCAAACAGGAGGTTTGTCGTAAGATTTGGGCATACATTAGAGAGTAAGGAAAGACCTCCTCTCGCCGCGATGCAAGCTTTGTCCAAACATGATTGTTTCGCGAAAGTACCGCGCATCCGCTAGATACGAAGAAAGACAAAATAGAAAGAAAGAAGCTGCAGAGCGCTTGCTTCTATGGCAGTGGTTGAGAGGAGGAAGAATGAAGAGCAACAAGAGGATGAGGATGAGTTGGGAGAAAATTGGATTAGTCTGCATTCTATAATAATATTAAGGCAAAAAGGGCTGCCTCGGCTCAAGTAAATTGGATATAGTTAATTCCACACAACAAAGCGCTACTGTAAAGAAGATTATTTATAATGCCAGTGGACTATACAGCTACATTGTTTTGCAAGCAAACAGAGTAAATCTCTGCAAATCTCTACTACTAGTTGGCGAAAGAGTCCCTCTCTTAGCATAGCATACCCGAGCACAGCGCCTGTAACTGGTGGGAACTGAAAGATGTACATAGTGATGAATTTTTATTTGTATGCAACCATAAATTGCAATCGTATTATATTTACAAACTATAGATCGAGATCGAGATCGTCGTCGTCGTCGTCGTAGTTGTATCGTCGTGTTTGATACTAGTAAAGAGTTCAGTTTTTTATAGTAAAATCAAGCCCGGGCTAAACAAAGTAAACCATACCACAATCTTGGTTTCGTTTGCCTTACTCTCCTGCTGCGATATTTGGTCTAGCAGACTAATGAGCTCGTCTTCGTCGACGCGATTTTGGATCTGACCTGAGCGGGCCATTCGAATCAGTAAATCTTCTACTCTGCGTAGCAAATCTTGGTCAGCCCTGTAAATCAGTTGAATCTCTGTATTTGATTATATATAACTGACCCATTGGCCTTCTGTTGACGCACAATGCGGATACGTGAGAGGCGTTCGCGGGCAGCGGGTGTGAGAATTTGGGCAATCTTGAATGAGAGATGTTAGATATAAATTTGCAACAAGACACCAAGCAGTCAGTAAAGTGTTCACACCATAGCAGACCTGGCATCGTCTTCATTAGCTCTGAAATAGACGGTTAGTATCTGCTCAAGATAGATAATCGGATAGCAAATCCGTTTATAGAAAGCATGTACTTTTTTGCTGCCTGGTCGCCAGCGCCAGCTCCAGCTCCAGCTCCTCCCGCACCTGAGCCTGCCTGTCGCTGCTTCTGTAACTCCTGAAGCCGTGCTTGCCGAATAGCTTGCAGTTCGCTGTCGTCCATAGTCGCACTGAGTTGCCAAAGTCAAGTAAAGTGAGCAGAAGTAGACCGCCCACCGCAGGCTTGAACCCTACTCCTACTTCACCACTCACTCCTCTCTCTCTCCACAAACAGTCCTTCGTCAGCTGCTCTTCCCGCTGCAGCCTCTTCACCACGATTCTCTCGCACGCGCAGCCGGCCCGCGCTTCTGCGCAAGGCTCGTCAACTGTTTATAAGACTCTCATGGCGCGCCTCTCGCCAACGCCCTCGCAGACCGACTCTGACGAGCCGGACTCGCCGCCTCCTCCTCGCCCAACATCTCGCGGCTGGAAACTCTCAACTCGCTCGACATCGGCACCAAAGGATCTCGAAGATCTTAAAGAAGTCTCTTATGAAGCAGATTACCATACGGCAATTGCCTCGGCCTCCGCAGTATCCCTTGCTGCTGATCCAAAAGAAGAGGTCGATATCCTCTCGCGCGAAGTCGCCGCCCTCTCCACCAAGCTCATACTCGCCGTCGACAGACAGGCAGACCTTGAGGATGCCTTAGTTGCATGCAAGCATGAACTTGAACTGTCTCAGAACCGCGTCGCAGAGCTCGAACAAGCCGAACGAGACTACTCCGACCGTCTCGAGAAAGGACTTCTCGTCCACCGCAAGGACGTTGAGCATGAGACCTCGACGCTCATGAAGAAGCTCATGGAAGAGTCCCGGGCACGGTTAAAAGCTGAGTCTGACCGACGGTCGATTGAACAAGAGCTCGAGGATCTCACTGGCTCTCTATTTGATGAGGCTAATAAGATGGTAGCTGGCGCTATGCGTCGTCAGGACTCTCTGGAGCACAAAAACAAGCAGCTCGAAAACATCATCCATGAAAAGGACAACCTTCTGGTTTCTTTGCAGGAGCAACTCACGGCTCTGAAAGTGGTTCTCCAAGACGTTACGGATGCCGAGTCTCATTCGCAACCGACCTCGCCTCAATCACCTTCAGATAGGGAGACGCCACTTTCAGCTTCCTCTAACGATTCCACTGATGATAACAGGAAAACCAGTCAGTAGTAATCTAATTTGCATATGGCTTGTTTTTTCATGTTATCTTAGAGAACTGCCTCGTTCTTGATATTCGTCATCTTTTTCTTAATTTTTTTTTTGTTTTTCTTTTTCTTTTTGTGTTTGGCGTTTGCAAAATTGTTTTAATAACGTACAGTTTGCTGAATTTAGCATATGGGGGGTCGCGATTGATTTTAATTTCTGCTAATCACAGTTATAGGGGTTTCTCTTAATGTATAATAATTTATGAATCTACTTTAAAAATTGTATTCAAATTTTTCATGGCTAACCTGTACGGTCGCCGGTAGCTTACTTTAAGCAGCAGCAGAGTGCGAGGATATGAGTAAGAATCTTCTTCTCTGATTCTTGGATTCTTTCGACATTTGTAAATTGCCGACGACAGCTATTACAAATGACTAATCTTTAGCTTTCTCAGTTCCCTCAAGTTTGGAGGCTTCTCGATCCCCAGTTCATCTCTCAGTTCCTGTATATCCTTCATCAATATTTCCTCCCAGTAAATGTTAATGAGGGGTTTTGCTGTTGCTCCGTTTTTTATTGCCCATGGAAAGTAGATGTTAATCAATCGTTCACGTTGCTTTGGCTTTAACCGTGATGGCGCCAGCAACGCACCAATTCCAGTCATCGGGATCAGTGTGTTTGCAAACTCAAACATTTTCAGCGCAATCTCTCCTTCGATAATGATTGGAAGGCCAGTGATTGCGTGGTAAAAATCATGACATTCACGGTATCGCTGCATGACATACGCACACTCGGGGTCGTCAATGTACCGCACCGGAGCACGAGTGTCAGGCGAGACACCCTCCAGATCAAGCCACTCAGAGTATACTTTTCCCACCGAATTAGCAGGATATTTTCGCAGAGCATCAATATTTAGAGATTTCGAAGTTATCCGCGGTTTCTCACGCAAGATGCGTCGACCGGTCGCATCGGAGAGCATTACGTCGCGAAGACGATACATTAGAAAGGGAAGCGCGGTAGCTTCTCCAAGAGTAGCAATAATATCTTAAAGCAGTTTATGTATCAGTAGCAAGCATCAGAGACAACGGTAAGAGAAAAATTCATCTTCCAGACATACCTCCTCGACGCGGATTGAAAAAAGCAGTAACTCCTGATCCAACAGCAAGTAGCGTCTTCTGGAACATGTTTGTTGGCACATGCCCCGGGTATCTCGACGGGGACAATTGAGGAGTATACCTACGAGACAGACTTACTGCTGTCAATAGCGGTAGTTTTGGGCGCATAGTGTCTAGGAGGGGAAGCGAAGAGCAGAGGGAGGTGCATCAAAGTGATATATGGGAAGGCGCATAGGCGTTGGGACTTTGGAGTTTGAGTTCCGCTCATCAGTCGATTACCGGCCGTCTATCTCCATAAAGATATATCAATCACTTTCCGGCTCGTCATAGGTTGCATTCGACGATGACTACGAGCATATATCCTCATCAGGACTTTTCGTCGGCGTTGAATGAGGAACATAAAGTATCTGTAAGTTTCAAAGAACATAAGTCACTTCAAAGAGAGTAAAGAGCATGCTAATTTATTCTAGATTCTCGAACTTGCATGGCTTCTACGCGATCTTTCCACAACAATGAAGTCAATATACGACGGATTGGATGAATGTGTCGTGTTGATGCAATTTGATCAGTCTCCATCTACTCTTGTTTTGTCGTCAAATAGGTCAGAGGCATTAAAGGGCTTTGTTGTGCGACAAGGAAAGAACATAACGAAAGCTGTAGGAGTCCCTTTGTGCGCTTTTCTTAGAGTTTTTGTGTGCTGACTCTCTGTTGATACAGGAAATTCATCTTAAGTTATCAAGTCTAAATAAAGGGACAGTGTGCAACCTGGTACTTGCCGAAGGTAAAGTCATTCCTCTCGCTCAACTGAACGACTGCACCAACTTCCTCGGTGTGTGTATGCAGGTTGTAAAGGACATGGACTTTGTCGAGCCTGCTGTTGTATTATCTGTGAGTGAGTCTGTTTTTTATATTTCAGTTCTGCTGACTGACTCTCGGCTTTATTAAAGCAACTTCGAAAGCTATTATCGAATATTCGCAATGCTCACATCTCTATCCGCAACGTCTCGCCTGCATTCCAATTCCCTTACAGTACAATAGATCCGTCTGTCTTTGTCAGCGAAATGCCCCTAAACGTGGCCCTTGATTTGACGATGTCGGAGTCTGGTGTTATCGCAGACATTCGCACTCTTCAGATTCTTGACTCGCCTCCTATCTCAAGTGGTAATGCATCAGTTGCCTCTTCGCGATTGTCTACTACCTCGCCTTCCGTCTACCGGGGAGGCAGCACTCGATCAGTAGCTACTATCTCTGGTCAGAGAGCGGCAAACCGTGCTCCACCACCGAGTTTATCGACAATCTTTCCGAACCCACCACCTCCTCCACAACCAAGCGAATTAAGTCGCACAATGACAAACACTAGCGTCGCGAGCAGTGTAGCATCTGTATCGAGTTCGATGTCGACCGCTTCTACTAGTAGCTGGTTCAGTGGCATTATGGGACGCAAGAAGCAGCCAGATCCGGCTAGCTTATTCACGTACCGAGGGCAATACGTCAAACCGCTAGAACGGATTACTGTACAAAGTTTGGATCCAGGACTTATGACCTTGATTTCGAAGTTGAATGGTATATTTTCCTCTTATATTCTTTATTATATTTTATGATATTGGTGTACTGATCTGTTTTTAGTTTTGGAGTTGAACGTTGGGCAGGCACTACGGAAGTTGGAGATTGCAATGAGTTGGAAATAATAATTAAAACCAATTTCTGAATGTTATATTCAATCATATTCACGCTTGGCTGTGCAAGCAGATATTTTCATAGTCGTACAAATCCATTATCTAGTAAAACATGGAGCTAGTTGATCGCGTCGCCTGTTGTAAACGTACCTCTTGCAGTTGGGCCTTTGACAACTGTATGTTAGATTCTTCGTGGTGCAAAAAATATGCATAATCATTGGAATTACCTTTGAAATGAGATTTTTTTCACGCCGTTCTAGTCGCGAAATTGCGTTGTCTGCTAGTTTCAGAAGCTCGATGATTTGGGGTTCCACTTCGACTTGTAGAGAAGATTTGAGAGTGTTGACTTCGGACTCAGGAACTACTTCAAAAACCTGTATAAATAAGTCTTTAGTTCTAGCTCTATATTACTATAAATAATAGACTGTCTCGTACTCTGTCTGCTTTAAGGACTGTTTTCACTCGCGGAAGATCATTTACTCCAGAGTCAAGTGACGCGATAGACGAAGCAAGCTACAGAGAACATATAAGTATGAAATGCGAGAGGCACACAATATGCAACTATCTGAAATCTTACCAAATCATTGCTCATTTTTAAAGATGATACGCATCCTTGTAGACTGTACAGATAGCTTGAATTCATTGTGTGAGGATGTGCAGTTGTAGTAAAATCATTTGTTTACATTGTACAAATACGCTTTCTGGCGCGTTTGCTGTAATCCAATTAGTCACGTGGACGAGTAACCCTTACCTGTGGAGAAGGTAAGCCAACATTTTCGAGGGAAATTTACAGTCTTCTTGAAATCAAGTCAATTTCTGATAATCAAATAATGCCCCCACCTCCTCAGCACTATCCGGCGGGCGCCGTGGGTCCGTCGAACTTCGATAAGTTTAAAATGGGTTTGTTGACCGGAGTAAGTTTTCTATAGTTTATCTTGAGCTGGAGTAGGAACTAACATGATCTGCCCAGACGTCGGTCGGTATCGTTGTTGGATTTTTGTTTGGTAAGTTATCTTAAAGCTCTCTTTCGTTGTTGTAGAATGAAGATGAGTACTCATTCTTGCTGACAGGTGGATTTACTATTATCCGGTACGGTCCTGGGCCTAACGGATTCATGCGTTCGCTGGGACAGTACATGCTTGGTTCGGCGGCTACCTTTGGGTTAGTATTTTGTACAAACTGAACTGTAATGTAATGTTAACATAGTACGTGGTTTTCGTAGACTTTTTATGTCTGTCGGTTCAGGTTAGTGCAGACTCGAGATGTATGGAAGACTGAATTGTGCTGACATGTGTTGAATTATAGTTATTCGATCTGACGACGGTCTTCAGTACCGATACCCTCAGCCTATGCTCATGCAGCAACGTCTTCTGGTTCGGATGAAGAGGGAGAGCAAGAACTCAAACTAGTTATTCTGCTTTTTGTGTCTTGTTGATGATGCTTGGAGCGGCAGGAAAGGCAAAATGGTCTGCAATTAATTCCTGTCCAGAATGTTCAATTTATACTTGCGCAGAGACTAGTCTACCGCATTTTTATTTGGATTTCTTAGGAAGAGTTTTGAATACTGGATATGTACATAATCTTTTTATACGCGTGGATTTTTTTTTTCTTAAATTTAATTATTTTCTTCTTTATCATGGCGCTCTATCACCGGTTGCTGAAAACCTGTGGTTGCTAATCTTGGAAAGTAGTCAAGTCTCTACGGATCTAACTACAGAAGTAGCCGATTTTGATATGTATTCTATACGATATGTAAGAGCGCGAATTATACGTCAGCTCGGTTTGCTATGAAGCTGGAAAGGCATTGCGTTGGCGTGCACGACTGCTCGGAATATGAAATATAGAGCGTACACGCGTTCTTGGCGTATTAAAGTAAATTGTTGTAGTAATGACCGATTTTCAGATATTTAGTCTTCAAATATGCCGATTTACTATACCTGCTTTGACTGTTTCTGTAATTGCCAATGTTTTGATATTCAACATGATTGGCAATTTTAACGTTTAAACCTACGCCGGCCAAACACTTCTCAGCGCTCTCGCTTTGATACTCCCACGAGCCTTCATTTTCCGCATAGATCTACTCAGAAACCCCGATAAACTATCAATACACACTTCGCCACTATTGATCCTTAAAACCGGCCTTTTTATTTGCTTTTCCTGTTTTTTCTTGCCGATTCCGGTCTACTGAGAGAGCATGCGTCCGCACTCTCCTCCACCGCCATCGCCTGTAGGCGTGTCCGAGTCTGCGCAGTCGGTTGATACCCCATTGTTTTCGTCGCCAATGCTGGAGAGTTCAAGTGTAGACGGATCAGAGATCAGTGATGATGATGCGGTAACTATTGTCGATAGCTTGGAGGAAATGGAAATGCTTGATGTTCCTGAGACGGAACATGGCAATGCAGAGGTGCCGATCGGACGCCTATCTCTTGTGAATGCCGAGCAAAATACGCAGCAGGAAGCAGCAGGCAAAAATTATCAAGCTTCCAGCAACGGCACTGACACTGAAGGTACGAGAAACTTCAAGACTCACTGCGCTGCAATGGCCTACTGATATTTAAATATATTATATGTAGCCCCTCCTCCAATTCCAGAAGCGCAAGAGCGAAGGACATCAGGAAAACGAAGTTAGTAATTTATGTTTCATTTTCTCGCTTGCTCTATAACTAATGCTAGCGACAAACAGAACCGCGCGAAGGTCACACAGCTCATCACCGCAACACAGCAACGGGGCCAATAAAACGCCATGCTCAATTTTCGTCACAGCAGCATCAACAACTCTCACAGCAACAACACGAGACAGAGCCCGTATACTTATGCCTGGCGTCGACGAATGACACATTTGAGAAGAAGTGCATTAAAGTACCTTTTTTTCCTGATACAATGCTGCTTGGGCGCCAGATCAACGCGCGTACTGTGCCTACGCCAGAAAATGGATTTTTCGATTCACGAGTGCTAAGTCGACAGCACGCTCAAATCTGGGCAGACAAGCAGACAGGACAAGTTTGGATTAGAGATATCAAATCCTCAAACGGAACATTTCTTAATGGCAGGCGACTATCAAACGAGAACGAGGGAAGTGAACCGTTCGAGCTCAAAACAAACGACTTGATTGACCTGGGAATTAATATTTCTAGCGATGACTCAAAGACGGTGTTGCATAATCGAGTCTCGGCAAAAGTCGAGAAAGCTGGATTTGCTAGCGCGCCTCCATTTATTAGTACACAACCAGGAGGGCAAGGAAACTCCTTTGCTTTACTCAATCAATTTGGAGTTAACAGCATACAACTCAGTGGACCTGCGGCTGGCAGCATCTCAGATTCTGAATTGAATTTTGGCGGATTTAATCGCAATGGGGCAAATGTTGGCCTATTACCGAATGGTGGGACTATGGCAGCTTCATTGAAAGCAACCGGCGGTCCAGGCAAAAGCAAGCAACGTATTATTTCACGGATGATGCCCTCCTTTGCTGCCACATTTCTGAAAGGTCCTATTTCACTCGAAATGGTTATTAAAAAGATAAGCAACGAAGTTCAGTTTGCCAAAGCTCAGCACAGTGACTTGCAGCGGGTGACACAGCTCTTTGAGTCTATGGCAAAGACTCAAGCCGAATCAGTTCAGGAGGCTGCCAAAAATGCTGATGATGCCGCGGTAGAGAGCGTAAACGAGAAGCTAAAAACCAGTAGAAATGCAGAATCCAGGTCAGTTTCTATTGGAGAGTCCTCATGGCAACATTCTCCCAATTCGAAGTCCGCCGGCCCTGAAAAAAAGCTGGTTTCACTCTCAGTTACACTTAAGAGCGTTGAGCAAGAGCTTCAAGAGTCATCGCGACGAGTCACTGAGCTCGAGCAACTTCTTGAGCGAGAGACATATGCGCGCGAACTTGCAGAGTCTCAGCTTGAGCATGCACACCGTGAACTCGAGCTTGAGCGTGAACAGGCCATTAGTGACCTATGTGCCGAAAGTGACGATAATGCTGATGGACCGATTGTCTTAGAAGATGAAGCGGCTGCAGATACTATGGCGCTGATTGACAAGGAAGAGAAACGAAGGTCGCGATCTGGCAGTGGAACCAGCAGCTCGAATGGAAATGATGGAAGAGCTTTAAATATCGGACAGGTGATCGCACAACTTGAGCATACAAGACGTGAGGTTCAAGTATGGGAGGTGCGCGCACTGAAGGCTGAGCATATAGCGGAAGAGAACGCGAGAGCACTAGAGTCTTTTGTCCAGCAGCTACAGAGCGAGCGAGGAATCATAATGCAGCCAGGTCCAGTTAACAGAAGTTCATCGAGAGGACGCAATGGTACTCCGTCGTCGCCAATCACTAGAGTCTCTACCTTGACACCCGATCAATTTAAGCGGGCTCGCTCTTCAGACGAAAAATTGCCTCCATTAGCGTATTCGGTGTCGAACGAGAAAAAGCCATCGACAAGGACGGTGCAGAGTTTGAAAACAGAACTTCGGTCAAAAGCAGACGGGCGAACGATTCTAATGCCGCTGATGTCGTCGATTGGAGTAGTGGCAGTGGGAATGGGAGTGATGGTTATGCTGAACGAGTGGACCCGAAGTGGGGTATGAATTGTACAATATGTTTAGCCTGGATTTTCAATCATGTATGAAATGTACAGAGATGCTCTTGCATGTAGCGATGGAGTTTTTATACTTTTTTTATTTGTTTCTTTACACTTATTTGCAATGATCCAAAAATAAATATTATATACCTATATACACGACTGCCATCTCAGCGCATCTTCTAGCTCACATCGTTTGATTCCGCAGCCTAGAAGCGATGCAAACCGCTGCGCGTATAAACAAGCAAACCACTCCACAACAGAGCCTTTCCCTTCTACAGCATCATGCCAGGCGTCGTCGCCCATCTCAGCTCTGATTGAAGTGGCATATGCGTCTGGTAACCCGCAAGCAATAATCTTTTCAAACCACGATAGGTCTGTAGAGACATTTACTGAAATTCCATGCGAAGTAATATATCTTCGCAAATGGACGCCTACGGATCCGATTTTCGAAGTATCAGTTGTCCAGATGCCGGGGTTCTCGGTCGTTTTTGCAAATATGTGGAAAGGAGAGGCGGCGAGCGATTCAATTGCGGTACTTTCTAGATGACGGATATAGCATTTTGACGAGAGCTATTTGGAAATTAGAGGACGAGTTAGAAATCAAGAAGAACAGAGCATACATTGAACTCTTTTAGATCTAGTATTGGATACGAGACAAGCTGTCCCGGTCCGTGAAAAGTAGTCTGCCCTCCGCGTTGTGTAACAACACAATCAGCACCGTCAGCCTCTTTCTCTAATCGATAAATTTGTCTCGAGGTATCCGGATCAGTAATCTGCCGTCTTCCAAAGGTATATACTGGCGCCATCTCCATGGTCAATATCGTGGGCGGCGGTGCCAGTGCCGTGCCGGGAGATAGCCTATGGTCTAAGTTTAACCGGACGAAGTGGTCTTGAATCTTTGCAGCATCTGCATATTTTATCAGACTACTTGGTTTGCTGATGTGGATGTGCCTTATCGTTCTACTCATTCTCAGCAGAATAAGTGTAGTGGCTGAATACTATGATAACAACTGCAAATAGAAATAGTTGTAAGAGTTGATAATGCAAACCCTTAACCACAGACTAAATAATTAAGGTTTAAATGCTTCTTGCTCGTAGTAACTTTTTCTAAACTCCGCAGAAGCGTTGCGACACACAGGAAAATGACTACATTTGAACAAAAGATCACAAGATTAACGGAATGGCTTACTGAAAAAGATGTAACCATATCACCTAATATAACCGCTAAGACCATTGATGGTCATGGAATTGGAGTAGTGGCTGGCAGTGAGGGGATCAAAGCGGGCGAGAAGTTGGTTGAGTTTCCAACAGCTGCTCTACTTAATCCGCGGACGGCAAAGAAAATGATATGGACAGAAGCCGGAATATGTGATTATGAAATTTTCAACAAGAATGCCATTAAAAAGATTGACGCAGAACCACAGTCAAAACGCTTACGAGTGTCGACGGTGGATTCGACCGATGCATGGGTGCTAGACAAACTCTCATCTCCTCAGATTCTATCATACTATTTGTACCATGAGCTTGAGAAAGGTTACGGAAGCTCATGGATTACGTTTTTGGAAGTGCTTCCTACAATTGATGATTTCGGAGCTGTGCCACTGGTTTGGGACGTGCTTGACTACAAAGGACGGAAGAAGTATGTAGAGCAGCTGCCAAAGCGTACGATCGAGCATGCGAAGCGCATGACGACGCAATTTTGGGCTGATCTTACTGCGGTGCAAGATACATTTTGCAATGTCACAAACGTGGAAAGATTCGTATGGGCGTGGATGTGCGTGAATTCGCGGTGCCTGTATTACAAGATGGTTGAGGCTCGAACAGCAAACGACTGCATGACTCTGGCGCCTTTTATAGATTTTTTAAATCATACGGACGAAGAGCACTGTGAAATAGGGGTTTATGAGAAGCGCACGAAAAAGACTGGCCCGGCGAAAAAAGTGTTTGGTTTGTGGTCAACAAGAGATTACGCGGCCGGCGAGGAAGTCTATCTCTGCTACGGTCCACATACAAATAGTTTTCTATTATGTGAGTATGGTTTCACGCTTAGCAGGAACCGCTACTCCGAGCTTGACATTACAGACGAGGTGCTTGCGGAAATGCATCGCGAACGCGGCAAGCTCTGCACGAAAGACGACGTGGAATGCTCGCGATGTGTGTTCTTGAGGCATCACAAGTATCTGGGAGACTATACGGTCTCGCCTGAGGAAGCATCGTTCAGGACGGCAGTGGCACTGGCGGCAGCACAGCTTCCAGACTCAGCATTTAACTCGCCACTGCTGCAATCGCGAACGTGCTCGTCTTTCCCGCCGGAGCACGAAGCGGAGGAGAGACTTGCACTTGCGAGTCTAGAGGCATTTATGGCAACGGCGCCTACATATTCGCGATTCGGCGCGGGCACACGAGAGAAGCTTGCACGAATCCTTATTGAGCTGCTGGAAGCCGAGCTACCGCGCACCGGTGGCGATGTTGCAGACAGCAAGGACGAGGCTGAAGAGCAGGTGCGGCGTCTGTATCGTGAACGGGCGGACGTGGCTCGCGGGCAGTTGGCACAGCTGGCCAAGCAGAGCAATGAGGGTAAATGACGGGCGGATGAAGGGAATGGCGAGATTTGTCAGGCGATGCGATGTGATGCGATGCGATGAGGAGTGCAGCAAAGCCAAACCGACACGGCTGAGCTCGTTGTCCGAGTTACCGAAGAGGTAGCCTGATTTGTATTGGTGCCCACTAACGCTTCCCGAAGAGGGATTCGCGGTACCCACAGACGGATTATCTTTTTCCACCTGCTGATAACATAATTTGCATGTCATTTTCACGAGCAGCATGACAGAGCCAATTACATATACCGTCCGCTTGTCTGCTGCCCTCGACATTCACAAGCATCCCACTTTCCGCGATCGCCCGAGATTTCAGCCGCACGCCCTCTTTCCTGTGATTTTTCCCCACAAAAACTCAAAATTTCCGTCCTCGACTAAAAAGACATCCCGAGCCGATAATTAGTTTCTCCATCGCTCGCTCTTCTCTGGTTGCCAATCACCAAATCGCACTTTGCCCTTCACCACGGCTCTCTTCACGAGTAGGACAGTGACCATGGAGGTCGCCGAGGTCGAGCATATCGAGTCCGCTAAGCCAGCAGACTTTGAGCACGTCGAAACTGTCGACCTGAACCTCGACCTGGACGAGCGCGAACGCGAATCTGATTGCTCTTCCATCTGTGCCTTACTGCGCAAGTCCTCCACCAAAACCTCTTCTCCGGATTCGCTGCTACGCAGTTTCCGCAATCGTTCGGGCTCTTCTTCACCCAGCCAGCCTCGTCTCTCGGTGCTCGATATTATCCCAAATAGCTTTGCTGACTACTATCCGCCTGAGCTCTTCATGCTCTTCCCGCCCACCGCCCGCGCCGCTGCTCACGTGCGTTCCCGATCGACTGACAACACCCACTCACTTTACCCCTCCGATGAAGGTCTCTTTTCTTCATTTGGCATTGCCGACCTTTACCTTAGACGACCATCATTTTCTTATCGCGATCTTGTTGACTGGGAGCGCAACGACTTGCGCTCGCTTTGTTTCCTGCCGGACCTACGACCGGACACACTTCCTGCATGGTGGCCGGCCGACAGCCCTGTCTCGGCCGACTCGCCGCCACTGTTACGAGAAGAAGGTTTTCACATTGTAGTTTTGCCGCTAAATGCCACAGACGATGCCATTGTTGAAACTCTTGCAAATTCAGATATCTATTTGGAGTTTGCATTCTCACAGGCTCACCGTCAGCGTCTAGCGCGCCAGACTATCGACTTGTGTCTGCGCAACCGCTTGTCCGTTCTAACGAAGCCCGAATGGCGTCGTCTTATCGATAACTATCTTCTTGCTCTTGGGTGCGAAGCACAGGCCCGTGTTGACTTTCAGGTGCGTTTTTCCTATGATATATATTTATGGTGTCTAAATTTTACATTGTGCTAATTTCTTGACTGCAGAAAGCAATTGTCTATCGTGCCGTGCGCAAGCAGGAAAACCAGCTTGCAAAGGGTAGAGGAAATTTACTCAAGCGAGCCCTTGTTACGCGCGCAGCTAGCTCTACGGGGTTGTCGCCTCCTTCGTCGCCACGATTCCTCTCGTCCGGCTTTGAGCCGATCATGGAGGAAGAGCACTTTACAACCGCAACGCAACAGTCACAGTCTTTGATTGCGAGAACTACGCGTTCTACGACCGAGTTTTTCCAAAATCTCGCGTCGACTAATAGCGCATCAACTCAGACAACTACGGCGAGCGCTATGCACATAATTCCTGCACAGTATCGCACTCAAGCGCTAGCTTCTGTGCCCCCATTGAATATCTCGAAATCTGAACAGAAGATGCTTTGGAGAGAGGTGCAGGTCCTTATTTACTCTAGGCTGGGCGTTGACTGGGAGCCCACCGAGCTTGCCATCTAAATTGATGACTTCTGGGAGAATTATTTTTATGTTTTGGATTGTTGGATAGGGGTTTGCAATTGTATGAGATAGGATATCTAACTGGGTTTTGTTGTTTAGCCTTCGGTGTTGGGTTTGAGAACTGGCGTTTGGTTTGTTTGATGCTGAAAGAGCTTGTTTGTATTGATCATGATGAAATTTGTTTCATGGGATAACCGCTACAGACTTTCATCTGCTAACTATGACACTACGATAAATTGTATATTATATTCTTGTTTATTTATTTAATTCGAATGATCTGCAAAAAAACCTTTAATTTGTTTTAGTAGATTGTGATAAGTCACTCGGCGTTATATCATTTTTCGTATTCTCGTGAATCGGGGTATTATTGCCTAGGGTCGATCGTCGCGAGAGGCTCACGAGATCACGAGACGATATGTTGAATTGAATTGCTGATAAAGTTATCTGTCATCATACCACACTTAAGTTGTAAGCAGGTATAGGGTTGATATGTGAGTCAGGGTAGCATGGTACGAGGTTAGGGTATATGATATGTAAGCAGTAGATTATTATTTGGTATTGAGCATTTGTAATTTATTTCTTGCCCGCCCCTTTTTCTCTATAGTCGTGCTTGCAATATCACTGTTTATTGTATATATAACTTTTTCTCATCGCTCGTTCTCATTTTGCAAAGAAGTTTAGCTACACTAAGCGTCTAGAGTAGCATATATTCGTTTGCCACAATGGCAACAGCAACCACTACAGTTTCTTCTCAAGAAAGATACAGCACCGGATCAATCAGTACGCTCGCAGCTCCCGAGCCTGAGCACTGCCCTGGCACTGAATCTGAGCTAGCCGGAAAAGCTGATGCCTGTGAAGGATGTCCAAATCAGCAGATATGTGCTTCAGCGCCAAAAGGACCTGATCCGGACCTACCTGCCATTTACAAGCGAATGGAAGGCGTAAAGCACAAGGTGCTAGTTCTTTCAGGTAAAGGTGGCGTCGGAAAGTCGACCTTTACATCGATGCTTGGTTGGGCTTTTGCTATGGATCCCGATCGTGAGGTTGGAGTTATGGACCTTGATATTTGCGGTCCTTCGATGCCGCGAATAATGGGCGCACAGGGCGAGCAGATTCACATGTCGAATTCTGGTTGGAGTCCAGTTTATGTGGCTGATAATCTGGGTATGATGAGTATAGGATTCATGCTCCCCAACGAGGACGATGCCATTATTTGGCGCGGTGCGAAGAAGTCCGGTTTAATAAAGCAGTTTCTCAAAGACGTCGACTGGGGCAACCTTGATTTTCTCGTTGTCGATACGCCACCTGGAACAAGCGACGAACATCTTAGTGTAAATCAGTATCTGAAGGACACCGGTGTTGATGGAGCTGTTATTGTCACGACTCCTCAAGAAGTTGCTTTGCTAGATGTTCGAAAGGAGATTGATTTTTGCAAAAAGGCCGGCATTAACGTTCTTGGTATTGTGGAAAATATGTCTGGATTTGTCTGCCCAAACTGCAAAGGAGAATCGTTCATTTTTGCTCCTACTACTGGCGGGGGTAAAGCTCTTGCCAAGGAAATGGGTATCCCATTTTTAGGCTCCGTTCCGTTAGATCCTAGAATTGGACAAGCCTGTGACTACGGCGTTAGCTTCTTAGAAGAGTACTCTGACTCGCCTACATCCAAAGCTATATTGGATATTATCAGCCAAGTCAGAGAAATGATTGGTGAACCGCTTGACGAGGACGAGGTAGCTGATTATTGACCTTGATTGATTGTTAAACCTGGTGCATTTCGGCCGGTTTTTGTGTTATTGTATTTTTGTACTCCTTTTTTGGCGCATTGGCTGGTAGAATTTTATATTAAGTAGTTTTAGCAAGTTGGGAGATCATTCTTGTAGCAGAATAAAAGCATATTACTCAAATTCTTTTTGACTTTACTTCGACTTTCCTATTGATTATCGAATTACTATTGATATAACTCGGGATTCAATATTATTCCGCCTAAATCATACAGCGCCTAGAACCTTTTCACAATGTATGTATCAAAAACTATGGAAACACTAAACAAAACTTAAAAAATAAAAAAAAGAATATGTACACCTCATTGTTTTCAAATCACGGCAAACTTACTCGCCAAGTGCCTGTGCAATCCCATCTAGCAAATCATCAATCTCCTCAACTTTAACTCCGCAGGACATAGAAATAAGTCGTCGATAGTCATTCATTTTCTCACCGACGCCAGCCGCCGCCCATAGCTCAACGATTTCACTGACCATCTTTCTCCGCTCGACTTGTAACATATATAACTCCTTTGCGAGGTCTTGACTTAGTTTTTGCTCGTCGGCCCCAATATGATTGAATTTGTTGCTAAAAACTTCACGTTCTTCTTCCTTGACTAGTAAGAGTAAGTCACGCTTCTGAGTCCGTTCGACTAGTTGCTGCAATTCGAGTGCACGCGCAGCCACTCGCTCCTCTGCTCTTATTGCCATATCCTTCTTCCCTCCATCGCCATTAGTCGTTGGTCCAATCTCACTCTTTTCGTCTGCGACATATTCAGCCGTGTATTCAGTCGTCAATTCTTTGACACTCACTTCACAGGCCCGAATATCTCTCTGCATATTCTCAAGTAACTGCGTGGCCTGCGCCAGATCAGCTTCCTTATCATAAAGTTCAGCGTCATAAGCCGTTGCCAAAGCTTCGAGGTGTTCAGCCATCGCGGGGACAGCCTTCTGGGTAGCCTCGATCGCGGCTTCAGACACATGTGGTCGCGGGGCAATCTGGCTTATCCCGGTCACTATATGCGTTGAGCCTGGGGTAATTAGAGCCGGAAGAAGTTGCGGTTGACCGGCGAGCGGAGGAAGGGGGGTGCCATTAATTGCGACGCGGCGTGGCGCACTTGAAGGTGTCGTCATTGACCCTACGCTACCGTAGCTAGATGCGCGTGCATGCACCCCATTTCCATTAGGTAATTGATGTATGCCGCTATTTTTCATATGGTTTGTGTGAAGATGACTTGGTTTGCGTTCTATCGGCTGGTATGGCGATGAAGATGATTTCTGACCTGGTGTATGCCCATTCTGATTACTTCCAAACAGCATACTCTGCGCCGTCTGGCCTTGCTTATTCGGGATCTGGGGATTCGCAGAATAGCTAAAAAAAACTTTGATGCATTTCCGCGACCCATTTCTCGCCGCAATATGCAGCGCGGTATCGCCGTTACTGTCTTGTTGATTCACAAAATGTTGCAGCGTCTCTTGACTTTGCGTCTCAGTGACTTTGCCCAAGACTGTTTCCATGTAATATCGCGCAGCTGACTGCTTTGTCTTTGAGGTCGTGATGGCCGAAATATGGTGCAGCACAGTCTGTCCGAACCTATCCATATGGAAAATCGTGCTTTGCAGCAAATCGACGATCCTTGAAAATGTACGCCTTTCATAGTTATTTGTAAACATGATTGCGCGAATCAGAGCAGTCTGTCCAAGATTGTTGACAATAGTAATGTTTGCTCCTGCTCGTAGCAGCACGTCAATCATAGGAAAATGACCGATTGCGCATGCCCAATGAAACGCAGTATGTCCTTCGTCATCAATAGCGGCATTGACATCAAAATCAGCTGGTGAGTGCACGAGAAAATCAGGAACGTTATCGTTATCCGGTGACATGAAATAATCCAGTAATCGATTTGAATACTCAATTTGAGCTTCGCCGATGCGCGCATGCGAATGTGCAACACCAAGAGCCTCTTCGAGTTTGCGCTTCCGATGGCCGTGACCGTCGCCGCTGCTAATAACATCGGATTCTTCAGAACCACTGTCGCTGCCGCTTGAAGAATGAGTGGACAAAGATGCGGAGTCCGGCGTCATATCTTCCTCGTCTGTGAGTACCTGTTGGTGCTGCTGCTGCTGCTGCTGCTGCTGCTGCTGCTGCTGCTGTGAGTAGTGGCGCCGCACTGAGCTATCGACAACGTCAACCATTTCCTCATCAGCTTCATCGTCTTCGTCTTCGTCTTCATCAGCCACATCTTCTTCGCCATCTTCCTCTTCATCTTCATCGTCGTCACCGTCGTCCTCGTCGTCTTCGCCTAAATCGCGATGGACTCGGCCATACCCTCCACGACCTCTACCTCTACCTCGTCCACGCCCACCAAAAGCTGCGGCACGTCCTGCTGCGACAGCGGCTGCACGCTTAGTTGCACCCATTGATGAGACAACAGATCGTGGAAGACCACCACGTGAGATGCGACCTCTAATTGAAGATGCAGTAATGTGTTTCGGGGCCGGCGGTGGACTTGTGGAGGTAGGCCGGAACTCAAATACTGGCCGCAGTACGTCTTCAACGTGGTATTGAGCTGCAATATCACGGCCACGGTCCAATGGAACCCAAGTACCTAGATGGATGTTATTATGTCTGAAGTAGATAGACATAGATATAGAGAACAGAACGTCACACCTTGATATTTTCCATAGCCACCCTGAATTTTTTCATGTATCCCTTTTTGTACTTCGCGCTCGAGAATGCGTGTTCTCTGAGGCTTGTCAAAGTTTGCAACTTTGAGGATCTGAGTAGCGTTCATCCAAGCATCCGACCTTCTGCGCATGACTGCGACATTTCGGCATATAAATTCATAAACAGGCACCTGAGAAAGACAGATTTTATGATTAGCTTCTGTTACTAATACGTCCAACTTTCAAATTGTGGACAATATGGGATGTGACTTACACCAGAGTAGGTGGCCTTGTAAATTGTGTCTCTTCGTTTATCGGCCATTTTAACCATATCCGATTAATATAGTCTGAGGATTGATAATAAGCTCCTCTATGAATATAAAATGCTGCTAGCTTGGCGGGCTGAATTAAAGCAGACGGAATTTTGTAGTGTATGCCACGGTCTTCTGTATTTCTCGCTGAGGCACACCTGCACTAATATAACTTTGCTGTACACTGACAAAGACTCTAGTTAGCCACTATTCGTCCAGATTTACAAGAAAGCATTCGGCGATTGGAACAGAAAAAACAAAGCGAAACTAAAAAACAGATCGGGCGTGGGAGAGGGGCATGGTGCGGAGGCATAACGCGCGTCATTTGCAGAGGAAGTGCCGGTGCGCGTGTTTTCCCCCCCTCCAGCGACACGCACACACGCCGAAGGAGACAAGAGGACAAACATACCTTGACACAGAAGGGGTTCAGCAAGAGTCCTCTGCTGATATGAAGGAGATGGCCGGCTTGAGAAAAAGAGAAGGAGAGCAGAGACAAGGTGAGCGCAGGACGAGCGACCGGAGGAGGCGCGCGTTAACCGAATCCGATGCAACCAACCCGCTTCACGCGTCGAGCTACTCGCGGTTGCCGCACTTATGCACTTTTTTTTGTCTGGACTCTTGCTGCTTGTTTTTTCTAGTCATTATTTAGGGGATTATAATATATCATTGTTATTCCTTTATCTGTTTGGTCGATTAAGGGTTTTGATCTGGAACAAAGCCGGTGAAGAGGGCAGCGAAGCGATTTCATACGGTAGACATCCAGCCGGGCTTATCAGTCTGCCCGGACATTTACAGACACCTTTACCAGTCTAATAGACCGGTGCTTAGCATAGCAGACATACCGACAACTACAAATAGAGTACTAATTGAAGCAATATATACTGCTTAATCGACTCGTCTGGTTTATATTAATTACCCGGAGGGACGATATCAGATGAATGCGACGCGGTTATTCCAATAATTTGTTGACTGATTGCCAGATAATACCTGATTGCGTTTAGGCGGTATCCCAATAGGACCAACTAGTAGGCATCAAGCAGGTAATGAACAACATTAATCAATGATGCTCTTTGTATTTCAATAGACGCGTCTTTAAAAATACATATTCGCTCAAATATATTACATTTGTGCCATAAAGCTCCTTGGCACTTAGAGCATATATGTAAAGAAGCTGGTACAAGAAAACTCTCCGCTTAAGAAACTCAAGTAAACGGCCAATCACGGGCTCTTCAATAGCTTTCAACATTTGAGAGCCATCGACTCCACACACTGTCTAACGACCTCGGGCTTCGACACACCTGCCGCGTTCTTTGACCGTGTAGCGTTCAATTGAATTTACTATATTATTTTGTATTCCAGCAGACTCTTGCAATGAGCCACGAAACACCCGAGACCTACGCTTGGCCGGCTGCGGGTATGTTCGTTTTGTCTATTATATCGCGTGGGAATTATTTCGGCTCTTTAGCGCATAGGTTTTGTGCGCTATGGCTTATTTATTCTCGAATTTTTTTCAATATCTGTTGACTGTGGATATTGTATAGCTACTCACGAGGAGATGAAGGCCGCGATGCTCCCGCTCGCCTACAGAGATCGATGCGCCGGATTACTGATCCCGCTCAACAAGTGCCGTAAAGAATCGCTGTATCTCCCATGGAAGTGCAATGTATGCCAATATCTCCAGTTAAGATCTATTTGTTTGTTCTGCTAAGCAGTTATTACAGGATGAGCGTCATGCTTACGAGAAGTGCGAGTACATGGAATTCCAATCGCGAGTTAACGCCCTTCAGAGACAGAGAGCTGAAGCTGCTTCGGCTGCTGCTGCGACTGACGCTGCGGTTATTGCCTCGGATTAAAGACCTTACAGTGGGATTAATTTGTATACGGATTAGCAAAGCGAGAGGATGCCTTTGACAAGGTTTATAGATATCATTCAAAGCCTTAGCTCGCAACGTATTCCGACAGAGTCTTTATAAATCATTCTGAGGGTTGAGTTAGATTTTTTTTTTTGTTTTATGCATGTGAGTTTCTGGATTTTTTTGTTGTCTAATTAAGATTTTTGTTTTCTTTTTACTTTTATTATTTATCCCAGGGATAGGTATGGTGCTCACAGGGAAGGCCTATCTGTCTGTCACTAGATTGTTATTTGTACATATACAGCCAGCATCGTTGAGAATAACAAAAAAACAATTTAAATATTCATGTATTCTAGACTTCTACAGTATTATGTACTTAATTTTATCTGCTTACATCGACTCCGAGTATAGTACAACACCAGCAAAAGGCTCTAACTATGCACAATTCATTCAGTTGTAAACAATCCACTCGTGCCATTAGGAAAGGAAAAAAACAGGCATATTTAACAAATGCAAACATACAATCAGGAAGATAAGAAAAGAAACAATGCAGAAAACATAACCTGATTTGACTCTATCGAGTTGCGGATAAGCCTCCTAACATTGATGCACCAGCTCCATCCCACTCTTCGCCCTTTGTTAATTTCTCGATAGTTCTTACGAGATCATAGTTAACCTCTGAGCTAACCACCGAGTCAAATTCGTAGTCCTTGTGTCCGCGGATAAATTTTCTGATCCAACTAGCGGCAGTGTCAAGCTCCCCGCTAGCGCGCTTACTGATCAAATCCGTATAGGCGTTCAGTCTACAGCGGGTGTCGACGTCAATCGACATACTATCAAGATAGCTCTGCACAAGCGGAACTAAGCCTGGGAATGAGAAATCATCGCAACCAACATCTTCGCCGCCGGGAGACTCTAATTTTTTGCCGTTAATTATTTCGTCCATAGTCATGAGATCATATTCCTCTTCAACAGGCGGACGCACAGCTGGACCGCTGAATGAGCGCGTGCTAGAGTTCTCGTCAGAAGACGAATCCTCAGAGTCTGGGGTTGCGTCTTCGCTCGCAGTCTCAGATCCAGTCACATTTTCAGGTGAGTTTCTCTTATGCGCAAACACGTCCTTTCGAAAATAGAATTTCTCATTCAAAACGGCGTCTCGGTGGTGGGCAACCTTCATATTCTCATCAACCTTGGATATTGGCAGATAAAAGTTTAATCCAA
Organism: Kockiozyma suomiensis; assembly: GCF_038497685.1. Lineage (NCBI taxonomy): Eukaryota > Fungi > Ascomycota > Lipomycetes > Lipomycetales > Lipomycetaceae > Kockiozyma > Kockiozyma suomiensis. The sequence continues at coordinate 427,671 of NW_027117668.1, forward strand.
ATGAGAGAATAACTCTAGTAAGAAGCACAATGAAGATCGCAAACGCAGCGTTTTCAAAATCAGTGATTTGAATCTCCATACTGCGGAACTCAACTCGCCATCCGATACCAGATCCAGGTGGAGGTGGCTTGAAACGCATAGTCTGCCAGTTTGTCGATTGGATGTTCTCAAAATGGTCGGATGAGTTGGCATCATCTTGATCGACCAACTCGGAAAAGACAACGATAGGATCACGGATAAAAAGATGGGCATAGTGATCTGCAAGAGCTTCGTCGACACCAGCATCTGTAAGCATAGTTTTGATCTCCTCGTTCTTGACGAGTTCTATATCATTATACTCATCGCGGAACTCAGGTCGTCGAGAAATATAGCAATCTATAGAATCATAGCGAGACTTTGGAATCACGTAACGATTATGTTCTAATGGCTTCAGACCTCGCTCTTCTTCAGTACGGTCATCCACGCTTCCTGCAATTACATTCCATCGGCAGTCTTGATCACTCAAATAACCTCTCCAAGCAGGACTAGCAGCAGTCAAAGCCAAAAAGATGGGGCTCAGTGGTGCCAGCTGGTCATACAATTGACGTGCCTCATCAATGTCAGTTGCTTGAAACGTAATTTGTAAACAGCAGCAGCCCATTCCAAAACCCATACTGTCCATATAAATGTGATCCGGCAAGGCGGCTCCATTTTTTGCGTTTGCATCCTCAGAAAAAATATCTCGATCATAAGGAATGGTCGGATCTATAAAAGGGCTCGGAGTATTCTTGTCTTTGAAAATTGGTACATTAATCGCAACCTTCGACCCTCTTCGTTCGCGGATATTGGCGGTTAAAGTTGGGAATCGAACGTGTGGATTGATTAGTTCGTCGGGGAGGAAGAATGATCGACTAGCCGGTCCAGTGGCAGGATAGTACGGGTCTGTGAATTGACCAGGTGCGCCTAGTCGTGGGTACGATGCCAGAGTTACAGGAAATTCATTGGGAAGTAGATGAGCAATCGCAATTTCCCGCCTTCTTTCCATGTTTTTCTCGACATTGAGTAGGTCATCGAACGAAGCGGTATAAGGATATCCAGGCGTCGCTTCAAGCATGTACCTGCCATATTCAGGATGGAAAGTTGGAATTCTTTGGTTTAGACTGTTGGGATGTTAAAAATTGTCTTCGTTCTTCGCTCTAAAAACTATCAGTATACTCACGCCAGATTAGCATCGTCTTCAATTTTGCGCTGCTTCATCTCGTCTTTCTCTAGAGCCGCCAGTATCTGCGCTTGTCGCAGCGACAGGAAAGCACTTTTCTTTTCATCGTCATATGATACAACCATATACTCAACCTAAAGCACGTTGTTAGTAAATTTATATACCGTCGACGACAATTGGTATATCAAATAGAGAAACCGTACCTCATCACCCCATAATAGGACATTGTCTTTTTTATCTTTGTTATTATTCCAAATATGCAGAAATTGCTGAGAATAACGAGTTAATTCTTGCACTGGTGCATGGAAAATCAATCAATAGCTTCATACAGTAATACCATGCTCCCGTACGTGGTTCGCGTACTTTTCTACTTCCTTCCATGGCAGCGGTGTTCCTAGAGAGCTAAAATCGAGAAAATTGTTAGCCCAGGGATTGTAAGGCAAGGCAAGCTAATTGAGCTATAGAAGAGCAATTCCTCTCATTCAACACTTGCCGTACTGGCTATCAGAAAGGCAGTCACTTACAGCAAACCCATATTATGCAATTCCGGTAGAAGCTCTCGGAGGACTTAATCGCCAACTTCTTATAGCCGAACAATAGATAATCAACCGAGCCCTGCCGCTCCAGGTTTTCAAGTCGCTCAACTGCAAACAGTCAGACCAGAGCAACTAGAGTTCTCGGAAGCAATTTAAGGCTTAGCAGCAGTGAGAATAAAAGTGAGGGGCTACTGTTGTATTAATCAGTTTTCTGATGAGTGAGATGAAAAATGCGCTAGGGCGTGCGCATTAGAGTTTTGGTTAGAGTTTTTATCGTTTCCGCTTGGAAGATATCCTGAGCAGCCGGGTGTTTCAATAGAAGAATTGAAGAAGATATTATTAGAGATGTATATTATTGGATGGTTTCATTATGTTTGCCCCTAATTGTGGAAACCCAGAGAGCATTGAAAGTATCGCCAAACAGCGGCCGAAGAAGTGTGTCAACTTTGTTTGTAAGCTGTCTGCTCACTTAGCGGAGTATTGCGACCTGCTCCCACTCTGAGTCGCCCGTCCGTCTTACTAAACAAACCCCCCATGATAATAGCGTCTGCGATTACTCAGCCATAAATACCTGGTGTTCTATCAGCGCTCTTGTCAGTTGCTCTAAATTGTCTGATGTAAAGTGTGTTTATGCCGATATGTTTGGGGATACTATCCAATTTTATGATAAAGGATTTTGCACGATGATCGTTATGGAGTTGGTATTGGCAATCGTGCCCAATCTCTGCTGGAGGCCTGACTGGTTCTAGTCACCATTCTTGTCCTAACAGGCACCTTCTGGTAAGAGATTGTGCATACGTTTCCGAAATGCCACAACTGCCTGATCCTGATCAGATTACTTAAGCTACAAAAAAAAAACCGTAAGCTTCTCTGTGATTTCGTGAAACTATGCAAATATTATCCCCAATGCCAATCCCTCATCCACTATTAGCAATTTCCTTAAGACAATCTCATAGTAGATGTAAACGCAGTGCGCGCCAATTTCCCTACTCCACTACCCCATGCCTCCAGAGCCTTAAACCGAGTATCATGCTCTGCAGCCGCCCGGGCAGCTTGCTCCTTTTCTCTCTTCTCAGTCCCGGCAACAGCCTCCTCTGCGCCAATATCAGCCGCTACTTCAATCTCTAAACGACCGGTAACTTCGTCAATCTTGCCCTTGATTTGACCATCCAGAATAAGCATAACAATCAGATCCTCCATTTCTTCAGTAGTAATATTTAACGTCCGTGCCAGATAATCGACCTCAATTCGAGAATAAGGGGCAATCATATTCACAACAAACTTTGACCGAATGCGACGAAGAACGTCATCTAAATAGAAGTGAATGAATGGATCACTCATTATCCCTCCCGGACCGCCATTTTGTCGTAATACACTTTGAAAATCATGAATATCAGAACGCTGGTACGCATCGACCAAGCTGTTCATAGCAGCTATTTGAGGATTAGACTTGTAAGGTTTTGTTTCTTGTGATTCAAACGGATTTATGTCATCGGCATTGGACAACATCACTGCCAACACCAGATATTTCAGTACTTGTATCCGTTGTAGTGATCCAGCTTCGTCATAATTTCGGAAAGATTCAAAGAAATCCTCTCGAGCTTTCTCCCATTGCTTCTCTGACATGTGCATCTTACCTCCACATTCACGAATCACACCCATGATACGCGGATGAGGGATAGCGGAGTTGATCTGCAGTGTACGATTGTACAGCTCCTAGCAGCAAATATTAGCATTCAACATTATACCAAGTAACTTCAGTCTGATACTCACCTTTAATTTCTTGTTGTTTTTGGTCTCTGTGTACATCTGAATTTCTAATGCATATACTTCCAGCAAATAAGTTCCCTTTGACTGGTCATCCCCACCATCATCCATCTGACACGCCTGATGAAGAACTTTTAAGATTCGACTCAATCTTCCATATTCACCTCTGTCAAGCCATAATTTTGCAAGCTTAAGATTAGTTTTCAGCCACAGTCTCTCATTTTTGGCATCCTCTAGAGCAGTAAGAGTAGTCGAGTAAAAGTTCTCCATAAAAGTCATATCAGTCGTTCCAGCAGAGACATAATCTAGAATATTGTTCAAACTTTTCTCTGAATAGTTTCGCGTGACGGCCGACTTTGTGTATGTGAGTAGCTCTGTGTAGTACTTCAACGTTCCTTCGTGCTCGCCGCGGTGGAAGAGTAACTTGACTACTTGCTTGAGAGCCTTAAATCCCCATTCTCCTTTCTCAGGTTCGCTCTCTACCACACCCAAAAATTCGGTAATGGCGGGCTCAATGTCGTCTTCTTCTTTTAAGGCCTTGGCGTTGTAGTACTTGTTCTCGATATCGACATTCGACGAGTTTGACGCCATGTCATCATCTTCGTACTCAAAATCGTACTATTCGGTTCAGATCATGTTAATCAGATATAACTTTCGAAGTGAGATATAATCAAATCGGCGAAATTCTGCGCACTTACGTTCTCCTCATCTGACTCCATCATAAAATCATCGTCCGACATATTGGGTAAATATTCAACGTCTGTCGTGACAATGCAAAGCTATGAGTAATTAATTGCTAGTCACAATCCGCACTAGACTTGATTCAAAACTTATAAGTCTAGACAGAAGCGTTGATCTGATTACCTGAGGCTTTGATTCGAGGAAGTAATTCGCGGAGGAGCAGGGTACACGTCTACCGCGTTTCCTTCTCCACAATAAGATACTAACAACTCACAGATGAGTCCCAGGCACTTGTTCCACTAGGCGTCTGAATTGCAATATCTGCAAATTGAAAGAACTTGAACTTCAATAACGGTAAAAGGTAGACCGTTTTCTGTTAACGGAATGCGGGGAACATCTTTATCTGATCTTTTCGAAATTCTCTATCTATTTTTAAATGTCATATCTGGAATCTCTCAGACAGTTACTGGTCCTGCGATAGTGGGTAATCCGATATTTGTGAGCACGATTCCATGCATTAGCGTTCTTCAACCACAGCGCTCTCACAAAGACGATTTTCCAAAAAGAAATTTACTTAAGATGCTTCACATTTCTTTAAAAAAGGCTGATCAAGTACTTTCCTACGAGCACGATGATACCTACACATATACGATCGCTGATTCACTAGTTTGGCTCTCGGCTGATTCAAGTTCTAGTATTGTTCTTCCTTCAATCACTTACTTTTCACGAATTGACTTGGCATCACCCGAAGAATTTAATGATAAGCATCTCGTTGGGTTCCAGCAATTCGGTGGGTTGATGATTCCTGATTGTCCAACTACTTTTACATTCAGAAACTGCTCTATTGATATCAGCAATACCCCTAATCTCGCGATTCAAACTAATCTCACTTCATCCGTTCGTATACAGTCTTTGTCTGATATAGAGCTGTCGGAAATATTTAACCGTATCAGTGATGCTCTGTCTTTGATATCTCCTCAGAAATACCGCTGTCATTTACTAAAGCTAGATACTCTGACAAAATGGCAAATGCTGGCAATAAAAACTGCAATGCGATCATCAGAGAAGAAAAATCTTGAGAAAAATCTTCTAAAAGTCGGTCAGATTTTGAAATTGATTGATGTAAACGACAGTTCAGACCAGTTGACACATTTACTTACGCTTTCGCGCAGCAATGTAAAATTATTACTAGATGATGCACATTTGAATCTCAGTAGTGCTGTATCTGATGCTGAAATCATAAGGGGCAAGTGCATATGATAGGCAGTACCGCAAAGTAAGACCAGCTATATTGGTCTCTAATTTCTTCATAAACAAATTATATACAAATTGCAAGCTCTATTTACATATTTCTCCAAATTCATACTCTCAAGCAGCTAATCATATTCTTTCTTTCAAACCTCACTTGCGCCATAATGCTGCATAATGAAATCTTTCATACTCATCGTAAAAGCCTCACACTCAGCAGCAGTTCCCTCAGGATATTCAAGCTGCCATTCAATTATCTTTTGAACAGTGTCTTTCATCCATTGACCTCCACGTAATCCCATAATCTTCATAATTTGATTTCCCTATAATTATTTTTTATTAATATCGATGACGCACTAGTAAATATAATAACACTCACGTTAAGAATAGGAGCCAGATTCCAAGCATCTTCAAGACTATTACTTTCAATATAGGAAACAAGTCTCTGGTACTGCTTAATCAGTGCCTCGCTTGACTGTTCGATAGTAGAAGAGTTTTGAAGCTTCACAATTTGCTGACACAAGGAACAGAAAAAGAACACCGTCCACTGAGATCCACACGAGCGAACAAGAAGTCCTAAATATCGTCAGTAAAAAAATGAATATTGCCTTTATAAATTAAATAAAGATCAGAACCTACCAACTTCCTTTCTCTCATAATTGGTTTTTGCAGCCACTTGATAAATGCTTTCCGCCTGGCAGGCAATATCGCGTACGACGACAGCAGTAGCAACAGGCAATTTCAATGAATCACGAATAATTAAAAAGATGACTGACCCAACCTTCTTTCTGTCGTGTCCCATATAGGTCCCCCATTGCAGCAATGCAGCATATAGATAAATAAATTTCATAGCAGACGGGTTCTGGAAATCGTTCTTCGACAAGATTGGTACAGGACGGCGACTTAACAGATTTTTGATTATTGGAACCGTGGACTGAATTAAGGATTTAGGGGATTTGTGGTCATCATCAAGAACACCTGGAAGAGGGAAGAATACAACATCAGAGAGAGTCAATGATTCTATCAAGAGCAGACTTCGCCTTGGATCAGGGCCTAACGGAAACGTTAACAAATTCTAAAGCTACTGCATTAGCAATACCCACCTGTCAGCATCTTTTCCAGCTCAACTCCTATGCGCTCCCTACTGATCTTCTCGCCTAAAGCGCGCTAGAAATATGTCAGATATACTCAAACTAAAGTAATGATAGGAAACGAAATTACCTTAACGTCATCTGAGCTCATGACTTGTTGAGTCTGCTCGTCAATCCTAAACCCGAGCCTACTAGCAAATCTCAGTAGTCTCAAAACTCTAAGGGGATCATCTGTAAAAGTCTTGAAAGGCTCTAAAGGAGTTCTGATCATCCGATGACGTAGATCATCTAATCCTTTGCCAGTAAGATCCTCAATTTGCTGGGTTTGTAGATTGTAGAACAAAGAATTTATAGTTGCATCTCTACGAAACGCATCTTCTTCAGCCGTGCCAAATCTCTATTCAGCCACAATTAAGTTAAAAATGATCAAATAAACAAGACTAAAGACGATTGTTTAATTACCATAGTCGGGATTCGGCTAGTTTCAGTATATTCTTCGCTTCGCAAATTGACCAGATCCACATCAAGATTGTATAACTTTGTCGTTGTGGTTTCTAAATGCTTTGACTTTTCGGGGTTCACGTCAATTTTAAAGAATCCCTTCATTGCATTCGCAAATTGCTGATCTGATTCTATAAAATCTTTCATTTTCAAAGCAAATTCGTATCCCGTCATTCGGTTAATAGCAACATCAAGATCATTGCTAGGAATCCCAAGTAACTATTACAGATAAAAAAGAGAGTCAGCACAGGCAGTACAGCAAAACCAAAGGTCGCATACCTTGTCTCTCACCCACCCTCCTGTAAACCTCAAGACTAAATCTTCCTTCCGATTAGGATCTGCATTATCAATTGCCGTACTTGCAGACACTAACAGATCTCTGATTTGTCTTTCAGTTTGATTAAGCTCTATCTGCACCGGATCGACGAGCGACATCTTCTTTGGAAACCTGAACTGTTTGCGCTTCGCAATACCTGACTTATTTGGAAATGCAGTTTTGGTAGAGAGACCACGACAAAAGTACTTGTACTCTCGTAAAATCATAAATACCAATTCCTTGGTAAGATGTCTGTTAAACTCGTTCGATATAGCTGATACCTATACCGGACTGTGTTCTGTGCATCAAGAATCGCAAACTCAAGAAAGTTTGCGTGTACGCGAACTAATTAAATCAAATCACGTGACCTGAGGATAAGCTTAAAGAGTGCAGGTTCGAGTCGATGATTCGGCGTCAGCGACGTTTAGATTTAAAATCACGGTTATCTGTACACAGCATACTCTAGATATTAGAATATTGAATATGGAAAGTGTCAATACATTCAATTTGCAGTCAAGGGGCCTGCTGTTGTAAGTGCCGCGTGGCTGTGCACGAACGTTGCGATGGAATACAACCTGATCCACACTCCCGGATAAATAGACACTATATAAGTTCTGCTTGCTGATCGTCAACGTCCAATAGAAAAAAGAAAATTTAGGCTAACTAGGTACTGATAGACAGAGGCGTACATGTTTTACATGGGTGGCAGCAAGTCAGGTACAAAGATGATTCACGAAAAAGGAGAGACAGAATTATCTAGTGGCATGATAGGTAATTCTGATAGCTCGAGAGTACCTCAGAGATATATATTTGCTAGTATAAAATTCTGTGTTTATTACATTTTGTTGAGTGCGGCAATGTCTAAAATTTTTGAAAAAAAATACAATGAGGCACAGCTCTCAAATTTGAACACAGTTCTGTATTGTTGATACTGTTTTTTTTTTCGGATTCAACGTCTGTCAACACTTCAAAGTTTATTCACTCGTGATTATATTAAAAGGAAGAGCATAGCTCTAAATTTCAAGACCATAAAAAGGCTGAGGAACGGAACAGTCTAGAACTTTGCTTAATTTGCGGCATGTGGACTGACTACTCTTTGTCGGGAACATCATCATAACACCATACCATACCATTTGATTAGATTATTTTACCCTCAACTCACCAGCGCCAAAATATCACAAAAAACCGAAAAAAAAAATAAAAAATAAAAAATAAAATATGTATACAAGTTCCGATATATAACAGGGAAGAATCACAAAACAATAAATGTCAAAAAAATATTGGAGATAAAAAAATTTGATGAAAATAAAATATCATTTTCTAAAGTCTCGAGCTGAATCTGTGTCAAAAAGACTAGATAAGACAGATTATTTAATTGGAGTTTTATATGGAGTAGGTATCAAGATTCATGTAAATTTAGACGATCGCGAAGATATCTGTCGTGGCTTCGCTACCGGAGTCTTCTGCGGCCGAGCGCCAGCTGTGCTTTTGTGTAGCTTTTGATTGACAGGAGGAAGGACCACCGTAATACATTCGTTCAAGAGCCCTTCTTCGGAAGCATCGTCATCTTTCTCATCTTCTTCGATGTCACTGCTAGTATAATTTTTACCACTTCGAATATGAGTTCGAATATGCTGCGCCAAATTGTCCGAGCGAGAAAAACTCTTTGAGCACTCATCGCATTGGAATGGCTTCTCACGAGTATGAAGACTACGAAAATGCCGCTTCAGATGCTCATGGCGTCGGAACCGACGATTGCAATGCGCACACAGAAAAGCTTTGGTTGGGTCCTCCACTAAACTGGGTTTTCGGCCTCGACGTTGTACATAGGTAGGAACCCGCGGTAAATGCTTTGATGGAGATGGAATCGCTAGACTGTTATTTTTATCCGAGCTCTGAATAGTTGGTGGCGCCGAGGTGGATGCAAACATCGAGGAAGAGCACAGACCAGACGATAAATCAGGAGACGAGCAAGTGGAGCCTAAACAATCATATGACGTGCTGTACGGGAAGGTGCTCATAGACCCATCAGAAGAAAGTGACGAAGACATGATTAGCGAAGTAGCTGAATTCTCGCAGTCGAGTGCAGATGTAGTGGTCGAAGTCGGCGACTGGGCCATGCCGCTTTCCAGGAAGTCGTCTTCCGAGTCAAGCACATCTCTAGAGGTAGAAGAGGAGAACGATGAGCGAGGAATGGCCAAAGGATTTCTTGAGATATCGAACGGGTTGACTATATCTTGATTGAAGTAGACTTCCTCATTGTCTAGCGATGAAGAGACAGAGTCGGGGAGGAAGACGGGGGGTAAGAGAGCGAGTGGGTAGCGCGGTATCTCGACAGACTTGGGGTCGCAGAAAGCTAGCTGTCGTGGAGACTGAATGCCCGAGTTCGTGTAGAGACCGTCATATGAGGTTCTGTAGGGTTCGTCGTATTGCGAGGATGGAGTAGCTATGAAGTCTAGATATTGCATGTGTCAGATCTCAGTGAGATCACGAAATAAAAGAGGTTTTGAATAACAAACCTGGGCTTCCGTAGTCGTCTGAGGGCGTGGTCGGCATAGACTCGCAGTAGCTCATAGGTGAGATAGTGTGCAGAGACGAGGCAGGCGTCAGCACCAGTCGGTGGTGCGAGTAGGAGTTGTGCATCATTCTAGTATACAGGCGCTAGTTAGGAGAGCGAATTGCAGTCTCTTGCGACGAAGGGAGAGCTCACGATGAATAAGGAGAGGTTTTAAAATCCATGGTAGAAAGCAAAAGGAGTGTAGTATATCAGGAATCAATGTCGATGAGCGGCACGAGCTGAGCTGGAGCTGGAGAGACGGAGGAGAGGCGATGGGAGGTCAATTATATCTGACGCCGAGTCGCGTGTCGCGCGTCGAGCTTGTCGCGCATCCGGGGTACGTCGCATGTCCCTGGCGGTACCTCGCCCGTGCCGCCACGTGCGTCCGCCGCACAGTCTCGGAAAGCTCGGCTAATGAGCTAACTGTTACCCAGCTCTCCTCACGTCTAGCTCTGGCTGCCGTTACTTACGCTATCGCTTCTTGCATGTTTTTTATTCATGGTGCTATTTTACATATGTAGAGGGCTCAATCTTTTGCTAATATCCATCCAGCTTCCGTCCCTTTCTCTCTTTCTCTTTTTCTCTTCCCTACAGGCTCTACTTCCCCGACCACGCTCGCGACCCGGCGTATGATCGCACCGTAAGAGTGTCGGAAACCATTAGAATGGCTCCGGTTTCCACGTTTGGAATGATAGTCATCGATCGATCGAAGCTGCGCTTTAGTAGAGGCGAACCCTGACCCGGTCCGCGCGGAGGCTGCGTAGGCACTTCTTCAAATTCTCCGTGCACGATAATTAAGATCCCCGAATCCTCCGGAGTCCGTAGCCCATGCAAAGTCCACGAATCTATTGAAAACTTGTCCGGAGAAGACAAGTCATGTCTTGTTGGCGGTAGGTTCTTGAGCAATCCCATAATTTGCTCCTGGCCGATTGCCAAGCGCGCCTGTCGCTGCTGGCTGATATGGATTCGGGCCAGGTTGCGCGATAAGGGGATATAAGAGCTCCAGTTTTGGCTTGAGCCTTGGAATGTGTTGTGATGAGGGTTTTTTCCTGCGACTCCCAGTTCGCGGGGAACGCCAGTGTTAAGAGACATGGAGAATAACGACATACTGTCATATAAAGGCATTAGTTGCGATCGATCATTATCATAAACCTGGAAAAAGCTTCAAGTAGAAGATTAGCTTTGATTTATAATAAAGATTGACCAAAGAGGAGTTCATACTTTCCCAAGAATGTCATGACAATATTTTGAATCTGCTCTGTCTCAAAGAACCCTGCTTGCGCTCTGATGGGTAATTTTGAGACATTTGCTTGAAACGGATTCGGATTCTGCGTACGGCCCCTTGTAACATCCGGCAAATTCATCGATCCAACAGGCTCCCCATCCAAAATTTTCAACGAAGGAAATCTTCGCACGACTTCGGCGCGGTAATTCGGTAGGGAAGTGATTGGATTCCCAGTTAAAACCAGCTCATTCAACTCTCTAAATTTTTGACGCCAAATATCTAAATGTCGCCATTGATCAATTGCATTTTCTGCCAGTGATAAATTGCGAAGATGCGGGTATGTCTGTGCAAGTGTAGTGACTGCGGTAAGCTCACGAATATTGTTCCTTGACAGATCAACACTATCCACTGTCTTAATATTTATACTGGCAATCTTCATTAAAGCAGGAAACATTTTCGATCGTGTACTATCAGTAGCCAAGAGTCCATTTTGAGCAAGAAATGGATCAGAGTACATGCCGCTCAAGCTCAGTAAACTGTGCTGTTGATCATACCGGCCAGTCAAAAACGTTTGTAAAATCGAGATTGTATTTTGAGTACCATTATTTTGCTGCATTGCGATAATAAAAGAATGAGTTTAAAATATAGCTAAACACCAAACTTATTCTGTATTGTTTTGATGTTCTGCTGATTGACCAATTCGGATTATTTCCGTATGCCCAAACTTCTGATTTCTCAACCTAGATTTGATCCTTTTTTTTTCTAGACCGGATCCTTTCAGATCACTAAGATCACCAAACGAGAAACCTGAATAGCTGGATTTATTAGATCAAATCAGTTATATTAATTATCGACGTAATGAATCCTCTCACAGGGTGCTCCCTAGTTGCATGTATTATATGTGCGATGGCTAGTAGTAGAAACCTCCTCTTCGTGGGAAAAGGCTGTTAAAACTACTCGAGAAGTAAATTCTGCTAGTCACATGATTTACATATTTCATAACTTTCCAAACTTCTCGATTAACAGATTCTTCTGTGACAGAATATCAAAAACAAATTCATTCATCACCTGAAAATATAAGGATTTGATTATTTTTATATCAGAGTAATGTCTTCGAAAATAGGAGCAGCAGATCGACGAGCTCCTCTCTCGCTTGCCGAGATCGCAAAGGAGAAACAACAAGAACAAGCACAATTAGCAAAAGTACTCTCTACTCTTCATTGTAGCTCCTTTTCATAACCGTATTAACTTGTTGTTTTTCTATTTTTTAGCCTCGTTTTTTATCCAAAAAGGAACGCGAACGCCTAGCGAAAGAGAAGATGGAGAAAGAGCAAGCTGGTAGAAATACTAGCTCACGCTTGAATGGAAACGCCAAGTCTAGCACTACATCTCGACTGAATAATTCAAATTCAAAAAGCAATAACGTTACCACAATAGCAACTGATGCGAGAAATAATAAGCGCAAAGACGCTCCAGCAGCCGAGCCGACGGTTGATTTAGAGACAAAACTTTTGCGCGAGCGATATATGGGTATCCAAGACTCGGCGCCACGACGGCCAAAGAAGAGAGCGACTACTACGGATCGCAGATTTACGTTTGATTGGAGTGCAGCAGATGATACTTCTGCGAATTTAGCCCCGATTTATGCCGCTGGAAATGGAGGATCTTCTCAGACTAATGGCAATTCGAGCGAGACATCAAGACGAGCGCAAGAGCTACGAGAGCTATCTCGAAAGAGTAAAGATTCAGATTACGATAGTATGCACTGGTCAGAGAAGCCGCTTGGTAAGATGAAGGAGCGTGACTGGCGTATCTTCAAAGAGGACTTCAATATTTCGACTAAAGGCGGCTCACTACCAAATCCGATGAGATCATGGGCAGAATCTGGTCTTCCTCAACCACTGCTACGGACTATCGAACAAGTGGGTTACGATGAACCATCTGCCATTCAACGGGCGGCTATTCCGATTGCATTGTCGTGCCGTGACGTTATCGGTGTCGCTGAAACCGGTAGCGGTAAGACCGCAAGTTTTGTTCTTCCATTGTTATCATACATCATCGAATTGCCGTCATTAAACGAGATGACAAAGGCTGACGGGCCGTATGCCATAGTTCTTGCACCTACACGTGAACTTGCACAGCAAATCGAGCGCGAGACTCGTAAATTTTGCGAACCGCTGGGATTCAAATGCGTATCTATTGTCGGAGGACACACTCATGCCGAGCAATCTCTAAATATGCAAGATGGCGCTGAGATTGTGATTGCCACGCCCGGAAGATTGGTTGATTGTCTTGAAAGACGAGTGCTTGTGCTTAGTCAATGCTGTTATGTGATTATGGATGAAGCTGATCGGATGGTTGATTTGGGATTCGAAGATCAAGTTAACAAGATCCTCGAGTCACTTCCGGTTACGAATATCAAACCCGACACCGACGATGCCGAAAATACACAAAAGATGTCGAAATTCCTTGGTGGTAAAGACAGATACCGACAGACAATGATGTACACAGCTACGATGCCGCCGGCAATTGAACGAATTGCTCGACAGTATCTTCGTCGGCCTGCTACAGTAATTATTGGAAATGCGGGACAAGCCGTGGCGACAGTTGAGCAGCGGGTTGAATTTGTCAGTTCTGAAGAACGACGAAAGCGGCGTATGAATGAAATTCTAGAATCTGGCGAATTCACAGCGCCTATAATTGTTTTTGTTAACTTGAAGCGCGATTGTGATGCCGTAGCCAAATATCTTAATGGGATAGGCTGGCGAGCAGTGACATTGCACGGAAGCAAATCACAAGATCAGCGTGAGGCGGCGCTACAGGCATTACGTGAGGGTCAGGCTGATGCACTCGTTGCTACCGATGTCGCGGGACGAGGTATTGACGTCGCAGATGTTAGTCTTGTACTGAATTTCAATATGGCGAAGAATATCGAGGCTTACACGCATCGTATTGGACGAACTGGACGAGCAGGAAAGTCTGGTGTGGCTATAACATTTCTTTCGAATGACGATCAAGAAACCTTTTATGATTTGAAGCAGATGATAAGTAAGAGTACACTCAGTAAAGTACCAGAAGAACTTCGAAGGTAAGATTTTTACTTATTTCATTTTCAAATCGGATTATTAGTGAATATAAGAGCTAACTATTGATGATTTACAGACATGAAGCAGCTCAAATGAAGGTCGGCACTCGCAAAAACATTCAGTGATATACCCTTCAGTAGATTATTTATAATTTGTTACAATTCGGAAGTTTAAGATAATATACTATATTTTCTGGGAAATAGACTTTTTTGGTCTATCGATCTGCATTATTTAAATGAGCAGACTACTCGCTGGAATGCTTGATTATTTTTTAAAAATATACATTTGCGGGTTACGCTTTGATACTGCAGGATATTTGATGTGCGCGTCTTCATACCTCTAGACGTTGTGCCAATTCGCTCTGCTAAAGTGACATCTATTCCCGTATTTTAAGATCTAGTTGCTACTAGTCATACAGCAAGGGTATATACGGACGTGGATATGAGAGGACGCTCTGGTCTGTTTGAGGCTATGAGTTACAGAAAGAGTCTCATGAAACTTCGATAGAGCCTCTTTTCGAATCCTCAGACACTGTAAAAGCGTAGAAAGTACATTCACGAGATACTTTTAAGAATGAGAAGATGAGGCTAAGTCGAACGTAGGATCCAGAGGTGGGTATGGTGAGAAAGAAGGGTACAGGACAAATCGATTTTTATGGTAGGTAATTGGCTTTGTCATCTGTAAATGAGTAATTTTTTTTTAGACTTCAAATAACATGATGCAATCTGATAGTTATCAGAGAATCTATAGATTGCTGAAAACCAGGACGATGCGAACAAGGAGTGTAGAAGTTGTAGAGCCGAACAGCAAGTGATAAAAAAAAAATAATGGAGAGAGTTCCATACGCCACTGTTGTTACTCTGTTACTTTAGTGGGGCCCGTTAAGTGATGAATATGGAAAATTTAATATCGAGTCATGTAGAAGCTAAATCGAGAATCTGATTCAAAAATTGCGATACTCTACATTATATTTCACGATTGCCTAGCTCGAGGCGTGCGTCAATGGGAGACCGTACCTGCGAGGCGGCTGACCCGAAATCAGTCTGCATTCTCTTATTCGTGAGTGGCATAGTTACTGCTTATTCCAGTTTCATTGTTAACTACGGCTCAATATGAGAGTATATCGACTATGGCAATAGTCGGCAGTGTCCGAGGAGATAAAACGGCTGGCAGCTAGTACGTTTGACGAAATCCATCGCGGTGGGAAGAGAATAGGCTAATCGACACGAAATCGATAACAGATAAATATCAAAAAGTACAATGCATTTTAAGCTCGTGGACTCACGTGGACGCCGCGTGGCAAATGCAGCTGCAAAGATCGAGGGATCTGCAGCACTCTCTGATTCAGGAATGGTTGCTTGCTTTGGTTTTCCTACAAGTCATTTGCGGCAAAGATGTATACCTCACTCAGTCTCGCCAAATAACTTTTTATCAGAATGTAGTGAAAACATAGTTTCTATATCCTGATTAAATCCGACATGGCGGGGCAGCCACATCTCGAGACAGCGCTCGTTATTCCTATTGAAACAACCAAGAGACAACGACCAAAAAAAAAAACCATTAAAATCACTTTAGCCTTAGTCTGTGGTGCTGCGGCCGGATCAAGAGACAGTTAGCAGTAGAGCTGCAGAGTAGGGCTGCTTATCGGGCGGCCCACCAGTCGCTTTCGGTGTAAGAACAAAGCAGAGTAGAGAGCAGAACAGATCTGAATCTTGGGTACAAAGGATTATCGGTTGCACCGCTTGCTGTAAGGTAACCACTTTCTCATGTAGGTTGTTCGAATGCAGCTGTCATTCCTTATCCTAAACGGTCTGACAAAAGTTAAATTCATCAGGTGCTTATAACTACACACTTTACAAGAAAAATGAGACTTGTAGTAGAACAGAGGCGCAAGTAATATATTCCAAGACCAGATCTATGGAGTAAACAGAAGCCGCCAATGAACACCTGCTCATACGATGGCTCTCCTGCGTCTTCCTCCTCAGTATTGGAGAGACCGCTATTCTTGCCATCATTTTCATTTTTATATTTATTTTTATTATGGATGATGTTGACGGTATTGCGATCAAATCATGACTGTGTCTAATCGTTGTCTTCTTCATCTTTTCTGTCAGCAATTCTCTGCTGCGAGGCAAAAGCAGCAGTCATTATTCTGTTTTCGTTTGCTTTTATTCGGCGTATCTTTGATCTGCATGCGACAGCTCCCCTTCGTTCATCCTTGTCTCGTCGTCTCAGAGGTATCGTACCCACTCGCGGTCAGACAGTCGACAAGGCTGAACCACTAAATATCCACTCATTTATATTGCAATACGTATAATTCCGGCGATTATTCTGCAATTTAAATTAGCTAAATTCCGATCTCATTCTGTATCCGGATGCTATACCGCCTTTACTTCACATCCGTGTCTCTAATTAACGGCACTTTGTTGTAGCGATCTCAGATCACCTAATGCAGCTATGTGATATTCTTAAAAATATATTAATTATAAAGACAAGGTAGATGATGTCAATTCATTCGCCAATGTGTCGATCTTCGAGTTCAGATTACAATCTATTCACATCATATCCTACTATGTACTTAGTGATTGATGATGCGTGCAGTAGTACGCCTGCAGACACACATTATAAAATCATTTACAAATCTCTATCTTCATAATTCTTGGTAAACTCCCGCCGGAGATATTTCCGACACTCTCGGCCGTTACCCTCTTCAGCATAATATAGTCATGATAGAGACAGCTCGCAAAGACTCGGTTGGTTGGCTGGAGAGTGCTCGTATTTTTATTTTACATTTGAAGAAAGCGGATTCTGCTTAAATTGATGGGCAGCAAGAACAGAGTGTGGCTGCGATGGATGCCGCTGCTCGTCCAGGCCCTGGTCCAGGTTGTATAGCCCTCCTCTAAAACGTATAGCTATCCTGTTATCCAATACCACACCGTCTCTCTGTTTTCTATAAAATTTATCGACGGTCACGACGTATGCATCCGTTTCTGATCCTATAAACAATCAAAACAGACTCTAATTGACAGCATTGCTCTCGCGCGTGGCGACCAGCTTCCAGCAGCCTAATTCGCCAGCCCCGGAGGCCTCCACGCCGTCCAGTGGCATAATCGCACAGTCCCTTCACATTTAGCGCCAACGGGCGTCTCCAGCCCGAGCCGCCCGCCTACTTTTTTTTACCTCTCACCACCCTCTCTGTTTTCTTTCCTCCTCGCAGCTCTCTCTCTTCCCTCGCCTCAATTGCCCTCAAAATCCTACAAGATGTCTCCTACTTTTGATAAGGTCGACACCGTCGCCATCAACACCATCCGTCTTCTTGCGGTATGTCTCTCTGCTGCCCTATGCGGCGCCCCGCAGTGGCATCGAATTCCCAGGCTTTTCGCCTTCCGGTTGCTCCGGCGCATTGCCCTGCTGCTTCTATCATTTTTTTCTTCCGAAAAACATGTCTGACAAATTTCGTATCGTTTAGGTTGATGCCACCATCAAGGCTAACTCTGGCCACCCGGGTGGTATGTTTCTTTTCTTGATTGCTTCTCGCGCATCAGCTGTGATGCGAACACCGGCTCAGCTGATGCGCTGCATTCTTAATTTCGTATAAGCTCGAATCTAATGTGCGCCGTTTTTACTTCTTGCAGCTCCTATGGGTCTTGCTCCCGTCGCACATGTCTTGTTCAACAAGTTCATGAGCTTTAACCCCAAGAACCCCAAGTACTTCAACAGAGATCGTTTCGTTCTTTCGTAAGCTCTCTTTGCTCGTTCAGGCGTCGACTTTGGCTAATTCTTGTGACTTGTAGCAACGGCCATGGCTGCATGCTTTTGTACGCCCTTCTCCACCTATACGGATATGACTTGTCCTTGGACGATCTCAAAAACTTCAGACAGCTCGGCTCCAAGACTCCTGGTCACCCCGAGGCAGCCGACACCCCTGGCGTTGAGGGTATGAAATTTCCGCAGCACTTGCATTCTTCTATTCATATATCTGATCCTAACCTTTTTATAATCAATAGTCACCACTGGTCCTCTTGGACAGGGTGTTTCTAACGCTGTCGGTCTCGCAATGGCCCAGGCACACTTTGCTGCCCGGTTCAACAAGCCCGGTTATGATCTTTTCACCAACTATACCTACGCGATCATGGGTGACGGTTGCGTTATGGAGGGTGTTGCCTCCGAGGCTAGCTCGGCTGCCGGCCACTTGCAGCTCGGCAACCTTATCGTTTTCTACGATGACAACCATATCTCCATCGACGGTGACACTGCTCAGGCTCTCACCGAGGATGTTCTTAAGAAGTACGAGGCTTATGGCTGGCAGACTCTCTGGGTCAAGGACGGTGACAACGACCTTGCCGGAATTGCTGCTGCCATCGAGGAGGCCAAGGCCTGCAAGAACAAGCCTACCATCATCAAGGTCACCACCACTATTGGTTTTGGCTCCAAGCTCCAAGGCACCCACGGTGTTCACGGTAACCCCTTGAAGAAGGACGATGCGGCCCACGTCAAGGAGCTCTTTGGATTCAACCCTAATGAGTCTTTCGTCGTTCCTCAAGAGGTTTACGATCTCTGCTCCACTACCGCTGCCGCCGGTGCCGCTGATGAGGAGGCCTGGAACCAGCTCCTTGAGAAGTACAGCGCTGAGTATCCCGAGCTCGCAGTTGATCTCAAGAGCCGTGTTGCGGGCACTCTTCCCGAGGGATGGGAGAAGTCTCTCCCTGTCTACACCCCCGCCGACCCTGCGATTGCTTCGCGTAAGTTGTCGGAGACTGTTCTCAACGCTCTTGGCGACGTTGTTCCCCAGCTTATCGGTGGATCTGCCGATTTGACTGGCTCTAACTACACCCGCTGGAAGACCGCTGTCGACTTCCAGCCTCCTTCGACCGGATTCGGCGATTACTCTGGACGTTACATCCGCTATGGTGTGCGCGAGCACGGTATGGGCGCCATGATGAACGGTCTTGCCGCCTACGGTGGTTTGATCCCCTTCGGTGGTACTTTCCTTAACTTTGTTTCATACGCCGCTGGTGCCGTCAGACTTTCCGCTCTTTCGGAGATTCCCGTCATCTGGGTTGCTACTCATGACTCTATTGGTCTCGGTGAGGATGGTCCTACTCATCAGCCTATTGAGACTCTTGCTCACTTCCGTGCTACTCCCAACATTATGGTCTGGCGTCCTGCCGACGGTAACGAGTGCTCTGCCGCTTACAAGGTTTCGATGACCTCCAAGCACACTCCTTCGATCTTGGCTCTCTCTCGCCAGAACTTGCCTCAGCTTGAGGGTTCGACTATCGAGAAGGCCTCGAAGGGAGGATACGTTCTCAAGGAGGTTGCTGATGCCAACATCACTATCGTGTCTACTGGTTCCGAGGTCGGATTGTCGCTCGATGCTACCAAGATCCTCGAGTCGAAGGGATACAAGGCTCGTTTGGTTTCATTGCCCGACTGGTTCACTTTCGACAAGCAGTCGCTTGATTACAAGCTCTCTGTCTTCCCGGATGGACACCCAATCATGTCGGTTGAGGTTATGACTACTCTCGGATGGCAAAAGTACTCGCACGAGCAGTTTGGTATTAACACTTTCGGTGCCTCTGGCCCGTACTTACAGGTGTATGCCAAGTTTGGCTTTACTCCCGAGGGAATTGCCGAGCGTGCTGAGAAGACTATCGCTGCTTACAAGGGAGTATCTCCGCGTTCGCCTCTGCATATCGCTTTCTAAGTGCGTGACTAGGTTTTTTTTTTGGTTTATTTTCTTTCTCTCGCTGTGCGAGGGTAGAAAATGAGAGGAAGAAAATTGATATAAAAATCTTTATATAAATTATAGTGAAATTGCTGTATGTATCGAATTTCTAATTTCTATTATAATGAGTTGTTATTTTTGTTGTTTTGCTTGCTAGTTGTTTTGAGTGAACAACGCTGAAAATATAAAATTTATCGAGATTAATAATGTAATTTCGAGGACAGACTGTCTTTGCAAATCTGTGAGTAGATAAAGAGTAGATCAGCTTGACTGCTGTTGCTGTACAAAGAACTCATGTGTATATAAAAACCAGCAATTGGAGCAAGCGCGGCTAAATAAGGCAAACCATAGTTTAAAGTTTTATCCCATTCGGGTAATTTAACCCAATATGGATTACGGATAAACTCGGCAGCGGCTGGCCCGGTGACCCGGTGAGTTTGATTCGTTCGTCGGGAGATCAGCCTAGAGTCGTGAGGTTTTTGATAAGAATAATTGGGCTGAGTGCTGTTGCTGTTTTTGTTGTTGTGGATTATCGCGAGTGGATATTTCTGTTGGAGGAAATACAAGTTAGGTGAAAGTAATAAGAAATAGAACAGGACCGGACAGCGATTGCGGTGTTGTCCCCGAATTCTATTGTTTGCTTTATTTATCCCGATTCAAACCTCCGTCGGATCCCGGGACATGACAGCAATCTACACTCGTATTCATCAGCTAGCCTCGTCTTGAATATCTAGCATATTCTCTAATATTCATCAGCGTCATAGCCTGATTCGGTGTAGAATCTTTGCAATCGCCGGTGCCCTGGCGTGAGACTGTCGTCGGGCTGTTCCCGGTTGAATATCAATCAATCATTTGGTCTCAACTCCGAAGAGGTTTTCTTCCGCTCCCCCACAAAGCCCGCTTTCCATTCCTCCTCCCCACACTGCCAGCACTGCTCTGTAACTCATCTCTTTGTCTCTTTTTGATTTTGCTGCAAATGAGTCTGCGCAATACAGACAGTGGTAGCATCTTTGACTCGTCGACGCCCTGCAATATCGATTACAGCAGTAGCAACATCAGCACCTACTCGAATCCAGCCGGCCAGAGACTATCCGCAACTGCTCTCTCCCCGCATTCTGTCACAGCATCTCACCCCACCAACTCTGCCGGTTCGTCCTCTTCCTCTTTATCCTCGTTCTCCGCCTCGCCGTCTTTCTTTTCTCCCGACATGTCCGCCGACTGCGCTTCATCGTATACGCCGTCCATGCCATCTACCCCCTGCTTATACTCCTCGTCAGCGGCATCGACGCCACCTACTTCTCACCAAGCCACCCCTGCAGCGTACGGCTTTGGATTTCCTCCAGTCGTTAATCCTCTGTTGCATCGGAAAACAAGTAGACGGTACCGCGATTCCGACGACCAAATGGAGTTTACTTCGACTTCGTCGCTAAGGACTCCGTTACCTTCACCTTCACGGTCGCCCGCCCCGCAAGAGTCGCTGCAGATGCTACTTCATCAGCGACGGCTCATGCTTCAGCAGCAACAGCAGCAACAACAGCTGCTGATTGGGCGCGGTGCACTCTCAGACGAAGAGCATTTACGGCGACAGCTAGAGTCTGAAGATATGCAATTACATATCTCGTCATTCGATTCACAGCAGGCGTCAGCATGGTCGTCAACACGACAACCGTTTCCTTCTCCATCTGGTGATTCATCGATGAGAGATGAGAACGAGTATGGATATGAGCAGCGGGCACAGTTGACGCAAGATGGCCGGTCTTATTTGGCTCATGAAGAGTATAATCAGCAATGGCAACGACAACGACAGACCCTGCAAAATGGTGTATTTGATTCGGCGTCAATGATGAATATCGATATCTTGAGTGAAGCGGCTAAGAGGGCCGAGATGGAAATTCTTGCATCTGATATTGGAGAAATGCAGTTTTAGATCTACCTCTTTCGTTTGATGTCTGCGACTTTGAAAGTTTCACATAGAGCAGCTACTTGTTTTCAAGTCAAAGGGTACTCCCACCTTGGGTATTCTTAAGAATGCAACTTGGCAGAGGACTTTTATGTATTATATATTTGCTGGTTGGTTTGGGATTTATATTTGTGAGTTTGGCGAATTTTTTTTTAACAGACTGCTTTTTTTTTGGTTTAATTAGTGGAGATTTTTTCTATTTCTATTTCTGACTGCTGCTTTATTGTATAATGATTTTTCTTGTTTTATGAATAGAAGTCCATTTCCTCTTTTCTGTTTGTTGCTTGATTGTATAATAGTTTTTCTTTTTAAATCTGATATAGGGTTTGCAAAGATTCGATAGAAGTTGCATGTAATGTTGTCGTCTTGTACGTGCACTACCGATATATATATATATATATATATATGAATAATCCTGATCATAGAGCATCTGGCTATAGATAGGTGCTAGCTGTCAGTATTTTAATACTCTTCAGAGAACTACTACTCTTTCTAAACAAACGAGCACAGTCAAAGCCACGCGAGTCATTGCTTGAATTGATAAGTGATTTTCAGCGGAGCAATGCCGTATCAAAGGACTATTGGCGCCACTGGTGCCGCTGATGAAGACGATCGGCGGAGATAGGCGTCTGTCTTTAGAACCTTCCTTGGAGATCGCCCTTTGAAGCAGCACCATATCCGAGCCTCCAAAAGAGAATGTCCGTAGGTAGAGAATATAGGCAAAAAAATGAACAACCAAGTTCGAGTTATGTACAGAGTATGACTTGGAAAACAATCAAGTAGACAGTGTTGGTCTCGAGGCGGAATCGCTCAAGCGAGCCTGTGTGATCGTCCAGCTGACGTCATGAGTGCACATGACATCACATACTGCAGTAATGGGGACTGCATTACTGATGTTTCAAATAGTGAGCTTTCGTATGTTCAGCGCACTTTTAATGCTGCAGTTGACTCGGGTGCCTTGTAAGAAGCACAGGGAACAGTGCGAACTATAAAGCACTAAGCTGCCGCTGCTCTTCCTCCTCTGTGTTGACATCACCTCGTACACTCCTCTCCATCTACTGATTCGTATTACTTCCTTTCGCAATGGCCTTCACTGCTTCAGATATCATCAAGATAATCCTTGGTATGTCTATATGTTTTTTTGTTCCTCTAGCTTGTTTGATTGTGTTTTGTTTACTTGTTCCGGCGAGTTCCGCAGTCACTCAAAACACTCTTACGGCTTTTGGAGTCCTATTGCGTTTGATATTGTACTAACTTCATCTTTCTGATAGCCTTCATCCTTCCTCCTCTTGGAGTCTTCCTCGAGACCGGATGCAACAGTGATCTTTTGATCAACGTTGTATTGACTTGTCTTGGCTGGTTCCCCGGTATTCTGCACGCACTCTACGTTGTATGTCTATTTTTCTTTTGTTTTATCTATTTATCTTTACTAACAGGCTTTTGCAAGATCCTCAAAAATTAAAGGCCAGACGAAAAAAAAACGTTAACTTCTTTTTTTTCCGCTTCGTTTCTGCCTCCCTGCACGTCTTGGAATAACGTTCCTTCTTGTGTTTTATCAATGTATTCTTAATTTTGATTCTCGTTCATTGTGCTGTCATTGCAACTAGATGACTTATTGCGCCAATTTTTTTAACCTTATGGCCGATTTGTCTTTCAAAGTCATGTATGTCTTGTCGAAGAGATACTGAAAGGGTCGAAACTCGTTTACGACACGGCGAAAGCTGATTCGTCTTTCTTACACTATTTCTAGTTGGGATTTAGGTTTTTTTGTATGATTTTCTCTTTTGGGTATGGGTGTAGTTTATCTTGTAAAATTAAGATTATTTGCTCTAAAGCCAAAGCCTGATTTTAGTAAAAGTAGATCTCGAAGACCCAAGTTATCTTCAACTCCTATAAATAAACTCTGATAGCACAACAGAGAAGTTAAAAATAAAATACAGTGCCCTAGAGGCGTCATTAACACACAACAAATGAACAGATATTAGATTAATTCTGAAATAAAATTTAAATAAAATAGGGGTGATGCAATGAATTCATATCCAATCAACTCCAACGACCAAAAAAAAAAAAAAAAGGCAACTACCAAAAAAAATTAGCCAACGCACCAAACATCACATCATACCGCTTTCACTTAAATTCTCTTGAATGATAATGTCATTTACAGCTGCCATGACGAATCTGATTTGCGTAGTATCAGTGGCGCAGGTAAAGTGAGTATAGATCTGCTTTGTTTCCGATCTATTCAAAGAGACGAATCTCATTAGGATATAGTTGCTTGTTTCGGCATAGCTCGAGTCGTCACCTTTATATTAGGAGCATTCTTTTATTAGCCCGCGCAAAGGATTTAGAGAAAGTGTTAGAATTGAGTGCATACCTGTGAAATCTGGGAGATAGGCGTGCAAAGGAGAGCGGCTGATTTTCTCCTTGAATATATCGGTCTTATTCAAGAATAGAATGATAGAAGTGCGCACGAACCATCGCGAGTTGCAAATCGATTCGAATAATATCAAGGCTTCAGTCATCCGATTGACTGACTCGTCTTCGAAGAGCATCTGATCATATTCTGAAATCGCCGCCAGAAATAAGATGGTTGTCACATTCTCGAAGCAATGAATCCACTTCTTACGCTCTGAGCGCTGTCCTCCGACGTCGAACATGCGGTACGTAAGCTCTCCCATTGTGAATATGGTTTCGGTAATTCCCGTAGTCTTGACTCGGGATCTCAGTACATCTTGATCACTAGGTACATACATCGGGTTCGCGATACGGTCTATAGAATCAAAATAATACTGAGCCGAATCGTTAAGCTGATACTCTCGTGCGCGAGCAAAAGTAAGCTGTACACCGCTATCCTTCCACAGCGACGCAATAGCATTGCCAATTTCAGAGGCAAGTGTCTCGCCTTCGATTTGATTAGGCAGCTCATAAATTTGTTGCGCGTATGCAGTGTTTCGTGGGTTACCGAGCGGCATACCAAGCGTATCCATTGCCTCGATAATAACCTTCATAGATTGCACAGTATTCGAGAAAATGATTTCTCTAAATGAAAGCCGCTCGTCGCGAGAGTATCCTCCCTCGTGAATTAATTTCATTTGCTTGATGATTGTGCTTTTTCCGGACTCGCCGGCGCCGAGGAGAAGCATCTTGATTTGGCTCCGGCGTTCCTGACGGTCTCTGTTGAGTTGCACTTCGATCGCATCATTGCGGGCCTTGCCCTCGTTCTCGGGCGCGCTCATACCACAGCCCATGTTTGCGTATGCGCGTGGTTAAAAAGATGAAAGAGAGAGAGAGGCAGGCAGGAGCAGATCGGAATTGCAGGGGTTTGATCAAGAGAAGCTGCGTCTATGGGTGGGCCGATGATCACGATTTGGCGAAAGCACGGGTGGCAGATGCGCAGTAGCAAACAGAAGAACCAGCAAAGCCAAAAAAAAAAAAAAAAAGAAAGAAGAATAAGAGAGAAAGGAATAGGAGGGGCGGAAACAAAAAGTAGGAAGAAAGAGTGAGCGGCGGTGGAGTGTATGAGCGGTGGGCGCAGAAAGAGGTTCTCGGATTTGGGGCTGCGCTGAGTATTTTAGGCCTCTCTTTCTTTTTGCCCCGCCCCTTTGCTTGAGCTGCCTCACTTTGTAAAATATAGCGCGTTCAGCACAGCTTGCCGCAAATTACTACAGCTACTGTATCTATTTGTTTATATGCTAATCTGTTCTTCGTTCTTTGATATTGTGTCTAAATCTCTCGGCTTTATTGCGGGGCAAACTTGGCCCCTGCAACACGCTAAGCGACCTCATCTCGCTTTCTCTACAGCCTAATAATTTGCACTCTCCGCAGCTCCTCGATACTCATTCTTTCTACAAGCAAATCTGCTGTGGCACTTTTCTGTACGACGGGTTGATTGTTCAATTGTCTAGTCTCTATCCGCTTACTCAGAGAACAGCGATGATGTAAATGATATCTTCTGGTGCGGCGGGCCGCAATTGACTTTTTGAAATACTGTATCGTAATGTATTGAATCTGTATTCTGTCAAGTGGCAGCTGGTCACAGTCTTTGTTCGTCATATGCTCTTGTTTGCACCCTTTTTTCAATAGGTAGTTTGTGTAAATTGTTCTTCATTAATTATAAGGTTATCCTGAATTAGCTTCGCGATATTGAACCGTAAAGATTACCACGTGGTACGACAGTATATTCATTAGCGAAGTCAAGCTTATTCATAATCTTTGTGAATTTGAAACGCTCTGATTAGTTAAAAACAAAACGATCGAACTATCTCAGAGAATCCAAACAAAATAACCACTGTATCATACACCCAAACTGATGGACGGCAGTTACTCCATCGAGCATATAAAGTAAGTGGATATCTGTATCGTGCCAACGGACGAAGCTATTATTATTAACCTCAATAACATGCGAAGTCAATATACTCGAGCTCTCATCTCAAGCTGGAAGCGGAGGCCAGTCGAACTTTTTTGCTTTTCGCCAGTCACTATACAAGCAATTTCTCTTCAGCCTTCTCAGTACAGTAGAAGATCTAAAAAAAGAGCCAGTGAAGCTGCCGGGTAGCGGACAGATAAGTTATTGTAAGGCTGAACAAGAGAAATCTCGCGTCTAACTGCAAAACTTGCCATCAAGGTAGTCAGCCAAAGAATCATTTTTGCTGTCGTGGAAGCATCAAGGAGGATAGACGCGTTGGCGGCAGGAGGCATTTAGATATTAGAACACGTAGAGAACTGTAAATATTAGATCACGTAGAGAACTGTAACAATCAAATGCGTTCAGATAAGAGTAGTTGCAAGAAGGATCATAAGCTATTGTAGTCAGCAACAAATCACAAGGTGCTTAACTCTTGAGGCCAAAAACAGATCAGGCCAAAGCAATTGATCAGAATCCAGCAGCTACTTACACAACTTACACTGCAGGTTGTATTCTTACGTAAAGCTAAAGTCATAGAATTGATAATAGTTGTTAAATATTAACATTGAGACAAAATTGCATAAATGAATAGTAAGCAACAGAAAAACAGCAAGTCCAGAATCACGCAAGAAGATTTCTAGGCTGATACTGAGATTTGGAAGGCGAGCTGCCGGGAGGAAGATGTGGAATCTCCAAGTTTAGCTTTCAAAATTGCACTTAAAAATATTGAAATTGACAATTGATAGGCGACTAAGTTATTTCCCCGGTGAGAAGAAGCCCAAGATGCGCTCGCAAACCTGATTGAATGCTTTGGCAGACATGTATCTCAGCCGCACACACTCGCTAATCGGCCGTTCGATGAGACCTGAGACATAGACAAGACTTGCGTCAGCATATGAGTAACAACTTTTATTATTATTATCATTACTACTGCCGCCTGTTACTGTCTAGTCAAATGGTACCAAACTGTGCAAGAGGATGTGGCATTGATAAACTGTTTCATCTAGTCACACCGCGACTCTCGCCAAATCACGCCACTCGTCAAGTCCCGTCCGTCTCTGGTGGAAATTCATTGAATCTGGAATGGCAATTCAACGACGTCCTCTGGTCTTAGATTACCATTTAAACCTTCGTTAGCATTTATAACTTTTGGTTGCAAATACATCGTGCGACAAGTCCAGTACTTGCGGCACGGCCTTTTTTGTCGCATTATGAGAGCAATCCCCCCTTTCTTTGAAACCACAATTTGATTTAACCCTAACTCGCTTAGTTTTGGCATCTTATCTTTGCATTTTTCTCTAGAGGAGTATTTGAAGCCATGAGCAGGTCAATGATGTCGCCTCGTTCTCTGTGGCAGAAATGCTGCTGGTAAGACTCCTCTACTCTGTTCGAGCTTAGGATAACTACATATGGCTATCACTTGGCTTGCTAATCGCAGCAGTGATGAATTTACTTCGGACCGAGAATTGGATCTAATATATGTTTACTGTGGTAATTCTAGACAATATAAACGCCACATAGGTTTTTCGAGTAGACAACGAGAGCCGGTCGCCGGATTGTACTTCAGTGCTCTTTTATTCTGTCGTACCGCAGTTGGTAGTCAGTACTACGAATTCATTTAATTGCCGATATTTCATTATATCTCTTATACCTTTTGCTAATATTCAACAAAACGCCGTATCGGGTCGTTGAAATTCAGCAGAGCAATTTGAATACTAATTTATCAACTTCGTAACGCCGGATTTGATACTGCTTGTCATACATCACACAGATGTGGACTATTGTTTGCATCAAACTGATCTGAGGCTAGTGAACGGTATCGATTTTTTGCTAATTTAGCTTTCGGTCCTGTCTATCATCCTGTTTAGAGCTCTAATGACCGGCCTCTGTTAAGTTCTGGATCTTCGTATCTCAATGAGCGTATGGGTTTCCGTTGAAGTTCTGAATGCTACAAATTCTTCAGACTTCTGCAGCTCCAAAGTTTTGCAGCAATACTTTGCTGGTCTTAGGCTTGAGTACTTGGCCGTCGTGATTTGACGAACTTGCTAGTCCTCGTACGTTTGCATTAGGTCCTCGTACGTTTGCGTTAAAATATTAGTAATATCAAGCGCAGAGCTATTGGAATGCTAGTTTTTGTCTACTCTTTTGAGCCAGACTTCATTTCGACCGCGGAGAAGCTGGCATATTTGCGAAAACGGTGTTTCATAAACGACTGAGTCGTCTTCTTCGATGCCTGGTATTCGACAGAACTCGCGCTGACAGTCCATGGGAAATTCAGTTTCTCAAAAATCCATGGGTGAGCTTCGTCTACTAAGCCACTGTCTTCAGCTTCTTTTCTGCTGGATCAGCAAGAACTTGTCTATAATTATCATCGTCTGTAGTTTCTGCCAAGTCAACTGTTTCTCCGTATGCTTAGCAGTACTAGTGCTCTTTTTTTGCCTGCCTTGTGCTTTAATACAAAGATTAAATATCGTCGATTCTAAGGTCGGTGATTGAAATGGGTCTTAGATCTTGGCCTCCATTCCCGAAAAGCACTTTTTGGGATTATTTTCAATTCATTTTGTGCTCAATACAGCTATGAAAGAGCATTCGCATCGCTGTATCTGTTTTTCCTGCAGTGAGGCCAATCGGACAGGAATTACTCGCTTGCGCTTTGACTACCTATAATGCAGAATGCAATTATTCAAATCGAGATTTTGTAGAATTAGCTATCTTTCTTTTCTATTCTTTGCTCTTTATTGTTGGCTCGTTTTTATGATATCTGTCAGTCACTTGACTCCTGTAAAAGGCTTGAGCAAACCAGATGTAGATAGTTGTCCGGTTTTACAACATGATAGATCAGCTTTGCAGATCATTTCTTGGCTAATGAGTAATATTAAAATTCACAATTAATTGCTGAATGTACTGTCGCTGCTATGTTGGATGATGGATATGGACAAGGCTTTTCGTGCAGTAATGATAACTAGGCGGCTCGATTCGCCCCTCTTAGAAGTGGGGGGCCAGCTAATCTTGTGATGCCGAAATTCAGGCAGCCGTTAATCTATGCTTTAGTGATGAAATAAATAAACTAAAGCAAGTGATTTGATTTAAAGACTTTGTGATTTACGTGAAGAGATAATTAATGTTTTCGTAGTGGTAAAGCAAAATTGAATTACAGCGGACCTGGGCAAGACAGGTTCGTGAGAAAGAAAAGTCAGTCATCTAGAAACGAAACTTTTCATGGAGCCTCTCAAAAACTCATCTCCCCCGCGTCCAGAATATTTTTCTGCTTCAGCAACCAGCTACCAATTTAGTTACTGGGTATTCATTTGTTTTTACTAGACCCATTGTTTTCAGCGTGCATATTAATTTTTTGAGCCTTTTAGGATTTCAATACCTGGACAAATTAATCGTCGTCGCCACTTGCGCATCTAATAACCATGAGCGCCTTTTTGAAACAGAGATTTGCTGAATGCAAGGCCGACGGTATGCATTACTAGTTCTCAAAAATGTATCATATGAATTGTTCTAATTGAGATTATTTGCTGTCTAGGACGCCCGGCGTTTGTTACGTTCGTCACCGCCGGTTTTCCGAAGCCCGAGAGTACTGTCGACATCATGCTGGGCATGCAAGCTGGAGGTGTCGATGTCATTGAGTTGGGAATGCCATTTTCTGACCCAATTGGCGACGGACCGACCATTCAAAAATCCAACACTGTATGTATCTCTTGGTGACTTCGTTTTCCTACCTGGTATTCGGTTTGCGGCGACTATACCTCTTTTTTATCACTCGCCGGCGCCCACTGCGGTCTAGCTAGAGCCAGAAACTAACATTATGTCTAGATTGCTCTCGAGAACGGAGTTACCACCAGACAGACGATCGACATGGTTCGTCAGGGTCGTGCCGCTGGTGTCACTATCCCAGTTGTGCTTATGGGATATTACAACCCGATTATGATTTACGGAGAAGAACAGTTCATCAAGGACGCTAGAGCCGCTGGCGCTTCCGGATTCATCATTGTGGACTTCCCCCCCGAGGAAGCTATTAAATTCCGTCAAATCTGCACTAAAGAAGAGTAATACCGATCTTAGCTGAATTTTTATAGTAGTCGTATGTGTGTGTTAACTTTATGAATCTATAGTATGAGCTACATTCCTCTCGTCGCACCCTCCACTACCAACTCTCGTCTCGAAATTCTTTCCAAGATTGCCGATTCTTTCATCTACGTAGTGTCAAGAATGGGAACTACTGGCGCTTTAACCCAGATGAGCGAAGAATTACCGGCTCTTTGCGCTCGGGTTAGAAAATATTCAGGAGATACTCCTTTGGCTGTCGGTTTCGGTATCTCGACGCCCGAACACTTCAAAGCCGTCGGTGCCATTGCGGATGGTGCTGTTATCGGCAGCAGGTTGGTGACTGTTATCAGCGGTGTCACTGATCCCAAAGACATATTAGCAGAGACCAAGGCGTTCTGCTCTTCTATATCTGGACGCATTGTCGAGACTACCACCCATGAAGTAGGCCCCATTGCCGACTCTCAGGAGGCTGCTGCTAGTATCCTTTCAAAGAAGGAGGTTTCCCCTACTGCTGTCGTCACCGATGCCGATCCGTCAGCCAAGCTTGCAGTTGATTTCTTGAACGGTATCGTCGCCAAGGAGGAGAAGACCCACACTTTTCCAGCCAGATTTGGTGAATTTGGCGGTCAATACGTCCCTGAGGCTCTTTTTGACTGTCTGGTTGAACTCGAGAAAGTATTTGAGACTGCTGTCAATGATCCCTCTTTTTGGGAAGAGTACAGATCATACTACCCCTATATTGGTCGGCCAGGAAAAATGCACCTCGCTCCTCGTCTCACTAAACACGCTGGTGGTGCAAACATCTGGTTGAAGAGAGAGGATCTCAACCACACCGGTTCACACAAGATCAACAATGCTCTTGGACAAGTTCTTCTCGCTCGCCGCCTTGGCAAGACTGAGATCATTGCCGAGACCGGTGCCGGTCAGCATGGTGTCGCCACTGCCACCATCGCTGCGAAGTTTGGCATGAAGTGTACAGTCTACATGGGTGCAGAGGACGTGCGACGACAGGCCTTGAATGTGTTCCGCATGAAATTATTGGGTGCTTCGGTCGTGGCCGTTGACGCTGGAACTCGCACTCTTCGTGACGCTGTGAACGAGGCGTTGAGATCTTGGGTGACCAACCTGTCTACTACCCATTATGTCATTGGATCTGCTATCGGCCCTCACCCCTTCCCCACCATTGTGCGTACCTTCCAGAGCATCATCGGCAATGAGACCAAACAGCAGATGCAGGAATACAAGGGCAAGCTTCCTGATGCCGTGGTTGCATGTGTCGGAGGTGGCAGCAACAGCAGTGGCATGTTTTATCCTTTTGTCGAGGACAAGTCCGTGAAACTGCTGGGTGTTGAAGCTGGCGGCGATGGTGTCGATACTGACCGCCATAGTGCCACGATTTCTGCCGGTTCGGTTGGTGTTCTTCATGGCAACAAAACTTATGTTATTCAGGATGCCGATGGTCAGATTCGTGACACCTATTCAGTCTCAGCTGGTCTCGACTACCCTGGTGTCGGACCCGAGCTTTCAATGTGGAAGGACACCGGTCGGGCTGACTTCATTGCCGCAACTGATGCACAGGCCCTCCAAGGCTTCAGACTTCTCTGCGAACTAGAGGGAATCATTCCTGCTCTTGAGTCCTCTCACGCCATTTATGGCGCGGTTGAACTTGCAAAGACTATGTCTTCTGATCAAGACATTGTCATTTGTCTATCTGGACGTGGAGATAAGGATGTCGAGAGTGTGGCGGAGAATTTACCTCGTTTGGGTCCAATGATTGGATGGGATTTACGCTTCTAGACGCAGAACGAGCATGCTTTTGTAACATTTAAAAAAAAGCTGTTATATGAAAACTTACTGGCGACTTGTATTTTTGATTCAATTTATGTTTGCTTAGATTAAAGAAAATTGATAAGGTTGATAAAGTTAGGAATAGTGCACATAAACATGCATCGGTTCTCTTCATACAAAAAGAGAGGTGACATTGCACTCGTAACTGCTACCAGTACATAGAAAAAGCCATTTCCTCTTCATTGATATCTAGACCCTGTACCATTTTGTAGTGGTCGGCCTCGACCGTCCAGCAAAGCAGACTCTATCATATCAATAACTATTCGCTTTGCAGCATTGATTTCAAAGACACGCCCGCTAATATTGCAAACCCGATCAGGGCCTTCTTTACCGTTTGTGATAAATTGTATCCGGGCGCCAGTTTCTTGTTCGATCCGTTTCAGAGTCTCGCCTCCGCGACCGATGATCAGTCCTACAAATGGTGTTTTGACGACGAGAGTGATAGAAGTTGAACCTCCTGGAGAGGGATCGCGCTCGGGGCTGAATTCTCGACATCTTTCGTTGGCTCGTAACCGGGGAGGTGTAGGTGACCGCCTGCGCTCACGTCCACGAGGGTTATGGTCGCGATCTCTATCTCTTTCGTAGTCACGATCACGATATCTATTCCTTGTATCGCCCCGATAATCTGGTTCATCGTAAGAGCCTAGATGAGTAATATGAATATGGAATACGTTTTTCGTGAGTAGATCGTAAGATGGGTACATACCTGATCGTCCATCTCGAGAAAGTACCTTGCCGTAGTACTCTCCAATAGACAAACTTTCTCTAGGATCAGCCTTATTCAATTGATTTATGTCTAAATAGCCTGTGTTTGAAGGCGCTGGGACATGGACAGTGTTATTATTTGTGGCAGCGGCAGCTGCTAGAGAAGCTAGTGCGGCAGCAGCATTGGGATTCGCACTTAAGTTTGCCTGATTTTGTAAAGGAAGGCCGGCGGCGGCAAGTTGGGCTAACAATGGACTATTTGCGAGATTGGCAGTTTGGACTGGTGCTGCGTATTGTGACAAACTTGGCGAATGGCGCGGATCGAATTGGGGGAGATTTGGATAAGCTTGCTGGGGAGCTGACGGTTGAGAGGGCTGTTGCTGTTGCTGTTGTTGTTGAGCTCTTTGTGCTAAAATCCGGATGTCAGCATTTATTTTGGTCACAAGAAGAGGATTGATCACATACTAAGAGCTGCCAAAAGGGATGCGACCGCTGAGTTGTCTGCCATAACGGACCAGTTTTCTTTTCCTTTGCTTCGGTTTTGGATTCAATTTAGAGGCAAAAACAAGTATTTGGAACGGTAAACTTCAGACTGGAAATAATGGATTGAAGTCGCCTGTATAATTGATTCGAGAAAAAGCGAAGAGTGCGTAAGGAAATGAGTTGTTAGGACTTGGGGGAGAGGGGGAGAGGAAGGGACGGGGCGTGTATCACAAAGGGCTGAGTAGTAATATGAAAGCCCCTGTGGGATGAAATTCACACAGTGAAAGTACTGCAAATACGAGTATGTGTTTTTGTCCGGTCAGGGGCGGACGTGATGGTTGTCAACAGGAAGAAGGTGAAGATGATATTGCGTATGAACATGAGAGCTGAGAGTAATTTTATTCTGTAGTTCATGTCACGTGATATATATATATGGAACGTCTACGCGTGGTAGTAGAAAAAAAGGCAGCATTGTTTCTGAGTTACATTTAAATAATGCTGTATAGCACTTATATAATATGTAAATATTGTTTGAATTAAATTGTAAGATCGACGATTTTCTTGTCGTTCAAATAAGCTATCGCTGCCAGATTAGTAATCTAGTGAAAAACTTCCTAGACCGAGCGCGCGAACTCCCAAAAGAATTCAGTCATACACATTACAACTACACAGCCTTTGACCATCAAATATCTTAAGAATCTGGCCAATCGGACGAGTACCCCACGCCAGCGCGGATTAAGGACGTCTACGAAATAATTACGGACATTTCTGATAGGTGCTGTGAGAAGTCGTATAGAAAGTGGATGCGTACTAATTCTCGGTGAGGATTTATTTTGGTGAGCGTTGCTGGAGATTGTCAAAATCGGTAAGACGTATGCTGATATTGTAACATCACAGGCACAGCAGACTATAGTAGTAATCGGATTTGCAACACCTTATATTGTACACTCACTACCTGCCTGTCCCCAGGCTTGACCCGCAGGCATGTTGAAGATACAATCGCGGAGTATCAGAAATGTGTTGCAAAGCACCATATTAGTTTCCGCTCGACCTTATCACAGTAGGCTGTTGTCGAGAAGGCCGAAGAAGTTGACATCATATTATTCGGCTCGAGAATTTTCGTCGTCTACATCACCAAATAGGTCTCATGCGGACCGTCGACGTCGCAACGAAGTCAAACTGGCCCACCCGACGACTGAGTCGGATCTTGGATCACAAATGCCAATAATTGAAGTACTGGCGGAAAAGAAGTTACACGAGTCCAAGAGAGCTGCAGGAACTGCAGATGAAGGCGGAGACGAGGTAGTTGTGATTGACAGCATCAAGTTTGGGAGGCAAGATGCCGACACACTGTTTGCCCCGCAAGACGCAACTACTCCAAATGCGTTGCTGACGCAGCCTGAACTGAGAAAAATTTTTTGGAAGAAAAATATTCATTTAACTGAGGAACTCAAGCAAGAGGCGGAGAAACTATATGTTCGAGATATTTTTAAGCTTGTTGTATCAGGTACGAAGCCACCTTGACATTTGGTCTTTCGCTGTCATGTACTAACAATACATCTAGAATCGGAAGAAGACCAAAAGAA
Organism: Kockiozyma suomiensis; assembly: GCF_038497685.1. Classification (NCBI taxonomy): domain Eukaryota; kingdom Fungi; phylum Ascomycota; class Lipomycetes; order Lipomycetales; family Lipomycetaceae; genus Kockiozyma; species Kockiozyma suomiensis. Next base: position 462,648 of record NW_027117668.1, read on the forward strand.
AATTCTATCTGAAACTACATATAGTCTAGAAGACCGGATTTGGACCAATCTCGTGACTTATGCAACTTCAGGTCTGGCGTTATCGCCGACTCTGGTCAATACTTCGACTCCCTGGTCTAATCGGTATGAGATATTTTTAACAGCATCACAGGGCCAGTCGATGCAATATCTTGATGCCGTTGTTAGTAAACTTTCTGTGGAGCTTGACGCTGATCTTCTACGAATTGATGACGTCGACCTCGAATATATAGTGGGTGAGGACGTTGAGAAGTTGAGTATGTAGTGAGACGGTTATAATTTCTCAGCAAGAATTATACTTACTATATGAATTATAGAAAACATGTCATGGGCTATTTCTGAGACTGTATCGTATAAATTTCGCGATCTCGACTACCTGAAAGATTCATTAGGAAACTCAGACAGTTCAGCAGCAACTGACTATATGGACGACTCGCACTCTCTATCTAACCCAGAGCAACATTCACATGATGAAAGCTCATCTAATAACGAAGAAGGCGAAGGCGAAGACGAATCAGTTCTGGAGTACAATTACATGTCATCTTTGGTAGAGTCAATTTTGACCTCTGCGTTTCAAAAACGCATCATAGAGTATAATCGAAGATCACAGGCTACAACGGATAAGCCTCTGATAATTCAGCTTAAAGACTATACTACGATAGGGAATTCGGCCTTGGGAGAAAGCTTTTTGAGTGAACTTGAGAATCAGATAATGCTGCGGCGCGCCGAGGGCCAAAAGATTCTGTTAGTGGCAACTGCGCACGAACAAAATTCGACGTCTGAATCGCCAATCCAATTCACTATCACGAGGAAATCAGAAGATGGCGAAGTAACTGATGACCAAACTGCATATATTGCTCTTGGAAAAGAGAACCTTGTTTCAATTGCCTCTGGACCAAGATTGATGAAACAAGTCTTTCCACTGTCTAAAATCGCTTATAATCGAGACGCCAAGATTGAGAATTTGAAGCAAATCCGCTACCTTAACTCGCGCTATCTTGATATACAGCTTCAGCGACTCTTAAGCGTGCCTTTAACGAAAACTGACTCGGACTACCCTTCAATATTGAGCATACCGAATGAACTATTCTCTGAAATTGAAAGCACCTCTAGCGGAATGAAGTACTTGTCATCAGGACTTGCCTCTGCCATGCTTTTGTTTAAAGTAGTTACGGTGATCAAGGGTATAATGGTTAAGGAGAAACTTGAAAAGGTTGACATGGATCTTTTAGATCGTGCAATTTCATTCGTACGAAGCTCAAAGGAGTTAGATCGGTCTCTGGCCGCTAACTCTGAACTTTTCAAACTGAGCCCAGATGAGCTGGTGTCTTCAGATATTTATTTTAGCACCCATGACGATTTGGATGAGTTTCCTTCCTCTGAGATTATTAAAGAAACTAATATCACTCCGGAGAATTCTCAGACTGACACAATAGAAACAACCAGTCCAACAGATTCGTTAAGCAAACACATTGAATCTCGCAAAAGGCACTTTTCGAATCTTTCAGCTATCCAATCTACTTTAAACAAACGCGAAAAGGCGCTCTTCAGGTTGTTTGTGGAGCCACAGGATATCAAAGTGGATTTTGACTCAGTTATTACCCCACCCGCGACTATAGATTCACTTAATGACACTGTAACTCTTGCACTTGCTATGCCGCACGAATTCAGCTATGGTGTCCTCGCAAATCATCATACTTCCGGAGTATTGTTATATGGGCCTCCAGGAACTGGTAAGACACTTTTGGTGAAGGCGCTTGCTAAGGCGGGACATACCAGTGTTCTTGAAGTTAGACCTGGTGATGTTCTGGATAAATATGTCGGCGAAGCGGAAAAGAATGTCCAGGCAATTTTTTCTCTAGCAAAAAAACTCAGCCCTTGCATTATCTTCTTAGATGAAGTAGATGCTTTACTTGCCAATAGGTCCAATATGCTATCTAGTTCTAGCCGAGCTAGAGATACTATCAATCAGTTTATGGCAGAATGGGATGGCGTTCGAAGTGAAAAGGTGTTGCTGATTGGTGCTACGAACAGACCTTTTGATTTGGATGACGCAATTCTGAGACGATTCCCGAGACGAATTTTAGTCGATTTACCAACTGAAAAGAACCGGGAGGATATCTTCCGAGTTCATCTCAAAGACGAGAAGCTGGATGCCGATTCAATCACTATCGAGAAGCTTGCCAAAGAAACAAACTTCTTTTCCGGATCGGATATTAAGAATGTCTGTGTATCTGCAGCACTTCAGGCAGTTAAAGAACTGAAGCAAAAGGTCGATGATGGTGAAGTTTCTGCCGAGGATGCTGCTTCTTGGACACGTACCCTTGCGCGAAGACATTTTGATCATGCACTGAAACAGACAGGCTCATCGATTAGTGATGATATGAGCTCGATTAATATGATTCGTGAGTGGGACAAGGAATTTGGACAGAATGCGAAAAAGCAGCCCGTGAAAGGATGGGGATTTTCGCAGGCTCCGCCAATTCATGACTTGTCTGTTCGAGTTGAACCATGATATATATAAGCATTCTGATTGCAAAAGGCTTTTATGGTTCAATTTTTGTCAGAATATTCTTAGTAAGATAGAGTTCATGTTCACGCATGCTAAATATTTGTGTAGAGCTGGTAGCTGCTTGTGTGAAGGCGTATGTAAATAAGAAATAAATTACTGAAAAAGATAGCTTTTATACAAGATCCTGTAATATAACATCACCCACGTGCATGCCGAAAGCGAGTACGTTGTAAGTTTCTACACCGCAACAACACCAATCATCATAATGGTACAGCCACTCCGAAAATGTAAAGTCAACTCAAGTGTGCATAGAATTAGACAACAACATCCGATTTTCCAACCACGGTCTCTTTGCTAAGGTTTCCAATCTTGCGAGCCTTCTTGGACAGCACGTTTTGGGCAATCTCAAGCAAAGCGTAATCAGTGTGCTTGCGACCAATGATGGTGACACCAAACGGCATTCCGTCCTTGCGGAATCCGGCAGGCACAGCAAGAGCTGCCAAGTCCGTGAAATTGACAAAGTTCGTGTAAGTTCCCTGCTTGGCATTGCGAGCGATGGGATCAGCCTGAACTTCCTTGATCTTGGGTGACAAGGGAGCTGTGGGTACCAAGAAGCCGTCAAAGTCGGCAAACTTGGTCTCAATTTCGCGCACTAAATCACGGCGATGATGCTCCCAGTCAAACTGGTCAGCAGCAGAAAACTTGTTGGCAAGAGCAATGATGGAACGGACGGTGGGGTCCATAGCATCGGGGTCAGACTCGATGAGTTTGCGAACGACGGTATAGCGCTCAGCAACCCAGGGTCCCTCGTACAGGCACTTTCCGAGTCTGTACATAGGGTCAAAGCTCATAGGAACGAGCTCAACGCCCGCTGCACGGTATTCCTCGAGAGCCTTTTCCCAAAGAGGAGCATTCTGAACATCGTCGAACCAAAGGGGAACGTCAGGAATAGCAAGACGAGGCTTGGGACCGAACGAAGCGGCCATAGGGGTAGGCAGAGGACGAGAATAAGAGTCGACTGGATCGTACTTGGCGGCAATGTCAAAAACTGTCTTTGCTTCAGGAAGAGTTTGCGCAAAGACGGACACGCAATCAAGCTCGCGACAGGCCGGAACAACACCAGTAGCAGAGAATGCACCACGCGACGGTTTTAAACCAACCAAGTTGTTGTGCATGGCGGGCACTCTACCGGAACCAGCGGTATCGGTACCGAACGAGAAGGCAGCAAGACCACGAGCAACAACGTTAGCGGAGCCCGAGGAAGATCCTCCGGAGCAATATTCGTCATTGAAAGCGGAGGGGACCGCTCCGTACGGCGAGCGAGTACCAACAAGACCGGTAGCAAACTGGTCAAGGTTGGTCTTGCAAATTGGAATTGCACCAGCTGCTTTGACGGTTTTGATGATGACAGCGTCCTCGGTGGGCTCGTACTTGAAAGCCGGGCAGGCGACTGTAGTAGGCATGCCAGCAACGTCAATGTTGTCCTTGGGAGCGAAGGGAACACCATAGAGGGGAAGATCTTTAGCGTTGGGAATAGCCTGTAGTTGCTCCCACTGAGCCTTGAGGACCTTCTCCGAGGCGATGGTGATGAAAGCGACATCGTCAGTCTTGAAAGTCTTGACCTGAGCAATAATGCGAGCAAGTCCTTCTTCGGGAGTTGAGGCGCGTTGAGCAGCGACCCACTCGGGAATAGACCAGCCAATGGTTTCGACAGACATTTCAGCGTGCGCTGGGAGTAAACTGAGAGAGTATCAAACAAAAGTGAGGTGTTGCGGAGAGAGAGCGTATAAATATGATGATAACGGGAGTTTTCTAGTTTATTTCTGCGAACGCCGCTCGAGCAATCAACGCGCGCCGGCGCCGCCCGCGCCTGGTAAAAGCTTAGGCCCAGGACAGAAGGGAATCCGGTAAATTTTGATATATGTCAGCTTTTGAGGATACAAATGGGAATGTAGAGTGAGGAAAAAAAAACCATAAGCAGGACTTGCCTCGTCTCGCTCTCGGTGGCTGGGGGTTCCTGTCTTCGCCATCCAGAAAGCTATCAGTTCTTATCTCGTAATCGCCAGACTGAGGCGGAAGTCGGCTCAAGTCGGCCCCGCGATAAGTGTGAGTGAAGCGGGGTTAGTACTGTAATTATACAGGGATTCGTACCGCAAACGCAAAATTGCGAACTCGCCGTCTCGAGCTACCTTCCCCCGCTCGACGTCTTTGTCTAGTACAGGCTGTTCCCCTCGGACACTCTAGTTTCTGACCCCCGAAAAGACTCAATGGATGCTGCGCTGCAAGATCCTCAGCAAAGGATGGCTCTCGACGAGAATTCCTCCGGCAGCGGCCAGACTGCGCCTCCGTCTGATCTGCAAACCAGCGGATTGCTACCAGACACCATTGGCTATCTTGCTAAGTTTCGCGTGTCTGAGATTGCTGTCACTAGCCGTGTATGGACTGATGCAGACATCATGGTACTAATTGATGCTTATACGAGGTGTAAGCACGAGGCAATGGCTGCAAGAAAAACCGCTGTTTTAGCATCTACACCTTCAGACCACCTCTTTCCGTCTCACGGACGAGCAGCCTCTGAAAAAAGTGAAACCTCCGAGGAGTTGTTTGACAGGGTACATGCGGAGTTTGTTAAGCATGCGGTCAATCCTCACCGTACGCCAAAATCGCTGCACGAAAAGTTCGGCTTTCTGACTATAACCTATCGGCGAATCAAAGAATTTCAAATGGGTCGAATTGAGAATGCACCTTGTGGTACGAACTGGTGGGATATGCGAGTTAAGGAGCAGCGGAAATATCTTACCAAAAGCATGGTGAGAAGTTATCACGATGTTTCTTTTTTTTTTTTTTTTTCACAGACTAACATTTTATTTGTGCAGACTCCGATCTCTTTTGCAGTGTATCAAGCGATTGAACCGGTAGTGTCACTGATCGATGCGCAAAAAAGCATTCTTCTTTCAACTTCTTCATCTTCGACGTCTGGAAGTCCGCGCATTCCGGTGACGCCAGTTTCGCTAGACTTATCTGATCTATCTCTGTTGCAAAATTTTTCAGCTAGCCCGCAGAAGCATAATAGCGACAAGGGGTCTCTGCATGTGAGAACAGCCTCCGCGCCTATGGGATTATCAAATAGCTCACGAAATGTTCCAATGTCCCCTGCAATGACTGCAATTGATAGTCGGAACTCTGTTCCCCTGTCGCCTTACCAACCGTCTTCATATAGGAAGCAGGCACAGCATCAGAGCTTGAATTATGAGAATACTTTTTTATCACCTCAATATGCTCAACGGGTTCAATTGGCCAGGAGCAAATCGACTATTCACCAACAACGGCAGCATATTTTGCAGTCGCAGAATATAATGTTGTCACAGGATATGCATCAGCAGCAGCAGTCATCGATCCAGAGTCAAGGACGTCAAAGTCCCGTAAGGCAACAGCAACGCAGCGGTTTTGATCACGAAATGGAGTTTCAGGATGAGCCATCGTTAGCTGACTCGCAGTTGAGGATGACATATCATTCCCAGAATATGGGAGAATCTTTGCCGTTGCAGAATTTAACTAATGAAGATATAATGGCGGCGAAGAGACGCCGAGTCAATAACAATGCGCATAATGCTATTTCTGTTCCTGATGAAAAGTTACAGGCCGATTTTCCATACAACATTCAGGATGGCCTGCAATACATGCAACATGATGATCTTGCATCCGTGTGCTCAGAGAGTACATCACAGCAAGATGCACAGGTGCTGTTGCCGCAGCAGTTACATTATCAGTTGCCAGTATATTCTGCGTCTCAAGCACAGCCAACACAGGTGTTACAGGAGTTTATGACGATTTACAAACAGCTAATGGAGGGCCAACGACGACGCGATGAACAGATTCTCGAAGTGCTCAATTCTATATCGTCGATGACAAAGGATATATGTCAGATTGTGCAAAAGAAGCGCAATTTTGATACTGCGATGGAATAGAGCTAACAAAATAGCAGACTAGCATATATAGAGCCATGTGTGTGCACGATTCTCAGATTATGACTTTTTTTCTGACTTTGATTTGATTTGATTTATTCTGATTTTTGTTTTGACTTTGATTTTGATTTCAATTATGTTCATGTTTGCATAAGGTTTAAAAATGGTGACTCTGGGATAGAACTACTTCATGGCACAAAAAAAGCTGTTGGTTTTGTTTTGCTTTATTGGTTTTTTAGGGTGGTCAACGGTAACATTTTATAGAATTGATATTTGCAGTTTGATTGCGGAGTTTCAGGGCATTACACAAAATATATACACATATGCATTTTCTGGCTGATTTGTTCTGTTAATTGATTGTTCTTAGTTATAAGTAATTGTTGCCAGAGCTGGAGCTGGATGAATTACATATCGCAGCGTAGTCAGACGGCCGCGGCGCAAGATCCGAATGAAGTACTTAAATTGCGGATATTATATTTTGACCACCAAGGTGCGTCAAGCAGATACTGAAAGCCGCGCGATGACTTTGGGCCCCCCACCCGTCTGCACAAGGCAATATTGTCCAGCAACAGCGCATATGTAGTATATCGTAGAATTCTTCATACTGTTACTATTTAGCTAGATTTAGGCCGTATTGTGAGTGGGGTGCAGTGCGTTGCGTGGAAAGCAGAGAGCTATTTAAGTTTTCTGTATCATACAGCTCGCGGCAGATGGCAGACTAGAAAGCCTCTCCGTCAAAAAAGCCAACTACGCTTGCTATCCGCCAGCTCTTGAACCATATCGATGCACCTTTCTCACTACTCCAGCAAATTTACCGGTCGAGTGTCTAAATAGCGAAGTTTTTTTTACATAAAAGCGTGTGCGACCTGCCGCCATTGCAGCCACGTATTCCTAGAGCTCTTGTCCTCCATCCTTTCTTTCATTTGCCAGCAGAGCCTTATTCGCTAGTCTGTCTCTGCGAACTCTTCTTCTTATACCATCTTCCTTACTCTATGACTGGCTACACAAATAAACGTCTGCCTGTGGCGGACTACTCTGAGGACATCTGCTGTACCCAGCCGCCTTCTCACTGCAGTTCACCATCCGCTGCTGACTGCGCGGATTGTGGGCTTGCCTTGACTCAAGATAGTAACGGCGACATCTGTAAGGAGTGCTGCTGCTGCTTTGACTCTTTCAGGTGCCCAGAGGACTACTGTGCATTGATTCCACCATCATCACCGCATGCCGTGACAGCAAAGTGTCGTCTTGCTACTGCTGCAAAAAGTGTCCCTGTTGAACATCCAGCCCCTATCGCGACGCATACTGACGGTCCCATTTGTGTTGACTCTCATTGCGATATGATGTTTTGCGCAAGGCCAGATTGTATTGACGATGCTGGGACGGCGACTTGTGTTGATTGTGATTCATCTGAAGATAGGTGTGGACCTGATTGCTATAGCACGTCTGGCTCATCTGTATCTTCGTCTACTGCCAGCCCTGTATCAACGACTCCCAGCAGTAAAGAGTTGTCCTTTTGCGATCAGCTGGCGCACAATCATCACCAGCATACCGAAGTTAGTCAAAAGAAGCCCACAAATTTACAGTGCCGCCACAACTATGATCCAGATAGTAAAGTGTGTCACTGGGGTGACGACTGCGCTTTCTCTTTTACATCTACAGCAGAATTGGACACGCATTTGCGAACATCACATATTTCATTTTTGGATCATCAGCGCCTACAAAGCGCTGCTCAGAAGCAACGACAAGAACAGCAGCAGCAGTTAGAAGAACAACTCGAACAACAAAGGCTACGTGAGGCGCAAAGGAGGCACGACGAGCAGCAACAGCAACAGCAACTGAACACAAGTGCAACATTATCGTGTCAATGGGACTCGTGTGGTGTCACAACAACAGAACTGGATGCGTTGCTAAGTCACATTAAAAATACGCATGTTCCTAGCTTTGAGTCTACATCTGCTCTGCCTATATCGCATAGCCACCACTCAAACTCTACTATCAATCCAATAACCGACTGTCACTGGTCATACTGCTCTGCCCCAGCAGGTACTCCTCCAAGTACTGGTGCACATTTAGTGAGTCAGATGCGCGTAGCCCCTCACCAATGTGAATGGAACTCGTGTCATTATAGAGCTGTGACCGCCGACCTTGTCACTTCTCATCATACTCACGAACACGCAGGATCTACTATTCAGCATGCGGCACCTATTGATAACTTACGTAACTATTGCCACCAGTCTCACTGGCATAATCATGGCCATAGAAGTCACTCTCACGATTACACTCATCACCAGTCATCGGATAGCGACCAAATGTTGGATTTGGAGCATAAATGTCTGTGGGTATCACCCGATGGAAACAATTGCGACAAAATATTTGATTCAACGCACGATCTCTCAGAACACATTATTGCTGATCATGTAGGCTCGCGGAAGCAGGAGTATACATGTCTTTGGCAAGGTTGCGAGCGTCTCATGCGCCCATTCTCACAGCGTCAGAAAATTGTTCGCCATCTGCAGATTCATACGCATGATAGACCATTCACATGCTCTGTATGTGAGCGCAAATTCTCAGAGCATGTAGTCCTGGCGCAACACATGCGCGTGCATTCGGGTGAAAAACCGTATATATGCAAAGCATGCGGAAAAAGGTTTGCGGCAAGTACTGCCTTGTCGGTCCATTTACGAACGCACACTGGCGAAAAGCCTTTGAAATGTAAATGGCCAGACTGCGGGCGCAGTTTTTCAGAGTCGTCGAATTTGGCTAAACATATGAAGATCCACAGGGCTGATAAGCGCTTCAAGTGTGAGGTTGAGGGCTGTCAGAAGGAGTTTCTACGGCATGACCAGTTTGTTCGTCATATGAAAATTCATGATGCGGATAGATTGGGTGGATGTGAAGGTCCTAAAGCTCATGTCAAGCAGCAGGTGAAGAAGGAAGAATTTGGAATTGCCGAGCTGGATTTTAATGGACTGCCGGAGGTGTTTTCTGTATATGCTTAAAATATGATTAATGCTCCTATTTATATATATATATGTGTGTGTGTGTAAGATTTGTGGAGGCGGCTTGGGCAGGTTGTATGAGTATATTTTCTATAAGGCTTTAAACCTGGCAGACAATCATAATCGCGTCCGGTGGCAAGCTTTTAACCTACGGTTTATAGCTGACATACGAGCCTCCGTAACAGTTAGATGTGATGCTTCAGAACACAGACTAGAGTACCACTGTTCGGGCATCTGGAGGTACTAAGAAAGAGTGCAGTGCTCGGTCCGGGCAGCAGAGCAGCAAGCCTCGGTCCGAAGACAGCAGTGCAAGCAGAGGCCCTCGGCACCCCACCCCGCGCGGCTTGAAATTCGGTGGGGCTAGTGCGATGAGGGCCTCTGTTTGCTGCTCAGCAACTGCAAACAAACACAAGTGATTTTGAAAGACTCAATAGCAGAGGAGTAATCCGAAGTCTGCCGCGAAATCCTAAATATTTCTTAGAAGTTGTCTTCCACGGGAAGCCTCGGGCGCGCGGCGGTGAAACTCGGGCGAGCGCACCGTCGCAGTCTGGAGATCCCCGCTTGCACGTGCAATACTTATAACCTCCCGCTGCTCCTCCGCTCCCTAATCTACTCCACACACTCCTCTCTCATTTCACTCACCCTCTCCTCATCTCATGTTGCGCGTGCTGTCAAGATCTGCGGGAAATCGTCAGCTATCAAACGTACGTCTCGCATATCTGGTTCTCGGCCCTCTTGATGACATGTGTTCCACTAACTTAATTGGCTTCAGATGACGAAGACGCAAACCGTATCTAGGTCCTTCACCACCTCAAGACTTGCTCTCAACGCCTCTGCAGCATCTGCATCCAAACCACAAGAAAATGTTTATGTAGAAGATTTATCTGCTGGCAAGATGCTCCGATTCCAGGAGTCGCTGCCCAAGCTTCCTGTCCCTACTCTCGAGCAAAGCGCCCTGCGGTATCTAAAGTCAGTCAGCCATTTGGTTCCGCCAGATCAATTCGAGCACACTACCGAAGTTGTGAAAAAGTTCATTTCGTCTTCAGGTGAAGGACCAGAACTACAGAAGAAACTAATTGCTAAGGCCAGTGACCCTAAAGTGAAGAACTGGGTGTACGACTGGTGGAACTCGGCGGCGTACATGGCCTACCGTGATCCTGTTGTCCCCTACGTCTCGTACTTCTACGGTCACAAAGACGATAAGCGCTACGCAACTCCAGAGGCTAAAGCTGCTGCTATCTCTACAGCCGTACTGTCATTTAAGACTTTGGTTGATACCAAACAACTCGAGCCTGATTACATGAGAAAGCGGCCAATGTGCATGGACTCATTCAAGTGGATGTTCAACGCAAGTCGAGTAGCTGCTCCTGGTGAAGACTATTCAGTTAAATTTTCCCCTGAAAATCCAGAGCATCAGACCATTGCTGTACTCCGCAAAAACAGAATCTATATTCTTCCTCATGAGGTTGACGGTAAACAGCTTTCGACTGCTGAGTTGGAGTCCCAGTTCGAAAAGATCATCAAGGACGCTGATGCAAAGGGGCTTGGACCCGCTGTTGGCTCTCTTTCGTCCGCCAACCGTGACGATTGTGTCGTGTACCGTAAGCACCTGATCTCTGCCGGACCCGAAAACAAAGCTCTACTAGAGAAATTAGAGAGTTCTTCGTTTGTTATCGCTCTCGATGACGCTGCTCCTGAGAGTTATACCGAGCGTGCTCACCAGTTTTGGCATGGAGATGGCCAAAATAGATTTTACGACAAGCCGTGTCAGTTTATTGTTTGCGATAACAAAGTTTCTGGTTTCATGGGAGAACATTCAATGATGGATGGCACGCCAACCTGCACGATGAATGACTATGTTTGCGATGTTTTAGTCAACAACAAGGTTGATCATGGTAGTTCTGCATCATCCTCCCGCGACTTGGCGCCTCCTCAAGAACTCGAATTTGCTATCAACGACACCCTCATTGCTGATATTGAGGCCGCAAAGAAGGCATTCACTGAAGTGATTGCATTACATGAGCTTGACGTCAATGCTTATAAAAATTACGGTAAAGAGCAGGTGAAGCAATTCAAGGCTTCACCTGACGCCTGGGTTCAGCTCTCTTTCCAGCTTGCATACTATAGAAAGTATGGATACGTGCGTCCAACTTACGAGTCAGCTACAACACGTCAATATCAGCTTGGACGAACAGAAGTATGCAGATCATGCACGCCTGAAGCATTTGCATTTGTAAAGGCTATGGATGATGCGTCTGTTGATGCTTCTACAAAAATCAAGCTTGGAAGAGCGGCCTTGACCGCTCACGTTGCTTATATTAATAGCGCTACTGCTGGCTTTGGCTGTGACCGACACTTCTTTGGTCTGAAGAACCTAGTGGACAAGTCGAAGCCTTTGCCTGCGTTTTTCACGGATCCTACTTTTGGATTCAGTTCGACTTGGATAATGAGCACATCCCAGCTAAGTAGTGAGTATTTTAATGCTTATGGCTGGTCACAGGTTACAGATGAGGGATATGGCATTGCATACATGATAAACAAGCATGACTTTCAGTTTAACGTCGTCTCGAAGAAGAAAGACTCTCCTGGAATGGCTAAGCAAATTGGCAATGCCTTGGATGACATGGCAGAATTATTTAGTTCGGAAAAGCCGGTCAAGGCTAAGCTGTGAGAGCAGGAATGTAATCATGATGACAGCTACAAATCATTAACAATGAAATAAGATATCGTGTAGATCAAGTTTTGATAATAATACACGAAGAGATCTGATATGCGCAAAGTTTGATTTTCAACCATACAAAAAAGCCTTCTTTAATTCCCAAACGCCGCAATAATTTCTTCTTCCCATTAAAATGATAAAAATGAATAAGCAACCTTATTTAGTCGTCAGCAAATCTGACCCTCCGCTTGCCTCCTTTAGAGCTCGACTCTTTGCTCAGAGCACTAAAGACAACTTCATCATCTCCACCTTTGCCTTTTCGCTTAGCTTTCTTGATATCTCTTTTTTTTTGCTCGAGTTTATCGATCTTCGCCTGTTCCCTCTTCTCGATCTCCTTTCGCTTGGCTTCTCTAACCGCTTCCAGCTCTTTAGCTCTTTCGATCTTCGTGGCGTGAACTTGATCCATACGAGCAGTGACAATTGTCAGAACTTTTTGCATAGAATCTTTATCATCTGCAAACACTTTACCCTTCTTTCCCCGTCTATGCACAATTCCAGCAGGTTTAAGAGCAGTATTCAACTGCATTTCCTCTGCCAGATTCTTTCCACTCTTCAACAAGTCTTTAGCCTTTTTCACCGATCTATTCTTAGCAAGTTGAGCCTTTTTATCAACACGTATATTACCCATCGGCCCATGAGTCTTCACTTGCTTCCGTACTTTCCGTGTTAAGCCATCTTTCTGTCCAACGGGGCGAATATGAGATGCCATGGCGTTTGCTGCTACTTTGTCAGACTCAGGACGCGCTTTCACCATTGGCTTTTGGCCACGGGGGAGGCCGTTTCCTGGTTTCCGTTGTCTTTGTTTCGGTGCCATTTCTTACAGCGTTTTTTTGCGCTTACTTCGTGTACTTGATCGCAAACGTGTTTAGTAGTTGCGGTGTTTTAGAAGTGTAGTAGTATCCTTCCTGCACTAAGAAAAAAAAATTCTAAGCAGGGTAACTTGGGACATAGAGGTTCCATTACATAATACAATTTATTATTACAGAAGATAGAAGACAATCAAAATCAAAAAGAAATTCGAAGACAATCATATTAATCTAATTATTTATTACAGGATATAACTTTTGTGACACGCCCCAACATCACACCAAAAATATTGATCAAAAATACAAAAATATCTGAATAAAAACACCCAGGAAATTAATCAGAGTGTTGCACCATACGGCACCATCCCAATTCAGCAGTTCTTGTGAAGACTCTTATGCACAGGTTTCCAAAACATGTAGTAAAACAAACATAAAAACAGAATTTCTTCTCAAAAAGGTCGTTTAATTAAGTAGATACGGTCTGCTGTCTAATAGATCTGGTACAGAGGGCTGACATAGAAGTTTTTGATGAAGCACATTTAGCGCTTTAAGAGAATCTTTTTCCTGGATGACACAAGAAATATTTATCTCGCTAGCACCCTGGCTGATCATTTCAATATTTATATCGGCTTCGGCAAGAGTGGAAAACATGCGACCTGCGATCCCGACCAATTGCTTCATCTGTTTTCCGACAAGACTAACAATAGTCATGCTACGGATGACGTCAACAGTGCCGAGACGCTTGATCTCTTCCACGGCTGAATAAAGATCTTGATCGCGCATTTCTGAATGAAGCGCCATGGAAACGTGGACTTCTGATGTGGAGATGAGGTCAACGACAATCTCATGCTTGTGCAAGATACCGAAAATTTCAGCCATGAAGCCATGCGAATGGAAACGCTTATTTGAGTGCACATTAAGAACAGATATATTCTGTTTAGTAGTAACAGCTGTTGGCTCTTTCTTCTTTGCGTGGAAGAAGCCAGAGGATATGCGCTCGAGCGCAGTGGGAGGATGAGGAGGAGTAACGTCGCCCTTGCGCGAGATGTTGTCAGGAAAAATAACTGTTCCGTCGCCCGAAGGATTTTCCACATTCTTAATGCGAATAGGGATATGAGCTCGAATAACCTGTTCCATCGTGAAAGGGTGGATAACTTCCGAGCCGTAATATGTCAATTCGGCGGCCTCGTCAGGGGTGATCATGGGAATTAGTCGAGCAGTCGGCACTTTCCGAGGGTCAGCTGTAAAAATACCATCTACTTCTTTCCATACTTGCAGCTCGTCAGCATTGACACCAACTGCTGCCAATGCTGCGCAGAGATCGGTATAGCCACGGCCGATGGCTTCCAGTAAGCCGCCAGGGACGACACCAAAATAGCCGGTAATAACGGGAACCTTGTCTTCGCATTCTTCAATTTTCTTTCCCAGCGCTGCAGCAATATGGTCGTAAAATGATTGGTCAATTCCGTTCTTTGTGTTGTACCCGATGGGTATGATATTGTCAAGATTGACATATTGAGCGGGAACGCCGCGGTCATTCAGAAGCGAGGCCATAAACAAACAGCTCAGCTTCTCACCAGCGCCTATAATGCTGTCTTTTGTACGGGGGCTAATTTCATCGATGATCTGGGCGGCACCTAGGAATCGTGCCAGTAGATCACATTCCTGATTGATCTTATTTTCGAGATCTTCTAATATGAATTGATCTTTGATAAGCTTGCGAGAGACGGAAATGTGATCTTCACGAATGACATTGACGACGTCGACATGTTGGTTCGAGCCCTTCTTGAGCGCATGGTCAGCTGCGTGTAGTAGCCTTATTAGATTAAATGTCAGTAATGAGAGCCGAATAGTCGAGGCAACGAATTATTACCGATTGGTTGTGCCTTCAGCCTTGGTATCAGTACTGCGCGCCGAGCAGACAATTGCTACTCTACAGTGTTTCGCGTATGCACTACAGCATTGATGTTAGCCAAAAAATAGAATAACTTGAAAAAAGTGACATACCCAACAATGTTGTCGACAATCTGAATAGGAAATTTTCCCACGCTGGTTCCACCAAACTTCTGAATAACCCAGCTTGTGCCATCTAATGTTTGGCTACTGGTCAGGCCATTTTTGTAGTTACAGCTTCGCTGACTTGCAGCAGACCCTGGCCTACTGCCGCCGTTAACCACGGCAGAAGGAAAAGGCATAGTGTCAACTAGAACAATCGCCTTAGCAAATAACTAGGTGATGAAAAAGCCTGTCTATATACAGAATATTGTATTATTGAGCTACTGCAAAGCCAAAGACAGGTGGATAGAGTGTATACACGTAACAATGAGTCTATCGTCGGTAATGTCGCGAAGAAAAACACTTAATGACTCAAAAAAATCAAATACCGATGGTACAAAACCCGAGCGGCTTGAGTCAGCATACGATTTTTGCAGTTTGCCATCGCTCAACTCGCAGTACGACGCTTTTGAAACAAGGTATCTGCAGTTTACAACTGCAATAGAACAGATTAGCATTTGTTTAGAATTCTTACTGTCGAAACTCAAGCAATTAGTCACTAGCTAGCTGGCTACCTGTATTAATTTCTGTTGGATTTTTTGTCTTGACAGTCTTGACAATGTCGTTTTCAGAAGAAGATCGTACTGGAGACGCCACCCCTCGCAATGGTGAGTCCTCTGATGTACGCTCTCACGCCGATAGCAATGGTAGCAAGAACTTATATTTGAGTCCTCGGTCAGAAAGATCCGACAGGTCACATTCAAAATCTAGTCACCATCGCCGGTCGTCTGTTGACAGCGATAGGACAGGACAGCGAGAAAGCGGTCATGAGAAAGACCGCGAACGTGAAAGATCTCGAGACAGACGTCGTAGAGAACGGTCCCGTGAGAGGCGTGATCGCGAGAGGGAACGAGACAGGCTCAAATCTCGCTCTAGGTCTCCCGGGCGAAGGTATCTATATGCATATGTTTGTCTTGACTGTCCTCATACTAACAAGTCCTGCTTTAGTGAGCGACGCCGACGAGACGATGACCGATACCGCCGCGATGAGGATGATCGTCGCGTTCGAGATCGGGAGGCTGAGCGCGAAAGGGAAAGAGAACGTCGCTCTCGTGATTCTGAAAGGGAACGACGTCCTCGTGGACCTGAAAGTCGACGGGATGACCGTAGAGCAAGGTAATTAAGTCAATTCCTGTGGCTTTCCTAGTTCCATTAACTAATATATATTGCAGTTCTCCGAAACTTTCAGAGGATGAGCGAGATCAGCGTACCATCTTTGTTCAGCAGCTTGCAGCACGTCTTCGGACAAAGGAACTGATTGCTTTTTTTGAGCAGGCGGGTCCAGTGCGCGACGCCCAAATCGTTAAAGACCGGGTTAGCGGAAGATCAAAAGGGTCAGTATATTTATTCAACACTAAATATTTCTGCTCAGCTTGCTCATTCTTAAGTTTTTAGCGTTGGATATGTCGAGTTTAGAAATATTGAATCAGTTCAGAAGGCTATTAACATGACCGGCCAGAAACTACTTGAAATTCCCGTAATTGTTCAGCTAACAGAAGCTGAGAAAAATAGGCTTGCTCGAGCCGAGTCTTCAGCGTATGTAATCTTATTATAACTGTGTCACTTTGTGTGTCTAAGTTTTCGTTTTAGTGCCTCTCAGCATGCTTTGGAGCAGCAACGACAGCAAATGGGAGGTTTACGGATCTACAATCGTTTGTATGTAGGCAATATTCACTTTGCGATTACTGAGCCCGACTTGAAGCAGATTTTTGAATCGTACGGTGCTGTCGATTTCGTTGTTTTACAAAAGGACGAAACTGGTGTTCGTTCAAAGGGGTTTGGTTTTGTTCAGTAAGTTGTTCTAAATACTTTGTTTGGCTTGAAAGGTACTAATTCAAACAATAGATTCGCGGACAGCGAGAGTGCTCAAAACGCTTTGGAACTAAATGGATTTAAATTAGGTGGCCGACCCATCAGAGTTGGTCTTGGAAACGAAAAGATCAATATCGAGCCCCCAGAGTCGCTTATCAAGCGCTTGGGTGGCGGACCTGGAGTAGAAATTCCTTCGTCATTGTCTGCTGCGTCGTCTGGTGCCATGAGTATGAGCATGGAATCTAGATCCCTTGGTGGGCATGCTCGCGACGATAAGAAACCTACTGGGGCGCTTGCCTCTGCCCTGGACGACTCTGAAGTAAATGGTGTTACGCTCAATTCTGTATCTAGAGAAAGTCTCATGAAGAAGCTTATGCGCGAAGAAGATGCACTACCTGTTCAGGAAGAGATCACAGCGTCGCGGAAACCGGCCGCGGGTGTGCAACCTTCGAGATGCATTGCCTTGAGTAATATGTTTGATCCCGCTGAGTAAGTACATTGCATTTGTTTAGTAGCTGGAGAATGGTTTTTTCTAACAATTTTAATATGTAGGGAAGAGGGATCAGATTGGGCCAAAGAACTAGAGGAAGACGTTAAAGCCGAGTGCGAGGAGAAGTATGGTAAAGTGGTCCACATTGCAGTGGAGCCGACATCTCAAGGCGAGATTTTTGTCAAATTTGCCGATATTAGTGGCGGAGACAAAGCTATTCTTGGTTTAAACGGTAGATACTTTGGCGGTCGCCAGATCAGTGCTACACCTGTGGTTGACATGGTGTATTCACTTCGGTAGGTTTAGTGGTTTTTTATCATGATATCTAAGGCTTGTACGCTAACTATGGTCATTTAGTTTCCCTCGATCTCGTAACGTGTGATCTGAGTCAGTGTCATTGGATAATATAATTAGGACCGTATGACTTATTTCTCTGTAAATTAGTCGTCCGCACACCTTGTGTTACCGACATTGTCTTTTTTCGCACTCTAGCTAAGCTCGGCTCATTTTCTCACCATCTATGAGGCAAATGCACTCTCAACGGAATTGAGCAGTCTTGTTTGCTCTTGTTAATCCCTTGTATCAAAATTTTACTTCTTTTTTCTTTAATCATTTGTTTTATATCTAGTGCTTTACGTCAACGATCATTCTTTTAATCTATCTAGGTCGAAGCGAGTAAAGTAGGAAATCGATCTGAGGAGATTGGTGCTGTGTCGTTGGCCAGCTCGGTTACCATAAGCCAGACGAAAAAAGTTTTGAACCTGATTTTCGTTAAAACTGATAGAATCTTAATTATTAAATTAGCAATTTTGAGCACATATATACTGTAAATATCGATAAGACGTAGAAGTGGTTAGTTAGAGATCCCTTGTAGGAAACTAGTCAGGCTGAATGCGGTTTAGCGGGACCGTGCTTTATTGTCTGGTTGACACTAAGCCGCTGATAAAACCGCAAGCGAGAATCATCCGTTTTGACCTTTTCGTGACATATTGCCATCAACTATTTTCATTTTTTAAACGACTGCAATTCCTTGGAACGACTGCAGTATATCCAACGAGAATATCTTTAACTGTTAGTTGTTTATTACAAAAGGGATTAAAATGTTTACTGGCATTGTGGAGATAATCGGGGGTATGTCATTAGTTATAATTGAACCGATAGGCACGTTACTAATGAAACTACAGATGTGAAGGAATTTGTCGAGCAGGACACTTCCGATATTGGAGGATACGGAAGTTCTATCGTTATCACCAATTGCGGGCTTATCTTGTCTGACATTCATCTTGGTGACAGTATTGCCGTCAATGGTAAGTTTATTCTGACTCTTGCAAGCTTTGATTATATTCGGGTAGCTCTCGGACTTGAAACTAATGTAATTGCATCATACAGGTACCTGCGTGACCGTTACCGACTTCAATTCAACAGATTTTAAAGTCGGTGTTGCTCCCGAGACCCTTCGACGCACCAACTTGGGCGAGCTACGCCCTGGCGACAAGGTAAACCTCGAGCGTGCTGTTGCGGGCCATGTGCGGTTCGGAGGACATTTTGTGCAAGGACACATTGACACCACGGCCGAGATCATGTCAATTACGCCTGATGGGAACGCAAAGACTTTCTGGTTTAAACCTAAGGATTCATCCATTTTGCGATTTGTTGTCGAGAAGGGATTTATTGCTGTCGATGGTGCTAGTCTGACCGTCATTGATGTCGACGAGGAAGTTCAGAAAGCATTCTCTGTCATGCTAATTTCGTATACTCAAGAGAAAATTGTCACTGCTAGTAAGCCTGTTGGTGCAACTGTTAATATTGAGGTTGATTTGATGGGAAAGCTTTTGGAGAAGCAGGTTACTCGGCAAATTGATAATTTGTTCAAGGGACAGCTGAATAACACTTTGGGAGATCTGGTTGACAAGGCCGTTGGAGATCGATTGAAGAACATTCGTTAACTAGGTATTGGGTAGCAAATGTTGTTTACAATACGATAGTCTTTTCGATAGTCTTTTCTTTATGAAAAAAAAACTGGAGCTAGGATATGTTGAATGAGTACTTAATAAGAGAGAAAAAAAACTTTAGTAATCTAGTCTACAACAGTATCTTAACTCTCCTCCCTATCCATATCATCATTATGTTTCCGCTTCTTTCCATGCGAAATGCCATCTGTCTTCCGCTTTCTTTGCTTGGCATGTAGCTGCTTCATCTCGTTAATAGCTTCGCGCTGAGCTTCGCCGACTCGCTCGCTCAGTAACATGACCGCCTCTTTATCAACAGAATATTCATCCAGCTTTTTTCCTAAAACTCCCTCTATACGTAAATAGAGCTCCAGATCATATTGTGTAACGAGTGACAAACTCTTTCCAGCTCGGCCTGCACGGGCTGTACGTCCAACACGATGGATATAAGCTTTCGAGTCAGTAGGAATATCGTAGTTTAGTACACAATCAACTAGAGGAATATCAAGACCACGCGCGGCTACGTCAGTAGCTACCAAGATTGATCGAGCTCCAGATTTGAATTTGTTAAGTGCGCCGAGACGAGAGGATTGCGTCATCTGGCCATGGAGCGGAATCGCCGGGAACCCGAGGCTGCGAAGGAGAATAGCCAGACGCTCAGTGTCATTGCAAGTGCGGGCAAAAATGATCATTGACTGGCCCGCCATTTCGTTGACAAGATAGACCAGATAGGTGTCTTTGTGCTTAAATGGAAAGAAGAGATAGGATTGTAAAAGAGTCTTCACTGTCTCGTATTTTGTCGAGACAGCGACTCGTACTGGGCTAGCAAGTGAGGCGCGTTGAAGCTTTTCTACCTTAGAAGTCATTGTAGCTGAAAATAGCAGTGTCCGTCGATCCGTAGGAATGAGTTGAAGAAGCTTATCAATAATTGGGCCGAAGTCCATATCAAGTAATCGGTCAGCCTCGTCCATCACAAGGTATTTCAATCCACGTAAACTGAACCCTTTAGTGTGCTCCAAGTGGTCCATCAAACGGCCAGGAGTCGCAACAATGACATGGGGTTTCTTTCCAAGAGCTACTGACTGCGACATCATGTCCATGCCGCCGACAATGACTGCGCATCGTAAACCAATAACAGATCCTAGCGACTCGAATTGCTCAGAAATCTGGTATGCCAACTCACGAGTAGGTGCAAGAACGCAGGCAAATAAAGGAGAAGGTTTTTCCCAAAGAGCTAGTGCTTTTTGTTAGACAAAAACCTCAGGGAGCCACGAAACAAATGTCATGTCATACCTTGCAAAATAGGAATTGCGAATGCAGCAGTCTTTCCACTTCCTGTCTGAGCCAATCCAATAACATCTCGCCCTGATCAGAAAAGTCAGTCACCAAATTTCATGTAAAACAAATAGATATAATCTCACCTTCTAGTGCCACTGGAATTGACTGTATCTGAATTGGTGTTGGCTTTTTGAATTTCATTGTTCGGCACGCTTCGCATATCGGCTCGATAACGCCCTGCGTCGTTCACAGAGTCAGCCCGTGCATCGAAAATTTCCTCAAAGAAAAAAAAAACGTACCAGTTCTTCAAACGATTCTACTTCTTTCTCAACGTTAGGCTCTTCTTTGATATCTTCGTCGCCATCATCATCTTCCTCCTCTTCCTTAACTAGCGACTCATCACCGCTCTCTTCTTCTTTATTTGGCTGAGGTGACTCCTTTTTAGCACGCTTCGTTTTCTTTTCTTTATCAGTCTTCGTGATTTTAAGCTTGCTATCCGTCTTCGCCATTTTGAGTCTGTTAACTTAAGCCACTGTACAATTTTCGCTAGTTGGGTGAGCTAAAAAAGGCGAAAGAAAAAAAACTCCCAACCGAGCCGCACGCAACGAGATTAAGGTTTTTAGATTTTTTTTCACTCTACCATTCCCAACTGAATTTTTTTCTTTAGCTAAAATATATCTCTTCGATCTTCTGTCAACGAGTTAATTTGGATACACAAATTGAATTGTTGATATATTACTCTACAGCAATATAAAAATTTAAGAAGAGCAGAAATGGTCAAGCGAAGAGTACGTAGTGAATCAGTTCTTGACACTATCAAATCAGCAATATCTAACAAGCCCTTCTAGACGAAGAACAGGACACATGTCGCCGTACCGAATCCAGTTGATGCTGGGATTCCTCAGTCGATGGTACTTCGAATTGGAGGTTCTAGTGTTGGCGTCAGTTTGTCGCAACTGGTACAAGATATGCGTATGGTGATGCAACCGCACACCGCTGTCAAGCTTCGAGTACGTTATTCTTTAGGTTAGATACTTCTGTTTTCAAAATTTACTTACAGAGAGTATAGGAACGCAAAGCGAATAAGCTTAAGGATTACCTTACAATGGCTGGTCCATTAGGTGTCTCACATCTCCTTCTATTTGCTAAATCATTATCCAATGAAACTACTCTTCGCATAGCTCACACTCCTCGCGGACCAACGATCCATTTCCGCGTTCAAAGCTATTCTCTTTGTAAAGATATCAGACGAGTTCAACGGCATCCGAGGACTTTGGGCCCAGAGGCGCTCGAATCTCCTCCCCTGCTGGTCCTAAACGGATTTCAACATCCCCCATCGGCAACTACAGCTACAGATAAAGCGCATCTTAAGCTCATGACTTCGATGTTCCAAAATATGTTTCCTGCAATCACTGCAAGTGCATCGGCAATAAAGAAAATTAAAAGAGTAATGCTTGTCAATTTTGATCAAGAGACTGGAGAACTCGACATCCGGCATTACTTGATCGCCACCAAGACTCTTTCCAAGCAAAGCAATCTATCTACTATTAAAAAAGAAATGAAGACTGAAGATGAAGAAAAAACTAACAGCAATGGTATTGATATGGCTGATTTTGAAGACGAGAATGATGACCGCGACAATGACTCTGCAGGTGAAAATTCAGACGCGGACGAAGACGAAGACGACTATGATGACGAAGCAGAAGATGAGGACAGATTTCTGCCTGCAGCTCCTTCTCCAGCCGCTCGTGCAAAACTTCAAAAGCTCTTGTTAGCTAAGAAGCGAATGTCTCGAAAGTTACCTCACCTAGGAGGCCGCAAAGATATCGCGGATTATCTCTTGAAGGACGATGCCGAAATGAGCGCGGTCACATCGGAATCCGAAGCCGAAGACGATGATATGTTCGACGGGTCAATCTTAAATAACAGATTATCCAAAAAGGCGAGTCGAACGGAACAAAAAGCAGTTAGATTAATCGAAGTTGGACCGAGAATGAAGTTGAAGCTAATCAAGATCCAAGAAGGCGTTTGCGACGGCGAAGTCTTGTATCATGCGTTTAGAAGTGCGGGCCCAGCACCCAAGAAGTCAAAGAAGAGTAAAAAAGACAAAAAGGAAAAGAAAAAGACATCGAAGAAAGAGGAAGGGGATGAAGAGATAAATCGGGAGTAGAATATTCAAAAGTTTGATTATTTGGTTATACCTTGCGCTGTTTATAAACAGCCATTGCAATGTGCATTTATTTGTTTTGTACAATAACTACTAGATTTGTTAAGCAATTTCTTTTTTCTGTGAGCGTAAATCTTGTAATCACATTAAATATCAATATATAGTACAAAAAAAACATATATGCAGCTGCAAAGGCGATCGAGTGCACACAGTTCCATAAGCGGAAAAAAGTGTTCACAGCTTGACAAAGTCAAAATGAGAATCTATTGACAAGACCGAAGCGCACGTTTGTAAACACAGACACAAGTAACATCCCGACTCCCTCAAAGCCAAGCAAATGAGATCAAACATGATACGCGAAAATAGGAGGAAAACAAAAAACCCAATAAAAGAAACCCCAACTTTTTGTAAGAGATATAAAACAAATGCGAGCAAGAGAATCTGCGCAGATATGCCATTCTTGTATGACTACTTCATATTCATTTATGTGCACCATTCACGGTAACCCCATTCCCATTGGCAACGACACCATTAAGTTTCAACACTTTAGCATTGCCTCTTGTAGTAGAAACCTCAGTGACGCTAGCACTATCATCTGAATCAACAGACAAGCCAGAGCGCTTACGCTTTGGCATTCGAAGAATGGGAATATCAAGGCTTAAATCGATAGTCGCCATCCAACTGGCACCCCACATCCACACGCGATTAGGCGCTTCGCTTTTCTCTATATACACACCGCAGCATTTGTCAACCAAATTGTGAAATTCGCTGGGAACTAGAGCAGAGTTGCGCCTTGACCAAGACGTGAGACCCTTTTCAGACACAGAAAATTGCAAGACTTTCATTTCAGCAGAAATTACGACTATTGTGTCGTTATCAGGACAGAATGTGATAGCTGAAGGAGACACGGGGATTTCTGGAAGCGTCCAGATCAGAGTTTGGGCAGCCCAGTCGAAAACATCAATGCGGCCAGAAAGAGTCGAAAGAACAAAGTAAGAGCCATCATCAGAAAATGCAATGTGATTGACGTTGTCGAGGTATGGCAATGCGGTTCTCAGTTTTTCCTCCTCATCATCGTCGAAAGAACGTAACGGGTTGTACGATAAATCAGTTAGCGATTGCGAAATTATTGCATAGACAAAGACCTCAGATTCGCTATTAACCATTAGGAGGTTCTGACTAACTGGATGGAACGCAAGTAAGCTGCAGCCTATGTCTGAAAGACCAGGCGCGCTGATCTTCTTGACTTTAAAGACCGAACCTTGCTTTGATGGAAGTAACAAAAAAAGTTTGACTTCTGAAGCCGTCGCGACAGCAAGATATCGAGCATCTGACGACAATGCAACATGTGTGATATTCTCATCGTTCTAAACCTCAATTAGCATCTATACATTTTTGGCACATAAAATCATACATACACTGAGAGTCAACGAAGCGACCAATCGCTTCACTTTCGATTCGCTATCTGCAGCATCGGGAAATTTCTGAAATTTCTGTAAAGCCCACACTTTGACCTGGTTATCAGTCCATAAGGCAATTAACCGCTTCGACCCAGTGAAATGCACATATTGTCTCTGAGGACAGACCGCAATCTTTCTAAATGCAGCGTCCATGAAGTGCTCGACAGAATTTATTACGATAGTCTTTTCTACGCCCCCAGATATAAGCCAATTAAGTGACTTTGACTCGTAAATGGCCAGGGCGCGAATATCCTGCGCATGAATTAACCGACTAGACATATTTGCCCATCGGCGCAGTTTACTGTCGACAATTGAATACTGAACAATCTTGCGATCAACTCCGGCGGAAAACACAGTGTCTGAAGTTAAGTTTCCGGCAAGACAGAGAACGTCGGCCTCGTGCACCTGGAATGACTGTAATAGTGAGAAATGGGTGGCTTCCCAAAATTTGACTGCTCCGGTTGAATCGCCTGAGACGATAGTTTTGCCGTTATTGAGCACGAACACAGCCCATACAAGAGTCTGCTCGCCTTGTGCTTTGTCAACACGCATCGTACCGACAATCCGTCCGACAGCTCGCTCGCTGGTAGCTTCGGTGCCGTTAGGCTCACCGACATCAGCAGCAGCAACAGCCGCCCAAACTCGAATTCGACCATCGGCACAGCCTCCAATTACCTGGGAGTTACCTCTCCATG
The DNA here is from genome assembly GCF_038497685.1 of Kockiozyma suomiensis. Classification (NCBI taxonomy): domain Eukaryota; kingdom Fungi; phylum Ascomycota; class Lipomycetes; order Lipomycetales; family Lipomycetaceae; genus Kockiozyma; species Kockiozyma suomiensis. Next base: position 487,573 of record NW_027117668.1, read on the forward strand.
CAATACTTAACACTCGAAACTTTTGTCGCTGCAGGATCCGTTGGTGTTCAAGAGATCCCTTGCCGCCCGAGATATCAATGATTTTTACTGATCCGTCGTCACAGCCAGCCGCAATTTTCGAACCGTCGGGAGAAATTGAGATTGACCAAACAATTCCCGCGTCGCAGTCATGATGCTGAAGTGGAAGACCAGTTTGGAGATCCCATTCTGTAACGGCTGTGGAACCACCAATTGAGAAGAGACGGAGGCCAGTGCTACCCACAGCCCACGCTAGACCTTCGATTGAACGATTTCTACCTCCTTTGATTGTCTAAAACCAAATAAAAAATTATTAGCTTCCTCAATTCACTCGATCTCAGTTATACCAAGTATAACATACGGTCTCATGAACCCAGTTTGCTCGTGGATTCCATATCTCAATATCACCATTTGCACGACCGACAGCTAACCGTAATGATTTAGGAGCGCTGTGCCCGGTCGACTGATGGCTGAATGCAAGAGCTGTTATAGCGTGCGTAGGATGGTCTAGAAATTTACACCGACGAAAGTCCATTGCGTAGTAAGAAATGCAAAGTAAAATAGATAAAATATGAGAAAAAGCTACTGCTGAAATGTATCGTGTTGCGCTTTATAGGTATAGAAACCGAAAAAGAACTAAGAAAAGCACTACACTATCTGACACTTTGAACGGTAGACAATTCCGGCGATTTGAGGCACGGAAATTGAATCCAAAAGCCCTTTTCTGGTTGACGTTCTATATATGCTCTTTGGCAGAAAAAAAAATTTATGGCAAGCAAGCAAAGTTCGCGAGTTGGGAGAAAAGCAAGGACCCTTACCCAGATACAAAAAGATTGGAATCTGACCCCAACCCCCGGTTTTCTCTAGTTCAGTTATTAGACAATATAACATACTCTTGAGAGAGATGAAAAGATATACTGCTGTGGATAAGATGGAAACAATCTGAAAAAACTTTGTTAACAGATTGGACTAGAGATCAGTTTTCCTACTAAGCACCCCATGTTAGGCAACCAGATATATATATATTAATTGCTATCTACTCTGTTTGCTCAAGTCATATATATATATATATGAAATCTACACCAACAGATTACCAACAAGAACGTAAAACTTAAAATAAGAAATCGCCCACATCACTCACAAATCCAAACACTTCACATTTGTCAAGCTCATTCACTCCAATCTGCAGGCTATACTCCATTTTCATATTCTTGAAAGAATATTTAGATCTACAGGCCCACCATTGGCATATTGAAAGGAATGAAAAATAAAACTTTCAGATAACAAGACAAAAGGAACAAAAAAATTTTAAACATACAGTAATACATCAAAATAATACACAATCCTGTCTGGCAGCTCTCCGTTTACCTCGAGCCAAAGACACCACCAAGAACTGCAGCCAAAATGACAACGATGAGAACTAAATCGAGTTAGCTAATGCCAAAAAGTTTAACCTATTCGTAAGATAATACATACTGACAATGATGAAGCAAATCCATCTTTTTCTTCTGGCATTCTTAGCGTGCTTAACCGCAACCCGAGTCTCTTCAACACCCTTATTCACTTCACGTTCAATGCGCTTCGTAGTTTGGTCAATAGCGACTACATCTTCGGCTTGAACCTCAACTAACTCTTCCATATCCTTGAACAGCTGAACGAGTTCTCCCAGAGTTCGCTCCATTTTCTGAATATCTTTGTGTCTATTTTGAACCTCGGTAAGGGCGGATCGAGCTTCACCGACACGATTAGAGTTGAGAAGCTACATATTATCGTTAGTAAAGATATTCCGCATTGTAGCAATCATATCACTCAGCGCAAAAACAGTACTTACAGCTTGAGAGAAAATTTGCGAGCCAGATTCGTCCTCAATAGCTGCGCGAACTTCTTCGTCAGATGCATCGGGCCGGACTATAATAACTGTCAGAAATCACAGGATAGTAACCCAATTGTAGTATGTTAGAGATAAATACCAATTCTGTATTGTCTCTCGGCTCGCTGCTTGTACTTGAGACCGTATGAAGCCTCAACGCTCTGGTATCGCTGAATAGAGTCCATAAATGTCTTCTTAACTGCATCCACCTGAACACGCTTAGTGCTATCACTGCGGCTTTTCGCCTCCATCGACTTGATTTTGTACTTGAGGGTATTGGACAGCTGCGAGGTTTCTGCGACGAGCGAATCAATCTGCTTCTGATTCCATGTATCCTGATCAACGTCAATCTCGTTAAGCGAGCGGTTGTGCAGTGATTCTATCCGAGCTACGTTGTTGTCAAACTGGCTGATTGTGTTCTTGATATCATCGATTTCGTTGAAGAACGAGGTCATGTCATCGCCGCCATTCAAGTTCGACATTTCGTAATTTTGGCTAATCAATAAAAAAAAACAGGTCAGTCCATTGCATAAGACAAACAGTGAGAGCCTTCTGACGACGAGATCTCAAAGAACGCAAGGGTGAAAACAGAAGCATACCCGTAGCCACCATTGTTATTGTAAGCCATGTTATAGGGCCTGTAGTAGACTCTGGGAGGTGGGCTGGAGTGAAAGAGAACAGTTAGCAGACTTTCTGGACCTGGTCACTTTTCACAACGGACAGCGTCGGCGCAGCGGCAAATTCGACAGTCGAAAAGTTGCAGCCAACGAGAGCATCTTCTCTGTTGTCATAAAGTAAAGCACGTTTAGACACATACCCGTGAGGAGAAGAGCAAGGGATGGGCAATAGCTATGTTATGACGATGAAGAAGGGGCACACGCGGTGTAGACCGGATTTCACGTCTGGCTGCGAATGAAGAAGACTCGGACGTCAAAGCCACTCTTGTTCCAAATGCGGAAACACCTAACCCTTACTGCGCCTTAAGATCGCGTCGGGACTCCCACCAAAGCCGGCCACTCCGACGCGTCGATATAGACACTCTCTAAAATGCGCCGAATTAGCCTGCTCGGATCATGAGACAGAAGATGCAATATTCTGTTTTACTGTATTTAAGCTTGAGCGCGTATTGCTGACCTAACGGAACCGCAGTTTAACAGTTGCAGTCGCATGGTTTCAAAAGTATATTCCTCAACGTGTGTCGCATTTTCCAGCAGTCCCCTCTAAAAAAACAAGATGAAAACAAAAAAAAGAAAAAACAAGCAGATCATATATAATATCGTCATAAAAAGCCCAGACAATAGCTCTCTCTAACTTGGGCTACCTTCATTGATGCTGTATATTCTTCAAATGTGTATTGCGGCATATCAGATAATGAAAAAGCATACAGTTCAATATCTTGATCTTTAATTATCATCACTCTTGCCATTATGTGAAAAATGTACGCCGAGTACAACTGCAATAATTACAATAATGATCAAAACTATTAGAGATGTTAGCTAGTCCCGTAGAAGAGATGATATACGAAAATAATAATAATGGCCATTTACCTATTGCCAAGCAAATGAATTTCTTCTTGCGAGCACTACGAGCGCTATTTCTTGCCCGAATCACATGGCTCTTACCGACTTCGACCTCTTCTTGCGCCGCGAATTGTTTATCTTCGACCTCCTCGAGGTCATCTCCTTGAATTTCGACCTGTTCCATAAGTTGCTCCATGAGGATGGCAACTTCTTTCATCGTCTGTTCGATTCTGAATATCTCTTGCTGCCGTTGTCTAACTTCCTCAAGAACTGTTCGCGCTCTCCCTGTCCTATCAGAAGAGAGTAACTATATGGAATCAATTAGATTTTACTAATCTATATGAGGAAAAACTCAGAACGATCATACTGCTTGAGTAAAGACTTGACCTTGTCCATTATTATCGACAGCTTCTCTAATCTGCTCATCAGTGGCATCAGGTTGCACTATGCGATACTGTCGCTCAACATTTACCCGAATTCGTTGCTGGAAAGTAGACTCAGTCATATGGTAGTTCTGTAAAGAGTCAAGAAACATTTTTTTTATCGCGGCGACTTGTAAAGCCTTGGTTGAGTCTCGCATTGATCGGCTCTCGAGCGATCGAATGCTATCCTTCAGTTGTCTAGCCATTGACGCAGATCGTGCGGTCAACGCATCAATTTCACGCTGCATCTCGATGGCTTCAGATATATTTCCGGATATTTCAAACATCTGACGCTGCATTCCCTCAACTTTTGCCGTCTGTGCTTCAAAGACAACAATGCTCTGCTTGAGTTCGTCGATATCGGCGAAGAAACGGTTGAGGTCGAGCTCAGCCTGTGATACTGCGCCCGAAACGTCGTCCATTTCGTAGCCTGCTTGATCATCGTAAGGATCCCTTCGGCTGCTGTAGTTGTCGTAGCCGCGATAGGCAGGCGGTGGAGGAGCATGTCGTACCAGGTTCTGTAGCAGCTCTTGTTAACTAAAATTCATTCACAGATGTATAGTTGAGAGTTATGTATATAACAAAGTTTACCTCATATGCTTCGTCCGCCATGGCTGTATTCGAAATAAAGCAAGCAATTGAATAGCTTGAAGAGAGATAGCGAATTAAGGAAGAGTTGGCTGGTAATGAAAGGGGCTCAGTGGGATCTACGTTGATCTAGCGGCGAAATTTCTAAGCGCGGTGGCTCTGGCGTCGAGTCACAAACAAAATGCATTGAGTGCCCCGGTGCCACCACTCTTTCATATTTTATGAATTCTAATCAAAGGATCCATAGGCTGGTCTTCAGAATACATTTACGCAAAAGAATAAGCGCTACCCGACTCGGGCGCACTTCTTGCTACAGTAGGATATTGTTATCTTTAGTGCGGCCATAAATCACACGCGTCGCGTCAACTTTTGTTACTCAGCCGCTGCTAAAAACAGAATTGTAATTGGAATATTGTGATGTATATTTTCATTGTTAATTGTGCAGTAAAACTCCTCGCATTACCCAAATATATCCAGTTCTTAGTCCAAAGTGTAGTAACAGGTAGAACGATGATCATGAATGTAGCAAAAAAACAACCAATTCCGCATGCTGCCGAGAGTATAGCAAGACCCAATGTAAGAAATATGTACAAACGAACGAGGCAACCAAAAAAAGAACATTAAAGAAAATAGAAAGATGAGCGCTAAGCTTGAACCTAAGCCCGTGTCAGGAACTGTGTTCGTCGTCCATGCCTACCCCTGGTAACAGCTGGAATCCAGCTCTTGAAGCTCTTTGCGCCATCGACCTTCTTCTGCCAAGTGAACTTTTCGCCGACATTTATCTCTCTGTCAACAGCCATGATCGCGGCCTCTAGTAAAGGAAATGTGCGCACTTGTATCTCGTCGCCGCGGCTCTCGTCGCGGTGGTAGGCGTGGGTCGTGCACTTGCTGCAGAAGGTGCAATGGATTGTGTTGCCGTCTGCGTCAACGTAGGAATAAACCTGCGGAGTGCCGTGCTCGAAACGGACAGCAGATATCGAGGTTAGAAGAATTCCACAAAAGTCTCCGCCGCCAAGGAGCTTGCAGGAACGGCAGTGGCAGAGAGTGTGGCCCTAGACGAAAGGTGGTTAGTAGAGATAGACGGAGTACACGCGTTGGGAGAGGGGCGCATACGGGGAGAGCTCTGCCGTCAGCAGTGACTGTCCATTCGAGGTCGCCGCAGTGGCATCTGCCGTGCAAAGTAGCAGAAGACATGATGATGTGATCAGTAATGACAAGAGCAGTGAGGAAAAAACAGAGAAATGGAGTGAGGAAGAGAAGAGTTGGCGGAGGGCAGGTTTGAAGTGGCAGAGCCCAAAATGGCTGACTCGTCGAAAGCTAAAATCTTGTTAACGTATTTCTTTGATTTTTAACGTGGTTTAGAATAGTTTATCTGCCCATATTTGAATTGATTTCGTCTCTATAATACTTCTGAATCCCTTCATCAATCTCAATACAGACATCTGATATTCATACCCAATTCTCTGATATCATTCGTATTGTTCTTCCCTCCTCATCTAACTCATCCCTCCTCGCCTCCGGCTCTGCAACTTCTCGGCTAACTCGGGTCCTCTCGCCGTTTAGTAGCCGTTACTGAACCACATTTTTATGTAGTGGCAAACCAAGCATCACCTTGCAAATAAACTGTCTTTAAAACCTTCCTCCTGTCGCCTCTTCGTCTATCTGCAATTCTGGGTCTTCATACGATTGATAATAGAAGAGGCAAAATAAATTTATGGTAAACTTTAATATATACGCGCACGAGACCTATCCCAATCTTTAAGCGCTGCTCATTAATTTTCGGCCTCTATCGATTACGATAATCTACTATAGCTCCCTATCATACAGCACTGCCTCTTATCTCTTTCTCTCGTCTCTCTCATCTCTATGTGTATCGGCTCTTAGATTTGCCATCCTTCAACGCCCGTGCACGTTTCTCTGCCCGCTCCCGTGCGATCTGCATCTTCTGCAGCACCCGCTCAAGACTCATCCGCACATCGCCCTTTTTGAACGTCTGCACATCAAAATACGCTGGCGCAAGCTCAAACAGCCACTCCGGCTTGATCACGGTGACTGTCCGAATATAGTTCTTAGTAGTCAACACGAATTCGTTGTAAACCACCCACTCGCCCTCTTTCTCCAGCACCGTAGACGGATGCAACAAAACATCTTGCGCATCCTTAACAGTGACGTAGTGCTTTCCATTCGGGGCCTTCTTCGCTACTTGCATGAAGAACCCACTAGTCAGCGCTCTCCGGATGTTGGTGAAGTAATTAACGTCCTCGAACGGCGTGCTCACTAAATCCAGGTCGTTGCGCTCCATGATCCTCTTCAGCTGCATGCGCACGCTATCCGCGCTCTGCAGCGATCGTAGTGACAAGAAATGATCATAGCACCACTGCGACGGATTGTACTGAGCCTCGGGGCTTTTGAATGCGTGGTATACGTTAAGCAGTGTGAGATGGTCGCCTTCGATGTGCTTAAACGTATTCTTCATCTCATCAGCAGCCTTGCGCGCATTATTCGGCCGCACAAACACATTTGGTACCGAAAGTAATGCCGTCAACGATAAAATCTCGTTCGAGCAGTAAAACTCAGGTGAAGTGATCAACATCACTGCCAGCATCGGATCAAGCGGGAAGTCCGACGCAAGTCGGCCTAGAGCAGTCAAATTTCCATCGTCGTCTAAGCAGCCGAGGTAATTAAGTTCTTCGAGCGCGCGCATCATTGTCTCTGGCGCAGGCGGATCCATAAAATCAAAATGCACCAAATCGTCAATTCCAAGCTTCTTAAGTTCTAGCACAGTAGACGATAAGTTACTCCTTAAAATTTCCGGATAACTCTGTTCGTTCAGTTCCTTCTTGAAAGCATCCTCTGTGTATAGACGGAAACATTTACCAGGTCTCGTACGACCGGCACGACCAGCTCGCTGCTGCGCCGAGGCCTTTGAAATCGGTGCCACAAGCAACGATTCGACTCGGATTCGCGGATTATAAACTTTCTGCTTGGAAAATCCCGGGTCAATCACATATACGATTCCATCGATCGTAAGCGAAGTTTCAGCAATGTTGGTGGAAATGACAATCTTACGGCCAGGTGGGCCACCCTTGACTCGCGGTCCAGGAGCGGGGTCAAAAATTTTTTGCTGCTGATTAGGTGGCAGTGAACCGTAGAGAGGATATACAACAAGCTGACCACAGTCAGTCTCACGTAGCAGCTCGTCGGCTTCTAAAGAGATCTTCCGGCAGGCGTCTTCAATCTCTTCTTCACCCGTCAAAAACAGCAAGATATCGCCGGGTGCCTCGGTAGCATGAATCTGTAGCACTGTCTGAATGGCAGCCTCGAGATAGTCTCTCTGATACTCGGGTGTATAATAAATCTCGACAGGATGGGTCCTTCCTGGGACGGCGAGCAATGGCGCATCATGGAAGTACTTTTGAAATTTCTGAGCATCCAGCGTAGCAGACATGATAATGATTTTCAAGTCCGGTCTGCGCAATGCAATCTCCTTAAGAAGTCCCATTAAAATATCAGTGGCAAGTGTACGTTCGTGGGCCTCATCGAGCATGATGCAGCTATAACGATCAAGATTGGGATCATTCATAGCTTCCCTTAAAAGCATACCATCTGTCATGTACTTAAGAATGGTTTTGTTGGAGGTTTTATCTTCGAATCTGATACTATAACCGACCTCTTCTCCAAGACGAACATCTAGTTCGTCAGCGACACGCTTGGCAACAGACATCGCCGCCACTCGTCGCGGCTGCGTACAAGCTACCATCTTTCCTTCTACAGCACACCAGTAAGTCATGTGGCTCACTCTCAATACAAAACAAAAAATTGCATACCTTGCTGCGGCAGATCGTCGTATAAAACAAACTGCGGAATCTGCGTTGTTTTCCCTGAACCGGTCTCACCGACAAATACCATGATTTGAGTCTTGTGAAATGTTTCTAAAAACTCCGCACGTTGCAAGTGAACCGGTAATTCCCGTCTCTTTTCCAAAATTGTGAAATATTTTTCGGAGAATGACCGCTCTGTGAATGGATTTAATGGTCCATCCTATATGAATTAGTAGAAGCACGCCAAATACTTTCCAGGCTTTAAGAAAAAGCATACCTCAGCTCTTGAAGCCTGCTCCACCGTAGTCTTGTGGCGAGCAAACCCATCGAATAGTGAAGATCCTCCATTACTGGGATCAATTCGCCGCGATGGAGCCGACGAGGTATAGTCTGCGCTCTCGTCATCCATGTGAGCCAAGTACGGATTCGAGCCGTTCTTTTCCATAATTTTTACTCTTTTGTTAGCATGCTCTTCCGACATTTTTTTGGTAGTTTCTGCGGGTTTATGTCGTTGGTTGGCTGTCGTTCTATGTGAAAGAGAATGCGTACTAGTATGTAGCAGAAAGCAAGAATTTGAAAACAGATGGAAAAAAAAAACTTGGTCGGCGTCGTGCGGCTATTTAGTCAACTCCCAAAGAAAATCCACGTCAATTCACGAAATTATTGTCTACTCGGAGGATAGCCAAGCTAGAATTGACTCCAATTCTACAGATACGCGGCATTCCTGATTGTGTGTCAAAATACCGCCAATTTCAGTTGCAAAAACCTCAGGAGCCTTGCTCCTGCCTCCCAGAGGCACTCACAAAATAGCCTTACAAATACGGATTACAGAGTACTATGCCACCACTACTAGGAGCGCAGCTAATAGAAGCGTCAAAGGTCATATCGAAAGCTGCATGGATTCACTCAACCGAGTCTTCTGAAACTGCTCATGAGAGATTACTAAGATACATTCTGACGATAGGGGCAAATCAAGATGGTGACGAAGATATGGCAACTCCACCAGATCAGGAGAGCGACCAGGCAACACACGTCAGCGAGGCCAAAGAAATCAAAATCGAGAAATATTCCGAGCACAGCGATCCAGAGCTATATAATGCTAAATATCTGACAGATTTATTAAAGCGGATCGATGAAGCCTCTCGTGAAGATCAAAAGAAGAGCCCTGGCGTTTTTTCAATAGCTTTAGGAGATATGAAAACGGTCGGCGCACTACTAGACTTGATTGTGATTGAATGCATCTACCCAGCTTTGGCTCCAAAAGTTGGTATTCCCATCGAGAAGCGTCTTAAAGATGGAATATCTAGACGGGATCAAATAAGACATACTAGACGAATGGAGATTTTACAGATGGCTGTGGATCTACTCGTGGATATTGTTGCTAGCGAAGATGATCTGTCAGAGATTATAATGAGCGGTCAATATGCCACAGATATAATATGCGGACTCATCGAACTCGGATTCGACAGTGAATACGCTAGCGAACAGCAGGAACATTACAGACTTAAGCTTGATGACTTCTTCACAAGGCGTGTATCAATGCTCTTACTTCAAAGTCATGTTCACTAACTAACCAAAACAGACTCCAAACATATACACTATTAGTTTACATAACGACCTTATTGCAGCCAGAATGTCCTCCATGGTTCCTAGCAATCCTCACGCGAACTCTTGCCATGGTCCCAGTAACGCGCTCAGACGACGGAGTCAAAGCTCTTATCGAGATGATTGGGGGTTTACGAGATGACGAACAAATTTCCATCGAAAAACTCGATCGTGCTGCAAGGGTTTTATGCAGTATACCAAAAGGGATTGAGCCAAAAAGATACTTTTCTACAGTCTGCAACCAGCTTCTATCAATTTTAGATCTTAAAGAACAGAAACTTTTAGTGTCCTCAACAGTGCAAGTGATTTCTTCAATGAAGAAAAGCAGACCTAGAGTAGTCAATGATTTTATATACCGACCGATTATTTCTGAGATATCCCCATCTGATATAAAAAACAAAGACGATGTCTTGGTTAGCGATGGTGATCTTTCGACTGCGATTTCTCGACTATCATCATTAATTCGAACTTCTGATCCAGAGACGAGCGAGGAAATTCTATCTTCTTTGGTTTATAGTTTATGGGCCTTAGTTTGTTTTCAAAAGAGAACATCAAGATCGACAGACGTCACAAAAAGTTTGCTCTCGATTTACATCAAAATGGGAGATGCAGCAGGTATAATATCTGATTTAATAACTCATATGCACGATGATGGAACAGCTAGCTGGAAGTTCGGAGACGGAGATAATGGAGGTGTCGAGATTCGAAAACGTAAAAAGACATACACCGACGCTATGGAATCGGACCTGCAAGCAGGAATAGGAGAGATTGATGTCTTGGAAATGCGTGTGAATCTATTATTGGATCTTATAAACGAGATTGACAAGGCCTCGCTGCGAAAAGTTTTTTTGTCTACCGTCAGGAGATGGCTGGCGAGACGACGTGATGCTGGTTCGAATCCGTTCATGTACAGACCTTTTGGTGCTTATGGCTTTATACGTCTCACAGGCTGACTTGGTATTTAGCTTTTTCGTGGATTTGCGGATTCTGGAAGGACTACTCGATAAGCACAAATCAGATATCATTGAATCTCCTTCCGAAATTATAAGTCTAGTTTCTAGCATACTTGACGAGTTCGTTGAGTCATTAAATGAGAAACAAAAGGAGAAAACGAAGCCACTTTCTGAACAATTGGTCGACATCACAAGAAATTTAGATCATAATGATGAGGAAGCTGACTCTGATGACGAAGACGAGGAAAAAGAGGAAGAGCAGACAAATACAGAGACAGTTCAAGTTGCTCTTTCGCTATTGACTGCTATAGTTTCAGAATCACTTATAGGCTCTTCAACGTTGGCTGATGATGATCGAAGAGTGTTGAAGTCCTTTGGCCATTCGCTCAAACTTATCGCTGAGCATGGCCATCCAAGTGTTTCAACATCTGCAGAAACTTTAGCTATTTTGCTTGATGAGACTAATATACCCACTGCGCGCTCAAAAAGCAACATGACGGAATCTCAACAAAACTATCAAACTGCTCTCACCAATCTACAGGATCCATTAGTGCCAGTGCGCGCTCATGGTTTGCACGTTCTTCGAAACCTGATTATTGCCCGCGATCCGGTTATTAATGTTAATTCTGTCCTTAATGTATTCATGTCTACCCTAAATGACGACGATTCGTTCATCTACCTGAATAGCATAAAGGGCCTGCAAGCTTTGACAGATATCCATGGCACGGAAGTCATTCAACCATTGATCATCAGGTACACATCCGTCGGAAAGTCTCCTACGCTTGACGAGCGGCTAAGGATTGGAGAAGCTATCCTACGAACTGTTCAGCGCTTGGGATCTGCGCTAACGGGTAAAAGTGCCGATATAATCATGTACGCAATGATATCTACAGTTGCCAATCGCAAACTTGATACACGATTACGATCTTCAGCTCTGAGTATTATGGGAATGGCATGTGAAGAGAATCCTAATGGGATCAGTAGATGGGTAAACGACGGCATTGAATGCTCACTTGGTGTGTTGACGTTTGAAAAGACGGGTGAAGAAAAGGCTCCATTACGTCGGGCTGCTGTCGTTCTCATCGGATCTTTACTCAAAGGAGTTGTAGGTCTGATAGACTTTCCAAAGGAGTTTGCAAAGGAAGTTCTTCGAACAATGAGGTATATTCAAACTACTGACGAGGACGCGTTGGTGCGTGTGCAGAGCGGAAATGTACTAGAAATTTTGGGTGGCATGATTGCTGATGAGCTTTCACCTTCAAACTAAAACCCGTCAAAGATATGTAAGATAACACGCTATGTGAATGCTGCGAATCGAAGCTTCCTGTATCAATTATAAAAGAAAACCAACTAACTGAGACTTAATATTGTACAATTTTTAGAACATCGCGCTTCTTTTGTAAGCAAAACCCCTATTTTAACCGAACCCAACTGTCACACCCATCATTTATTCGTCTTTCATCGATTCGTCTCCTTCGAAAGTCGAGGCATCGTTCACCCAGAGAACATTATTACACCTGCTCATCGTCGTTAGATTATTAACTAAACATAAAGAAGATTCCACCAACCTGATCATGATTTCTCCTAAACTCCCCTTGCTTTCGCCATCAACAAATTCCACTGTGTTGTCTAGTTGTAAATTCATGTATGAATCCACTGAAATCAGGATTCCCTTATATTCTGTCTTGCCCCATTTAAGACGCACAATTACTTCTTTGCCTGTTAAATCTTGTAGAAAAGGTTTGGGATTGATCGGGAGAAGCTGATTTAGATATTAGTTCTGATGTAACGCATGAAATCACAAGTGATATGAGATCTACTTACACCTGACATCTTATCTATAAGAAAATTGGTGTCGGTTGAGAGTTACGAGTCGCAGACAGAGTAAACAATCAATTCTTTGCGATGCCTCGAGCGAGGAGGTTTTCTAATACGTGATCATAATCACATATTAAACGTGATCCGATCACATGCATCACGAACTTATCTACTCTTCTCTATCCGGCACTCTCTGACTCAAGTGAGTTATTGTCAATTGCTTGTCCGCGATTCAAGCATTAGCTGATCCAACGTTGATATTGACCATTGGCAACAATCTGTTATTCGGTATTAGTGAAAGGAGATAGATTTATTGAGGGACAGTAACTTCTTGATTATTTCTTCTCTCAATGGCTCTTGCTGCCGTAAGTTCTTAGTGAAGTCTACTTTTAACGATACTATTTATTGCAATTACTTACTGGGATTATCGCTTTGCAGTGGCGTCAGTTCACATTTTTTGATGTGCTTCCAATTAGGGATCCGGCAGTCACAGACGAAGATGGACCTTTATACTCGGTAAATAGCTTTATATGACTGGATATACTCGGAGACGATCGCTAACGCGCAAGATAGGATCCTAATGTGTCGGCTGTATGCTCCGGTACCGGTTCCCTATATCTAGGTACTACCAGTGGCACAGTAAAGATTGTATCTAGGTCATTGAAGCTACAAGTTTCGTTTGCAGCTCATGATAGTACATATGCGATTACATATATGAAGCAAGTTGAAGGGACTCCCAACCTTTTGACTGTTGCTGTATGTATCTGATTATATTCAACTAATGCGAACGCAAAAAAATTAATGGACTGGTAAATATAGGAATCAGAGAACACCGAACCGCAAATTCGATTATGGTCACTCGATACACCTGACAAAAAGACGCAAGGTCCAAAATGTAACTTCTCAATCAATATACACATGAAGAAGATTACAGAGGTGATTACTATTCAAGATTTGTAGAGCGAAGTATAGACTGCTAACTTTCTGTTACAGATTTCAGCAGTTGCCTTAGCTGACGATTTTTCGATCATTGCCGTTGGTTTAGTGAATGGCCATGTAATTCACATTCGAGGCGACTTGCTTCACGATAAGGGTCTCAAGCAGAAAGTTGTTTACGAAAGTTCCGCCCCAGTGACAGGTCTTGCATTTTATGAGGCTAGTAAGACTTCACTCTTATATATTTCCACGACTGAACGCATTATAACTGTGTGGACCACCGGAAAAAATCAGGGCAGCCTGGCTCGTGTACTTGAAGAAAAGGGATGTCCAGTGGGCTGCATGGGCATCAAGAAGACTACGGGTGAGATTCTGGTTGCTCGGGAGGATGCTATATATTTTTACACACCGTATGGGAGGGGTCCACTATATGTATACGAAGGCCCCAAATCGCAGCTATTTGTCTACAAATCCTACATTGGTATAGTTTCACCAACTGGTGCAGCAGCTGATTCAAATGTGCAGTCTACAGTGCGTAAGTATATAGGCCAAGTTTCCAGCTCTAATCCATTTGAGACAACTCAATTTACACTATTGGATACTGAGAATAAGTTTATCGCATACACCGGTCAATTTGTCGGAGGCGTCAAGTCTATCTTTACCGAATGGGATGATTTATACGTTCTTGGAGGTGACGGCCAACTATACAGGCATCAAGAGCGTGACCTGCAGTCAAAACTAGAGATTTTATATCAGCGCCATCTCTATGATCTTGCCCTGACACTATCGGTGAATGCCGGCGCAGACGAGAAGCGCATTATGGGCATATACAAGAAATACGGAGATCATTTATATGATAAAGGAGAGTATGATGAGGCGATGGTACAATATATCCGAGCAATCGATGGAGGGGAAGTTAGTCAGGTTATTCGCCGGTATCTAGATTCTCAGCGAATCTATAATTTGACTTCTTACCTGGAAGAGCTTCATAATAAGGGAATTGCCACAGCCGATCATACCACTTTACTTTTAAACTGCTATGCGAAACTTAAAGATACAGAGAAGCTCGAGACGTTCATAAAATCTGAGGGGGCGAATCTGAAGTTTGATCTAGATACAGCAATTCAAATGTGTCGACAGGGTGGGTACTTTCAGCAAGCGGCTTATTTAGCTGAGAAACATGGTCAGAACGATCTTGTGATTGATATTACTATGCAGGATTTAAGCGACTACAAATCGGGCTTAAGATTTTTACAGAGCCTTCCACCTGAAGATATGTACCATAATCTGACACGATACGGCCGTATTCTCCTCCACCATATTCCTCGAGAAACCACCACTCTATTTATCGATTACTTTACAGGTAGCTACGTTCCTCGAAAGATACCAAATGTTGCAGAGCTTGATGCTGCTTCAGCAGAGCAGGCGCGCACTATGTCACCGCCTTCTGCGTTACCAAATTACATGAATATACTTCCTTACATGTCTGGTAGTCGACCTGCTTCCGTAATGTCTGGTCAAACAGGGGATGCTGTGACTATAATGAGTGCAATAACGAATAACGTGGGTAAACTATCTACAGCCGTGGGAGGGGCTATTGGCGGTGGGGGTGCATCTGCAGCTAATGTGTCAGTGACGTTAGAGTCTAACGCCTTTGTTCCGAACGGAAAGGTAGAAGAATACAAAGCACCAAAGCCTAGAACGGTTTTTGCGACGTTTGTTGATCAACCGGACGAGTTTATCATATTTTTGGAGGCCTGCATTGAGCATCAGCGAGCGGTCGGTGGTTCTCAAAGTGATGAAGTTGATATGTACACCACCCTTTTTGAAATGTACCTGCAAAAAGCGGAAGCCAGTCCATCTGAGGAAGAGAAGGACCGATGGGAAGGTAAGAGTAAAGAGCTGCTTACTGGGCTCCAAGCTCCTATTGATCCGTCAAATGTTTTGTTACTCTCTCACTTGTACTCCTACCGTGAAGGTAAGATCCTGGTGCGCGAGAGAGAAAGTTTGCATATTGATATATTCCGATCATATGTCTCGGTCAACGACACATTATCTGCTATTCAGACCCTTCACAAGTATGGCGATATCGAACCGGAGCTGTATCCCCTCGCGCTATCATATTTCACGTCATCGCCGGAAGTCATGGCTGTTGCATCGGATGAATTGAGCCATGTGCTCAAGAAGATTGAACAGGAAGGACTGATGGCGCCGTTACAGGTTATCCAGGCTTTGAGTGTAAATGCTGTGGCCACAGTTGGCGTTGTCAAAGGCTATCTTTCCGAAATCATTGAGCGTGAGAAGAAGGAAATAGATACAAACCGCAAGCTCACTGAATCGTACAGAATGGAGACTCGAGCTAAGCTAGAAGAGATTCGCGAGCTCGAAACGGAACCTCGTGTGTTTCAATCTACTCGGTGCGCAAGCTGTGGTGCTGCCTTGGATCTGCCGACGGTGCATTTTATGTGCAGACACTCTTACCATCGCCGATGCCTCAACGAAGTCAACGAGGACACAGAGTGCCCTCAATGCGCTCCTAATAATGCAACTATCAGAGCTATACGCAGAGCCCAGGACGATATGGCGGATAGGCATGATTTATTCAACATTGCTTTGGAGGAAAGTGATGACAAATTTAAGGTTATCAGCGATTTTTTCGGGAGAGGTGTAATGCAGCAAGTAGAGTATTTGGTTGAGTGAACAAGTTCAGGACTTCGGGTTAGCGATTGAGTTGAATAGTATGCATGATTTTATTTTTTTTAATTACATTTCCTTTTTTGTTTTCCGAGTTAGCGCAGCGGTAGAATCATGAGTCTGCATTTTGTCCTGCACCTCGTTCCCGTTATCAAAGCAAGTGGGTTGATCCTGCTCGCTTTGAGCATTTTGATTACCTAAAGGCTCATCCCTTTTTGACCTAGACTCTATTTCGCCTTCTGTAGTACTTGGCGGATTATCTCTTTCGATAGGAGCCTCTTCCGGAGGACCATCGTCATCGTCCTCATCCTCGTCATCACTGTCGTCATCGCTATTGCTGTCGTCATCGCTGCTCACCTCACTACCACCACTTTCTGAGACGCTAGAGCTTGACGAATCTTCTGACTCGTTTTCGGGAACTGTAGCCTTAGACATACGAGTACTTCCACGACTCGATCTTCCGCCTCGCCCGCGACCACGTCCACGCCCTCTAACGCGATTTGATCCTTTGCGTAATATTTCTTGAGCGATATTTCTGTGTACACCAACTCTCCGTTCTACAAGACTGAGAAAATTGTAGTCACGATCGCCAAGTCTTTGTCGCTTTGCTATTTCCTCGTCAGCAGCTGTTTGATGACTTGGACATTCTTTAACTTCATTCTCGTCCTTGGTTAGATCTGTATATCCGCGACCCCCCATAAGCTCTACCCGAGGTATATATCTCAGCACAGCATCTCTGATATCTTTCATCCCAGTACACGAGGCACGTTGCTTATGCACGTTGAAGCACTCCACGCTACAGTAGCGAGCAAGACACTTGGGACATTTGTAAGGAGGAGAAGCTTTGAAGCAGGATACGCATGATACCTGTAGTGGAGGAGCAGACAGATCCATATATATGCTATATTCGAGATTTTTCAAATGCGTCTCGCATCTGGTGAGGATCAAACTAATGCTAAGTAACCTTCTGGCTTTTTGGCAGAAACTAAATCCTTCGTTTTTATAGAACAAGTCGGGTTAGGTACTTACAGTACAAACCCCGAGGACCGACACGAAGCTCGCGTCCGGACGCCACCGGTTGTCAGCGTAGCTTTGTGGCTAAGCACGACGGAGACAGGACTTGGCCTGGTCGAGCGAGACTTTCCCAAGTGGATCCGTAACTTACCGCTATTTATCATTATCTACAACTAACGATAGCCACCTAATAGCTATCAGCTCGTTGCTTGGTTATTGAATTTTCTCTATTTTCAGAATTTCTGAGACTTGATCCATTTGACGTCGGCTGCCATTGCACCGCGAACGGCATACACTCAGCTTCAGCCAAGAATCGACTCTAAACTGATCAGCTACAGACTACGCGTCCATAAACCAACATGGCGAATACTCAGGCATTTTCAAATCCTATGAAGAAGTACAAGTACGTCGTTCTTACTGTTTTGCATGACTAGTCTCCATTAATTTCTTTTATGTTACGTGTGATTGTTGCAAGCTGGAATGGGATTACTGCGCCTCTGTTCTCAATGGGTGTTGTTATTCATGAAGCTTTGTAACTGGCAGCTACTTCTGGCTATATTTTTTTAGTCCAATGCTCTCTTCGAACATTCAATTTTTTTATGGAGCGGTTGCTATAAACTCTCACTGACCTGTTTATCTAGACTGGTCTTCTTGGGCGAACAAAGTGGTATGGATATTTTGATTATATCTGAGTCTTGTGACGGTTGATATTTATGCTGATATATAAAATATAGTCGGAAAGACATCATTAATAACGCGGTTTATGTACGACTCGTTTGACTCTCAATATGCGGTACGCACAAACTGTGGTTTTAGTCTACATGGTCTTAGCTAACTGCCATATCTTCAGGCGACTATCGGTATCGACTTTCTGTCAAAGGTAAAGCCGGTTACAGATTTCAGGCACAGAATTACTTGAATATACTAATTTTACTAGACCATGTACCTAGAAGACCGTACCGTCAGATTACAAGTAAGTACAGCTTTATCAAGCTGAACAATAGTGACAGCGAGATTAACATGGAATTAGCTATGGGATACAGCTGGTCAAGAGCGCTTTCGGAGTCTAATTCCTTCATATATTCGGGACTCTACTGTCGCTGTAGTAGTATACGACGTCACCAGTATGTTTCTCCTAACCGATGGTTTACGACTCTGTTTTGTGCTAATTAATCATAGACCGTAATTCTTTTATCAACACATCGAAATGGATAGACGATGTCCGAGCTGAGCGAGGAAACGATGTCATTATTGTTTTAGTTGGAAACAAAACTGATTTGAACGACAAGCGTCAAGTTACTAGTGAAGACGGTGAGAAGAAAGCAAAGGAGGTCAAGGTCATGTTTATTGAGACAAGTGCAAAGGCAGGGCATAACGTCAAGACTCTGTTCAGAAGAATCGCTCAAGCACTTCCCGGAATGGAGAATTCCATGGAGGATGCGAATCAGGCTCAGAGTAAGTGATGTAATGAGTACAAAAGTTGAACGATGCTAATTTTAATTATAGTGATTGACGTGAATATCGATGCCAGCCAAAAGAACGCAAACGAGGCTGCTTGTAACTGTTGAAAAAAAGGGATAATATAGATGAAGATTGATTTTTGAGTTTTGTGCATTGGCTGAGCGAAACAGTGTCCAGTAAGTTTATCAAGAGATATTACAGTTTCTATTCGTGAGTCCGTTCAGATTGAAGATGTAGTTTACTTCTTTCCGGAGACCTTTTTCTTTTGTCGGAGTTTGAAAATCTATTTTGATTTTGATGTTTATTGTGTGCAGATTGTTGTGTTTTTCATTCTGTAACTGTATTCTTATTACATGTATTTAGTATTCTTGATAGTTTAGCCGTTTTCTTCTTTTCTTTATTTTGTCGTTTCCTCTAGGTTTCTGTATCTCTTGCCTATCTTTTCATGGAGAGCATTTTTCTTTTGTCTATTGTTGCAATTGCTTTTATTTTAGTGTGCATCAGTTCAATAAGATGAGTTTTTCAATATTCATTGCAATGTGTGTATTCTTGATTGGCAATAGTTAGATATTTAAGGAAGAAATAGTACTAAATATTGAGCTACACCAAACAAAATGCTATGCATAGCTACCTCTTATCAAGGCCCTTCTCATCAGCATAGAAGATTTCGTCTTCTGACGCTGAGCTTGAACTATCAGCGCCCACGCTTCTCCGTCTGAATGTTGGACCAGGTTGTTCTAGATTTGGTCCGGCATTTGTAGCTGAACGTGGGCCGACGCATTCGTTAATATTAACCGGACGAGGCCGGACCATCAAATGCTGAAAATTTGTCGCATCAAGTGTAATATTTGGATTTGTCAGTAACAGATCGCGCTGCCTCTCCTGAGCTATTCGCATTTTACGTTGCTTGTATTCTTGATATTTCACCGACGCAACACAACCAATGCCAATGAGCACAATGATTACCCATACCGCAAATAATGCACCTGCGAAATAAAACTCAAGATTGATGCCGGACCGATAAGCTGACTCGGCGCGCTGCAAAGCCGCTAAAACTGTGCTGCTTGTATCGTTCATCAGATCTGAGATGGCAGCATCAGTAACATCTGTGGAATTTGAAGAGTTTGAAGAATTATTGGAATCAATGGATAATAAAGAATCAGTTATTAAAGTCTCATTCACGCGCGGGAGAGTTATATGAGCGTTATCGTGTGCCCATGTCAATCCCGACTGGACTCCTTTGATCTTGAGCAACAAAAGACAGTTTAAGACGTCTACAATCGGATCGTATAATGGGGTATCTCCAAATACGTCATTCAGAGTAGACATCATCTCGTCGACAAAAGTATTGAGAGTATTGTTGACGCTGCTAGTGGCGTCCAGGACCCACTCGAATAGATTGTCATTAATATCAGTCTCTGTGAGTGCCAACGCGTCGTTTGTGCCATTTGCCCACTCGTCACCTTTATCTTGCACGGTAGACACGACCGTATTTACCAGATTACCAACCGATAACGCCAAAGCTGGAGATTGAGCTTCAAGCTTAGAAAGGATGCTGGA
Organism: Kockiozyma suomiensis; assembly: GCF_038497685.1. Classification (NCBI taxonomy): domain Eukaryota; kingdom Fungi; phylum Ascomycota; class Lipomycetes; order Lipomycetales; family Lipomycetaceae; genus Kockiozyma; species Kockiozyma suomiensis. Next base: position 507,853 of record NW_027117668.1, read on the forward strand.
CTGAATAATGGCGCTGGCAACACTTGCGACTGCCAGGCTCAAAACAACTAGAGAAGAAGGGTACGTGATGTAAGCGATAAGCCATCGGATGATAGATTGATTTCGCACTGACCGAATGGGCCGAGTTATGAAAATACCAAAATAATGTACCCATGGACTAGTTGCAGTCTGGAAACTATCGATTGGATCCAGGTTCTTATCTGTGCGTTGCAAAGCTCGAGTCAGAGTGAATACGCGTTTCCGCAATGATCTCCACCCAATTAAGTCCATGTATCCCATTGGTATCATAGACAAAAGAGCGAGAATAATAAGCACAACTGCAGCGGTTTTTGTTGTCGCTTTCACCAATGAGTTCAAGCTATCAAACACACTATTGATAGAATCATCGTCTTGGCAAAAACTCATCTTGTCTTTACCAGGTACCGGAAGCACAGACCTGTCGAAAGAGTAATTTGAATATGAAGAATTTATCATAGACTAAACTGGTCATTAGCTGATAGAGCTACAGTAGGGAGTGGCAAAGAGCAAAACTTACTCTGATTTTATTAAATGGGTATCTAATCGCGTTATCCGTCACATTTTGTACTTCAGTGAATGTAGGCAAGTCTGATCTCAGCTCAGCCAGCTTGGAGTTGATTGAAGTGGAGATTGAGATTTCGAAAGTTGGAATCGATAGTGATGGAATGTCCGTAGAATTATCACCAGTGAAAAAGTCAGACACGGACTTGATAGTATCTTCCAAACTAGAGAGAGCACTATTAAATGTATCAACAACATTTTCGACGTCAGAGTTGAAGGAAATTGCAGTATTGTTAACAAATGACACTATGGAAGAGGTTGCATTCAAAACATTTTCAGCTGCTCCCGTAATAGCCATTGTTAATAGACAAGTATACGTTGATGTCGCTACGTCAATAGCAAAAACAACAATTTCTTCGACAGCATAAATCATCAAATCAAGGGCATCAACTAGAGCAGCAACCGCCAACTCCACTCCGGAACCAACGAGCTCATTCGCTCCTGTTGATATGTAATAAGGCATTGAGATAAGATCGCTACCTGAAACTTCAGCTTTGCCGCAAGCAGTCATTGTTTCACTTCTAGCTGAATCTAAAGAATTTTTGAGAGAATCTGATGAAAGAACCAATTTTGCTAAAACCAGTATACAAATGATTGTCCATCTATTAACCCACACAAGAGACAGGCGATCTCTCGGCCCTAAATAAGGAGGCAGACCTGACCCATCAGGAAAATTTGGCGGAGGAACACGAGCATCTCCACGCGGATGTAAGTCAGACCAGCGAACTGGATGATAGGTAGGAAGGACCACGCTGAGCCTAGGACGATTCTGCGATTCAGCAAAAGTTGGCGGTGGAGACGAGTAGTCTGCATCGGGGGTGGGATAGACCCAATTATTCCAATATCTTCTGGCAGAAAACATCATTACCGCTGTAATTTAAACGAGTTACAGCGCGAAGGGCTCATCGTTCGGTAGGTATTATATGAACAAACCCAGGGTAGACCAAACGCAAACCGATGAGCGACAGATTTAGAAGTGAAACAACAGACTTCAGCCACCACAGTACAGTATATGCGTCAAAAAGAGCCAGAGAATTGCAGAGTTTCTAGATTTGAGGTATCTAATTAGTGGCGGAACAGAACTTCTGACATCAGAAACAAGATGTTGCACTGTGGTATATGGAAGGTCAACAAATCTTGAGCCCTGAAGTGTGGCACGGAGAGTTCCGCTGAAATTGCATCGCCTAGCAACAGCCTCATATTCACCACGCGTTTCACGAATTGATCCCGCTACAGGTTCTCTTCTGAGAATACATTGCACCCATTATAATTCGTAGAAGCTGTTGGTAAAACTAAGCTTGTTTTGCGCTGCTTCGCGACTGATCCCGGGCCATGGGTAGATGGAGGCGATTCTAACACCAGGGTTCTCCAAGTACACCTGCAATCATCAGTCCTTTATACTAGCTAGTTTGCATATTTCAACGTTAATGCCACAAATTGTTATAATAAACTATTGGTTGTCATGGTAAATTTGCCGTCGTAGCTTGAATGTCAACATAATGCCAGTTTAGGAAATCACAACAATCTGCATTCGCTTACACCTAAAGGTTCATCTTCATCATAGCTTATTCGCCAAATCATCCATACTAGCATGCCGACTTGTTTAAATGAACATTGAAAAAGCCTATCATATTCGGGTCAGTCGAGCTATTGCTGACGATGCGAACGAAGCGACTGACACTCCAACTGCCACATTCACACCTACAATTGTCCAATCTACATCATACGTGGTGCCACATATTTCAGGAGCCAAGGGATTTCCCAAGGGAGCAATTGTTGTGTTTGCGCTCTTAGCAACTGCATTCACAGTGTTTGGATATATTCTAATCCGAAGCGGAGCTCGTCGCAAGGGCGATAAGACGTGGGTAGAGCAGAACGAGGATGCAAAAAGACAACTTGGCTTCATGGCCCAAAAATTGGGTGCATGTTTTAGAGGGCAGAAAAATTCAATTGACATAGATGATACGGTTTCGCAAATCGAGGCTCGTGAGAGATTGTACGGAAACATATATCGGCCCACGTCGCCATCAGAATTCATCACCAGCAGCAAGATGTCTTTTGAAGATGACTTGGACGATAAGAGTGTGCAGATTTGGACATCGGACAGTGATCCTTTTTCATATTCTCCGGATGCATTTCAAGAACTTGAGGATGCTCGCTTAGAACTTGAGAAATTACGTTTGAGAAATTCGATTATAGACGACAACTTTGGGGATGATCTGCCTGGTATCAGAGGAGCAGATCAGCTGCCTCTTATAGTAAGCAGGAAACCAACGCCGTCACGGCCGTACCCAGATGCGCAATCGATATATAAGGTAGCCCGAGAAGTGCCCGAACCTGTATCTATATTGGAATTGGAGCACAGGAGTCACAGAACTCCTGAAAAAGGTGGTTGGCATTCCAGTGATGCTCTTCCCACCCCGACGCCACCGCTACACGTATATCACCGGGATAAATCTAAGAGTCCAGAAAAAGATTATCCCCGTAGGGCTCATCCAGCCGGTCCGCGATCTGAGTATACTATTCACTATGATCACTCTTCGGCTCGACGCCTATACAGCTCCATTGATTCATTACGTTCGCTGTCTTCTCGCAGCAATAGCTCCCTATCATCAGATTATATGACCCCTTCGTATCAGTCTTATCCAAGAGCTAGTGTGCGGCATGAAAGGTACCCACCGATCTTTGCACATCCCGACGCAACGCGATATCAGCAGATGATGTTCATGGAAAAGCCACCTCGTCTGCCTTCCAGCTATAGAAGCAGCTATCACCCATTGCCAAAGGCCAGATCGCAGTTCTGACAAGCCTGTGTTTAGTCAGAATCGGAATCTTGAGCTGGTGGAAACCAGCCATATTCACGCAAGCTAATCAATCGCGGTCGTCGGTTGCCATCCATTCTTACTTCGATACCTTCGGCAGCTAACCGCTCTCCTTGCAAATCCATGCCGCCTCTGGCGCGGAAGGCGATTTTCCCATCAGAAGAAATAACACGCCACCAGGGAACAGTTTCGTTGTTGAATAGCAGCAGACCGTTTGCTTTGTCGTCCTGGTCCGCGGGGTTATTATGTGGATCTGGATCTTCATGGACTTCCTCTGTCGCAGTCAGAGCAGTCAGGACCGCATTTCGAAGATATTTCAGTGCAGCTCCGACTTGTCGTGAATTTTGTGGAGCTTCAATCAATTTGGCTATATGACCTGAGTAGTATATTAGTGCGTACAATTGTTAAATCTGTAATAAATGACAATGAACGAAAAATACCATATGTCGTGACTCTGCCGATAGGTATACGCTGAACTGTCTCGTATACCGCAATATAGAATGCTTCAGCCTCATCGGTAAGTTGTCGTTCAGCCATTTTTGCTCTTCTTATTTGGTTTTTATATTAGAACGAGAGCAGAAGGATATCTACGCGTAGTTCCGCGTCAGTGCTCTCTAGATAGCGATGCAGCAGCATTCAGGTCAGAAGATATAGTGCACATGAATATATCCACTCGCAGAATGAATGCAAGGATCGCTTCTCTGAGATTGATGTGTATCTATCTGCCGTTGCTGTGTTAAAGAAGTCGAGGCTGTTTCTGATGATGAACAGCCAATTTGAGTAGATTCACGTGATGAATGGGCGTAGCCGAGCGCTGTAGCTTGTTAAATGAGATCAGTTTTGGTGGACCGACAATATCAAACCTGGACTTGATGCAGTATCTATCTGCTACTCTCAGTGTCTTTCAGATCTTTACCGTTTGTCATTTATAGCATGTACGCGTTGAAATACCCGCAAGAGAGTTATAGCTGGCTTGGAAAAACAGATACGATATTGAGATATGAGTCACGAGGAGTGAGTCGCGGTCTTTCAATTTTTCATGTGATTGACCCGGCTCGAGGCCACGGCAAAAGACGAAAGACGAAAGATAATGAGAGCAGAGAATGCAGAATACTTTTTAGAAAGTAGAACTGATTGTGATTACCCGTAATGTCTGGCTCTGCGTTAGCAGTGAACTGTGCTAGTTCTTTTGTAAGGTGCTATGATATCAGCATCACTGAAGCCAAGACTTGAACAAGCTGCAGCGCGATCTCTGTAAGAACTTGATATATATAAATATAGCATAGACTACATAGAATAATACACAGCAACAAATTAGCTTAGTTAACACTTTAATGTACAGAAAAATCGCAGCGAAGTTTAAACCGGCACTCCGCGCCCAGAAGGAGCCGGGTCAACTTGTGTGTTCGTCCGGGTCAATATCGCGAAGCCTGCTGTTTTCAGCTCTTCTTGAGCCCGCCAGTCGTCACCTTCCTCCATCACTGCTCTGCCTTTACCTTGCCTATATTCCTTAGGATTTGACTGCTTATATTTTCCGGCGGCAAATATTTAGTATCAATTTTTGGATTAGCGGCTTCCGGGGTGGGTTTTGAGAAGTAGCGTCTTGGTGATAACATTGGAGTAAATTTATCGTACTTTTGCTGCCCAGCTCGCAGTACGGTAATTGAGCGATATCTCCTAGTCTTGTATGTACTCTAATGCATTTTCTTTTGGAAGACCATAATGTCAAGAGATCAGAGATCAGTCCTACCGTAACATGCCGAGTCAGTAACGATTCGCAATGATTCGTGACACTCGGCATTTCACTGGGCTCACTCGGCGTATATATTCTATTTCCGGCATATACTAATTAGCATAATTTACAGTTCTCAGTGCGGCAAACATATCATTGTATTCATCAACTCTCTTCAGTGACTACAGATGGGCTTTACTGCCGCTGTAGCGGGCATGGACTTGGACAGCTCAAACTTCAATATTGCGCCTGTTGACATCGATGAGGCTGATCTGCCAAAATCACTTCAACGCCAAGTAGATGCGCGATTAGAGAAGATTCAACGAGAAATAAAAGCTTTCCAGGAGTTCAAGCAGCGAGAGTTTGAGAGCTACAGAAATGAAGTTGTGGGCGCTTATTTGCAGCAAAAGCGACAGGCTGAATCTGCCACTCTTGACAACGCTGCTTCCGTTAGCGCAGGAACGAAACGTTTGAATAGATCTGCGTCGACAATGCGAAGTAGTATGAAAGGAAGTAGCAAACGGCAGCGAAATGGAGAAAAGAAAAAAGTTATGTTTATGCTCAATGACGAAATTCCACCAGTGCGGCCAGATTCTGATCTTATGCTACCAGTTGAGGCGGCATCCGACGATGATACAGACGTGCAGTATTTCCAGCTACCTTCGCAAATGTCTTCTTTGAGTATGACAAATGAGATGGCTAAAGATGCGCAAGAGGAACTGATTGAGGATGCAAGTCGCGCAAATACTGATACCACCTATGCTTCGGTCTCGTTTTCTGGTAGCAGCGATAAGAATATGTTCGGAGATACAGAAGTAGCTTCATTGCCTTCGGTTCAAAGTCCAGCTGTCAGTGTAGCAAATGGATTTCCCGACCCTGCCGCTCTTCCGTATTCTGGTGGCACAAGACGGAGTTCAGTTACTCGCCAACCATTACAGCTTCAACCGACTGCTACACCACAAACACCTTCTGCCGAGCAAATTCATCGCGAAAGCACTTTTGACTATGATGATGTGTTTGCTCTAGACGAGTCACTTGGCTCTCATACCGCCGCGTCTTTTACCGAGCCGACATTCAAAGTGCAGCTCGGAAGTCGTACGCCATCATTCACGGACCAGTTTCACTCAGCATTTGCATCATCGGAGTCTAACCGTAAAACAATCTCAACGCCACAGTCTGGCTGGGTGGGCCATTCAGTATCGCTGCATACCCCTAACCGATCACCCGTCACGGATCCGTTCCAGATGGATGACGATATTCCGTTTCAATCCAATGCAACACTGTCTGTACCCATTCCGCATGGCGCGAACGCGGATTCGAATAGTTCTTCGTATGATGATGACCTTGGAGTCTTGCCTGACACTGACAATGTTAGCGGATCAGCATATGGCTCTTCACTTCCGATTGAGATAGGCACCCCTATGTCAAGCAGCGTTCGACGCTCTTCTAGAGATTTGGAGGATATCGATGGTGGAATGGGCATGTCTGCTGGTGATATTGGTGAGGACGAGGAACACAAACTGCAGAAAATAAAATCAGTTGATAATCCTGACCGACTGAGTTTTTCGCATCGCATAATATGGGAAGAGCATGTTGCTGGTTCTCTAAAACGGTGAGTTGTATACCAAAGCGATATGCTATGACGATCCCACAACGTACAACCTGTTTCCTCGCCTATTTAACAAAATATCTAAGTGGCTACAGTTGTGTTTATTTCGGCGTTACTTTATTGCGTTTGGTCTCTTTAGTCTGTTTTATCTATTTGGCACCCTGGAGATGATGCTGTTCTGCTATATCTTTAAGGCCAGGAGTCTGCATGATTCCTTTGTATTTTGGAATTTAGTGGTCGCTATTGAGTAGAGGATGTATAAAAGTAGTTTTAGTCGGCAGAGCTCAGAGTTGTAACGCAACATGCAAGCATGCAGATTTAAGCTTTCGTTTTTGGTGCTTGGGTTTCTGTATATATTTTTGTAATTTTGAATAGGCGAAAAAACGCTTATTTTGAACCATTGTGAATCTCTAGATAATAAAAAGGATGTAGAGTTCAGCTTTCGAAAGATTTTAGTTGTACAGATGATCCGGATTTCTGTGCTGGTGCACGAGTGAGATTAAAAACTTTAAACTTTTCAAGTCGGGATTTTTTTTGGGTAGTCGTGTGAAGTTGTTCACCATGGTTCAATTGCACGCAGAAGACTCTTAAGTAATACATAACAGAGTAAATACATTAAGCGATAGCATCAGACTTTCAAGTGTTACTCTTTTACCTTTTATTTGGCAAAAGAAAAGAAAGGTGAGATAATCTGGCTCACTTTTTACAGCGAGATTATCTTTTCGCGGAGACGATTTATTTGAAGGACTAGAAAACCCGATTTGTACGCTACAACCAGCAGACTTATTTCTTGTGTTCGGTCCGGAAAACCGTTAATTTCATATATATATATATATACATATATACGTATATATTGATTATAATCAAAATGTTTGGACCTTTCAAGCCTTCTAATGTTCTTCTTGGTGGTCTGCTGTGGTAAGTATACCTCGTTGCTCAAACCGACTTCGATTCTAACGCGTTTCTATTTTTCTATGTCAACAGGAAAATCCCATGGCGCATGTCGCCTAACCAAAAATATAGACAACGTCGCCGTTTAAAGGCAGTAGACCAAGTCATAGCCACAGTTGACGAAGGCTTAAAGTCAAAGGGCATGACCTCGAAGCTTCTCGACAGGTTAAAAGCCGAGGTACCGCTTGAATCGGAGATGTTGCCAAGGGATAAATATACGACTTTTAGTAGACAGGAGAAAGGATATCGAATTGGTTTACATCGTAAGTCACTGTCACTGGGTTGGACTTTATGTCTTCAAATTTCTCAATTAACCTCTATTCTCTTCGACTTTATAGGTGTTCAGAAGTGGACAAGAAAAACAATCAGAGTCAATCCAAAGGGTTTCTAAATTATTATTTTTCTTGCCTTAAAGAGTACACTGCGTGCTATCAATCTTGCAATATGCGTTGCTATAAGACATCCGATCTAGGGGTTAGCATACAAAAATGACACCCCATCATCACCAATTTTTTTGTATATATATGCTTATGAGAGGGCTCTGTAATACTCATCTGTTTTCATATTTTTTGGTTATTTTCAATATTAGTTACGAAACGCCTTAAATAAGATCGATTTACTCATCAAATGTATATATTCCACACCAATAACTATGATGAAGGGAGAATGATAACAGTAGTACAGTGACATGAAAATGAATCCCGAAGCAACCAAATAAAAATCACAACAAAAGAATGACTATAAATCAGAAAAATAAAAGGAGAAAGAGACAAAACAAACACAAAGCTTAAAAGGTCCATCATTCAATTCGATTCAGCAAAAACACATTCTCTCAAGCAAACGAGAGCAAACTCATAAAACTTTGCAAGTCAAAGCGAAGTCATTGACTGTATACAAACGATATAATTTTAATAAAAACTCCTATATATTCCCAAACCAGAATGTATCCCGTAATAAAGAAGAGGCGCAACGCAATGCGCCAAGGCCCACAAAGTCGACAGCATTAACTTTTATAGCGTCTTTCAGCTATAACAACTATACGAGTAATGGCCAAAAGTAATGCTGGCGAAATCAGACAACTAGCCGTCGTCCGACCCGTAAAGAAGTAGAAAAACCAAATTGTAGCAGTTTAGATCTTGAGAGGAGGCGGCTGAGCAGATACGTGCTGGTCACTCATCAAATCTCCTTTGATATCCTCCGAATAAGTCGGTGCAGCAGAAGATTCGGGCTTTGACTCTGCCCTCCGAAGGTTGAACACCTTACGGTGCCGTCTTACTTTACCATTTTTGACGCTTCGTCGTGAGCGAATAATTATGCTAGACAGATCATCATCATCCTTTTCATCCTCTTGCTCTTTGTGGCGTTCGACCATTGAGCGACAAACAGCATCAGAGATAGCAGGGGTATGAAGACTCAGAGTCTGCTGAGCCTGGCCAAGCAAGTTCAACTGAACCATGTTCGTGGGACTCAGCGACGGCAGATCAGGATTCACTTCAGCTAACGTAACAGGCTTCACGCGAGGAGACGATGGTAACCCTCCGTTCTTTGCATCCTTCTCACTGTTCAATGTCGCATTTGTAGCAACTGCCGCATTTCCGTTCGGTGTCCAGCGCTGACTCAGCTTGTAGATGATGGCGGGAATCTCTTCGCGGAAGAGAAGTCGCAGCTGATTCTCGATCTGAGACTGGATAAGGCGTGCAATAGTCGGAATAGAGTCGAATGTGGAAGAGGTCTTGATTGATTCAAGAGGATCGTTACGGAACACTAATGTGGCACCTTTTGCTTTCGAAAAAACTAAAATGACGATGCCGGAAAGCTTGATGTCGGATAATGTGATTGTGAGAGGAATTTTGAGAGAAGAGCTTGCAGCAAGAAATTTGGGATTTGTGAATGAAGGAGTGAGATGAGAGTAAATGTTTAAAGGGTTCGCCTGGAGAATAACAGGTTAGAATACAGATTCGGTTTGTGGCAAACCAGGTAATTGCTAATTGAAACACTAACCTCGATGAGCGTTTGCAAAGTCATAAAAGCATTTCCGTTGTAAGTTAATTTGAAGACACCGCGAAATCGGTCATCAGCCAGGTCACCAATCTCTAGGATCTCAAGCTCAGGTGGCTAAATGTAACCACGCTAAAGTCAGCAATTGTTTCTCTCACGCATTTTCAAAGCAGAAAGCATATAAAATAGAATCAGCATACCTTCGTTCCGAAGTTGAGGTCTTTGACAACGATATCGTCGACGATAATGGGCGGCTTAGTGCCTTTGTTCAGCGCCTCGGTCAAAAGAGAAGTGACTCTGGGGTAAAAGTTGTCTTCCGTCGAGAACGGCCAGTCAAACTGAAAAGACATTGTGACAAGGCTATACAAGAACCAAAAACATAAATATGAAGCGAGATGAAGAAACTAGCAAGTGGTAGCGATTCAGAATGGTCGCGGGCGGAGGGGTGGGGACAAACGAATGTCTGATATTAGAGCGGAGAGTGTGTTGTATATATCGTCGGATCGCGGCCGAGGTGGGTACACAATGTACAATCTGGGATTCACAAAGTCGATCTGCTGCAAGCACACACAATACGGTAGGTGAAGTAGTAGACAACGGAGATATAGTCCAGTTGAAGTAGTGCGAACCTCGGAAGGCTGGAGAAAGACAGTCGCGTGAGAGTTGGGTAACGAATTTTTGCCGAGCTCTTCTTACCTGTAGCGTGACCCTGGCCCAAAGTTCTAACCCCTTTCGGAATAGTAAAAACACATGACATATATTACGCTAAAAATTCTGAGATATACTCATGCTTCAATCCTGCCTGTTATGATTGGCCATTGCAGAGCCCTCAGCCCACACGGATCATATAGTACGGCCGAGTGCCATAGTAAAGCACCGTACCCTTTCTTCCGAAAAGCAGGTTTGCATCTCGAATTTTGAGCGTCTGAACATCTCTTCTCTCCTCTTCACGTTTTGTCTTTGTCGAACACACACTCAAAACAATGGTACGTTTCGAAGAATCTACTAATTCAATACTGCTTTTTTTGTTATGTTTGAGAAATTTTCTAATTATCGACAATGCAGATTCACCCTATCATTCGCAAGCAAGTCTACTACCAGACCAACCCGATGCACAGAGAGCTCTGGATGAGAGTAAGTTATCCATCATTTCATTATTATCATTGTCATTATTTTGGATTTTGCTTTGATTTGGAAAACTTGCTGGAGAATACTGCGGGAGCACTCACCGTGCCAGTCAAGAACAGAACATGTGAATTATAACGAACGCGATCTAATTGTATTTTCTTTCTAGCACCCAAGAAGCTCGCTCTACGTTGTTCCCTACTGGATTGCCTTCTGGGGTGGTCTTGGATACTCCTTCTACTACCTCGGCAGAATGGTTATTGTATGTGTTCGTGAATAAGAAAAATCATATAACTTCAGAGCTAACGCGTCATCTTTTTGCGCAATACAGGGAAAGAAGGCCGATTAAAGAGTTATATTAGTTATACAAACGGCGTCTATTCATGTTTAAGCCTTGTTGCGTCCAGTGATTGGTACCTACTCTGATTAAGATTCGACAAAGGTATAAAGAAGATACGTGGACAATGGGAACCGGCTTGGCTTTTTCGACCTGATTTTTTTTCCATTTTAATTATCTACAATTGCATTATTTTACGAAGATTTAGTCATATAATTCTCGTGTTTTAAAAACGAGTGTAAGGAAATTAAAGTGTCATGGATCTGCACTCTTTAAAATGACATATCGAGACCTGCAACCTTCTTCGACATTTCGTCTGCTCAACTCTCAATTTTGCGGTCCGCTATTGTCATTCATACCTGCTGTAGCATGCGTTTGCCGCTACTGAGACGTAAATGTAAATCAATGTAGACAAGTCTGTCAGCAGTAAATTCGTGATGCTCAGACGTGGCTATTGGCATTATCTGCCAAGTAGTGCTGCTTATACGGTGTTAAGTGTCATGCAGCCAGGTCAACCACTTCAACTGCGTCGTCATCGTACGTGTACCGCGAGCACAACTCTCTGGATTATTGCTAGTTTGCATATTTGCGGAGATTGACATCTGCTTGTATTTGATTTTATCTTGCACAGTTACTAAGTTGACGGGACAGATATAGTTGAAAATAATAACTACACTGCTGATCTCTGTGCTAGTTTAATCGACTAGAATATGTCGGACGAGGACAATAATCCATTCGCTGGCGCCGATGATCTAACGACAGATGACCTGCAGACGACAGACCACTTTGCCGTTGTTGTCGACTCTGATGGTGAAGCTGTTGCGGTGCCACAATTGACGAGCTCGACTGCAAGTGGCATTTCGTTTCCTAGTTTCCGTGACAGCTATGACACATCTTCGTACGGCGATGATGACCCCGCGAAAAAGTTGCCTACGAAAAATGTGTATTCTTCGAGAGTTGAGCAGTTGCTGACTGAAAATCCTAATCTTGAGATTTTGATTGTTGATGCTGGCAAGAATCATGAAGGTAGTGGAGGCGGGTATATCGCGTATACTATTCGAACAGGAGTACGATTTCTTTGATTGTCATATGAAGAGAAAGACTGGATAGATACTGATTGACTTATTATAGGATTTAAGTACTCGTCGTCGGTATTCAGAGTTTGAGAGTCTACGAAATGCTCTTACACGCTTATTTCCGACTCTGATCGTACCCCCAATTCCAGAAAAACATTCAATGTGTAAGGCGTCTTTATCATTTTTCAAACGAGATTAACAAGACTGTGCTGACTTTTGTGATGATAGCGGATTATGCGGCAAAGCCCACTAGAGCCAAGGAAGATCTACGCATTATCGATCATCGACGACGAATGCTTGCGGTGTTTCTGAATAGGTGCCGCGCAATGAAGCAGATTAGAGAGCACGCAGTTTTCCAGAAATTTTTAGATCCAAACGTCAGCTGGGTGAGTTTGATGCCTGTATAAGCTGCTGGTGAATTCCATGCTGATGATGTTCTGTAGATTGAAGTCCTGAATTCGCCTCCGTTGACGCTAATTCCAAAATACGTTCTTCGAGCACCGCCGCTTAATACAGCTGCCCCGACTCCAGCACACGCATACCTCCCCGTACCTGCCTCATCAGCACGGTTACACGACGGCGACGAGCTGGAGTTTATGCAGGCGGAGCTGAATGCTAAAGAATACGAAATCATCATGTCGCACGGGATCGAGAAAGTAGACAAGCGACTCATGCGGCGCCACGGCGATATCGCGGCTGCATTGGCGGAGTTGGGCGCACGGTATAATGCGTGGAGTTTGGATGAGGCCGGATCGCTTGCGACTGCTATTGAGGGTGTTGGGCAAGCTGTCGATGGTACCTACATTGCGACCGAAGAACTGATTACATCGCTTTTGTCTTCGTTTACTGAGCCCCTTGGTGAATCTGCGCAGTTTGCAGCTGTTGTACGAGCGGTGTTAAAGTACCGGCACCAGAAGGCCCTACAGCATGAGATGACGCTGAACTCTCTTATACTAAAGCGCGATGTTTTGTCTGGACTCGAGCGCACCGAAATGGAGTCGCAGCGCATTAATGATTACTTGCTACATCGCGACTTAATACCCGAGCCATCCAATGCGATCATAAGTGTTCCGGACTCGCCTATCAGCGTTGAGCAGATTGATAATGCTCCAGTAACTGATGAGTACGCGGCAGCGGTGGACGAGCCGACCGACAACGAAGAGACCATTACTGCCGACGAGTTGAGTAGCACGATGACTATCCAGTCCGCGATTGACGAAGAGGCATTCCCGCCAACACACGCAGATTCATCTATGCTCTCACCTCTGCGGCTTGCGAAGCGCGGCAAGGGGTTCAAGTTTCCGGGAATTGGGAAACTCAGCGATGCTATTCACGGAATAGTAGACGTCGATCCTGAGACTACGAGAAGGAATAATATTGGCAAGACGAGAGAGGAGATACAGATTGTGGGTTTTGAGTCAATTCATGTTTTCAAAAGTGTTACTAATCTTTTCTTTATAATATATAGTTTGAGCAGGCGTTAAGTGTCGCGGAGTCAGATTTGAAACAAGCATCTGAGTCTGTGAAGGCAGATCTTGCCCGATATGAGAAGGCAAAAGAACAGGACTTGCGAAGGATCATGGTGAGATTTTTTCTCCCCCTAAAAATGCGCATCGATGCAAGATACTAACTGATATCAATTTTATCAAAGATTGCATATGCAAAGTGTCATATTGTATGGGCGCGTAAGAATCTTGAGACGTGGGTGGAGGCAAAGCAAAAAATTGAAAAGATCAAAGTCAAATAAAGAAGACTCCAAGTCTGTTATCCTTCTCGTTGCTTTTAATTTGGTAACGTCGGCGACACTCGTTGCATCTGTACTAAAAGCGGGTACTGATGCTACAACCACGATCCGGTGTAGGTTCTACTGTGTTGTCTATAATTTGCATAAGCGGGTGTAATGTGCCTGTGTGTGTCTTTGGTTATGAACATTCTTTTTTGTGGATTAACCTTGTTTTCAAATAACATTTGCAAGCGATCTTTTGTAAAAAAAATTTTCTTGTTATCCGATATCATGCTCCAAACGCCAACTCTAGATATACTGGAATTAAATTATATAGTAAAGATGAGCTACGATCAACAGGATATAATTAAATGGAAAAGTTAGTACGCGGATGAGTGCCTGTGCTTTTTCTTTGGGGTTAAAGTTTCGTCTATGCGCTGCGTACAACGTGCTGCATATTTAATGCAGAAGTATTTTAACTTTACATACTTTAAGCTAGAATTCAATAAAAGTAGTAGAGGCCAGTTCGATTCAGAGTTACATTTAACTTAGTTTCTATGTGAAACTATGAACTAGTAACGTTGATGGCAAAAGGCGGGTTTTTGGTTTTGGTTGGCTATCAGAAATGAGTCGACGTGTGCGAACAAAATGTCATTTTAGCGTACAATTCACGCGAACCTCAACGGGCTTTATCGCTCTCTTACTTAATCAATATTGTTGTCTTACAAAATATACTTCTTTAATCTATAAGTGTACAAATGAAACTTATCAGAGGTACATGGTATCTTACAAACGAGCCTTAAATCTAAATTCCCATAATCATCCCTCAAAAAATACAAACCTATATGTACATCTAACTTGAGCCAACTTGTCGAAGAAGCAATATATAACAAATATTATACAAAATAAACAAAATAATCCAGTTTCAAGGAAAAAAAATAAATATAAAAATAAATTAAACATCTGCGCCTTGATTCCTGAAATGCATCAAAACCGACATCTCAACTTGGCTCAGCCGAGACTCATTCTCCCGCTCGGGTGCCGCTGCGTCATGATTGTTAACTTCATCACCCTCGATAGAGAGTGGGATATATACACTAGCTATTTCACGTCCAGGCTGAGCCACAACTGGAGGGGCGGAAGCGGTGGCTATGGAACCCGAGGTTGCCTGTGGGAGGGGCATGACACCACGAAGCAGGATGGCAGCCAGAGTGTAGTGACCGGGAGTGAGAACCCTGACGTCGGAGAAGATTGCAAACAAGCGCGAGGGATGCAAAGCAGGATGAGGCGAAGATGCCAAACCGATATCTGTGTAAACTTCAGGAGAGCGGACAAGAGCGCCTTGCATTGAGGACGGACAAAGCGCTAGAGGTCGTCGTTCGCTGGCGCTCGGATCAAACTCTGGGAATAGCGAGAGTTGAACGAGAAGAGGTCCGTCATTTATGGAATCTTCAGAGGGACTGCTTTGCGTGGCGCTGGTACTTGACTGGGGACTTGTGTTCTCGGCAGGAAAAACCTCAGAATCTGAGAAGCGACGGATACGGATGATGAGTGGATCTGCGAGCATGCCGGCGGTGGCTTGTGCTTGGTGCGAAGGCAGTACAAAAGTCAATTCGTAGGTGTACGGCTCCGCAGTAGAAGACAAGCTGCCGCTGCTGTTGCTGTCCTCATTGTCGAGTGTCTGATTGACGGGCTCTTCTGGAGCAGTTGCCGAGGTCGAGGGTATGGGAATGGGGGAGGACGAGGAGGACGAGGATGCCGGCGAAAGCGAGTTGTCGCGTAGAGAACGGCCTGCAGAGCGCGTAGATTGACGTTGATTCTCTGCCGCTAGCGCTGACTCCGGTGGAATGGCTGAGGATGGAGCTGGCAGCGGAGGATCAGAGTCTGCATCGGCGGTGGGAGTGCTGCCGACCATGACAACAGACTGGGACGAGAATGTTAGCAAGATGCAGATAGGTGTAAACTGTTAGCGTGTGGTGGTCCGTAGTGTGGTGCAATGTAGAGGAGAGGAGTGAAAATGGATATTTGCGAGCATAGTGATTCTATACAAAGGATATAGAGTAATGAAGAGACGGAAGAGCTTTCAGTCCAAAGTGGGAGGGGGGAGGGGGAGGGGAGAAGATAAGACGGGTTCGAAAACGAAGTGGGGCAGAGGCGACGACGATGGGGAACAATGCAGGCGCATGTGGCGCGGGTGCGGGCACAAATGAAAAATATAGACGCGGCCGTGCGGATATGCTCGGAAAAGACGAAATCGATCGTACGCATGAAACAAGAGACGTGCGGAAGTCAGAGAGGATGAAGGAGAAGGAAGACGAGGCAGAAGAGGCAGAGAATGCAGAAAAGTGGCAGACGAGAGACAGGAGATTGGATTGAGAGAGAAGCAAGGGTCGGCGAGAAGAAGGACAAGCGAAGGGAACAAACCCGGGCAGCGGCCAACAGAGTGGATACTGCTGTAGAGGGGACGACGAATGGGGTCGAGTAGAGAAGACAGAGCCACCACAGCAATGAAAACAAAAAGAAGGACGATATACTTACGCGGATATGGGAGGACAGGCGGCAGGCAGATAGACTTGCAGGCAAGACAAGAGCAGAGGCGGCAGGGACAGAACAGCGACCGGCAGCGCTTAAATACCGGAGCGTGAACGTAGAATCCGACGGGCTCGGGCTTCGTCGTGACCGTACCTTCTACCGTGAGGGCAACGTATATGGACGCCGGCCACACGCTCGACACCCAGACTGAGAAGGGCAGCAGACCTAGCAGAGCAGTAGGCGAGCAGAGCATAAAGACGACCTGATGCAAGAGGCAGTCGGCAGCGGACAAGAGGGTAGACAGAGGCAAAGGGCAGGCAGAGACAGAGGCAGAGGCAATGAGGAGGGTATCGAGGAAGCCGTATACGACGAGGCTGGTATAAAAAAAAGGGCTCAAGATCGACTAACAGAGTTTTAATTTAGGTGTTGCTCTGCTTTGACAGCGGCGCAAGACGCTGCAAGATGCAGAACAGTCCTTCTCCCCGCATGTTTATTGCATCATATATTACTCGATTTTATTCAACAACGGCTCCGAGCAGGCTTTCGAAGCAGTCTACTTACTCCTCTCTCTTCTCTCTCTTCTTCTCTTTGTCTCCCGGCCATTTTTCATTGTAGCAGCCCCAGCCGAAACGGCGCCGTGTCACACCACCACGCAAGCGCCGCGGTTGACAAAACCACTGTCGTCACCGGCGCCGTTCCACCGCTTCTAGCGTTTTTCTCAATCAGGCTACTGCGCTCTTCAACTTTTTCCCGCGTTCTTCACCACTTGCTCTTCACCATTTGCTCTGCACTACTCAAATTCTCCTATTCTTCTCTCACCACGACTCTAAACCGCATTCAGTTCCTTGATCCTTTTCGCTCTTTGTCTCATGCTTCCACCGCACCGTCTCCTTCTGCCCCCTGTTCTCTGCCGTCGAGTGGGTCGCCCACGTGCCACAGCCTGTACCTACCGAGCTAGACCATCTTTCGTTAGTGTAGCCTTGTTTTCGGACTCTAGACTGCCCGTATGACTAGACAAAAGTTCGCGCTATTCGCGCTGTACTTTGCTACAAATGGGACTAACGCTCAATTTTCATTTTTTTCCTTTTCTGTATCAATCTTCTTTTATTTCATTTCCTTATTTCACTTCCTTATTTCTTATTTCTTATCTCATTCTTTTCCTTTATTTTATGACCTTTTCCTTGTCGTTTTCTATAATTAGGTGTTTTTGTATTTTTGTATTTTCGTTCGCAAAAATAGAGTTCTGTCCAAGTAAAGATACTTGAAATAGTTAGATATCTCTATAAGATTCCTTGCTAATACTTTTCCTTCAAATGTTTTTCTTTCTGTCTTTTCATATCATCCTAAGCGCTTTCCCTTGTTTCTGTCATCTTCTTTTTCTTTTTTGCGTTTTTTCTCATTTCTCATTTCTCATTTCTCATTTCTCATTTTTCACTTTGCATTATTCAATTATCTTTTTCTGTACTCCGCCTTCTCTACAGCAACACTTGGAGTACTTTCCAAATTTCCCTCTTGAGCTTCTGTATTCTACTTTAAGTCCTTCTTAATCGACTCGAATTACTCAATACTAGTTACTCAAACAGACAATCATCTTACAGCGTTATTGCAAAGTCAACTAACAATCAGTATGCGGCTTCACCAATATTACTTCATTTGGCTTTCATACGTCATCACGTTTCTTTTGTTTTCAACCCTAATTAATACACCGCACAAACAACAATCCTTTAATACTGCCTTGGCAATTATAATCGATTACCTCAATCTATACTGTTGCTACCATCCGTATTCTTCCTCTCAAATCCCGTCATTAATATCATCATGTACTTACAATTAGTCTGAAATCCTCTTCGATCTCAAGTAACCATCTCCAAATAGACGGCCAACAGCCAAAATTCTAATTCTTGAACCTATCTTCACGTGAGAGTCAGACACGGCACGACCTGGTTTCGTCACAGTGACGTCCGAACGGAAGCCAGAGAGAGAATAAAGTGCGGCAGATCCCCCATATGTGGCTTAGACTATTATTAGCTATATATCTTGATTCTTGTCTGCCTCGTACATTTCGCTCTCTTGACTCTCTCCATTACTTTGCTTTGAAAAATGTCGAATACGGACTACTACAACAAACAAGAATCTGAAGGCGCCGATCGCGGCTTCGGTGGTGGTGGCTACGGCGGCCAGCAAGGTGGCTATGTATGTTTCTTCACACTCTCTCTCCTCAATAGTGCTCTTCACACTGACAATAGCATTTTCGTTTTAGTATGCCCCACAACAGCCGCAGCAGTCTTATGGCGGCGGTGGTGGCCGCTTTGGTGGCGGCGGATACGGACCTCAAGGGGGAGGGTATGCGCCTGGTGGATATGGTCAGGCCGGACCCGGAAACGGAGGATACTTTGGCCAGGGCCAGCCACAGTATCAGCAGCAGCAGCAGGTAAGCTCTTTCGAGAGAGTATGATGGCATCTATCGTATAGCAGCAGCAGCAGCAGCAGCAGCAGGCTGTGTTGTAAGAACAACGTATTGTTTTCTAGCTGCTATAACCGTGACGTTATCAACGCTCTCTGTTGTAATCTTCTCGCCTTGAATAGCAAAAAAGCTAACGAATACAGGGTGGTGGAAGCGGTGGATGTTGTCTCGGATTATGCGCTGGTCTTGCCGCATGCTGCTGTGTGGTATGTCTGGATCTTTTTAATGATGATTCGCACAGTACTGACCTATTTTCTTCTCTGAGCAGGACGCATTCTGTTAAGCTGTAGAGTCAAAAGCTTTTTAGACGCTCTTTGACTTGTGCATCAACATTCTCGCCATCCAATAGTTTTCAATTTTTTTGTGTCTTGTTTTCTCTGTTTGATCATTTCCGTGTAACAATAGGGTATATCTTAGGCGGCGTGTCTTAGTGGGAGCATGCTTTATATTATTAAAATTAGTAGACTCAATTTTGGAGCTATTCAAGAAAGTATGTTCATATATAATATAAATTATCAGCTCATGCCGCAGAGTGCGTCTTACGCATCCTCTTTTTCTCCTGCTGCTCAGCCAGCAACACGGCAATCTTCTCCTGATCGACAGACGCGTCACCGCCCTGCGTACCAATTTTTAAAAACAGCGACATAATAAGCGCCAAGGAGGCGGCTGCGACTGCGAACCAAAACGCACAGCGATATCCGCGATGGAGAATCTCGGGCGATTGTCCGTCGATATCGTTACCGATTTGGGAGGTCACTATCGCTGTTGATACGCCTATGCCTATCGAACCCGCCAGCTGGACGATAACTTGAAAGACGCCTGCCGCTGTAGACTTTAACTGAGGTGGTACGCTGGCCAAAGTTACATGATTAACGACATTAAACGCCAAGTCGGCCCCGATCATGACTATACAGAGAGCGGGAAAGCTCATGGCCCAGTATGTGATGTGCACGGGTCTTAAAGCCCAGAGGAGCGACGCAGTGAGGAATGCCAGCATTGATACTTTCATGAGGTAGTGACTTGGAATTCGGTGCAGGTTTGTCGCGATGAAGATATTGACAAGAATTCCCATTACTGCCTGAGGAAGCATGGCGGCTGTAGTACGGATTGCAGAGTAGAGAAGGATATTCTGAAAATAGAGCGATGTGAAGTACATTAGAACACCTTGAAAGACTAACCATGCGCACGTTACCGTAGCCATGCACTAAAAAAAAAGATTCACAGGTAAGCCTATCTTCGATTGATTTAATGTCAGTTTTTTTAACTTACCAATGCAAATCCAGGAAATCGCCAGATATACATAGGCATGAGCGGTTCGTCAACATACATCTCCCACGCGACAAATCCGGCCATAATCGCAATCCCAATTACGAACAGTACAATAATATACGGAGTCCCCCACCCCTTAGGAGCCGCGCTAGACTCGGAAAGCGCGAACACAAAACAAGTAAGCCCGCCAATTGACATTCCAGCACCGACATAATCTAACGATCGCAACATTTTTAGACAAGTACGCCAGTCGCGCTCGACGCTCTCGAATCCAGTGCCACCAGCAGCTTTGACAATCTGATTGGACATCTCAAAGAGTACTTTATCCGACGGTACGAGATACATCACTAATGCACCGACAACGGCATACAGAATGGCAAAGAAAAATAAGACGGCGCGCCAGCCAAGGTACTGAGTACACACGCCCGAAGCAATTACGCCAAATATATATCCCACGGGCGCACCCGCAGCATAAGTTGCCATCACCATGTTTTTGCGCCTACTGGGCGAGTAAAGGATGCCTATGATGCCCACGGCCGCTGGAGGCGCCGCTGCACCGCCAATTGCTTGCAAGCCGCGGACGACGTCAAACGGGATATGCGATTTGATAAAGCCCATGACAAGCGAGAGGATGGTATACCAAGAGATTGCAATGACAAGCGTTCGCTTTCTACCGACTATATCTGCTAGCCGTGCCATCAGAAGCAGTACAGAACCGGCGACAAGCGAGTAAGAGGTAATTGTCCAACTCAGCTGCGAACCATCGATATTGAACGAGGCGGCGACGTGCGGTAAAGCGAGCTGCAGCGCGCCTTGATTACCGGCGTTCATCATTGGAATAAAGGATAATGTACCAGCAAAGACAACCTCAGCAAAAGTGGAAGAAAAAACGATTGGCCGCGCCTCGCGGTCGTCTCGCAAGAGCAGATGTACGGATGCTGTTTCGTCGGCCGCCTTTTCTGCGTCTGTATTATTTTCAATCTCGACCGCCGTATCTTTGATTTCTATGTCTGTGGCATTGATATTCGAGTTACTGACCGGCGTGACGCCGGCATCGGAATCGTTACTAGTATACAGGCTCTGCAGAGCAATAATATCTGATGGTCCAGCGTCAGATGGCTCCTTATCGTTATCTGAGAGCATTTCATGTGCTCATCGGGTCGTATGAAAGATTCTTGAGCAGCAAGGAGCAGTAACTGAACTATTTACATCACCTAAGAAAGATCTGCGCTCTAGTCTCTTTAGCTGGCGATGAAGTCGATGTCGGCGAAAGTAATTATTACGCGGGGAAGGTGCGCTTTCCATCTTCACCGGTGCGCCCAGATTTTTTTTTTTTAAAATGGGCGCGTTCCGCTATTGTTCCGCGCCACACTCGCTTGCTCCTGCGCCCAGATTTCATGCGATATCCAAAGCGCGTTTACAAAGACAATGTTGAGTGATTGTGGCATAAGAATAAGAGTGGTTTTTTAACCGCGGCTAAGTGTGCGTGCGAAATAGAGAGCTCTTGAGTAGATAAGACGAGCGGAAGCAGATATTAGACACGTGATCTGGAGCAGCGGAGAGAGATAAGTGGGGCCTGGCCAGCTTCGATGACGGCAGAGCGAGCAGAGCAGAAGAGAATAGACTAAAAATGCTCATGCCAGTAGATAATAGACAGAAGATAGCCTTTAATCTTAGGAGCAGAATAAGATTGTAATTCGAATAGTGAGCAGATGCAAACTGCCAAGCTTGGTCGGTCTCTGGCTGTGCTCTACTTTAAACCCTTCTCTGTTCAAGGAGCTCTTTACATGATGCCTTAGAAAATATATCTCACCAACTGGCAAATTGTAGAGCAATACAGGGACTCTTCATCTTTTTGAAATTTTAAGCCTCAGTCGGCCATTGATTGCCGATGCCCGTTAACTCCGACAAATGCGTCTGACTCGCCTCGTTCTCAGGGTGAAAAAGACCTAGTGGGCTCGCGAGCAAACGCGAGTGGCGGCAGTTATTTGTACTGTGTTGCTGATAATTCATAAATAACTCAATACCTCTCATTGTTTTTCTTTTCTGCTCGCTCTCTTTTCTCGTTCCTTTTTTTTTAAAGATTCTGTCGTTGACTTATCAACAGTCGATAGTGCTTGTGCATTATGCCTTCATCTGCAGACGCTGATAACGAAGCGGTAGATAACGAAGCGATACCTGAGTCAATTAACAATGCCACCTCGTCCGCAATCTACCCTGATTATAGCGAAAAAAATCATGATGCAAAGTCACTCTCCTCGCAGCAATCAACTACAAGCTTATCTGATCCGGCAACGTCAGGCTCAAATGAAAAAGATGATCTCGAAAGCGGCAGTAAGCCTGCGCCCGCAGAGTCACAAAAAGCCAAACCGCCTGGCCACACTATTGTGCTTATGCCATTAACTGACCTCGACCGCGGTATCGTTGGATGGGATTCTCCTGAGGATCCCAAAAACCCGAAGAATTGGAAGCCTAGCAGAAAATGGCGGACAATGGCTCCCGTTGCCCTGTCTACCCTTCTTTTGCCTCTTGGCTCGACATTATTCGCACCGGGCGTAGGCCTTGTCGCAGCGGAGTTCCACGAATACAACACGACGATCTTGTCGTTCATGGTTTCTATTTTTGTTCTTGGATTTGGCTGGGGTCCTATTATTTTCCATGCGCCGCTAAGTGAGCTCTATGGTCGCAAAATTGTTATCGCAATCTCGAACTTGATGTACATGTGCTTCAACTTTGGTTGCGCGTGGTCGACAGGCACAAACATGTTCCTGGCTATGCGATTTCTTGGTGGTCTTTTGGGATGTGCGTCGATGGTCGTCGGTGGTGGCGTTATTTCTGATATGTTTGATCGTGAACAGATGGGTCGTACGTGGATTGCCTTCTTGAAGATGTGTTTTTGAAATTGTCGCTAACGATGATTAATCATAGGTGCTTCATCCTTTTATGCTCTTGGACCACTCTTGGGACCTATTATTGGCCCCGTTATCGGCGGCTGGATTGCTCAGGATCTCGGCTGGCGATGGGCTTTCCGTTTCCTGATAATTCTTAGCGGTGCCATGGTTGTTGCTTTCGCAGTCATCGCCGAAGAAACTCACGTGCCTGCTCTTCTTCGCAAAAAAACTGCGATAATGAAGAAAGAACTTGGTCGGGAAGACCTGATTTGCGCTACTGATGAATTCAATAAGCGGACTCCCCGTATGATATTCTTTGTTGGGATCACGCGGCCGTTAGTACTTCTCACTACCAATCCCGTCAGCATGTTTCTCGGATTTTACATGGCCGTTGCGTTTTCGTTTTTGTACATTTTTTTGACCACAATCTCGACAGTGTTTAAGGAGCTCTACGGATTCTCGACGGGCACAACCGGACTCGCATACCTTGGTCTTGGAGTCGGTCTCATGGCCACTCTGTTTGTCATCGGCAGGACAAACGATAGCATGGTTGCCTACCTTACTCGCAAGAATAACGGAGTTCGTGAGCCAGAGTTTCGACTGCGGCCGCTTTTCGTCAGTTGCATAATGCTTCCCGTCTCTATGTTTTGGTACGGCTGGGCCGTGCAGTCACACGCTCACTGGTTCGCGGTCGTGGCATCCATGTTCCCGCTAGGCGTCGGCATGGTCTCGACAATGTTCCCTATCCAGACGTACCTTATCGAGGTCTTTGCGCCTTACGGTCTTTCTGCGAGTGCCAATGCGGCCGGAAACTGTTTCCGTATGACTGCGGGCGCTTTTTTCCCACTTGTTGCGCCGTCGCTTTTCAACAGATTGGATTACGGCTGGGGATGTTCACTACTTGCATTCCTTGCCCTGGCTCTGTGTGGGTCTATGGCAATTACGTTTAGTTATTACGGCAAAAAATTTCGCGAGAAGTTTCCTCCAAAGACCTGAATTGTCAGATTTTTTTTCAAATCGCGTTCCGGTTTTTCTATTCATTTTATTTTCGTTGGTTGTTGTATTGTCCACTTCGCATTGTTATTTTTTAGGCCTGTCTCTATTCCTACGCTTTGAAAACGCAATTTTCCTGATTTCTCGAGCATTTCAATTTAATTTCAAAGCTTGCATATTGTATTTTTTTTTCTCTTCCTATGACTGTGTGTTGATGTGTATACAGTATTTGGCTGATTTATTCTTGGACTTTCGCTTTTAATGGGGTCATTGTTCTTAAATTGATTTTATGATTTCGATTTCCTTTCAATTCCTAATTATGAAATGAGTAATTATTATTTTGATTAATGCAGAATATGAATGGAATCAAAAATAAGCTTCTGAATGGTTATGGTTCTCGCATATACAATCGATAGCCCACCTTCTAATGGCACGTGGCGAACAATTTGACAACCAAGCTTCTGCTTCGCTTATCCATCTATCATTCAAAAAGGTACAAACCCCTCTCTCTGTCATTAATTTTTACTTTGGTGAAAAATGTGCGCGGTTCAGAAAATGAATTAAGCTTTGGTTCTGTTTGTTTTCTTTTTTTTTTTTTTTGCTTTCCTGACGAATGTTTAGGGTGCCGCCGGCTTCCTATCTCGGAAAGCGAGAGCGAGAGAGGTTTGGAGAATAGTTCACAATGAGCAATGTAATAGACACATTGATCTTTGTTTATTGTAAACAAACTGATTGTATTTTGAGATGTTCATATTTCTCTCTTGTCATCTTCTCTCTTAAATAAGGTGGAGAAAAACACGAATATATGTAGAATATATATAGAATACTCGCAGCGGGCTTTTTAGCAGGCAACATAAAATACAGATTAGATTATAGCCAGAGAGATTTCCTTCTTCATTAATAATATTTATCCTGTTTAGAGTCAGTAGATCAACTCATACACCTGTATCTGCTCTAAATTCTCAGCACCAAATCCGTTCCTTCACAGTACAATCACATCACAAACATTTAAGTAGATAAGATACTAGACACAAAAATGGCCCTGCTAATCTCCGTCCTTGCACTAGACTAGATTGAACAACCCCAACCCAAGCATTCAAGCAAAGAGACTAGTCTCGCAGCATTCCCGCCTAATCTTGACAAGAACCTTACTCGTCTATAACTTTTCTATAGATATTTCAACTTCTATTTTCACAAGAAAAGATTAAGCATAAAGGAAGTATAATGAATATAAAAAAAAAGACAACACCCCCTCCGGCAACGGTCATAAAAATACAAAAAGAGACCCAAAAAGTAGAAACAAATAACCAATAAAAAAGATAAAATGCTAGAAAAAAATATGATCTGAAGTTATTTTCAATTCTCGGCTTCTCACTCCTTTTTTTTTCCAAATACAATCTCATATATCTTTCCACCAATCAGTCGAACTAACAATTCTATGTCTTTCAATCCAAGACTAAACAAAACCAACAAGAGAATTTAAATAAGCACTCTATAGTCTTGAAGCACGTCGATAAAACGCAACAATCCATGACAACTCGTTACTCATGCAAAAAAAAAATTACCATGATTAAACCCCATTTTGAGAAAAGAACACCAAGCCAAGAGAAGGTGGGGGATCAATAAGAAAGATGAAGGAGGAAAGAATCGAAAACTGTATAAAAAAAAAAACACCTCGTTATATGCCTCCGCACCAAGTAAAAGTTTAACCCCGAATGTATAGAAGATATAAAAAGAAAAGAAAACAGATGATTTCAGAAATCAACTATTTCTAATAACCGAAAATGCAACAACAACGCTTACCATCCGAAGTTCTCAGAGTAGAAAGCAACGTTGTTGCCCTCCCAGAGCATCTCGGAGGAGGCATTGCGGGAGTCGCGGACGAGAGGGGCGGGTCCGCAGACACCGATGCAAACGCGGGCACCAGGGCCAGCAGCAATGATCGAGTCCTTGACGTACTTCTTGATATCAGGACGTCCCTGCTCAGCAGTGACCCAGATCTTGAAGTCAACGTTGTAGTCCTCCTTCAGGTCAACCCAGGTAGCGAAGTCACGCGAAGGAACAACCCACAGGAAGTCAACCTCAGGGTTGGCAGAAGCGTAGTGGCCAGTGGCAGAGGCAAGCTCAATAGCCTCAGGGTAGGCGTACGAGATACCAGCACCACCAGCGAGGAGGATGACCTTGTCAGCTCCCTGGAAGGTAGGGGGAGTACCGTAAGGTCCGTGGAAAGTGACCTGGTGCTCAGAAGCCTCAGAGAGGAAGAGAGACTTGGAGAAACCCTTGCGAGCACGGATGATAAGATCAAGCGAGTTGGGGTTGGGAGGCGAGGCAATGGTGAAAGGATGAGCCTGCTGGCGGGCAAGGTTGGCAATCGAGACATAGACATACTGGCCAGCCTTCCAGTGGATCTCACGCGAGGTCGAGTTGATATCGAGAGAGAGCTTGACAGTGTTACCGGAAAGGATGGTAGTGTGAGCGATAACACGGCTCGAGTTCTTGAAACGGTTGATTCTGTCCCATAGGAAGACAACAGCCGAGGCAATAACGTAAGGGCGAACACGCTCAAAGTGGAAGTAAAGGAGGGGAAGAATTGCAACAACGAGGTAGACGTGGAGGTAAAGGAAAAGCTCGTAGGTCTTGGCACGGAGGGGAGCAATCGACGAAATCAAGATAATGACAAACGAAATGGTGGCCAAAAGGGCAACGAAGATGGTGGTAACATGGACCATAACGGCGATAGGGCAAGCCAACGAGTAGAAGACGACGTGGAGAACAGCGGCAGAGCAGACAACACGACCACAGTGACGGTGGAGAATGTTGTAGCCTTCGTGCGACCAGCCAGTCCACTGGACAAGAAGACCAGTCTTGGCACCAAGAAGGAAGAGAAGGGGCATGTTGGTCACAGCAATGAATCCGAGACGGTCACCGAAGATGGTAACGTGACGAGTAGAGTCTTCAGAAACGAATTAGAGAAAATTACACAAATATTGTCAAAAGAAAAAAAGTTACATACTGTGGAAAAACAGGTAGAAAAGGTTCAAGCCAAGATAGAAGGCAATGGCGAGCATAGTACCGTAGGACTCAGCATAGCGGCCAGCAGGCTGGTAGAGAAGCATGGATCGAGTACGACGGTAGTAAAGAGTGTGCTTTGAGAGGGGCTTGGCAGTCGAGCCGAGAAGGGGCTGCTTTTCACCATGGACCTTGCCAAAGTGGAGCTGGTAAAAGTAATTACCAGTAAGGCAAAGGAAGATGAAGAGAACGACCAAGTTGTAGGAAGGCGCAAACATGCGGGAGAATCCGGTACCTTCCTTAATGAAGGGGCCATCGCGGTTAGGCGAGAGGGCGGTAGGGATCTTTTCGATGAAGAAACCCATAGCTGCTGCAAAATAGATGGATTCGCGGAGGAAATGGGTTCGGGGGTGGAGAAAAGAAGAGAGAATGAGTGAAAGAAAGAAGAAAAGAGAAGCAGGAGAGGAAAGAGGCAGGCGCAGGTAAATAAGGCGAGGGCGATAAGGCAGCGGTCGGCGCTAGGCCGCAAGGGCGACTATCAGCAAAGCACTTCGAGGCCAGACCACACCGATGATTAATTAGATATAGTTGAACCGGTTCAGAGTTGATAAGCTTGCTGTCCATGCTATCTCCCTGTAGGAGGATGATGAGTGCAGCCGTGGACACTCTGAGCTGTTGTATTTATTATCCAAGATCAGAATTAATCAGAGTCCCTTCTTTATCTTGTTCATTTTTTTCCTCGTGCTCTTGCTCTGCCTATCTGTGTCGCTGGCTGCCGGTTCAGCAATGCCTTGGGAATGCTTGATCATTGGCTCCACCACTCCGGCAGAACCAGTTTCGTCTGCTATCGGGAATGCCGCTGGTTCCCCGAACCAGTTCACGTCGCCGCTGAGAATCCTGCTCCTGCTTGGATGATTGATAATTCAGGTTTATTGATCATAAGCTTCTTGGGTGGAATCATATAAGCCAGAAAGCCAGAGACTGGCTGCTCTGTACAGTTCATTCTCTCGAGAGGTGTGCGCTGGCTTCACGAAGTCTCGAAGCGTGTTGCATCTATGCGTCACACTTGCTGCGTCATCCAAATATACTGTCCTTTCTCAGCCTCTCCGACTGACCTATAATCAGATAACGCATCTTCGATACTCTACGGTCACGGTTGTCAGAAGCCGGTATCTCTATGTTGTGCTGTTGATCTGTCTGCGTAGACAATCAACGATGAAAAATCACGAAGCGGTTCCGGATATCATCTCAGTTGCTAATTTCGTCACTGCACGATGAAGCACCTCATTCTAGCAAACTTCTCCTCGCGCCTCCCTCTCGCCATACTAATTCTAAAATGATCTAGCAACCTCATTCTATAATTTGTTTTTGGTTTTACTAATTAATCAAGACTGCATCATACTGCGAATTGTAATGCGGCAGAAACTGGACAATCGAGTTCAGGCTAAATTATGTATTTCTGTAATCTAATCGATCTATTGATCTATCTACAACTCTATTTTCGCCAATCCTCTCAAGCGGCTGCCCTGTGCCTCAGTCAGTCTGTAATAATCTAAACCGGTCTTCGAGTACATCAAAGAGCTGATAATTAAATGACATTACATTTGGGGAGAGTACAGTTTGGTTGTTGATAACTGCATTTTTTGAGATCTTGAGATCTCAGAGGTCTGGCGCTCGCCATCATACTACTTAATCTAGTCGAGTCGACACAGTAATCTATCACCTGCTCTGTTATAGCTCATATCGCGTGCCTGGTGAATTATCAAGAATTTTAGAAGGGCGCGTGCTTGATTTTAGAGTGGCATGCGTAGAACGCTGGCTAGATCGTCGACCCCGCCCTCGACCTGTAGTAGGTGTTTTGCCATTCTTCAAAAACAGCGAATATCTCCTTTGCATGCATAAGCGTCTCCATTATGCTATACTCTCTGAAATACAGTAGATCCTATCCGGAGGACTCCGTGGAAGCTAGCTGCCTACAGCTCAGACAAGACACGGAGTGAGCTGATCTGCTGTTTGTCGAGCCCAGCGCCGATAAGATAGTCAGCAAGCCAACTATGCTCCGACAAAGCGATCACTAAGACCTCACGGTCTGGCCAGAGCATGCCACTCAAAAGGAATCCACACCCTTTCCCTGCCTCCTCTGATTTAGCTAAACTACTTGCAGTCCTCGTCCAAAGCGCAGGAGCCAGTCTACGCTGAACCAGCCACGAAGATAATCCGCCTGGCCCTAACCGGGCGGCGTCAAAGTTAAGCCCTCCGGTTTGTAATGAGACAGAAAAGGTTGAAAAATTAGGCAAGGAGACTTAGTTCTGATCTGGCTATGCTCAAATCATGTGCGCTTTTAGCACTTTTTGCGCTGGTCCGCCTTTTGCCGCTTCGGGGAGGCGCTTAGTGAACGATTCATATGGAAAAGTCGACTGACTTAACACTTATCTCTTTGCACTCTCTATAATTTGCACTGTTTGTAAGATTTGGCATATTCCAATGATTTACAAATTCATAGATCTGTGTACCGTGAAAAAACGGCGGCCGCAAATATAACACTACTTATCCGCTGTGGTGTGTCATTGATTGGAAAGAAACAGAGCAAAGCGCGTGTTTTCATCCCGTTTTATTAGCTCGAAATCCATTATCTAGCACTATCGCCACCTCCGCCCACCCGCTAAAAATAATCTTCTCGCCGCTGTACTAATTCAGACTGCACTCAAAAGCCAGAGACGCAAGACCCCATTGTGCAACTATTCGTGACTGTGTTCTGACCTTGATCGGCGTAGAGTTGATCAATTGCTGCATTTGCTATATGCTATTTATTACAGAGGCAGGAGAATGATGTTTTCAGACCATCTAGTGTCCAAAGCCATGTGTTTAAAGCCAAATGGAAATTTTCCCGCCCAAAGCCGTATGGTAGCGACTAAATCTACTCTACAAAAACTGATGCCCATAGTGAATACAAGATCGTAAATAATCCATTGAATGTTCAAACTCCGTATTCAAACTCCTCCTAAACAATTATAGCAAGCAATCTATATATAAGCTCAATCTTGCTTCCTATATTTTATTTCCGGCGCCTCCTTTTGAAAGTCTCTTCAAGATCTCATGACGCTGATTAGATACAGACAACCGCAGCGAAGCAGGATTACGAGCCAGCCAGTATTTTTCAATTGTATCGATTGCCATCAGCGCTTCCGCATCTGATACCTTTGGACGTACGGTATTGGAGATGCGTCGCTCTGATACAACTTCCTCAGCTCCATTTGCAGCCATCCCCGACATTTCATGTATTGGACTGCTCAACGCGTCGTTCTGCGGTAGCATATAAATATCAGAAGATAATGGCTGTTGGTTAGAAATCACATCAGATGGCTGCGGAGTCGCTTTAGAATCTCCGGTGTCTGTCAATCGGTCGCGATCAGCTATCGAGGGCGACCGACGCCGCCTTCCCAGCTTCTCAACCTCCTCGTGAATCTCATCAAAAATTTCATCAATTGGAGGCATCATGAGCTGTAAGTCGTCAAATAAATTGTCAAAAATAGATACAGTATTATAGTCAATCATATCCAGGATCTGTGGCTGTACATCCTCTAGCCTTTCGGCATTACTGGAAATCATATTCTGCCCATTCGACTCCCTGTTGAAGTCATCATCATGAGTAACGACCTCGCGGTCCATAAGATCTAAACCCACCGCTGAGATAGTAGACGTCAGTTTCTGCTGCAGCAGCTGTCTAAACCCAAGTATATGATTTGACGTGCCTCTTTTTACAAATTTTTCAGAAAGCATTTGACAGCCAAGAAAACACTCAATAATGAACTCTGGCATCATATCTTCCTGCCATGCCTGCACAATCACGTTCATCGCCTCTAGCACGGATACAAATTTCCGCTCGTTATTGATGGCTGCTCTTGCCATCATAATTTCGGCAAATCTTCGACGATAAAATGTTTTGATCATCCGCGAGATGCCGATGCTTCCTGGATGAAGACCAAGTGAATTAGCGTTTGGTGGCAAGACAACAAACTCGGTGTTCAATAGCCGTTCATTAAAGGAAACGTGCGTTTCAGAATAATCAGCAATTAAGAGCACTCGTCGTCCATGCATCAGTCCATCAAACCATAAAAGATAATTGCGAAACACATTTGGAGACATGTTCGATTGTGGGTCATAGGCATAAGAAATACCATGATGCTCTCGATCAACATCGATAAAGCATCGAGGACTAATGAATCGGCATATTGCCCAGCATGGCAATTTTTCGCTTCCATCAGCATTCGTACATGTGGCGACACACATTTTCTCATTTGGCCTTGCACAGGTGGAGTTCGAAAATTGCCCTTGCTCATGCGTCTCGCCTTCACGGTTGCATCGCTTGTTGGGCAGATTTTTGCCAAACGCCTGATAGTAAAGGCCAGTCTCGCCAATGCAAAACACGTCTCCTGGGGCGTATCGAGAGATTTGGGATTGAATAGCTAGCAAACGGTCTTCGAATACCCGCATCGCATTGATGTTACTGACTGTTACTGGTGGCACCTTTTGGTTTTTGATTCCATGCCTTGCTTTGAAACGGCCCAGCCAGCCATCAGAGAAATGAAACGAGTCATCTGGAGTTTTGAGATATAATGTCTATATGATTAAGCTCAGCTAAAATCAATATAAGAGCTGTAAACGAGGCACCCACTTTCAAGAAGTACGCGCCTTGTCGCTTGATCATACTACCATCTATTGGTATTAGATCTTGATATTCCATGTACCATCGCGCCAAAGCATCCTCCATTAAAGGATAGGTCACTTTTTTCAATCTCCTTAAATTCGACCCAGCAGACTTATTTGATGCCAGAATATCGTGTTTACGCTTTAGGCAGCGCGAGATAGCTGCCTGTGAAGGCGAGACATTAAATTTTTCGTGAAACCAGGCAATCAGTTGCTTTTGATTCAATTCCGGATGCTGCTCGGCAAACTCGCAGAGCTGTCGCCTCTGATCGTATGTCATAGAGAATATGCCTTTATTGATATGCTTCTCTCGGCGCTCTTGCTCTGGCTGGACATCTCGAGCTGGCAAAGCCTGAGCATCGCGTTGAGGAGTCATATGAATCGCTCGATCGCCAGATACGCTGGGTGGCATACCAAAACCTAAACTATCTTGAGTAGAAGTCATATTATTAGTAATCCCGACTCTCCATGACCGAGCAAGCGATTACTATACAATGGCCCATTCTGTAGATATCTGATTATTGATCAAAAGGCCAATGGTTGATAATCTTATATGGGTTTAGGGCTTTGTAAATGGATTAGCGCGGACCAGTTCGCTGCTCCTTGACGCGCGACCTCAAATTTTTCTTAACAACGAGACAGGAACAGGAAACCACTATTCATATACCTCGACTTCGAAAATGCCTGACATTGCAGCGTACGTATACGATTTGAACTGAGTTAGGCGAATTCTGCTAATAATTGTTTCATTTTCTATTACAGAAAACCGCCGACGTCAAACTGGGCGGACGATGATGATGACAATGGATTCCCCGCTCCCCTTGTCACTGTGAACCCCGATGGCACGAAGACAGTAATCTCATACCGCGTCAATCCCGAATCTGGAAAGAAGGTCAAAGTCACTCAAAAAATCAAAGTTTCTGTAGTGAAGGAGCGAGTCAATCCCGATATTGCTGAGCGCAAGCGGTGGGCAAAGTTTGGCCATGAACGCGGATCGCGTCCTGGTCCGGATGTTGCGACAACTAGTGTAGGAGAAAATGTGCCTTTGAAACTCGTCATTGGATGGAAAGTTAGTGTTTAATGTTATCTGAGCTGCTATTCTGCTTTGGAAAGAGACTAACGCGATTACACACGTATAGGAGTCAAAGGAGGAAGAAGTCAAGGTCCCCTCAAAAGAATCAGCCAAGTCCAAGGGCATCACTTGCCGAACCTGCGGTGGCGATCATTTCACTAGCCGATGTCCTTACAAGGACAGACTGCCATCAGCAGACGTTGCCGCCGAGTCGGCCGCATCAAGCCCGAGGACTGGCACTCCCGAGCCTGCCTCTGCAGGCGCTGCTGGCGCGCGCCCGATCAAGTCCGCTTACGTTCCTCCACATCTCAGAAATCGTGGCGCTGCTGGTGCTGGTGATGGCGACAAGATGGGAACTTACAGAGATCGCGACGACAGTACTACTCTGCGTGTTTCAAACATTGGTGAGGACGCTGAAGAGCGTGACCTTGGACTTTTGTTTGAACGTTTCGGACGTATTCAGAGATTGTATCTCGCCAAGGACAGAAACACTGGTAGCTCTAAAGGTTATGCGTTTATCAGTTATTACAATCTCGAGGATGCCAAGAACGCTTGTGCCAGATTAGATGGTTTCGGTTTCCAGAATTTGATTCTACGGGTTGAGTTTGCGCAACGGAAGGCTGTTTGAATATGATAGAGGCAATCAAAAACATTAAGGCAATGAAAATATTAGGTATTTTATGGTTTGTTCCTTATTACAAATTACTGGGAACACTGTATTTGTGCGACGATATCTAATATACAAACATTTATCGTACATATTGATTCGTGATGAATCCTGGATCGCAAGTCTATTTAACTCTTTTAAAAGCCACACTAGATATGCTTTGACCTTTGACGCCGCCGAATTCGTAGATCGGATATTTGATCGTTTCCCATGCTTCAAGTCCTATCAGCACGCATAATTAGTAGTATTATTAAAAAAAAAAATTCAAGAGCAAAAAAGTCTTTACCCTCAAAATTCATAAGTTTTAGAAGTTCAGCCTCTGTAAAATTACAGCTTGTAATCATAATTATGCCATCCACCTTGACTAAGTAATCGCGAACTGCAGCAGGGTAGAGTTGTACACCAGTCTTGCCATCGCGAACCGGATCATTATTGAGAGCTATAGCGTCAAGAGTACCCTTATCGAGCACCAAGTCCCATCCTTCGTTCACTTTATCCTCTGGAAAATTTAAAAAATCCACGCATGAAAAAGAAATATTATTTTCTGGGTCTTCAATATCGCCCTTCTTGACCTTCTTTGCCAGTATCCGGTTCGCAAACGTAACAGAAGTCTCCGCGTAGTCTATTCCACATAACTTGGCCATAAACCCACATTCTGAACGTAACCTAAATATCAGATGTCCATTACCAGCGCCGAGATCAAGCGCTGTCGTCGATGATTTTGAGAATGGGAAATCTCGATTCGTGGACTCCTCGGACGAAGCTGTATGATCGATCAGGAAATCAATGACCTTATCCTCAGCATCTGCGTCAGCGAACCAAATCTCTCCTTCATCATCAGAGTTTTCTATGAAATTATTCTGCTCAAGAGCATAAAAGTCATCCCAGCTAGAAAGAGCAGAGCAATTAGTTCAAATCTGCTTAGGCAACATAAGCCCCCACCAACACCCAACCGGACCACTGCCAGGATGTAGACGGGTCTCAGATACTTACTATTTTCGAGTTCCTAATTTCGAGCTATTCAGCTCTTCAACCTTGTCCATATTTTTCAATGATTCGCTGAATGCTCCCTTCGTTCTAGCAAAGCGTCGATGTACAAATCAGAGAAAACTTGCCATGAACTGTAGTCTCGCATTTTCAGAAAAAAAGTTTATAACGCGGTCGCATGGAAATATTCAGCGTATGACATCTACTATCACGAATACACAGTTACGGTGTATCACATATTACGAGTCATATGATTTATAAAATGTTTATCTAATATATCATAAATCGCCAATATCACAAAATTTTATTATGAAAAACCGAGCGCAATGTTATTCGACATTATTATATTGTACAGAACCATAAACCCGATACGCTGTTTAAACACAAAAGCAAATACCGCAATTATATATTAATACACACTTCCAAGCGAGCACATAAGCTCAACAAAACAACAGTTTCCGTAGCCGCGTAGTAGTTTAATCCATCCATCAGCATTTTCAAATGGTGATCAAAATTTTGCTCATACTGATCTAACAACGCCTGCAACTTTGAAATTGATTCATCCTCTTCGTTTTCAAGAACCTTAGCTTCGACGGCCTGTAATGTCCGCGATAGACTATTTATATATGATGAGAACATTCTGCAAGTGGCCATAAGCTTTCCCATGATCTTGAGTAATTTGGCATTCGTAAGCATACACTCTTTTAAGCACGTATCAAGAAAATCAACATGTCGCTGCATCAATGAATCCACAGTCTCGATACTATCAATGCTGTTCATCAATGCAACCCAATTAGGCTCCATGACTTCAGTAGTAGAGAAGTAGAGAACCTGCTGAATGAATACCAGCATCTTTGCGCGGAGATTAGACGCTCTGGCTCGATACTTGCGAAGGGCTTTGCTAGTAGTCTTATGAGTCCAGCCCGTAGACTTTGCTTGATCTTTCCAGCTTGCGCCTAAGAGCTGCTCAATATGCTTAAGAGCAACCAAATGCCGAAAAAGCAATTGGTAGCGCAAAATAGTCTTACGCGAAATAACCAGCGATAAGGGAAATGGTACTTTGAAGTCGAATTGTAGGGCCTGCATGCCCTGATATGCCTTCTTATTATCCTTCTCATTCGTTCGGTCTTCAGTCGGAGTAAAGCTTAGCTGTCTGACAGCAGCTGAGTCTGTGTGATCAAGTCCGCTCACAGTGACGATACGCATAAGCCATTCGGTCAAACCGACTTCATTCAGCTGAACGGTCAGATCCTCTTTGAAAGGATCAACTGCCGTAATACTTCCGGGCTGCCGAAGCGTCAAATCAAGTAACGACTGAAGTTTAGATGTTGATACGAACTTAGCAGGTTTTCGAAGTTCATGCGAAGCGACCTCGACAAAGCTCGTAAAAAAATCAGCTTGATCCAAGAAAAAGTAATGTTTTAGTGACGTAAGTCTCGCTGATAGTTCATGCGTATTGATCAGCAGCTTCAACAAGCAGCTATTCGCGTGAGCATACGCGGCATCTACGTTTGCCAACAGCCGAGAATCGTCAATTGTTTCCGGCGCATCTTTTGCTTCGCTACTGACATCGACGCCGCCACATTCACGCACAACATTAAGAAATTTGCCTGCTAGTAAAATCTTCTCGCATGTCCTATCATCTGCAATCTGAGAAGGTAGAGCCTCCTTACGAATAAGATACCGCTTTTCCCAATACTCATCCGTATAATCTTGGTCAAGCTTTTCTCGCCGAATTGCCTTCTGCTCCTTAATCAAAAATTCATTAAATGGATCATTGATTACACCACGGTGCAGCCACAAATTCAGCATTCTCACATAAGGCCTGGATGCCTCGCGAAGTAAAAATGTCAGCAGCTCCCGAGCAGATTGATCACCAGATACTGAGTACAGCCTGTCGGTCAGAAGTTTGATAACATCGCCGCCTTTGTTGATTACTGACGTGGTCTTAGTGCCCAGACTGTTTAAAGCATTGATATTACCATCGTTTGCGCGCAATGTCTCCATAATTTTGTCAAAGTCAGAAGAAGTATCTTCGATTATGTCTGGCTGGACAACCTCCTTTTTTGATAATTTTATTATGATATAGTTGAGTTCCATCAGTTTTTTCGCCATCGGCATTGTTTCTAAATAAAAAACATTGAGTGTGAACGATGGATCGGTAAGCATTCGGTACTCCATGCTAGACACTAAAGCCAGATACTCCTTTATAATTGTACGCATCGCAGCGCAGAGTGCATGATTGACGACACCATAGTCACGCTTACTTTGCTGATCAACAAAAGCTTCAACGCTCAGGTGATACGTAGCCATTTTCAATAATGTTTTCGTAATGTCACGTAGGCTAGCATCCAACCCTTTAGTGAGACGAAATTCTGGACCTGCCAGTCGCTCACTTTCAAGCGACGGATTATATCTCTCATGAAAGCGAATATACTGACCCTCAGTTCCCTTATGCAATATCAGTATTAATAATGCACTCGTGTAAAAAGTAAAAAACAACACGCACCACTAAAACATATAATAAATCATCCATGATTACAGCGTGCTGCGCATCAACCGATAATCGACTAATTTCTGATGGTTTACTGAAACCAGCTGTATGAGCAGAAAGCGGCGGCGCCATCATACGGGAGGCAAGCGAAGATAATGTAGACTCTACCAGCTTAACTTCTGGATTCCATACTGCTATGTGTGTCAGATGGCACGTACGTAAACACTACAAATCATATCTGTTTGACATACTAGTTTTCGATGATGTGTTTAAGCTACCACCAACTGGACTCCCAGAATTAGACAGTCTTGGGTCTTCATTTTCAAGGATAACCTTCTCTGTTGGTTTCTCTTGAGTTGAGTGTCTGTCTGTACGAGTTGGAGATCTATGGCGCATAGAGGTTACTCGGCCCTAAATTTAATAAAGGTATTAGTATTATCTTCGTTTATAACGCAATATCTTATTTACCGTTATTCTTTCTCGCTCCCCTGAAAATTTAGCTTCAGCAGAGGACTCGATTGAAGACTTTAGGGAGCGAGATCTGTGGGAATGCGTGTGGGTGTGTTGGTTTGTAGCAGTGTTGACGCGGTCAGTTTGCGAGAGTATCTCCCGAGACTCGGCACGTCGATGAGTAGTCCCGCTCTCGGCAACTTGACCTGCCATATTTCTTTACTGTTTAGCAAGTTCGTTGATTTCAGGTGCTGGAAGCGAGGTAAGCCATTCGTAGGGCGTGAGAACCGTTCCACCGCAAACTTGTTTTGATTTGCCGCGTTGAGGGAAGGGCGCGCGTAAACAGAATTCGTGTTGCTGCGTATATTTCAGCCCGTAGTCATTACAATCAGGGTAATTGCCAGCACTAATAAACTACGCCGCGCCGTGCTTGGCAGACTAGCAGAGTATATTCGCTCTTCGGCTCCGTTCCATTCAGATTTAAATCATACCGATTCAAGCACCGATTAAGAGCTTCTGTCTTCTTTCAGTTGAACGACTTCAAATAAGGCTTTATTTATTAGTACTTATACTGCATAAATTTATTATTCACAATGTTTCTCACAAGAAGTGAGTATGATCGAGGTGTCAGCACCTTCTCCCCCGAAGGTCGTCTATTCCAGGTTGAATATGCAATTGAAGCTATCAAGGTGCGACAAAATTCCTGAAGATATCCACTCTATATTGAATATTTTTAATCTTGCTGTCTTTTTTGGTTCTAACGTTTATGTATCAAGCTCGGATCAACTGCGATCGGTATTGCTACTGCTGAGGGAGTTATCTTAGGTGTTGAGAAACGAGCTACTTCAGTTCTTCTGGAATCGTCATCTATTGAAAAGATTGTGGAAATTGATAGTCATATTGGCGCTGCTATGAGTGGATTGACTGCCGATGCTCGGACAATGATTGACCATGCACGTGTTGAATCACAAAACCACTATCTTACTTTCGACGAAGCTATGAAGGTCGAATCTGTCACTCAGTCCGTCTGTGATCTCGCCCTTAGATTTGGTGAAGGCGCTGACGGAGAGGAGAGTGTTATGTCGCGTCCCTTTGGTGTTGCGTTGTTAATAGCAGGAGTGGATGAAAACGGTCCACAGCTTTATCATGCCGATCCGTCAGGCACATTTTACAGATACGATGCCAAAGCCATCGGTAGCGGAAGCGAAGGTGCGCAGGCTGAACTTCAAAATGAATATCACAGTGTATGCACTCTCTATATTTCTTTCGGGTAAGAAAGGTGCTAACGTTTATATCTAGTCGCTCACACTACAGGAAGCCGAGCAGTTAGTTTTGAAGACTTTGAAGCAGGTTATGGAAGAGAAATTAGATGCTAAGAATGTACAGCTTTCTAGCGTCACTCCGGAGCAAGGTTTTAGAATATACTCGGACGATGAAATGAAAGTGGTAGTTGAGCAGCTAGAGGGCAGCGAAGTGCCTATTGTCTGAGATTACTGTTTGTATTATATATAAAACTCATGCTCTTATAAGCAGTTTTCCGTGCAACTATAAATCTACCCTCATGACTTAGTTCCCATTGATCGCCCTCCTCAAAGCATTAGTATGCACTGTATTTTATAGTCAGGTCGGTTGCCGCAGACTGGCTTTGACTTCCAGTGCATTCAGTACATAAATGCCGCTGCATGTGCGGCTGGAGTCGCGTCCTGCAGCCTGCACCTGAAATGTCTTCGCAATCAACAAGCTCGACCGTATCAAATCGCACCTAGGCAACTTATACATGTCAAGGACAAGATAAAATCTAAGTTATGATCTAGTACATTGCTTCTTCTATGCCCCTACGATCTAAGTCTCACCTCGAAATCTCATTCGACCTGTAGCAGGTGAATTCACAAATCTGCCTCGAGATGATCCAGGGCGCGTCGACTGTCCCGGTGTTGCAGGATTAGGAGATTCATAATTAGAAACTGTAGGAGCTACAGAATATGAGCCGCAACCTGTGGACGCCGACTGTGTCGTCCGCGATCTAGCATTTGCGGCAGGTGATCCAAAGTTCTGGCGTGCTGGAGACGCGGCGGCGTATGGCACATGAGACTGAAATTTTGGAGTACCAAATAATGGTGATGATGATAGAGAAGATGGACGAATGTCATGCGTGGCAAAGTGTCGATTTAAGGGGGTAACGGAAATATCGACGCTTCCATCGGTACCGACTGCGACATCTCGACGGACAACGCTGAGTTTAGGCCTGACTGCTTTTTGCTCGTACTCCTCGAATGTCTCGCTAAAGATCATCTGCTTGTCATGAACTTGTTGTGTAAATAGCTTGACTAAAATGTACATTTGAGCTGACAGAAATAGACACAGTAGGCAATCACGAACAATATTGCCATGTGAGCGAAAGGCTAGTAATAACGTATGCAAAGGCGAAAAAGTAATAAACATGCGCAGACAAAACTGATCCGGATTCCAGATCTTCAGCACCCAAGTCTCTCCCAATGCTTGGTCTGATGAAGTTGGCGATGGATAAAATGTTCGATTGCTATAATCTGTTAGATGAAATGTGCACTAGAAATCATAGTTCATTATACTTACAGAACTTTGCGTAGAGGGGAATCAGAAACTGGTGAGGCTGTCTCGCTGTTTAGACTTAACATTGAATGTTGATTAGCCGATGTGTATAGCATATTCGGATCTTGAGCTGATCTGCCAAAAAAAGTGTATTCTCTCCTTCGCGTGAACACGTAAAAAGCGTTAGCAAAACTTGAAATTAGTATTAGCAGCGAAATAGTCGATAGCTAAATAGCTAATGGTCAGAAAACAGAATTCATTTTGTTTTAAATAAAAGCGCGCATACCACAGCTCCCATCCAATAGGCAAAACCACCTCGGCTACCTCTTCCTCGCAGCACTTCGCCAACCATTGGACTATTTTTCAAAGTTGCGCTGCTCAAAAAAACCTCACTCTTTAAATCAGGAACTGAGCGAAGTGCAGAAGCACCAAGTTGACTAAAGAAAAGTATCGCGTCAAGTATTGCACCAGCGGGAAGAGCAACCG
The DNA here is from genome assembly GCF_038497685.1 of Kockiozyma suomiensis. Lineage (NCBI taxonomy): Eukaryota > Fungi > Ascomycota > Lipomycetes > Lipomycetales > Lipomycetaceae > Kockiozyma > Kockiozyma suomiensis. Next base: position 548,394 of record NW_027117668.1, read on the forward strand.
TTCCAGACAGCCTGTCCCACTCCACCGTCCCAAGTTCTTCATTCAAATAAAGAAGGGCATCGAGGGGATAAGCCTTTATTCGCGACCATAAAGAAACACGTCTGATAATTCGTCGATGGTTCTGAACATCTCTTCCTGGCGTACTTCGGGGAGCAGACATTTGTGCCAAATATAATGAATAAAACCTGAACAAGCAGCTAGACCTCACAGAATTTTTCAATGCTATGTTATTCACGCACTAATACTTTAGTATCCTCAATCGGCAGATTCAGAATAGTATTTTAGATTTTGCCAATGATTTAATTATTCTCTTCAAATAGTGTAAACAAACGAGTTTTACTGCTATGACGCGTGGAACTCCCAAATAACCCTAAACCGGACGAATTTCTATTACCAATTAGTTTCGTTTTATCTGAATTGTATATAGTATTCTTGATAAATATGTCGTCTCTCTGGCAGAAATATAACGCAATAGCGCCGGCAGGTCGTTTGTGGATTGGAGTGTCTACTATGATAGTTGCGTATGGAGGTATGCAATTATCGGATTATCTTTACGAGAAGGACTTGGAAAAGCAACTGGTGAACGACATGCCAAATGCACATTCTAGCTCACCGGCTAGCTCAGGTGCTGTAAGAGAAAATCGATAAAACAGATAAAAGATCTGATACGATAATATAAGGTCTGTATATTTGTCAGTAGCCTAGCGAGTGTTGTTCTAACAATTCTGGCAGGACTCCGCTTCGACATCTTGTCTTAAGTGCCAGATTATTCCTTACTATTCGACTTTTCTTGGTCGATCTGCCTTGACCACCAAATCGGTTTATCTCTCCAAGACCAAACTACGAATTTCGACTTCATCTCCCCCTAGATACGGTTTTCATATCTCTTGTACATAATTCTACTCTTTTTGCGTATAATTTGTAGGGTTTCATTCTCTAAATCAAATCATCTCTATGGGTGCTGCAAGGCACTCAGGAATCGCTGCTCGTCATTTCCTTGAAATTGTAAAATTGTTGAAAGAACAGGTATGAGCTGTGGCCTCTGCTCCCTGCGTTCCAAATACCCCAGTAGTACGTTCTTAATGTACGGCACACTGAGATTTTCGCTTTCTTGGTAAGGGATGTACGTAGACGATGCACTTGGACTAATCGGTCCTCGCTCTTTCACAGTACCGACGGTAGAAGATGATACACTAGAAAATGAGCGATTGGCTCGAACCTTTGCAGTTCGCATAGGAGCATCAGCTAAAAGACTAGTTGTTTGAAGGGTCTGCAGTTCTTCAGATAAAGAGCGATTGCTCCTTTGTAGGCGTTCAACCTTCTCTTGTGTATCCTCAAGCAGATTCTTCAGTGTTTGCCTGTTAGTCTCTGTTTCCTGTAATTGGGTTTCAGTCGCCTCCTGAATGATTCACTATTAGTAGCGTTTCTATTAGTAGCACAAAACAAAAAAAATCCCACCAATGAGCTTCTCAGATCTGCGAAGATTTTTCTTGTTTCCTCCATTTCCGATTGCGCGAGCTTCGCTTTCTCCTCCGCCCTCTCACGCGCTGCTCGTAAATCATTGAGCTCGGCTGTCAGCTTCGATCGTTCTTCCTCCACCATGCCAAGTTTTCTCTCTAACTCGCGATCTTTGATCTTCAAGTCCTCCAATTCGCGACGCTTGCGTCTTGAAATGGCTACTGATTCACTTTCTGCACGATCGCGTTCTTCCGTAAGCACATTAATTTGCTCCTTCAATTCGCGTACGGAATTTTCCTGTTTAGCTTCCGCTTCGCTCAATAATCTGCGAATTGTAGTCGCCTCACGACCGCGCTCAATAAGTAGACGGTGAGCTTCTGCAAGCTCTTCTTCTAGAGCACCATATCTATCACGCGCTTCTTTGCTTTGCATCGCCATCTCTGATGCCTGCTCTCTGAAAGTATCCATCATAGTCTTAGCGCTTTCGGTCTCTGCTTTCGCGATCTGATTTTCCTCCTTCATTGCTTCAAGTTGCGCCTTAATTTTAGAGTTGCTAGCAGAGTAATTGGATAGACGAGCTCTAAGAGACTCAAGATCTTGCACAAGCTGACCCTTCTCGCGGGATAATTTATCGACTGCTTCGCTGCTACCATGTAACTCCGCTTCAGTACGCGTTATATGTTGACTGAGAGTTACAATCCGTTCATCTGCGCGAGCTTTCCCTGTCTGCGCTTCACGGAGCTGCTGGCGAGTCTTTTGCAAGTCACTATCACGCTCCAGTATGGCCGCCCGGAATTTGGAAACATCGACCTTCAATTGCCTCTCACTCTTCTCCACTCTGCGTAGTTCTTCAAGCTTGGTAGTCAGTGTGAGTCTTTCTTCACGTAATGACGCACCCTCAGTGCGCACAGTCTGAAGATCATTAGATAGACGCTGAAGTGCTTCATTTTTGTCGCTTAACTCTTTAAATCGCGCCTGGGCAACTTGTTCGGTTGCTTTCAGATCATTGCTGAGATCTTGCATCTTCAACTCGATTTGCGAGATTGACTTTTCCTTATTGGCTACAGCAGCTTTTACTTGCTGCAATGCATCTTCTTTTTCTGCCGCAAGAGCTTTCACTTGCGTCAACAATTTTTCTTTTTCTTCTAATGCCGCTGTGAGATCTGCTACACTCTGCTGATTATCGGCAGTCAGTTGGCTCAGTTGAGCTACCGTTGTCTCATGTTCATTGATTAATGTTTCCAGACGTTCGTCTAGAAGCTTTTTAGCATTCATTAACTCTTCATGAGCATGCTCAAGCGCTCCATGCTTATGAACAAGTTCGGCATGCGCTGCTTCCAATTCAGCGAAGCTCTTTCCGGAATCCGAAGACGAGGAAAGTTGTCCACTGAGCATCTTAATCTCATCCTTCGCCTCCACAAGATCTTGTCCAATAGATCGGACTTGATCACGAAGATTTTCTACTTCTTCCATAGATGCCTCACGCTCTGACTTCAGCGCTCCAACTTCCTTTTGTAGATTAACAATCTTAGTCTCGTAGGCTTGCACGCCTGTCAGAGTCCGATCTTGGGCAACTGTCGGTTCGGGGACAGTTTCTGAGACTTTTGATGCAGCTTCTTCAACAATTGGTACAGTTCCGCTACTAGCACCTCCTTTGCCTTTCTTCTTTTTCTTCTTTTTGTTCTTCGATGATGCCGACGTTGCAAGAGATTCCACAAACTTATCAGTACCTTCATTTTCCTTTTCGTCGGCTTGCTCATCGTGGTCCACGACAGTTTCGGTAGTATTTGCTGGCAAGGATTTAGCTGTGGCGTCGATAGTTGCTTGAAGTTCTGCAATCTTCTGATTTGCTTCGTGTAATGCTATATTCTGGGCTGCAGTGGATGTCTCTTCTCTCAGCTTGCTGTTCTGAAGTTTCTCTATCTCTGTCGTCAATTCCGACATCTTCGATTCGTAACTGGTTATAGTTTTCAGATTTTCGTCTGTAGCTGAGGCACTCCTTTTGTCATCAGCTTTCAGAGTCTCAAGCGACGCTAATAGCTCGGTTTTTTCAAAATCAGCTTTTGCTTGTACATCGGCTACTCTCCTGTCAATGTTGGCTTTAATATCAGAAGCACTCAATTCCGCAGCAGCCAGTTTTTGTTTAAGACCTTCGACTTCTTCGTTGGCTTGAGCAATCGCGGTAGAGCTAGATGACTCGATCTCATTGATGCGGTGATCTCTATTCTCAACTTCGACGTGAAACACAGACAACTCAGATTCTAGCTCGCGTAGGTTTTCTAAAGCTTCCTTTAACGTTTGTTCTGCAGTGCTAGCCTTTTTCTCTGCCGCTATAGCAGCCTGTTGACTTGCATCTTTTTCTTGAGTCATTCGCTTCATTTCATCCATGAGCATATCCTGTCTCAACGTTAGGTTCTGGAGGTATTCAACCAAGGACTGGGGTTCAGTGATTGAAGAGCAAGGGGTATGCTCGCGGAGAACAGTCTCAAAGGCATCAATAAAAGTAGTTCTAAGTTTTTCCGTTTCATAGGCTCTGTGTAATTCTATAAATGGTTAAGTTAGTTGAGCGATTATCGTGAAGGCAGTAGCAACGAAAAAATCATACCAGGATACCGCGCTTCATATTTTGCAAGCTTTCGCAGTTTAGATTTAACCTCTGGAGGCAAGTTTTGGTCCAGCAACGAAGTTGTTGGAGTTGCTGAGCGAGACTGATACGCCTGTTGAGATGGCTGCGATCTAGATTGCTGCTGAGACGGTTGAGGCAAAGCTTGCTGACCGGTGGCCGGTGTGGCAGACCGACTGACTTGGTCGTCTTGATCCTCATCATTTTGAGCCTCATCAGCATCAAATATAACAGAACTATCCAGCGCTGAGCTATCAGGTAATTGTTCAGAAACAGCAGGTGTACCGCTGCGGGAGACGTCCCGACTGGCGGATGTTGCGCGACCGGCAGGGGACATTGAGCGTGTACCACTGGCAGCAGCGGCAGATGCGACGGACTGAGCTCGTGCTTGCTCAAGATCATCGGCTATTGCTTTGCCAATCTGTGAAATCCTGGACATCATCTTGCTCCGAGGATTTTAGTCGGCTACGCGTTTCGAATGGCGCGCGGTGTTCTTGCGACGGCACCAGTGCTAGCGCAAGGCAGATGGCTCTGTGGAATGAAGAAAACCTGTCCGTATCACAATCAATAAGGAATCTTGAAGATTGATTCGTGGAATAGTCCTTCAATCTGCAAATCTTCTGGCGAATTGATGATAATTGTCAGCAGTGGCTCCTCTTAGTGAAAGGTCTTTTACTCAAGAAGCACTCGCTGTCCTGATGGCTGTGAGCTGTGTCTTTTTGCTGCTGCGGCTCACTCACAGCAGTCTGGTCTCCGGCTCAGAAATCGCAGCTCAAGTATTGGATGTACAAGTAAATGTTTGTAACTATTTTTCTACAATAGTCTAAATGTGGTTTTTCTGGATTGGGATGCCACTGGAGTGTATGCGCATATATTCCAAGAAGCTTGCCGATGCTGCTGAGAATACTGCCTTGTCTAGTTTGCTACTAATCTCAGCCTTCACACACAACAGAACCAAAGCGCATCATAATCTGTTCATCAGTTTTTATTCGTAGTAAAGATGATCTGATTGACAATATACATTACTAGACCGAAGCACCGCAATACCTTCTGCTCGTGTCATTATAAGGTTGGGGTATTTTCCTTGTCGAAACCTCTTTGGGAAGAATCAATAAGCATGGATTGCACGCTTTGACCCACTATAGCCGGCCTTCGTTTATCTCCTTGTCCGGAAGAGTAACAATATCCAACCCATAAACTGCTCTGCTACGGCTCGCGAAATGTCCGAAAATCAGGACCATCCGTAAGTCTTTCCTCAATTGGTTTTTTTGGGGGGATTGCTGTGAAGTGTCGCTTTATGTGTTTGGCATAAAAGAAGATAATGCTAGTAATCACTATCGCTCGCTCTATGCTACTATTGTCAAGACTTTCCTTACTACGTCGGGAATTCATCTACTCTCATTGACTGCGCCATTTCATTTATATAAAATTAATATTCTGATTTTGGCTATTGTATAATCACATCCAGCTGCTGACCTCTCACTTCTTTAGTCTTAGCAAAGCGATCACTCGTGATAGCATCCCGGACAATACCAGCAGTGTCGCCAGTGACGACGAAGCTGACTCCGCTCCTCTCCTCACTTCTGAGACGACCAATGAAATTCCTTATCCTTCCAATCCAGAAGCAGTCAATGCAGTTTTTGCCAACGACGAAGGTGCTGCTGAGGAAGGCGCTACTGAAGCGTCGACTCCCGCTCGAACACCTCTGTGGGTGAAGATTGTGCTGGGATTAATTGTATTCGTTCTGTTTATCTTTGTAGTGCGTGGATTCTGGCGTCTTGCTCATCGCAATGACAAATCTCTCGCAGCTGACACCGTTTGCACGACTTCTGAATGCGTGACGGCTGCTGCTGGTATCCTTGCTGATATGGACCCTACTGTCGATCCGTGCGAAGACTTCTTTCAGTATACATGCGGAGGATGGATTGCCTCGCATGATATCTCCTCGGATCGCGGCGACTACTTTACCTCTTCTATTATGGCCGAGGAGTCACAACGCCTCTCGCGCAACATCTTGGAAGGAGAGTTCACCGGTTCCTCCGCTGCCGAGCGCGAAATCTGGGATAAGGCTTCTGGTGTCTACAGAGCATGCATGGACACTGAGCGAATTGCTGCGACTGGAGGTGAGCCATTGTATCCTATTCTTGAAAAGATTCAGTCTGTCTATCCTTTGTACGTTGGAGCATCTGAATCGATCAAGACTTGGGTCGAGGGCCCCTCTGAGATAATGACCAAAGACGAAGCTCGCACTACTGCTGTCGATTTGACCGATGCAGTTCTTTATCTTCAGACCATGGCTGTTACGGCTTTGGTTCAATTTGATATTGATGCTGACGACATGAATCCGGATTACACTGTTCTCAGATTGTACCAGCCCCTCAATGGCTTGCCATCTAAGGAGTACTACTTGAGACCTAGTATCACTACTCCTTACATTGAGGCTATCAAACAAGTCTTAGCAAATGTGTTGTCGGATGTTAATTCAACTCTGACCCCTCTTGAGGTTGATTCTCGCTATGAGGTGCTTGCAAAGCAGGTCGTTGAGTTTGAGAGCCAGTTGGCGAATATCAGCCTCGATCTGTAAGTATATAATTCCCCGGTAGATTACACCTGATGAAATTGATTTCTGACTTTCTAACAGTGAGGACCTTTTTGATGGCTCAAAAACTTACCATCCTTTTACCATCAGCGATTTGCAACGTACTTTCACGCCTATTGAGTTCACATATCTTATTCAATCCATGACAGGCTCTTCAAGCGTGCCGGAAGAAGTTATCGTCACCTACCCTCAGTATTTGATTGACTTGAACAAACTTCTTCCTACTGTCTCGCGTGAAACTATCCAAACTTACTTTATGTGGAAGGCCATTGAAGTGTACGCTGGCCATCTCGCGGAATCTGTTGCCAGACCTGTCACCGAATTCCGCAATGCCCTCCGTGGTATTAGCTCTACTGTTCGTCCTGAGCGTTGGAAGACCTGTGTTGCTGAAGTTGACTCGCTTACTGGATGGATTCTTGGTCGTTACTACACGGAGGAGTCATTCTCTCCTGTAGCGAAGAAGATGGGTGAGGATATTATCATCGGCATTAAACAGGCTTTTATTGATAAGCTCAGCGTTTTGCCGTGGATGGATGTTAACACCAAAGGGGTGGCTATCGAGAAAGTCAACAGGCTTGTTCAGAAAATTGGATATCCTGATCAGTCACCTGATGTCAAGTCTGCTGAGAGTCTTGCTGAGTACTACAAAGATCTTACAATCTCACCCACCGATTACTTTGGTAATTACAAGTCTGCTCGTTTGCAGGCTGCCGCGGAAGAATGGGAATCTCTTGGAAAGCCTACTGATCGTGCCGCTTGGGGAATGACTCCGTCCACTGTCAACGCTTACTACAACCCTCCTCTGGGTGAGATCGTGTTCCCTGCCGGTATACTGCAGCCTCCTGTGTTTTCTGAGCACCAGCCGGCTTACATGAACTACGGAGCTTTCGGAGCTGTTGCTGGCCACGAACTTTCTCATGCTTTCGATAACCAAGGTCGTGCTTACGACGAGAATGGACGTCTACATGATTGGTGGACTCCGAAGACTTCTCAGGAATTTGATTCAAGAGCGCAGTGCTTTATCGATCAGTACTCGGAGTACACTGTGATTGACGAAGAGGGTAATGTGCTACACGTTAACGGAAAATTTACTGAGGGTGAGAACATTGCTGATAACGGTGGAATTGCTGCTTCGTTCAACGCCTGGAAAGAGCACGAAGTTCTTGAACCAAGCCCACTGCTTCCTGGAGTTAACCTGACAAAAGAACAAATGTTCTTTGTCAATTATGCGCGATGGTGGTGCGGCAAGACCAGACCCGGTACTGCTGCTCAGAGAATCTACACTGATCCTCACTCACCGAGCTTCGTTCGTGTCTTGGCGGCTGCTGAAGACTCTCAGGATTTCATCGACGCTTTCCAGTGCAAAAATAAGTCTCCTCGTTGTGTTCTATGGTAAACAGAAGAGCGCGGGGCGGAATTTTTTTTCTTGTTATGTTTAATTGTGTGAATTGTGAGTATGTTGTATTGCTGTATATGGTGAGTGTTTATCGGCTGTGTTTTGGTAATTGTGTTTTGGTAAAAAAATTACCTGTGAGCTAAAGATGTGGGTTTTTTTAGTTGTGATATTACAGTATACATTCTTAAATATCGCTAGCTGGTATTTTGCATTCTTTATTATCGTCAATAGGAATTACATATACAAAACTAGCACCCATATCTTTAATTAAATATTTTACAGCTATTAGCAGCAAGCATTTGGAAGCGCTTCAGTCAATATTTAGGCATTGGTAGACTCATCCACATCATATAGCAAGATTTCTTCGCCATTCCACCGCCAGCACTCAAATTGCCAATTGAGTTGCTTATTATAGTGTATACCATATCCAGGACCACTATTTCGATCTATACCACCCGATCTAGGTAAATTCTTCACATAAACAAGTCTTGATATCCGTGAGTGAACCATAGCCATGCAACACATGGCGCACGGCTCGTGGGTGGTGATTACCTGCAGATTATGGCACAAGTAGGCTTGAGTAGGTGGGTCTTGATCGGGATTAAGATTGGCAGCCTGTTCTTGTCGCCTGGCATACTCGAGTTTGGCCACCTTAGCTATACAAGACATAACACTGTGAGATAGTGGATTTTTAGATGAATTTCGCGAGTCTATTGAAGACGCGATTACTTTCCCGGTTTCTGGATCGGTGATAATGGAAGCAATCGGCACCTGTAGAGTTGGTTAGCATATGCTGCATGTGCGCCTACAGAAATCAATCACACCTCTCCATCGTTGTGAGCTCTTTCTGTCAAATCAAGCAATTCTTCTAGATTGGACTTATATGAGTCTTCGTCATTGTCAGGTAACTCAGTTATACTGAAGATAGATAATTAGTATTCAATTACAATTCAATGCAAGTCAGATAAATATACATTAAATGAGGATTCCCCCTCCACATTATTGGCCATGTGCCTTCAGACCATTGCTTGGACTGTTCCTTAGTAGGTGCCGGAAATGAAGGAGCGCGCCGAACAGTAGGCACAAAAAGTCTTTCGTCAGCGATAGGTATTTGAACTAATTCGCGCAGAGGATCAAGAAGAGCCTTGATATCTTCTTCGGATGGCACAGCGGCTACTGAGCAAACTAATAATGATAGTAAAATTGTGGAATCGTCTTTAGGAAGGATGTCGTCTTTCACTAGTCGCCTCAAGTGATGAAGTGAGTTTGGATCTTTTGGTAATTTTTGTTTCAACTGACTGCAAAACGAAATTTTGTTAGAATCGAAAAATGAGTTTTCAACAGACTTGGAGTTCATACGAGACAGCTGTTGTCGCTATCTTCGCGGGTATTATAGTTGCCCATACGTCGACTTTCAGTACAGTTAGGAATCGATCTGTATTAGAGAAATATAATTGCAATGTCTTACTAAGTTCTAATTCTGTTCGTTCGTGCTTAGATTTGACTTGAACAAATAGTCTATCACTGTGTCCGCCATCTGTGCCATCTGTGCCTGCTTTGGCCGAGCCTGCCGTCTTCAAACCGGCTATTGAAACTCGTCGTCTATGGTGGTGGTTGTGCGGTTCTTTGTGATGCAAGTATGTCTCTAAAGCAACAGCATCGCTCGATTCCTCTGGATGAGGGGTGCCCACTGATGGCGACATAACTCCAGATGTCCCTGCTATCCTGGCCGCAGTAAAGTAGTAGCTTGCAATATCTAAAGTACACCCTCTTTGATGAAATGGGCCAACTAATATAAAAATTCTGTGTTCAGATGAGCCGAGCCGCAGTGGTCGTTTTCGTAAAATCTTGCTCACAAAGCAATTACATACGCTAGTACAAAACCAAAATGGCGGAGCAGAATAGAACAGCATGGTCAAGATAAAATACTGAGTCACGTGTTAACTGGACAGCATCACATAGCGAACTGACCTCCGAGAACCCTTCCTCAAAGAGAGTGGTTACACCATTCAATAGATCAATCATGGAAATCCCGAGAACGGCGACGTTCGCATGGTCTCCTAGCTCTCAATTGCCTATAATCGCTACCGGTACTGTTGCCGGTGCTGTTGATGCCGACTTTTCATCGACCTCGACCTTGGAACTATGGGACCTCAATCTTGTTGGCAAGCCCTCGACGAAGCTCTCTAAACCGCTAGCATCAGTAAGCAGTGATGTCAGGTGCGGCAATCTTTGCTTTATTGATTGATGACATTCAAATGCAATTCTTACATTAACCGAATGATTGCAGATTCCACGATTTGGTCTGGGGATCTGTCTCGACCGCGCGTCCGAAAGGTATCATTGCTGCAGCAATGGAGAATGGCGACCTGAATTTATGGGACCCTGACGCACTTCTCAGCGGATCTAGGTAAGCTTTTGTCATGGATAATCATTTGAATGGATGATTTACTAAATCGTAAAGTACCCCTTTGTTGAACTCCAAGAAGCACTCTGGAGCGGTCAAAACTTTGGACTTCAACCCTTGTCAATCAAACCTCCTGGCTTCCGCTGGATCCAAGGGCGAGGTATGTGCTATAAAATTCAATTTCCCAATCTCTGTCTGATTCAGTTTATATTAATCGTATTCAATTAGATCTTGATCTGGGATCTGGACAAGCAAGGCTCGCCGATTACTCCTGGCACCGCCTCTTCGCGTCAGGACGAAATTGAATGCGTGGCCTGGAATAATAATGTAGCTCATATTTTGGCCGCTGCGGGTAATACCGGGTTTACTTCTGTTTGGGATTTGAAGAACAGGAGAGAAGTTTTGCATTTATTCTATCCAGGTCCTGGAGGGGCTGGAAGACGTGGTGTCAGTAGCGTCATTTGGCATCCTGAGAACGTAAGTCATATCTCTTTCACAGCGTCTGTTAGCTTTACTGATCGTTGTTGCTTAAATAGTCTACTAAACTCATCACCGCCTGTGATGATGATGCTTCGCCGGTGATCCTGCTATGGGACCTTAGAAATGCCAATGCACCTGAGAAAATTCTTACCGGTCACAACCAGGGCATTTTGTCACTGTCGTGGTGCAAACGCGATCCAGATCTTTTGCTGTCAAGTGGAAAAGACAACAGAACTTTGCTATGGAATCCTCAGTCTGGTGATCTGCTTGGCGAATTCCCCATTGCAACTAATTGGACGTTCGAGACTCGATGGTACGACCGTAACCCTGGCATGTTTGCGTCCGCTTCATTCGATGGTAAGATTTCCGTGCAGTCATTACAGAATACGAAGAAGCCTGATGCTGATGCGGCCGCGCCTAAACCCGAGGGTAATGATTTCTGGAACTCTGCGTCATATGCTGACACCCAGAAACCAACTTTTATTCTTAAACAAGCCCCGAAGTGGCTGCAAAGACCTGTCGGAGCATCTTTTGGGTTTGGAGGAAAGCTTGTTACCTTCAAACTAGATGAGAATAGAAAGTCAGTTATCGGTATCAATAAGGTTGTTATTGAGCCTTCGATGGCCTCGGAAACGGAAAAGTTTGAAGCGGCTATCAAAAATCAGAGCTTGATGTCTATGGCTGAAACTCGTGCCGAACAGGCTGTTTCAGAGCAAGATCAGCACGATTGGAAGATCTTGCTGTTGATGTATGAGCAGAATCCGAAACAGAGACTAGTAGAATTACTCGGTTATACATCTAGCGATTTAGAAGATCTATTTAAGAAATTCGGCGGCTTTTCGGTTAATGGAACAAATACGAATGGAACTACTGAAGTAGCAGAGGAGAAGAGTGAGGAACCGAAGAAAGAGCCTTCCGATTCAATCTTTGGAGAGCTTAATGATAACGCGGATCCTTTTTTTAGCAGCATTGGTAATGCGGTTACTCCTGTCAGCCAGCAAGATTCTGCTGGTTTTACTCCCACTGGGTCATTCACAATCATCGACGGTCAGACTTCCGAAACTGATAAGCTAATTACCCAAGCTATTGTCTTGGGCAACTTTTCGTCTGCTATTGACATCTGTTTGGCGGATGATCGCATGTCCGATGCATTCATGCTTGCCTTGTCGGGAGACGATGCTTGTCGCTCGAAAGTACAAAATGCATACTTTCAAAAGAATAGCAAGGGACCTTCATATGTTCGTGTTTTATCATCGATTGCCAGCAAAAGCTTATCGGATCTTGTGGATAATGCTGAGATTGGCGGTTGGAAAGAAATAGTTGTTGCTCTATGCACTTTTGCTGCTGATGGCGAATTTAAGTCTTTGATTGCTAAGCTCGGCGATCGCCTCAGCGATGCAAGAAAGGGTGCTAATGCCGTTAAGTCGCTCGATCTTCGTAAGAGTGCTTCGATCTGTTATTTTGCTGGTGCGGATTTGCAGAAGCTTGTTAAGATCTGGATTGAGGAGCTAGCGGATGCTGAGAAAGAAGCTTTGAAAAATGCTTCGGCGAGTGACTCGCCATTTGCAGTTCATATTAAGTCACTACAGGACTTTATTGAGAAGGTTACCGTGTTTAGAAACGCTGTTAAGTACACAGATTCTGGATCGAAAACTGATGCAAATACATGGGCGCTTTCTGAGCTATATGAAGCTTATAGAGAATACGCGAATGTTGTGGCTAGTCAGGGGTTCCTTGAGTTGGCACATAAGTATCTCGTTTTGCTTCCTTCGCAGTATTCGCTCGCAGATCTAGAGCAGGATAGATTATTGAAAGCTACAAGCAAGGCTGCTCCCTCCCCTGCTGCTGCTACTCTTGGTGGATCTGGCGGATATCAGCCTTATGGCGCGAAAACCTCCGCGTCTTCATACGCACCCTACACTCCAGCCGCCCCAACTGGGGGTGCTGCAGCTGTTCCGGCTCCTGCCACTTCAGCCTATGCCCCGGTAACATCCGGTTACCAACCACTTACTGGTGCATACCAGCCTGCTGCTACACAGGCTACGCCGGCAAATGTCCCGCCTCCTCCCATTAGTGGATCTTTGCCTGGAGCAGCTTATCGCTCGAGCCTCAATATTCCGGCTCCTCCTGTCCCTGTGACTTCGCCGCCTGATCTTCATCATGAGCATGCTCCTATTCCGCCTCCGCCAGTCTCTTCGTACCAATCTGGTACGAAGAGCGTAAGCGGATGGAATGATGCTTTGCCGCTCAAGCCTGGATCTTCCTCCTCTCGGAAGCAGACTCCAGCTCCAACTGCCCCAATCACTGCTCCGTTCCCTGGTATGTCGTCTGTAACTCCGTCACCATACGCTCCACCTCCTTCTACGGGTGCAAGTAGCGCACCTTCGTACGGCCGCCCTGCAAACATTGCCCCTCCTCCCACGAATGCTAAGCCTCCTCAGTCTGTGGTTCCGTCGCCCGTGCAATCTCCTCCTCCTGTAGGGCGAGTGGTGAGCTCGTACGCTCCATCTGTCGAGTTTGTATCTGTTGGACAGATGGCTCCTGTTATGGGATCGGCGCCTCCTCCTCCTCCACCGACCCATAATTTGCAGAGTGCCGTACCACCTCTTCCAGCGGGCAGATACGGGGCTCAGCCAACTGTGAGTGCTCCTCCGGTCGTGCCTTCTTCCGCGGTGAATCCATATGCTCCGCCGCCACAGCCTGCCCAGGCTACTGCTCCGCCGCCGCAGAGTCCTTACGCTCCAGTTACTCCGCAGCATGCTACGGGTCCAGGTCAAGCTGTCCCTTCACAACCCGCATCGCTGAACTTGGCTCAGTATGCGCCTCCTCCACTTCAGGATGGTTTTCCTAGAGCCCCTTCCATTGCGCGGTCCGAAAGCCCTGCAATGTCGGTTGTTGCTGAGTCCATGCACCCGCACCATCTCTCGGCTCCTCCTCCCAAATACCGTGAGTTATTTTGCTGTGAATATTTCTTGAAGTTATACTAACCGTTGTAAAAAGCTCCTGGTGACCGCTCGCATATCTCTACTGAGGCAATGGTGATAGTTGAGTTTTTGAGTGCTGAAATGGCACGTGTTAAACAACGTACTCCCCATAGTGTCGCACGCCAAGTGCAGGACACCGAAAAGCGACTCAATGTCTTATTTGACCATTTGAATAACGGCGATCTGCTAAGTGGCGAAGCTGTTCGTGAAATGATTTTGCTAGCCAGCGCACTGCACGAGCACGATTTTGAAACGGCTTATGCCGTACAGGTGAATCTGTCGACGACTCGGATGGAAGAGTGTGGTCAGTGGATGGTTGGTGTCCGCCGTTTGATTGATATGTCTAAAAGAACTTGGGTGCCTTAGTGCGCGAAATAGTGGATGCGAGAAATTATTTGTAGAGTATGTTATATATGAATGTTGGCGGGTGATGTTTGAAGAATAGCGAGTTCATTTGTTCTCCCTTGCAGAATTCTGATTTATCTGTTGTTTTTTTGTTTTGATATATTTCACTTGCAGCTTAAAATCTGTGCATATATTATGTGGATGCGGCAGCAAAGACGTACTACTTATACTATCCAGCTGTTTTGGCAATTTATGATAATTGTGTTTTTTTAAAATCGTATGTCAGTTGCTTTAGCGAATACTCTGTATTTCAAGTTTAGATTTTTGATAGTTTCAAGTGTCGCAATCTGATTTTGCCTGGATTTTTCCGAGTTGACACGAAGTAAGGGAAGTAATTAATATGATTTATATAAGCGCATATAAAATAGTAGTTTTACGGCACATTCCTGGTCCATCATCAAAGCCTGATCTCTTGGTCAAAATTGGAAATTCACGAATTGTATTTGAGACTCTTTGTCCTCGCAAAAGCCAAGGAAATGGGCTATAAATTTGAATAATTCTTAAGATATTCGTGGAGAGTTAAAACCTTGACCTTTGGTCACGTTACTTTGTTGGCGCGTTTTCATTTCTACGCTCGGATTTCAGTACTAACTACGCAGACCTTCAGCAAGCCGGACCTGCAGCAAAGATTTGTTCATAGCAAATTTGGAGAAGGGGTAATTTATCAGTCGAGCAAGATTTTATAAGCGCTACCCTAGTAGTGAAGCAACATTGACGCATTTAGCCAATCAAACAAGGACAACGCGCCACCAAATATTTCATTGTGAATATGCAACGTCAACGCGAAGTAGCACCAACTTCAATGGGTCCATCGGTGGTAGTCGAGGACACTGCAGTGTACCGAGAAAGTGGAGGTGGACTTTCCGGTACCGACTCGCCCGAGCCAGCGTTGGTGGGCACTCTGCGCCTACGAGGTGGACATATTTCAGATCGTCGAGTAGCGTGGACTGATGACGTTATTGACAACGAAGACATGGGAAAGAAGAAATCAAAAGGTAGCTTGATTGTTTAAATGCATATTTACTCAGAAATGGCGAAACTAACCACCTTTCTAGTTTGCTGTATATTTCACAAACAACGACGATTCGATGAGAGCTCATCTGACGAAAGCTCGTCATCTTCCGATGATTACAGCGACAGCGACATCGACAGCGACAGTGGAAGTAGAAGTGGACCGAGTGATAAACCGGAAAACATTGTACCTAATGCGTCTGCGTCAGAAGATCATGACGAGATCTGCTCACATCACCATTCCCGCCGCCATCGCCACTCTAGCCATAAACGCCGAGGCAGAAAGCCGAATGCATATGAGCGGCAACCAAAATACGGG
Source organism: Kockiozyma suomiensis (assembly GCF_038497685.1). Lineage (NCBI taxonomy): Eukaryota > Fungi > Ascomycota > Lipomycetes > Lipomycetales > Lipomycetaceae > Kockiozyma > Kockiozyma suomiensis. The sequence goes on from NW_027117668.1 coordinate 564,076, forward strand.
TCAAAGAAGGTCTAATCAAGAACTCTATTCTGCGCATTCATCATTCGTTGTGCAGGGCTCATTTTAGAGTTGGTATATGGGCGAAAGATTCTTCGTTTACTCGGTGGCGGTTTGGATTTGCATGACGAATTTGGCGTTTATAGATGTCGGGGGAAAATGGCTAAAGGTTATGGGGTATTTGATTGTTATATGTATTAATCACGAAAAATTTTATCATTACATTGGGTCAATAGCGTAATAGAACGGCAGTCTCTAAGCAGAAGCAATTCAATATATAGTCAGCGTCAACAAAGTGCAACGCTTGGTAAAACTACACATTACAACTACTAATCATTGGAGTTTTCCACATTATGACCTCTAATAAGCCGGCTGTTCTCTAGATTTTCCATCTCCATTATTACTTTTCTCGCCTCTTAGACTTCATCGCTTCTTGAACGGACGCGGCTTCATCTCTTCGTCTTTTGTAGCATGCAACTTGACTGATATAGGATAATCAGCCCGGTTGAATTGATAACCTTTACTCCAATCGTAACTAATAGCATATGCAAATATAGAGCCACTCCTGTTAAAAGTCGAGCAGGAAATTGTAGCGCCGACAGATGGATAGCCTTTCAATCTGTGTTTCGAGTCTTTGTCCCAGAAATGATAGGATCCATCTGAGCCAGCAGTAGAGAAAGTACCGTACTGGGGGTGAAAGTTGATGGCATTTACTGAGTATACATTCGATTCAGACCGCGGTCCGCTACCTGGTGCATCTCTGTGGCATTTGAACGAGAAACCGCTTTTTCTATGTCATCTGGTCAGTTATAAAAGAACCCCACAAAAAAAAAAAACACATACTGCTGCTCTCGCTCATCAACGTACTGCATCGCACATCGACCTTCAATACTTCCAATAGCATAGCCATTACCGGTAGGGAAGCAGGTTACCACGCGTGTTTGGAACTTGAGCGGACTCTGCAAGCTTCTAAAAATCGTACCAGGATTGTTTAAATCAACAATACAGATATGGCGCTCTGCGGTACCGATAACCAGTAATTTCTGCTGCACATCCATACTGTAAACACGTTCTGGAAGCTGGACGGTTGCAACTGCTGTTGGCGATCTTAAATCCCAATATTTTAACGTCTTATCCCATGATCCCGTTGCTACCATCTGAGCACCTGTATTTCCCGCATCCACAAATCTAACTGCTCGAATAGCAGCGTCATGTTGAGCTATCTGTGTTGATTGGCCTGACTGGACGTCATACAGCCAGCCCGCCTTATCAGTGCCTCCGGAAGCAACTTTTGTACCGTCCTGCAGGCATTGTCAATAACAGTAAATCAAATATCACACCATTTTTCAACACCTACACTTGACCAATGAACACTCAGCACTGCTCCTGGCTGCTCATAAAGCGCTTTTCCTTGAGAATCACCATTCGGTGCGATCTCATAAATTCGAACTTTTTTATCCCATGAACCTACTGCTAAGATCTCAGCTTGAGGAGAAAATGACAACGATGAGACTGAGTCTTCCGGTGGTGAGGTAAGATCTCGATCGGATTGCAGATCCGCCGCCGTTCCCAGTACCTGGCTCGTAGTTGAACTGACTGAAGCGGGTGTAGAGCCAAATAAGGACATTTTCAAAACACAATCTTGCTAGGTTTACTAGATCCAGATAGGATACTGACACCAAATTTGCAAATATATGTATATATATCACTGTCAGCGCTCTATCAGCGATGTACGAACAATCTTTTTTTCCTCGAACCACGCGAGCCTGTTTGTTGTGTCTTCGATTTGTTATTTTCACCAAAATTCGATGATCGAGCGGTGCGTTAATTAAAGCCCTAACCGTGAGTTGCTTTCAAACACCAACTTTAGGGGACTTCAACCATTGACGCGTTTACTACACGTCGCGAGAGAAGTTAGGACTGTGATCTGTTTTTTGAATCATCCTGCCCTGAATGAGAGTAATTGAGTAGCGAACTCTAAATACATGTTTTCAGGATTGCTGTAGCATTGTATTTACGATCAACGACAAACTACATCAAGCTACGGTCACAATAGAAGACATTAGCTGTCGTTGAGCTAAGCTGGCTCTTCAAACAAGCTCCTTTCAGCAATGACTATTGCGGACTCCCCTTCAGTAGGCTCTCTTTCTCAGCGCGACTTCCATCATCCATATACGCCTTATAAGATACAGATCGACTTTATGAATGCTTTGTATGAAACCATAGATCAAGGCAAGATAGGAATCTTTGAAAGTCCCACAGGTATTAATGATCCAGTACCATCTCAAGGATATTAGGGACTAACGCACATATATTTAGGGACCGTACGTGCAGCGCTTATAACTGACTTTTCATGCTTTGCTAATATGTATTAGGGAAAATCGCTATCGTTAATTTGTAGTGCAATGACATGGCTTCGAGATCATCAATTACTAAATCTTCAGGAAGATGAGTCTACAGCAGATGAGTCTGAGCCAGCTTGGGTTCGCGAGCATCATATGAGTATGCTGAAAGAGAAGCGGTTGCGAAAATATAAAGATTTACAAGCCCGAATCGAAAAAGTTCGCGAATTAGAACGAAAGGAGAAATTGTCGGTGTTGCAAAATGGTCGCATGTTTGGCACTAATATTGGCAGTGGACTTTCCAAGAGGTCAAAAACCGGCGAGAAAGAAGAAGGTACTGACGTGAAGTACGTCGTTGAAGACTATTATAGTGATGCCGAGGATGGCCCGACGTCTGTGAATAAGAATGATCCTGATAATAACTTATCAGGAGAAGTGCAAGCGCTATTACGAAAGTACGAATCACTATAATTGGTCCAATTGATGACGCTAATTTTTCATTCTTTAGACTTGGTGGGAATCACGGTAGTCAGAATGAAGACGAAGAGGAGGAATTTGACGACAGCGATATCAAAATCTTCTACGCATCACGAACTCATTCGCAGCTGTCGCAATTTGTTCAGCAATTAAGGCTCCCCGAGTTTCCAGAATCCGAGCTTTATAGCGTCAAAGGCACTTTACGTCACGTGCCACTGTCGTCGCGTAAACAGCTTTGCATTCATCCCACGATATCGAGATTACGTGACTTGAACGCAATTAACGACAGATGCGCTGAGTTACAGCAAAATACAGGTGAAAAACGATGCCAGTATATGATGAGCGACAAGGTGGTTAACGAACGGGTCAAGATTCGAGATTTTCGCGACAAAATCCTTGTAAGTATGATACGCGACATATATTTGTTGAATCATGCTGACATGTTATCACAGGCCGAGGTGCGAGATATCGAAGATATGGCCGAAATTGGGCGTTCTATGAAAATTTGTCCTTATTATGCTAGTCGCTCTGCAATACAAGTCAGTGAGGTAAGGGTGCTATTGGTGTATAAGAAACATATTGTATACTGACATGCGTCTAAGGTTATTACACTACCTTATCCTTTACTATTGCAAAGTAGCTATAGGAAGGCTCTCTCGATCTCACTCAAAAATCAAATCGTTATAATTGATGAGGCCCATAATCTTTTGGATGCGATAACATCTTTATTTTCAATGTCAATATCACTGTCTGATATCACTAAATCAAAAGAAGGCGTTCAAGTATATCTCAAAAAATTTTCAAAGAAGCTGAATGGGGGCAACAAAGTCTATATCTCACAGATTGTGAAGCTTCTAGTTGTGCTCGAAAAGCATCTTTCTGAGTTCTCTGGGCTGAATGGAGCCGAGGTATCTCAGAATGAGGTGCTTCAAAATGGATATGTCGATACGATAAACGTCTTCAAAATTGAGAAATACATGGAGAAAAGCAAATTATCGAGAAAAGTTGAGAGCTATATTGTTCATCTAGCGGAAGAAGAAGCAGTTAAATCGATGAGTCTAGTCGGTAAAGAAAATAAAACGAAAGGTAGGAGAACAGTCAAGCAACCCCCACCAGCTGTGCCATTGTTATCAAGGATTATGTCGTTTCTGATAGCCCTCACCAATCCGACAAACGAAGGGAAGGTTTTTTATGAATCAGCAAATGGAGAGAAATATTTGAAATATTTGTTGCTAGATCCGAGTTTCCAATTCAAGTCAATCGTAGACGAGGCACGCTGTGTAATTCTAGCGGGCGGAACTATGGAACCCGTTAGCGATTACTTGAAATATTTATTCCCTTACGTTCCGGAGAATCGATTTCGAATGGTTACTTGCGATCACGTTATCCCAGAGCAGAATCTTGGAGCGTGGACAGTTGCCACTGGTCCAACTGGAATGGAAATGACATTTACATTTGAACGTCAGCATCTTGAAGCAACAGCTGTCGAGCTGGGTCGTACAATTGGTAATCTTTCATGTGTGATTCCCGACGGCATGGTGCTTTTTTTCCCCAGTTACAAATACATGGAAGAGGTTTGTGCCATATGGAAGAAAACCAGTGGCACAGCACAATCACAGTGGGATCAGATTGCTAAACGAAAAACTATATTTCAAGAGCCGCGCGACGCAGGGGAAGTCGATCACGTATTGGCAGAATACGCCCGAGAATTAAATCATTTTCCAGCTTCTGCAGAGAAGCGCGGAAAAGGAGCAATGCTTCTTGCTGTTGTTGGTGGGAAGATGTCAGAAGGTATAAATTTCTCTGATAATCTTGCACGAGGGATTGTTATGGTAGGTTTACCATTTCCAAACGCGCGATCTGCTGATATGATTGCCAAGAGACGCTTTGTCGAAGGGCGTACGATAGAGGTAGTCAGAATGCGAGAAATGAAGCGGCTTCAAGATATATATATAAATGAGAGCCTGATTCCTCAAGCAAAACTGTCAGAGATTACTCAGACTTGTCGAAAAGAGGCTGAGGATGCTTCGCGCGAGTACTATGAGAACGTCTGTATGCGTGCTGTCAACCAAAGCATAGGGCGAGGTATCAGACATGCGAACGATTATGCAGTGATTATATTTGCCGACAGTCGATTTGCAAGTCCGCGCATTTCGAACAAGTTGCCAAAATGGATTCGCAGCCGAATGCCGACGAATCCAGAGGCTAATGATACACGAATAGGGGGCGTTATGCGAAATATTCGTGATTTTTTCAGAGACAAGAACAGTAAATAGTGGAAAGCATTTGCAGGAGTTTCGCTTATTTTTTTCGATGTGGCTAATTTGATCGCGCTATATTACTTTTATCTGGTTTATTAGTTGTTTGCATGACTTTACGGCTAATCAAATTAATCTACGATAACAAAATAATTTCGAGTTGATGCATTGATAATAATGTCCTGCGGATATAATGCGCCTAGCTTAGTAAAACCCTATTGAATATTTTTGTTGTATTAGAACTCGACGCCATCAACGCGTTAGGTTAGTACGTGCGCGATTAATCGTTGACCACTTACTGACAGACTCGGCCAAACGTATTTGATAGTGTATATCAGGAAAAGTACTACCTGTACTCCGGTAAAAGAGACGGCAAAATTTTAAGCTACTTAATTGTAACACTATCTTAACTGGAGCAATAGTAAGTCGTTCAAATATAGTCCAAGCTCGGACCTTCGAAAAGGTCTGTGTGCTCAGTGTGCAACTTTCTAAAGGCTGGACGGTCGATATACATATAATTTATATATTTTATAGACGGTAACCAAAAGACTATCTACCCTGCTATATGACTGGTTCCAATTGGTAGTGAATCCACACGCTTTGCTGTCTGATCAGGAAAATAATAACTGTCCCGAAGCACTGTGCAAGACTGATTATTTTATCGTCAACAAATCCGATAACGTGGTGAACGATAACAAACACGCTTTCTATAAGCGGAAAAGCAGTACTTTGTTTAGCATAAGCCTCAACAATGACTTCATCTTTGAATACAGCGCCTGACGAAAAGGATGCTGAGATATTAGTTTCTAATTACACCATTGGCTCCGAGTTAGACCGGTTCAAAATGAGGACAAATATGAACTACGGCAGTGTAGACGATCTGAGACTGAATTCAAGAGATGGTGCAGATTCTGCAGCTTTAAATGAGAAGAATATAGAAGGTGAGATAATAGCCAGTCAAGGAGACGACGAAGGTGTTTCACCAGCCATTGTTTTTCCTGAAGGAGGCACCAAAGCATGGCTGTGTGTTGTCGGAGCATTCTGTACTCAATTCTGCTCGTTTGGATGGGTAAATACATTTGGAATATTCCAAGATTATTATCTGCGTAATCAATTATATGGATATTCTCCTACCACAGTTTCTTGGATTGCGTCTCTGCAGTCATCAATTATGTTTATGGGCTGTTTGGTAACTTTTTTTTTTAATGTTATGTCATGATTTTATGCGAATGTTAACTGATAATTCAGATTGTCGGACGTTTATTTGACTCATACGGTCCGAGATACTTACTTATTATTGGCACTGTTCTAGAGGTTGGTGGCATTATGGCCACATCAGCAAGTACGACGTATGCCGAAATTTTAGTGTGCGTGAGCTACCTGATCTACCGCTATAAACCTTATTGCTAACAGAAAAGATGTAGATTTCAAGGAATAATTGCTCCAATGGGAGCAGCGTGCGTTTTTAATGTTGCCGTCGGCTGTACATCGAGCTGGTTCAAACAAAAGCGGGCGCGAGCATTAGGTATAATGTCCGTAGGTTCAAGTGTCGGTGGAATTATATATCCTTTTCTTCTCCGGAAACTTGCTTCTGAAACTTCATTTGGTTGGATGATGCGATCATGTGGCTTTTTGATTCTCGGGCTGCTTGTTATTGCTAACCTGACTATTACGTCGAATGTTACCCCTCGTGGTCATTGGATGCCTTTATATCCAAAGGAGATTTACCAGCAGTTTAAGGATATAAATTTCACTCTTATTGCAATTTCATTTTCACTCGGTTTTGTTGGATTCACGTTACCCTTTACATATATTGTATCAAATGCGTTATATCATCACGTTGACGAGGGTCTTGCGACATATCTGGTATCAATTCTAAATGCCTCGAGTATCTTTGGGCGAGTTATCCCTGCTATTTTAGCTGATAAAATTGGGCAATACAACATGAACGCAATTGGAATCTCTTTTGCTGGCTTGTCAACCATTGCGGTTTGGATACCTGCACGTGCCGCGGGAGCGCATGTCGCATATGTCATTCTCTATGGATTCTTTTCTGGAACATTTGTTGCTTTAACGCCGGTTTGCACTGCAAAAATTAGTAATATTGAAGATATCGGTATGCGTGTCGGTTTAATGTTTGCATGTCTGAGTTTAACAAATTTGGCTGGTGTGCCGATTGGCGGAGCTATTTTAGGTGATGGAACGCAGCTCAGTCGGTGGATGGGCATGATGGCTTTTGCTGGGGCATTTCTTGTATTGGGTGGTATTGTATGTTGGATTGCCAGGATAAAATTGGTAGGGTTTTCTTTGAAGGCTGTATGTTGATGAATGCTGTGACGACGATTGTAAATGATGAGGCTGTTAGAATGGTTTATTAAAATTTCAGTGGGGATCTATGAAAAGATGGTTTTTTTTGGTTTTTTTTTGTTGTGGGAAAGGGGGGATTTGGAGGATAAAAGCTGTAATTTTAAAAATTTAGACATGACACACCTACGAGCTATATGATCGAAAAATAATGTGAAAAAAAGACACCATAACTCTTTTCATTCTATACAACAAATAAAAATATATGAAATATTGATTGCGATGCCGATACGAATTCACCTATAACCTAATTTAACTGAGGAAGTAATTGCTTGCTACCTTGTCTAGCCAGCTGAGCCATAACAGCATCCATCAACACCAAGCTTGCCATAGCCTCGACGATCGGCACAGCACGGGGCACAACATTAGGATCATGACGTCCCTTGGCGGCCAGAGAACCATCTGTTCCGTCATAGGTGGCAGTCTGCTGGACCTGAGAAATAGTCGCAGGAGGCTTAAAGGCGACGCTGAAGTAGATATTTTCCCCATTCGTAATACCACCCTGGATACCTCCCGAGTTATTAGTCTTAGTGCGGAGCTTGCCAGTCTCGGGATCCTTGAAAAAAGGATCATTGTGCTGCGAACCGGGAATAGTGGTTCCCGCAAAGCCAGAACCGATTTCAAAACCCTTGGTGGCAGGGATTGAGAGCATAGCATGCGCAAGCTCTGCCTCTAACTTGTCGAAAACAGGCTCACCAAGACCAACGGGAGCGTTACGAATAACACAAGTGACAACTCCTCCAATCGAATCATTCTTAGCCTTCATTTCTTCCACTACTTTGATCATCTTCTCAGCGCACTCAGGCACAGGGCAGCGCACGGGAACAGCATCATCGACCTGCTCGCGAGTGATTGTATTCAGCAGAGAGAGAAACTCCGGATCAGTGGGATCGCGTTTCAGCGACACGCTACCGACAGCAGATACAAACGCAACAATTTCTACACCGTAAGCTTCACGGAGAAATTTCTCTGCAATAGCGCCTCCAGCAACGCGACCAATAGTTTCGCGCGCCGAACTGCGACCACCACCGGACGACGCCTTTATGCCGTATTTGACCTGGTATGTGTAGTCTGCATGCGATGGTCTCGGATAAAGATCCATCTCGGTATAGTCATGCGGTCGTTGATCCTCGTTCTGAACAAGCATACCAATTGGAGTACCGAGGGTAACACCAAATTCTGTGCCAGACTGGATCTTGACAAGATCTTTTTCATTCCGTGGGGTGGTCAGTCTCGACTGACCAGGCCTCCGTCGGGAAAGCTGAGTCTGAATGTCGGATTCGTCTAGCTTCATGCCCGGAGGCACGCCATCAATGATACAGCCGACGGACTTACAGTGCGATTCTCCGTAGGTGGTTACCCCTACAACCACAAGTATGTCGTTAGTCTCAACAGTCTCACAAGTCTGCTTTTCTTAAACAATGCCTAAACATTAACTCACGAAAGTAATGGCCGAATGTAGACATAGCTGAATGTAAACGCTAGCTTAAAAGGACTAGGTAGACGAAGAAGAAAATTACAGGCTGACTTGTGAATGAGTAAAAAAAAGATTATTCTTCGCGTGGCGTGCTGGATCTTCAAACCTTATTGGGTGCTTAACAAAAACTACCGTTCATATACTAGCGCAATTGTTGCTTCAAATACTGATCTATTCAGATTTATACAAGAACGAACCAACTGCTTACTTCAAACGTGCATATGTCGGTATTCGCGGCATTCTCAATATATTCCTGTCGCTGTGCTCACTAGGAACCCCCCTGAACTTCATCCAAATCACGGGCTTAACTAAAGCCTGACCATACGCCCAGACAACGCGCTCATCCCGTCACAAACCACCATGTCTACTGTTCCGTTTAAGAATATTTACCATTTGCGGCATGTATCTGAGACTTCTCAAAAAGCTTGCATCATCTGCTACAAACCTACTGATGTAGTGCTCGTCTCTGAAGATGGGAAAGTAAGAGTGTCTCAGTCTAATCTCACCTGAAATCATTTGGTCCAGTTCCAAAACAGAGCATATAATCTGACAATTCCATTTTTTAGAATGATTTTTTCTATACGTGCCAGGCACATCTATCGGACCGCGGATTCGCAGTCCCTGTGGCGAACTCGGCTGCCGAAGCTGCGAAGCGGAAGAAGGAAGCTCTAGAGCTTGAAATCGAGAAGGTTAAAAAGGAGTGGGACAAGAAATCCGCTGGGCGCAAATCTGATTGGGAGAAGAAAGAAAGAGAGCGGTCTAAGGAGAAAGAGCGAGATATGAAAAAAGAGGAGGAAGATGACAAGGCTCAGAGGATACTCGAGAAGCGCGATAAGGCAGAACATACAGAGCAGCTCGCCAAATTAGAAACCCAAAAAGATGAATATGAAAAAGTGGCGACTGCCGAGCAAAGAATTTTTAATTTGAATAAGGACATTTATGGGATGAGATTAAATAACTGGCGAAATATTCAGCGGTCGAAAAAAACGGCCGAGCTGTTACGAAAGCATGGTGGATTGCCATCCGTGCCTACGACTTTACCGGGAACCCCAAAGCCGGCGAAAGATGAAGAGTAGATAGAGTTACTGAGAAGTTTGGATTTTTTTGAGATAAGAATAGAAAGAAGACTCTTGTTTCATTGCCATGAAATAATGTACCCCAATTACGCCCGTGGCAGTGCAAACGGTTTAACTTCATCAACTCTTCCTCTCTGTACTGAAATTCCCGGTGTAACCCAAGCACCACAGGAACACTTCATTCCCTGCCATCGATAACTTCCAACTTTTGTCTTACACTTTGGGCAATCGAGCTTTCCTTCTAGTCGTCCTTGCTCGAGCTCAGGTTGCATCCATCGCATTGGTTCAAGGAAATAGTGCATACATGACTGTCCAATAACAGACACCATTCCAGGACCTACTGTAGTCTTATAAGGGCCCATTTTGACGGCTTCGTAGTAAGCTTTGGTATTGGGAGGTGGTAGGTTGGCTGGCGGCTCATGGCGTATGACTGTGTTGGCGGACGCTAATGGACATCTGATAAATCAAATTAGTAGATTGCTTGATGTTTTAGAGATTTCTTTTGCATAGCGTAGACGCACCTGCACTTTTTACATCGAAGCTCTGTTGATTTGCCTCCGACTTCTGAGCTAGCGGAGTAGCTATTCAACACAGGAGCAGTTCCGGAAGCTACTTATGATCAGCTCTCGTCCCCTCCAAGACTTCACTTTAACATACCAGTAGCTAATTCAACATCCTTTTTTAATTTCCAACGACGATAGCCTTCTTTTTTCTCATCGACGGTAAAGCCGTCTCTCTCGAATACGTCTAGTTGCTCTCTGAATGAGTCGTTGGGGTTCACAATCACGCGGCTTCTGCGGATGAGTGAAATAGCCTGCTCGGTAGACATTCGTTGCTTCTGCATGATATATGCCGCACATATCGTTGCACTTCTTGATATTCCCGCTATGCTGTTTAAGCGATGCAGAGTCAGGTACACAATTCTCTGAAACTATAGATATAAATACACACATGATATACATACCAATGAACAAGCACACTTCCACCATTCGTGATAGCCTGATTGATAAACTCTATACATTCACTAAAAACAACAAGAATATTTTCTTCATCGTCGTCATCGAGTTCTATTTGCTTATGTGTGAAATCAGATACGAGCCGAGGCTGAATTTCCCCTCGTAATAGCGACAAGATGTGAGTTATTCCGGCTTCTTTGAGAGAAGTTTGACCTTGTAGTGCAAATAGAGAGCCGATGTATATCATATAACCGGGTATTTTGTGCATTGCCATGATTGTATATAAGCTGAGATACAAGTATCGTACAAAAAGAGGTGCTCTGGGCACTTTTTCTGGTTGGGAGATGCGATCTGTAAACTTTAACCTGCGCGTCTGCTTATTTTAATTGCTGAATTTTAAACGATCATGTCCTTCCTCATATATAAAAATCACTATGGGGTCAAATAGATCTGGATCAATTTGAAAAATATGTAATTACATTACTACTATACAAAATTGGTATACAAATAGATAGTGAACCCAAAAAAGTCAGATGGATGAATCAAATTTCTCGATATCCTAAATTATTACTGCCAGTTAACCACCTCGTTCTCGAGCTCGTCGAATTCAGCCGGGCAACAGGCACTGGCGGTACTGGCGGTACTGGCGGCAGGGGTCTTGAAGTACTACTTGATGCTGGCACCTGCTCTTGATCTTCGTCGGGATTTGTGATTCGTAATGCACCTTTTCGCGTCGTACTGACAAGAACCTGTACCTCGCGATCTTTAAACAGCTCATATAGATCATCATCGTCGTCAGCAGGCTTAATATCAGAAGAGTTATCAGTCTGTTGAATACTCCCTCTACCCTCCAAAATACTCAACCCAGTGTTCTGTGGCCCGCCGCTTACTCGTCTTCTGAATCCGCGGGAGAGGCTGCCGGTGATGCTAGCACCCACGGAACTAGCAGAGGCACCAGATGATATTGATCGCGTTGACTTACGCAGTGATCTAAATCCTTTTTTCCCCAAACCAAATATAGTCGGCGAAGCTGATCGATTGGATTCTGTCTCCGTTGTCGATTCTGTGAGTTCGTTTCCTAGTGAGCGGTCCATACTTCGCTCATTAGCTAGCCTGATAGGTCGTCGATTTAGTCTATCAGTCGCTGTTTCGCCAAATGGAGTCGCAGTTGGAGAAGGAATGTGCATCATCATGGGGCCAGTAGCAGATGCTGGATCCTGCTCTGAAGTGCCAGCCATGGCATTCACACCGGCAACAATCGGATCGTCACCAAATGCAACGCCGGAGTATTTTTTAATCCATGTTTTTCTCTTTTCTTCCCACGTTGTTACACTCTCGTTGTCATCGTCTTCAAGTGGTTTTTCGTCGAAGCTTGATGGCAGGAAAATACCTTGGTCTGAATTTGGTGTGAGTGGTCCTAACGGCCGTCGCATACGTCTGCGCTTATAGATATACGAGTAGATGAGGTAGGCAATGACAGCGGCGGCTACTACTGAAAGAGTTGATATTGCCGCAATCGAACCGCCAGAAAGATTAGAATGGGACTGGGCAACGGTCGCAGTGGCGGTAGCCGAAGCAGCGGCCGCAGAGTCGATGGCCAAACCCGCTTTGAGAGATGATTTACTGTAACTCGACAGATATTTCCATGATGTAGTGTTGAGTAAAACAACCTCAGAGTAAGTACTGTTTGTAATAGCAAATAAGATATCACCTGGGAGCATGGCGGCACCAAGTAGACTAGCAGGAAAGCCACCCTCGACCGTCGGCTGCAACCACTCCCAAGAGCCATCTGATATATCAAGGACGACTAGATTGGGATCAGCAGTGCGACCATCAACCAAACCTCCAGAAACAACGACAAATTCAGCAGCGTTTGAGAGGACGACGAGGGGGTTTGTGCGGCTGTCGATATTGTTTGAGTTCTTGACGGATCTATAAGACCACGAGGACTGCTCCCAGATGGCGAGCTGCGACATGCCAATCCAGCCTTCGGCAGCAATGCCTCCAAAAAGAATGGTATCGGCCGAAGCGGTAAGAACAGAAGCATTCGTGAGAGCGACTGGGGGGTTGGTATTGTCGGGGTCGATGAAAGAGGCAGAGGAGGTATTGTAGGCTGAAAGAGTACTGTAGTATGCGACGACGTCTGCTGAAGAAGTAGACGGACATGAGCCGCCAAAGATATAAATGAGCGACTCAGTGGCAAGATCTGTGAAATAAGAAGCGCCGTTGGTGTAATCAGGCGAAATGTCTCCCGATGGCTCGATTGAAGACCAGGAGTCAGTGTCAATGTCATAGGAGGCGAGCTCTAAGGTCGAGCCACACGAGCCGTAGAAAGAATAGATCGTGAGATCGTGGCCAAGGATGATGGAGCCATTACTGGGAGGAGAAGACAGAAGGGAGACAGTCTTGGCTGCGATGTTGTGTGAAAGCGAGGAGTTTGCGATGGCCGAGTCGGCGACGGAGACGGAGTAGAAATATGAGTCCGCGGTCTGCAGGTAGAAGGTGTCTGAGATGTTGAAGGACGAGGACCAAGCCCGGGCCAAGGCAAAACACCAGGGCAAGGCTAGCACGACGCGCATGGGACAGATAAGGCTTGCGGTACGCGAGGACACGAGATGGAGACAGAGACTGGTCTTGAGTGGACGTAAACAGTAAAGTAAACAAAGAGCACTTAGCAACAACACTAGCCAAATCGGGAAGGATATCAATGCTGAAGGCTGAAACACGAACCGGTTCAGAACCTGGGCCTTCGCGAAGGGAGGCCACGCCCAGCACCGCTTCGTTGCTCGTCGCTTCGTCGCTCCTTCGCCCTCTACTCTCTTTTCTTTTCCTCCTTCTTTTCTTCTCTTATTCTTGCGCTCTTATCGCATCCTGCCAATTTACACACTATCTGCACTTGCTTTAGCTTAAGTATCTTTAACTCTCTCCCGCAAAGCCGCTCTCGTCCGGGCTCCGTCTCTCCTAATCGCCGGCTTCCGCTGAATCTGCCAGCATGCACTATCTGCCGCTGATGCCACTCCTACGATCATTCCGCGGCGATCGTCCCTCCCAGGCCCCTCTCAATGACGATGATGCCGACTCCGTCCCGCGTGTCCTGCCCGCCGCCACAGTTTCCACTCCCACTGCGCCGCGCCATGTGTTGACCTCTCTCGATATTCCCCCCTCGGCTTCCGCATCGCCCTCATCATACGAGCCTATCGCTCGCTCTGTCATCTATTACTCTTCTTCCTCTTCTTCATCCTCGTCTTGTTCTATTGCCGACGACATGCAGCACTTAACAATGCGCTCGCCGTCTTCGTCCTCGTCATGTGCTCCTCCCTCGCCGCCCATACTCTCGCAGATCGTCAAAGAGACACACTACATTAATGTCGACTATGACCCAATCTCTGGTCGAAAAATGCTTAATACGTACGAGATCATCCGAGAACTTGGTCGTGGCCAGCATGGCAAGGTCAAATTGGGTCGTGACCTCACAACAGGAGATTTTGTGGTAATTACCCCCAGCGTGTATCTTTACCGGGTTTTTTTTTCAAATTGTTTGCATGTATTAGACTTATAGTATTTTTTACTATTTTTTTTTGTATACCATTTATCATCTTTTTGCTTGCCAGATTTTCTTGTCTATTTGTCTCTTTCTTCACCCTTCTAGTGGAAATATATGGAAGCGCTAACTTTATTTCGACTTAGGCCGTCAAGATTATGAACCGCACCGGTCGTCCTCGTCTCGGAAGACCTACCCGTCCTGGATCAACACAAGAAGAGAAAATCAGACGCGAGATTGCAATTCTAAAGAAATGTAACCACCCGCACATTGTTCGCCTACGGGAAGTACTTGATGACGCCAGTTCAAACAAGATCTTTCTCGTTCTTGAGTACGTCGAGCTCGGCGAGGTCAAATGGACAAATGAGCAAGGGACCCCAGCAATGACTGTCGACTATGCTCGATCGATTTTCCGCGACGTTGTTCTAGGCCTTGAGTATTTGCATTTCAAGGGTATCATTCACCGCGACATTAAGCCAGCCAATCTGCTCATGACTGGTGACGGCCACGTAAAGATTGGCGATTTCGGTGTCAGCTATATTTCAGGCCTTTCAGGTGAGGACGATGAACTTGAGCTTGCAAAGACAGCTGGAACTCCTGCCTTCTTTGCTCCTGAGCTTTGCTGCACCGACCTTGATCAGCCACGCCCCCAGATTACGAACAAGATTGATATCTGGGCGCTTGGCGTCACGCTCTTCTGTTTACTTTACGGCAAATGTCCTTTCACTGCCGACAACGAATTTGAGTTATTTAACGTTATCGCTAAAGAGTCTGTTGTGTTACCTGATAGCCCTGCTCTACCAGATTCTGCCAAGAACTTGATTTTCAACTTGCTGGAAAAGAATCCTGATAAGCGCATGTCGATCCCAGAAATTAAAAAGAATCCATGGGTTATTGAAGGCATGACACCTGAACAAAGAGCAGAGTTTTTGTCAAAAGATTTGCTTTTACGATGAAGGTTTTAATGATTTTTTTTATTAGACGCAAGACACGTTTATAAAGACAGTACACCGAAAAGTTTGCATTCGTTAGTTTTGTTTTGTGCTGCTTTGATTTATGAATACTGCTTTCCTTTTCGTTTTATCATGCAAATTCGGCGCTCACTATCGTTATATTTTTTTTGTTCGTTTGCATATGGCGTTACAGTTGGTCTTGGGTTGCTATCTATCATTTCCTTGGAGATGACAAGCTACAATTTCTGTGCTCGTCAGATTTTTTTCTTTGCTTTTTAGCCGAGCTTTTTGCATTTGTACTGGTGTGTTATTTGTGTTATCACTTTCGCTTTGCTTTGATTCAGGGTTTTGATTTGTTTCAAGTGCTATTACAATATACATTACGTTCAATGGGGGGTGGACGGGAATAAGGAATTTGTTTGCTTTTGGAGAATGAGTTGCTATAAGGCTATAGTTTTTTTTTTCGTGTTGTCAATTGACTATAGGCGAAGTGTTTCTGTTTGACTATGAGATTTCGATATACGTTTTTACTGTGCTTTTTTTGCTTTTTTTGCTTTTTTTTATTTTTATTTTGCCGCTCTGCTTTTTATTTTGAGAAGAATTTCTTCACCAGTGCTCTGATCTGTGAGATAGTTGTACGTATATTCATTTTGCAACTACATTTTTTTGTAATATTGGTCATGTGCAATAATATTTGATCATTGTGTCAAGGTTTTTTCAATTAGTATGCTATAATTTTTCTATTGAAAACCAACAAATAGGAACACATGGTGAAACCAGACGAGACTCAAGACTCCATAAACATGCAAAATATATGTACAATATGTGTGAATTTCTTTGGATGGTGAAGTTATCGAGGAATTGTAGCGGTGCCTTCGTGTCGCGCTTTATCTTCCAGCCACATACACTCGCTCTCAATATACCACACCGGCAGAGAATTTATTGAATACAAATTCAAACACATATTAATACCGTCAGCATTTGGAGGTTTTGGTTCTTTCTGTAAGTCGATGACAAGGGAGATATCATTGTGAGTGCGACAACCAAGTTCGGAATGTGCGGATGCGAGACGGAGACGTGGGACAGATATCTTGTCAAGATCTACTAATTCGATGTAAAGCTCGTAGAGATACTGAGATCTATCGAAGGAGATCTCGCGATACTCGTTGATGATCGAGGAGAGTGTCCAGTGCTCTAATTTACGTAGGACACCAATAAACGTGCATGATCTGTTGGTTGGCGTTAAAACTGGGCTGAATGCTATCTAAAATAAAGCAACAGACTACTTACAAGTCTATGATGAGGATCGGGTAAAATTTGGTGTTAAGAACATAGGATAGACAAGTTCCCGCAACTCCGTCGGGAAGCAATTTCCACTCTTCTTCAGATATCCTCCATGAGGGAAGTTTCATATGGACCTGGCAAGAGGAGAACGATGTCAGTAGTCTGAAGCTAGTACATGATAGAGAGGCACACATACGATACTGATGTGATTTTCCCGAGCAAACAGCTCGACAGCAGGCGAGGGCTTCTGTAGTCCGATAGAGAGGATGGTTTTCAAAGAGAGGGTTTGGAGGAAGGGAAAGTTGAGGGGATCTATCTCTGTGCACCGGTCTACGATTGAGAGCAATAGGAGCAAGATTAGGCAGAGAAAATGAACTATAAAGGCAGGCAAACATACAGACGTCTTCCTCGACGATACCAAAATGCTCAGGCGGCGCGAGCATGGTTGACTGATATCGACAAGAGGCAGTTTGATGAATCGGGCAGCAATTTGAGAACTGAGTATATGCCGATCGCTAATCCTGCCCGATCGGCAGAAGAGCAAGAATGGACACCGATAAGCAATAGACTTACACAAAATTCGCCAGGAATACAGAAAAGACAGCAAAGAAGTAGGACGAAAATGAGATTTATCCGGACAGAGAGGAATACGAGTGTATTGCGAGCCCTTTGTCCTTCTTTATTCAAAGAGTTCTCTAAAGTCCTGAACCGCCGAGAACAAACCTAATTTCGAGACGGTTGCAGTCCTGGGATTTTCATTTCCTAATTTAGTGATGAATAAGCAACATACTATTTTATTAGTGATTAATTAGTCATTATGTTGCGCATTGATGTTAGGGTAGGGTTTGTCCAACAAATAAAGAAAATCCTCACACTTTTTTCTGCTACTTCAGATCTTCTCGCTCGAAGAATTGCGTTTCGAAGCTCACTGCATGTTAAGCATGCAACCATATGCTTTGGGGAAAGGTAATTATTCTCATTTGCTCTAGCTTTCTTGTATTTTTCTTGGTTCTAATCTTCTGCCAGTCTCCGGTCGATAGCCTGATGGGACACTTCGCTTCTTGCGAGTGGATCTGTCTTAAACGCGGAAACGCACCGACTTAGCACCTCGGTCGTAATGTCGACCCTAACAATAGCCAGCTGGAGCTTGCGTGAAGGACAAGCAGGTGGCGTGCGACCAGTGCTTTGTTGGCATCTGCCAACAAATGCGCGCGTGCTGCTTTACATGCTCTCCACTTCCTCTTCTGAGGAGGCCTCTGTCAGGGGTTGTTGAACATCTGGGCAATGTTTTTTCAAGGTTCCGGTCTCTGGTGGTCCTTGTGATCCCGCGGTTCTTTGTTCGACGATACTATTATGCACGGGCATTTGGCGGTTCGTAAGAACCGTCTTGTCTTTTGCGACATAGTTATGCAATTCTGGCGCGTTAAGCTCTTTAGATATTCAATTTTGATAATCTAGGAGTGTGTCTGAACCCAATGGAGCTTATTCTTGTAGCGAGAAGACTCTCAAATTTTTTTTACAAGCCTGTATTTTGTCTGCTCAGCGTCTTTTGTGAAGATGCAGATCAGAGCAAGTGTATAGTCAGATATACCGGGCTTTCTCAGATACCCACACACTGTCTCCTTTTTTCTTTTTTATTCATCATAACCTCTTGGGAATCAGACAGCTTTACTAGGCAAGATGTGGACTGTTTACATGATGAAATAAAACATAGAGTCAAGCTCGGAGGCGAGTTTATCTCCCACAGACGACAACCATGTTCATATTATCTGATCCAGCGTCCTTCGTCTTGTTCCTAGTATTGCCGATTAGTTAGTTCCCCTGAAGGCTAATCTGTCTGTTTGCTTTATTCAGTAGTAAATACAAAAATGAGTTAGAATCTACAGTACTAGCCAATCAACGCCATGCTGAAGCAACAGAGCACACGCCGCACAGAATGCGGACCCTGTACTTCTCTTCAGCGGAGATTATTTAAATGAATCGCAGGAACTCCCACGGCAGGCCCAGCAAGATCAAGATCAAGAGCTAAAGGCTGTAGAATATAAGTTCCAGTAGAATTCTCAATTGTACCTAAACTGGTTCCTGCTTTAAATCACAGGAACTCTGAGCAGCTGGGCGGGTGCTGCGAAGTTCTGCGGACTTAGACTAGTCTCCGCGATAACATCGGAAGCTAGCTCGCGGCCGAAGCAGATACCTTTCTGCGCCAGATTGACAAACTACCGCAAGAATCAGCCCACAGTGTGTTATTATTCTATTCTACTGCATTTTTCGTAATTTACTGGCTAGAAGAAATAGATCTGATTACTTGTTGCGCTTCATAGACGCGAGAACAAGCTGAGTTCATCGGAAGAGCACTCAGGTATGATCTAAACATACATTAAATATGCCATAAACATAGCAATATTGAGCATTTAAATTCAGCCAACCAACGTGCGCAGCCAGATCCCGCTTGCCGGCGCTTTTCTTCGGCCGCTGCTTTCTTTCACCTTCGTTTCCTCGTCCCGTCCTCTCCTCAAAGACGCCCCCATCGCTTTTCACAATGTTGTTCCCTTCTGTTAACACCATCAATACCGCCTTCAAGGCTCCTATTGAGACTCCTTCTAAGTCGAAGAGCTTCTTCGTCAATGCTGCCGCCCCCACTCCCGGCAAGATCGAGCTCTTCTCCCCTGAGTACTACTACACCTGCACTCTCGGTGGTATCCTTGGTATGCTATTCCCTTACTGCTTATTTGCTGTTTATTTTTTTTTTCTAGTCGAATTTTTTCTAATAACCCGTACAGCTTGCGGTCCTACCCATACCGCTGTTACTCCCCTCGACTTGGTCAAGGTAGGTTTCCTTATTTCCGAACACCATTCACATAAATTTCTCGTGCTGACATTGTTGTTTCCTTCATCTAGTGCAGAAGACAGGTGAACCCTGCCCTTTACAAGGGTAACTTCCAGGCCTGGGGCAGCATCATCAAGAGCGAAGGATTCGGTGGTATCTTCACTGGTGTCGGCGCTACCTTCATCGGCTACTCTGTAAGTTCGCAATTTTTTTCTCAATTAGCCTTGTTTTGCGATTGTATGTAGGTAGCTAATGGAGCCTATCTGTGCGTATTCTAGTTCCAAGGTGCTGGTAAATACGGTTTCTACGAGCTCTTCAAGAAGAAATACGCCGACCTTGTCGGTGAGGAAATTGCTCACAAGTATAACACCCTTCTCTACCTCGTTGCCTCTGCCTCTGCTGAGGTTATCGCTGATGTCTTGCTCTGCCCCTGGGAAGCTATCAAAGTCCGTACCCAGACCACTATTCCTCCTTTCGCCTCGTCGGTTTTCGATGGCTACAAGAAGATTGTTGCCGCTGAGGGCTTTGGAGGTCTCTACAAGGGTCTCTCCCCTCTGTGGGCCCGTCAGGTTCCTTACACTATGGTTAAGTTTGCCTCGTTTGAGAAGACCGTCGAGCAGATCTACAAGACTCTCCCTGGCGAGAAGGCCGACTACTCTATGCTTGCCCAAACCGGTGTCTCTTTCCTCGGTGGTTACATTGCTGGTGTCTTCTGCGCTGTTGTCTCGCACCCTGCTGATGTCATGGTATCCAAGATCAATGCTGAGAAGCAGGCTGGTGAGTCCATGGGTGCTGCCGTTGGCCGTATCTACGCCAAGATTGGCTTCGGTGGTCTCTGGAACGGTCTCCCCGTCCGTATTGTCATGATCGGAACCTTGACTGGTCTCCAGTGGCTCATCTATGACTCCTTCAAGGCTGCTGTCGGTCTCCCTACCACTGGTAGCAAGAAATAAACGCAATCTACAGCTAGATAGTTGAGTGCGTTGTTTCATAAAGTTAATTGTATCAGCTGAAAGGGTTTGGATTTATGGGTGTATAGTCGATAGAGTTGTGCACTGATCTGTGCTCGAATTGAATAAGATATCGTATTAGAAAACCTGATTCAAGAGACATTAAAAGGAAAACAGAGCATTGGTTTGTTGTTTTCTCATATATTGAATGTATACTGTGTGTGCCTTTTATTTATATTTGCTATGAGCCAATATTTGGCTTTCTCTTTTGGTTGTGACTCATTCTTTAAGTATTCTGTAATATGTTTATTTATTTTTTAATTTGTTTGCAGTCAGTGTGCAATAATGAAATTTATATCGATTTAGACAAAGATTGTAATAAGTAGACGCAGATTGTAGGACGTTGAAATAATTAGGATTCGAGCGGCGACGTTATGAGCACGTGCCTAAATGTCAGAATTCGGTAATGAATTATACGCGTGCCCGGCGATAATATCAAAAGAGGAAAAATATCACCGTACAAAAGAACGAGAAAGAGAGAGAATAATACTAGTTTTATATTGGCTCGATGTAATTTTATTTTAGATCAGGTCAACGTTGTCGAGATGAAGGTGTAGGGGGTGCGTCATTGCGTATACAATGGTATACAATGAGATATCGTCAGTTCATGTACGTCAACAGCACTTGATAGTCTGAATTAGTACTAGAGCAGTTCTTGTTATTTGTATAGAGTATATAAGTGGTATAATCAGGGAAGTGAGAGTTCACTATATGAAGAATATTTAGATACACGTATTTTTGCTCAGGAGTCCTACGACTTGTTTACAGTCGAATATAGAAGGCACACCGCTTTGATCCCACTCACAAAGAAGCCGATCTCTTAACGATTTGCTATTCAGAGTGAGTAAGAAATTGAAGTATGACGACAGCCAATCTTTCTTGGAGTCGATTATTTCGCGGAATCAGTATTGAGCACAAAAAGTTTGATTCTACTTCACCCTTATTCACCGGTAATCTACCTGTCCCACGTCACACATTTTTATAACAATCAAAGCTTATGATGTAGTATAATACTATCAGCAGTCAAGAGCTTACCAGACGGATAAAAAAATTGGTAATTTTCAGAGTGCCGTGCGCTGATGCTGCGCGCGAGTCAGTGTTCTTAAGAGTCTTAGTTATTGGGAGTTAATGCTCCGGCTGTCCCCCCCGCACTTCGCGACTAGTCCCTCTCCTCTGCTTTTCCCATTCTTCTGCACTTGCTCTCAACACCAACTTTCTAATTATCTTTTCTTTTGCTCGATTTGATTGATTCCTTTATTTTTTGTTTACCGCTTGTCTTGATAGCACATCGCGGATCGTAAGAAAGAGAGTCGAGCCGGTTGGGAGTTCGCTATAACACTGAGCACCCTTGACTCGTCGGAACTTTACATCCACGCCACCCAAGACTTCTACTCTTCCCCTCGCTATCGTTGAAAGCCGCAATTTACTACTTTGTTAATTTCTGCTTTCTTTGAAAATGTCGTACGCGGAGCCGTATTTTGGCAGTAGACGACTGCGAAGACGGGTTGACATTAACAGCAACAGCAGTCGAGACAGACGCAAGTATACGGCCCCATTCGACCCGAGCCGATTTGATCGCGAAAGATTTGAGCCAACTGAGGATAATTATACTACTAGAGCTGCTGCTGCTGCTAGCGCTGCTGTGCAAACGCTCGAATCAAAAATTCTCATAGCTGCGCCCGAGGATGTGGGACTAGTGCCACTAAACGCACACTACGAACGACTCGTTGAAGCCGGAATTCTTCGTCGTCAAGCCCCAGTCTTTGATCCTTTCAATCTGATGGTCAACCAAGATGCTTTTATGGATTTTGAACGAGTCTACACTAGTGGGCGGGATAATTACAACGCTGTGGCTGGCGTACTCAGCGGCCTCCTGCATCGAAATGAAGCACATCTTCGCGGCGGCGCACCAAGCTCAACGGCAGCTGACGACGGTAGTTCAATGGGTATGGCAGAATACCTTAACGAAGACCTGTTGTCTGGAAACGAAATGACCGACGATGACGTAGACGATCAGTCGGTGACGAATACGTACGCTGATTTATTGATGCCGCCACTTTCGCGTGCAAATCCAAGTATGAACCATCCTCGCGTCGTGTCGATGTTAGAAGATATATCGGGTGAGTGCCTCTATTTTTCAATTGTTTTTTGTAAGATATTATTTCGTCTGACTTTATTATATTATAAGACTTTTTCGAGCAAGACCCAGAATTTCTTGATTTTGCAATCGACATGCTTAGAAGCTCTCTCATCGGTGCTCAGGATTACCCAAAACTTCGCGCAATATGTAATCCAGCTGAAATTTCCCGCTTGGATCTTACAGACGAGCACAATTACCAAGCGATCCCATGGCCTGCGGGCGCTGAGATTGTTGATCGTGCTCGTCGAAGACGCTTATCGACGTATATGAGTTATGCTAATGTTCCTGGTTCAAAGGCTAATGATGCTTCGGTAAGAGCAATTACCTGATCTTCTACTCGCCTGCAAATTTCTGACAAGCAATCTGTAGACCATCGACAGGCCATACACGAACGAAAATATACTGCGATTTAACCGAATGTATACGAAAGCGCGCCCTCGTTTAATGCACTTCCAGCTTCGAAATCTTGTCGCTCCCGTAACCAAAAACAACATATTTTATTCCGATGTTTGGTGTGTCAAGAAATTAGATTCTGAAACGGGAGTAATCACAGAGGTTATGAATCGTACCGTACGTATTATATTGATTCTTGGAGTCTGATGTGGTTTTTAACGTACAATGTATATGCAGAAGACAAAGACCTGCATGGGTCAATCTATAAAAATATCGACGATGGCCGCAACGAAAGATGCAGTAGTCGCAGGCGGCTACACAGGCCAGTATATATACAAAAGTCTTAATACCTCCAGCGACTCAGCCGTGCCGACAGCTGAAGGAATCGTAACCACTGATGTCAACAATATCACAAACCATGCTGATATAGTTCCATGTCTTACTAAAGGAACACCGCAGACCATTTTCTCGTGCAATGATGCTATGGTACGAACACTTGACCTTGAGCTAAACAAAATTGTCGCAGAGCATAAATGTCCGTGGGCAATCAACTGGACGGCGACTTCACCGTGTCGAAAGATGAGAGTAGTTGTTGGTGACTCTACAGAGACGCTGGTTGTCGACGCCGAGTCGGGGAGTATAATATCCTCCGTATCAGGTCATAAAGACTTCAGTTTCTCTTGCGCTTGGAGTAACGACGGATACACCGTTGCCACTGGGAATCAAGATATGACATGTCGTATATATGACTTCCGCAAATACAAGGAGCCTTTGTATGTACTTGGTGCCCAGCTTGGTGCTGTCCGATCCGTCAAATTCAACGATAGCGGCGGCTTCCTCGCCATGGCCGAACCCGTCGATTACGTCCATCTTGTCAGCACGCGTGATTTCAGTCGCGGACAAACCATTGACTTTTGGGGGGAAATCGCTGGTATAGGCTTTTCATCATATGCAAATCCATACGCTGATGATTCTCTTTGGATAGGTAATAGTGACCGAGTTGTTGGCGGAATAATGCATTTTGAGAGAGCGCAGTCTGCGCTGATTGCCGATCCTCTGGGAGAGATTTTGATATAAACTTATCATTATAGTGTGAAGTACATAATGTGAAAATCGTTGTAAAAGGCGCTTTTTTTTGGTGATAGCTTAAGAGTTTTTGTTTAATTTTTGCTTTTTGTTTGGAATTTGCTTGGTGTCTGGCAGTTGTTGATTTTGGTGTAGGCGCTTTACTTTATGTATCTGCAGGGTTTTATATGAGAATATTTCGGTAGATTTGTTTAATATCTACGCTTAATGGTTTAGGATTTTAGATTGTTGATGTAACTCAGGCGCGCTTTGACGGCTGTGACATATGATAGTTGAATACTGATAATAAAACTTTTGCTTGAATTTAATATTATAATACAGAAAATAAACTATCTTCTAATTCTTAATCAACAAGCTATCGTACCCGTCAAGCGCCTCCTTCTCTTGAGTAAGGTACTTTAGTAAATACATATTTTCGTCCGAAACCCTGACCAAATCCTTTTGGATCTTGCCAACAACTTTCTGTACCGCTCTAATCTCAGATGCAAATTCAATCCGGTGAGATTTAAGAAACATGCCGTGTGATGTTAATAATGCATCGATCCAGCGTAAATGGAACTCAACATGAGGTGAGTCTTCCATTATTGACGCTATGAATCGTAGCAGCTGCGCAAGGTAAAGTACCGGCACCCTGCGAGCGACTATTGGAATATCGCGCGACTGTACAGCCTCGTAGATTTGATGAATAAGGTATCGTTCGTTAAGACGGAACGCCATCACTAATGCCTTGAGATAATCATGATCCTTGCGAAGTGCTGATAATGCGGCAGCAGGAGTGACGTCCACATCAAGATCATACGGATCAAAGTAATATTCGTCATCGACAGAATATATAAGCAGACCTTCCGTCGAGGATGCAGCAAACGAGCGACCAGTAGGCGAGAATCTAATCGAGGTCGTACGGATTGCCGGTTTGACCTTCCGCGCAGCAAGATCACCTCGTGTAGCTCCCGGGAGAGTTTTATCTATTCTATCTTCAAGATCGGAGTTCTCGCCTGCATCATCAATCATTTGCATCGGCCCTGCCTCGGTCATATTCTTGCTGTTAAGAAACTCAAGCGTTCCCTCAAGACTCATATTGCGCGAGATAGTGTACTTGCGCAAAAGAACTTCATTATCGATATCGTATAGACAGATATACTTGCTATTACCTCCAGCAAGCAAACTACTACCGTCAGAGTTATAGCATAATGTCCGGAAGCTCTTAGACCGAGCAGAATTTTTTGCAGTAAATCGGTCCTCGGAATACCTTCCACCAGAAAGGTCGTTTTTGCCATCAATCAACCCAACTTGCTTGCCGAGATTAACATCCCAGAATGCCACTTGTCCATCAAGAGTAGCGACGGCTACTTGTTTGGAGTCGGGTCGAAGCGCAATTGCAAGTACATCAGATTGTTGCTCGAATGGCTCAACTGAGCCGTGACGACTGAATATATCCCAGATTCGAACCGTGCGGTCCCAGCTTGCGCTGGCGAGAGTACTGCCATCTTCAGCAAAAGATAGACAAGAGACGGGGCCTTCATGCCCCGCAAGTCGATCAAGTAACTGCCCTGTTTGGACGGACCAAAGATGAACCTCAAAGTCATCGAGTGATCCCGCGCAGGCAATCTCACCACTCGGGTCAACTGCTAGGCATGAGAACTGGACTCGCTGAGGGGCGGTGAATGTGCGGAAATTGCGATAACGGATTAAATCCCATGCACGAACAGAGCCATCTAATGATGACGAAAATAGCACGCTATTACTTCCGCGTTTAGAGAATTCGAGCGCTGTAACTGCCGAACTATGTTCTGTAAAAGTGACTAGCGCGAAACCGGAAACTGCGTCCCAGACTTTGATTTTACCATCGTCTGCTCCCGTGATAATTTTGCTTCCATCAGGAGAATACACGAGACAATTGATAGCATCGTAGTGGCCCTGCTGTTTAAGAATGTATGACTCTGACTGCCATTCCCATACCAGTAACTGTCCAAGTTTTGAGGCACCAAACGCAAGCCATTCACCAGACTTATTAATTGTGACAAAATCAATGTCGTTTTGCGAAATACTAAGCTGATGGATCATGCTGAATTCAGGAAGCTCGTGAATCATAAACATGCCGCTAGAAAATCCAACAACAAGCATATTTGTCTCTGCATGAAAAGAGGCACATCTGATTTTGGACTCTTGGTGGTAATAGTCACGTCGGGTGATCGTCCATCGCATAAGCGATTCGCCGAGTTGCATTGAATCCGAATCATCTTCGTTTTCTCGCATGTTTTCAGGGATTTGGTATTTCCAAGTGAACAAGGCACCGTCTCTACTAATTGTATATATCTATGCCTGGAAGTTAGAATTCTGTCGGCTGGGCAAAAAGGGAAGCGATACAAAACCATACCGTTTCCTGATTTGCGCTAAAGTAAGCGCCTACCACGACATCTTTATGTCCAGCCAAAACCGTCGCGGCCACGGCATCCTCCGACAAGACAGAATACACTCTACTTGTCAAATCCTTTGATGTTGTCAAAAAAAAACGACTATCTTTAGACCATGAGAGCGACGTAATATCGGCATGGTGTCCGGTATATATCCGATGTCTGACAAATGGAGCAAACTGTCTATCCTCACGATAATCAGGAGTACGCCAGAGTTGAATATGTCGGAGCGTCGTTACCGAGATATATTTTCCATCAGGTGAGAATTGGAGATCGGCGACTTTGTCTTTGAAGTTGAAATGGTGAAGAACTGTTCGTCTGACGTAGTTGACGAGAATACCGCGACCATCTGCAAGTTGTTAGGGGCAATTTTGGTTCTATGGATTATAAAAATCGAAAAGCATACCTTCATCTACTGACAGTAGAAGAGTTGCTTGGGGGTTCAGCGCAATCCTGGATATGTTCTTTCGATGCTCGTATGCAAACGTGAATGATTTGTTACTACCCAGACAGGTTAGAATCCTCTTTGATTCACACAACCCAGTAAATTTCTTCCAAGAAAAAGCTCACTTTATTAAATCAAAACAGCTAACTCTGTTGCCAACCGGACTGAGTATGCTACCCCCATCTGGACTAAATGCGAGGTTTCCCTGTCGATAGACTGTACCGAGTAAATTTGAAAACTATTATCCTATCATTAATTTATGTCCGTGTTATATACTTTAGATTCAAAAAAACAACAATAGTACCTTAAATTCAGTCTTCATTTTTCTAGACAATATATACTGTCAGGAAAAATGACTGCACTTGTGAAATCTAAATACCGTAATTGTCTTTGCTTGATCTCATGAATTTTTTTTTATAAAAATCCATCAAACTTCCTTCATCGCGAATCTCTGAACTCCCAACGCGGCCAAATAAACTTTTTTCGAGCACATCCACCACACGCAAAAGCCCCACTGAACATTACAGCTACTTGAAGACAGAGATTGAATGTCCCATTATACATTAAAGCTGCAATGTCATTAAATAAAGGGTTAAATCTTAAAGAACCGGCGAAGATGGCTACGGCGTCTCCAAATGCTGATAAGAGTCTTTCGTCGAAACTGCTTACTATGAAGGTAAAAGGCAAAAAAGTCCGAGACTGGATATAAAGACTAACCAGACTTTTGGAACTAGTTTATGAGACAAGCAGCAACAAAACAACAATTAGAAGAAGCAGAACTTGAACAGCAAAAAGTCAGTGACGCATCGCGATGGACATTGAACACCGAGACAGAGCAGAGTAGTAGTAGAGCCAGTAGTCCTGCTACACCGACACAAATCACAGTTGGGAAGAGCAAAGTACGGATATTGAAGGGTATAGGATTTCAAATTATTGACTCTACCGTTGCGGAAGAAGGAAGCCCGTCATCTACGGGACGCAAGAGCTGGGGAAGGTTCAACACCGTATGTATACCTAGCTACACTTTACAACTACGACCTTGATTTCGTTAAAGCTTATCTTGTCCTGCATTAGAAATTTGACAAATTGAGAGACGACGACTCGGACTCAGAGGATGAAGAAGAAGAAGAGAAAGAACAGGTTGACGAAGAAGAGGCAAAGCGTAGAAGACAGCAAATCAAGCGAGAAGAAGATCAAATGATCCGCAATGCCAGAAAGAAGCAAGGTATATCCGGTAGCGGAGGCGGCGGTAACGGTGACAGTAGCGGAAAGGATGGGAAAGTAGGTAAAGGTTCGAAGAAGAGAGAATCGGGTCCTATGGATAGTAAAAACGCCAAAAAGTTAAATAAGAAGCAGAAACGGTGAGGTAGTCTTATGTGCATGTGTAGTAGAAATGCCAGTGTACAATAAATGAATGCAAATAGATTATTGAAATAAATTATTAATTTTTTAAATATAAACCGTAGCCGCGAACCATACAGCATCATTGCATGTTTCAAAACGATATGTACATGTTTAAAGAAAGTTCACTTCTTTTTCGATTTGCCTTTCCTTTTATCTTTGTCATTAGAAGCATCTACCACAAATCCGCCATTCACAAGAGCCTCTCTTGCAGCGTTATTAATATGTTTGAAACTTCATGGGAGTCAGTAATCATACTCTTAGTGTCAATGAAAGCTACATACCGATCAGGGCCGATATGAGTTCCCCCAAACCATCGCGAGACCACAACCATGACATTCCATTGATCCTGCAAGTGTTAAAACAGGTAATTACCATAAATATATTGTAAATCATACCATAAGCTATTATAGTAAATTAGTTTTCTGCCCAGCAAAAATTCAAATGAAAGGGACAACATACTGTAAGCAAATGCAATAATCTGAGCAACATACTGATGTTAGCCAACAGCAAGCGAGTGAGCATGAGACCACAACACTTACCTTCCGCCAGCAGCCGATTCTCCATCATCATCACAATCTACCGTACAATCAGTATCCTTCCAATACCATTACTAGGAACGTTTTCTCACACATACCTTGTATAAACGAGTTTCCACTCTCTGATTTTATGCGCCATGCTGTCATGTTATGCCTTGCCTTTTGCATCTTTTTGTTTGCCTTAAGCACAGCCAGTTTCGCTTTCGCATCCTCGACTGAGTGTACCTCAATGGCGCGACCGACAAAGGTCGACTTGCGGTCAACAATTGAATCTGAGATACCCCAGTCGAGGTCGTCGTCGTCGTCTCCGCTAGAGAGCCCTCCATTATATTCGGAATTGATCGAATGTAAATGACCAAGGGCCTCATCAGCTAGTCGTCTTCTCTGTTGATATAATTCTTGGTCAACATATAGTCGCTCGCTGATTTCGTCTAAAAAGTTGAAGACGCACACTTCGCCGGGACGAAAGCAAGCGTGCAAAACGTCGTTGAGGAGCGCAGTGTCGACATTGCGGCGCAGATCCGGATCGTTTGGGTTGAGTAAATATATGAAAGGTTCGATATCGGGCGGCGTACAGTCGAAGGAGAGGAGAGTTGGTGCAGACGAGGCTGGGTAGGATGATGGAAATGAGATCTGGAAGGAGAGCTCGGGATGCGAGGATGGTCGAACGATGTAAATGTTTGAGGCCTGTTGAATCATGCATTCTTCATATATTGTATTTATAGAAAAGACTTCCTCCTCGAGCTCTTCTCGCATGATAGCTAGCTATCCATACACAGACCTCTTCTTGCAGTTAGTAGCGAATATAAAAATCTATTGGGGGAAGACTGTTCGGACTTATTCAATCACGTGCCATATAGGTGACATTTATGTCACAGCTCATCGTCACTCATCGCGCGCGCGTTTAACGCCGGCGGATTACTCACTTCCGAACTTGGATAAGTTCCCCCGCATTCGCATATTCTGACGCGCGCAAAGAGGTGTCATTCAAGGACAATATCAACGTTTATATATGGACGCAGTAATCTGTATAAGCTGAGGTGTTTACCACGTCTTTGCCTATCGCGCACATGAACATTAGAACTGACTTCGGAGACATCTCAAGAGGAACGGAGTGAACGAATGGCGAATATATTCACGTACGAAGAAAGGCCAGCCTCTTTGCTGTCGCCATTTCTCTCGTCGTCACCACTAGATTGTTCTTTCAAATACGGTGGGATCGAACCAGAGACTGACTCTCATGGCGCAATAGAGTACAAATTACATATGCTGAATCCGCAGCCATCGCGACTGGCGCAGCTCACGACCCAGCTCCAGTGGCGACTTACTCAAGGCCAAGGTCAGGCGATTTACGAGATTGGTGTATCTGATGACGGAACTTTAGTGGGTCTATTGGACGCTGAGATATATGCGTCGCTACGTACTTTGAAAGCGATGGCGCGAGCAGTTGGTGCATGGTTTAAAGTCGCGAGGGTGATCCCTGTTCATGGCAGTGAAGCAGTTGACTCGCCCAATGTGCGCACACGACGGAGAGTAGTGGAAGTTCACATTTTCAAGACCGCACCGGAAAGGGATGTAGCCAGGGTATTTTTTGTCGGCGGGTCGAATACGGGCAAGTCGTCGCTGCTAGGCAAGATATGCTACGACACTCATGATAATGGACGCGGCAAAGCACGGATGAAGGTGCTTAAACATCGACATGAACTGGTTTCGGGGAAAACATCGAGTATAGGGATTGACGTGTTTGGGTATAATCCTGCGCCACCCTTTATGGGGATGCGGAGGTCAGTCGAAAGCATGGATTCTATTGACAGCAGTAGCGGAAGAGAAATCATAGAGGATTACGATGCAAGATATACAGAGACCCAGCACGGACGACAAAGTGTAGTGGTTTCTAATTACACCAACAAGTACACTCATGAGGAAATCGTTGCGTCGTCGCAGCGAGTAGTGATGACGTTTGATACGCCAGGAACGCGCAGTAAGCTAGGTTTGCTATGTCGAAGCTTAGCCCTCTATTCACCCGATGTGACGATTGTCACTGTGGCTGGAAGTGGGAGCTCGCGATGGGCTGAATACCTGGACTTGGCCCTGCGAGCAACTTCTCGGGTTGCAATTCTTCTCACGAAATGCGACACATTTACAAGTACCGAGCACCTGAGGGCGATACTGCATGATATATTACTAAGGATAGCCAGTTTCCGAAGAACTAGCTTGGGTGAGAATGTAGAGTGTGGTGATGAGACTGACGACAGAACATTGTTTGGCAAGATGGTTAATTCAGCCGATACTGCGATTGATTGCGCAGCTAGTGACCTGTGCGTGCCTGTGTTTTTAGTGTCTGCGGTGTCTGGTACTGGTGTTCCTTTTCTTCACGAGTTTCTCAATGTGGTTGAAGTTGCCAATCGGGTGACTTTACCGAAAGAGAACAGTAGTAGTAAGCGTGCTGCGGCTGAAAAGAAACAGAACGAGACCATAGAAGACATTAGTTCTCTCGAGGCCGCAACTGCTGAAGTTGCTTACGATCATTTGCTGCACCACACAAGTAATTGCGACTGCACGGCAAACACAGCCGCCGCGGCGCGGGCGTCTGCATCTTCAGTGCGACATGTCTCGATCGGGAGCGAGGATGATGAATCGAATTTCTTCGTCACGTCAGTATATGACAGTGGAAGGATATTGACTGGCGTTGTACGTAGCGGGACATTGAAGCTCGGAAGGACGTACTATCTCGGCTTTGCCGGCATGACATCGAGCAGTGTGTCATCGTCAGATGAGTCTGTAAGCAGTGCGAGTACTCATTGTAGTAGCAATCGCAAATTAGTGCGCATAATTGTGCGAAGTATGCAGAAGCTGCGAGTACCGTGTTTGCAGCTACGCGAGGGAGAAATTGGCAGCATTGGTATCGAAATTGTGGGAGCCTCATCCATGACGACGCCGGCGCTTCTCGAGAGCGATTTCCGCGTACGCCGACATATGTCTGTCGTATCTGCGAGGAAAATGGCGACAGACGGAGCAGCTATGACCGGCGTCGAACTAGAGCTCTGTGTGCCGAGGGTACTCAAACCCGGTGATACGGCCATAATATACAACGGCTTTGAACGGTCTGGGGAGGTTTTAGCGGGCGGGCTCTGCGGACGCATAGTGTTGCGGTTCTTTGGATTGCGGGGGGAGTTTGTGGCCGAGGGCCAGCGGGTGATTGTGGATATACATGGAGAGAAAATAATGGCGCGGATAGTGAGAAGCGTTCTCGTGTAAAGTTGTGTTGTAAAGTTGTGTTTAACTATTATTTCTTATATTCAATGTTAACTGGAGTTTAAAATTGAGTTGGCATGGAGTGGATGCCTCGCGTAAAGTGGACACGCTTTTGAGCGGGAAGCTGGCAGAGACAGCGAAGCCAACGCAGTTGCGGCTGCATTAACGGTCTTCACACGAGACAAGGCGACTGCAGTTAAATCTCCAGCCACGTACTGTTCTGCATGAGTACGCGCTCTCCGAGCAGGCCGCAAGTGAGAAGCAATTAACAGCGCACAGAGAGAGGATAGCCGAGCCGCGGTGGTTACGTAATTGAGAAATATTAGGGGCATGCGGCTGATTAGAGAGGGGGCTTGACTGGTGTGGCTGGGCTGGCCCGAAATAGACTTGCTTTGCTTGACCAAGACAAGCTGGGCCTGCTGCCTTTATAACTGCTCCTATTCCCCGCTCCAGTACTCTTCTTCTGCATTCGTTAAAATATCCTCACCTTCGCTTTCACCATTTTGCTCCCTCGTTTGCGCTGTGCCTTTCCTGTACTCGAAAATAATCTTTTCTGCGCCTGCTTCGCGCCCGGCATTCCAGAAAACGCACAGACATTTACTCCTGTACGGCGTCGGCTCGCACTTGCAAAAACTATCCACCTTGACTACTTTCAATCAGCTTTCTTTTTCTCTTCTTTTGTTCTCGTACTCTCTCTCTCTCTCTTCTCTCTCATATCGAAATCAACCATGTCATCCGAGTGCTGTGCTCTCCGCCGCTCCTCTTCGCGGACGCTCTCCCCCAATCGCCCTTCAATGCGCCATAATAATCCATCATCCACTTTCCGAACAGTCGCTACCTCAGTTTCAGAACCGCAGCCCTCAGAAATAATAGAAGGTTGTGCATTGCACCTTGCGGGTCTTCTCTACGATCATAGCGATCTCCCTCAGTCGCGCGTTGCTTCGATCTTGCGCTCTGCCGACTTGCCATTAAGCACCATCGCTGGCGCTGCTTGCCTGCTCTCTTGTCTTGGCCGTATGTTGTCTTTCTACCTCACACTCTCTATTTGTGCACATCTCTAACGTTTAAATTTTTTAAATAGAAAACTTTTACGGGCGTCTAAGAAAATTTCTTGCTTGTTCACGGCGGCAAGCAGGCGTCGTCTCTCTTCTCGCAGCGCTCGATATCACTTCGAAATTCCTTAACGATGATGCCGCTCTTCTGTCAACTTTTTCGGCCCCGGTAAGTGCGACTGCAGTTTTTTATGGCAAGTGTCCTCTGTCTGGGGAATACGACGATGGTTCGGCGTCTATTTGTCCACGTAATCTGGCTGATGCGCAGATCGAGATGCTCTTTGCTCTTGGCTTCAAAATTCATCCTTACTTAACAAGCGTCGCTATTCAGCGGACTATGACTGAATTTGAGACTTGTGCAAGACTTCTGAGTTTCATTCGGCCGGCTACGAAAGTAGCGCCGGCAGCACTGCCACCTGCGGCTCCTGCCAAGGGAATCGAGGCGTACGGCAGCTGCATTCTTGAACAGGAAAATGCGGATGAAGAGGAGGACATAATTTACACTGAATACGTTGATGACTTTTCTGATGATGAGGATTATGATTGCGAATATTTGTTTGATGAGGACGAGGAAGACGATGATTTTGCGAGCGAGTCCAGCACGGCATCAATTTCCACTGATAACCAGCGATCAGAGCCGGACAATACAAGACGGAAACGATCGTGGTCTGCGACTTTATCGCCAGTCGTGGCTGCAGCCTGAGAAATGAGCAAGTTAGCCGATGCGATGCGAACCATATTGGTTAGCAGGGTTCGGTCAATATATTAGTATACGACTGCGCAATTACGAATAGGAAACAAAGTCTCACAAGTCTTTGAAAACAAAAAATTCGGCTTGGTGCACTCGAATATTTTTTACTTTTGCGGGTTTAGGGTTTTTGCGAAGATCCCATCATGGACGCGACGGAGTTTTCTGTTTATATTCAATTTGTTTTTGCATAGTTCTGAAATCATGTTTGTTCTGATATTATAATTTAAGTTACATTTGTTGTATTCGCAATCTGCGACTGAGATACGAATAGCTTTGCGGAATAAGAAGACACACCGTGGAGCGAATTAGCACTTAATTTAAATCGTTGTCTAATATAAACCATACAGGTTCACAGTTTAGATTGGCAATCTCTTCCTCATCACAATTAACCTCTTTTCGGTTTTAATGAGAATTGGTCTTTAGTCGCATCCTTCAATTTTCTGTTTTTTAATCTCATTAGCCTTATTGCGTTCACAGTTACTCATTCAGTACGTATAATTGCGGGTAAGGGCTAACGATAGTACTACGTCATAACTAAGCCACACGTCAAATTCAAAAAAAGGATAGAGAGCAAAAATGGGGGATTAGAGTTGATAAAAAGCAAGATTCTGTAACGGAAGAAGACGGAGAAGGGAAAACTTTTGTCTGCTAGTGTAAAACTCGACAAGTTTCAGAAGGAAAACTCGTACATCGTAAAAAATCAGGAGAGTTTGGAAAATATTCTTTACAACCAACAATTCATATTTCATGACCCGCATGCTTTAGTAGTATTAACAGCGTCTTAGTTACAAAAACTAGAGTATATATGTCTTTTGACACAATCAACTCAAACCCCATATTCTCTTTTATCGGAAATCTCCTTTTAAAATGGCTCTTAATTTATACATTGGAACATCTGTGTTTTGAGAAGAGAAAGCGGCTCATCCGAGCACCTTCACCTCACCGGCTTCGACTTCTTGCCGTGTCCATGCCTTATCGCTAGGTAATCCCATAGAGTAGAGAAACTTGACGGTACTATCCCATTCCTTTTGCCTACGCTCTTCGCTCCATTTTAGCTCTTCAGCCATGATATCAATGACAACAGGCAAACTCTCCAACGCAGCCTTGCTGTTCAAAAAGGCAAGTCGCATACGACGAGCAATCACATCCTGTACCGTACGCGCGCACTCGTAGCGCACAGCATATCGAACCTCGCCGTCGACGAATGAGTAGTAATTCGCCAAACGCACGCCCTTGGCCGGCCATCGCTGACCAGTCGCGGAGCAGAGATCAAGAACTTCAAACGCGCGGTCACCATAGTTGGAGGCGAGGTGCTGGGCAATTTCGGTCTCGAGACCGTAGATTTGCGCGAGCTGCATGTACATGAGTGGACGGTATTCGTGGGCACCGACCAGCAGAGTTTCCTTAGTGCTGCAAGGCGCCGTAGGTTTCAGGTCAAAAGTCTTGACGCACTCGTTAATCGTGTCCTCGGCCATTTCACGATACGTAGTCCATTTTCCACCAGCTACGGTAACAAGACCAGAATCAGAGACCGTGATAAGATGGTTGCGCACAAGCGATTCGGTGTTCTTAGCGCGAGGATCGCGCACAAGAGGTCGGATTCCAGACCAGGCGGCCAGCACGTCCTCGCGGCGCACAATCAAATCAGGCGACATGTATCCTTGCAACTCGTTGAGAATCCACGAAATCTCCTCCTCGGTAGGGATAGGATCTTTGCGCACAACAGTCGGCGCGTCGGTCGTACCAGCAAGCGTGTTTCCTTGCCAAGGCAAGAGGAAAATGACGCGACCATCCGAAGTCTGGGGATCGATAAGACCCATTGAGGATGGGCAGTAGAAATTGGGAAGAACGACATGCACACCCGAGGACGGCATCACGATATCAGAG